>NC_138202.1:222132767-222732767 GCF_964194415.1 Vipera berus | reverse complement strand
AGGTTTTATTTAATTATGCTGTTTTCAGAATAGCTCTCTAGCTCAAAACCTATCACAGAAGTAATTCGAAAAATGGCACTTCATTTGACTTCCATGGCCCTCTCATGCCAAAAGCAACAAGCAACACTACTCAAAACTTCCAAAGAGTTGGATTATTGCCCAATGAATATACAAGACTGGTATACACCATGCCCCCTTCTAATTGGCTTCCCAATTCAAGAGATCCATGCTGGCATGAGGCATGTCCTGCTGACACAAAGTATGAAGGAGCCAAGCTTTCAAAATACCATCCCTGGTACTGAACAGCTTTAAAACCTACAATCTTACAGCTGTTTATGAGCTTGTTTAGTACTGAGCTATAATCAGTTTGCTTATTCCTAACCCTCAAGAAGTATTAAATTTATCCTGACCGAAACGGGTGTCTAAAACCAATTGCCCACACTCACTGCCAATGGCCCAGACTCGTGGGAGTTTCAGGAACCAAAGGGCCTACTAGCAGATGCAACATTGATTTCTGTATGTTCACAATTTACCAGACTGTTCCATAGTAGACTTGATTTGATGGCTCTCCATGGGGTGCCCTGCAGACTTGATTATTTCACAGCCAAGCTGGCTACCATGGTTTGTGACAAATGCACGTTTGCAACCTTTTCCAAGGAGCAATATTAAACCTTGATATATACACCATAGCCAGCAAAATTAAAAATAAAGATATTACTTTAATGGCATATTATTTGATCTTTCCTATGATGCTCAATACTTCTCTGTTCTTATACAATTTATAATTCTCTAAGCTTCTACTTCTGATAGATATTGGATCAATACTTCAGATTGGTATTGGACTGAAATATGAATGTGTAGGAATCACATTTATCAGTATGCAATAAATTGCTTGAGATTTCTTGGACCATATACTAAACTTAAAGGAAAATCTGCAAAATGCAGACTCAACCACAATTAATAAGTGATAAGCGTAGCTGTTCTTTTGTTTGTAGGTATTTCATATCACTTCTAGGCCTTTTCTGTGCTTCAAAGAAGGGATGGGCAAGTAACATTAAAATGTTCTGATAAAGTATAATCACAAGAGTCACTTGACAGAAGTAAAAGTTATTTTTCCAGATTCATATGTATTTTGGGAATTGAGATCAATTATTAAGTATGATTAAAAATATAAGAAACCCGATAAAGTAACTATATTTTGAACTAAAATTGGGTCGAGAAATAATTTCAAAAATATGAAATTGATCATTAATAACATTTAATAAATTACCATGTTGTGAAATAATATGGATGGCTCATGTTTTATATTCATCAATATAAATATATATATAATATATAATAATCAGGAAAAGAAAAAGTGGTCTCTATTAAACAAAATAGCTATTTAATTACATGCTGTTTTAGGTAAAAATATAAGAATGGTAAATTTCATAAAAGAGATGGGAAATTTACCATAAAACTATGAAGTTACAGTATAAATAACTTTGGTGGACAATCTGGTCCTTTCTGCAACACAGGGAGTATACTTGACCAGTAAATTCAAACACAAAGGAAGTGCTATAGCTGGCAAGAAGCAAATTGCCTTGCATTCTGTTTCAGCTTAATACCAACACTGAATAAACATCTCCTTTCACTACTCAAACTACAAAATTAAGATGAGCATAAAGTACTGTTTTTGCAGGATAAGAAAATCAGTACTGTTTTTATTTTAAATTACTTGTTCTTTTTCTTTGTGTTAGCTTGGTAATACTCCTCACTTTTTCCCCCAGTGGAAACAAATGGCTTCTGTCACAATTGTACTTTTTCTTTGTTTTTCTTCAGTCATCTTTGTTTTCCATTATAAACACAGTAAACTCGTTATAAATATATAACAAAACATAGCCATAAGCATAAGGTAATTTAACTACATCACAACAACCAAGTTCAGGTCCAGCATTCAAACTTACAGTGAGCAAAAGTAAGCTGTGATAAGGTTTAACTGCTACCTTCAAAAATTCTTTACCTAGGTTATGTATTTTATTTGGGTGCATGCTTAGTTCTTACATTTGTAATTCATAAACATGTTCTTGCTACATAAATTTAAAAAGTCAAAAATTGTGCCACCTTGATAAATATATTTACCCTGAAAAATAGGTAAGAAATATTTTTTATTAAATATGAAGGCAAAATATCTCAATACAAAACTTGTCATGTACAAGGAATTAAGGAAATACGATTAAATTATAATCAACACTTAAATTCCAACTTCACAATATGATTTGTTTGGCTTTAAAAAAACAAATTAGTTAAATTAAAAAGCTCTATTTTAAGAGTAGAAGCATTATGATAGGGTAAAACTATTCCGAGATTACAAAGATAAAGAAGACATATTCTGATTAAAATTCAAATATCCCTACAGGATTATATAATAAACAAGTAAGTCAATTACTGACTTACTAGAAGGCTTCATTATAGTCAGGTTGCTAGAGAAAGACTTTGGAGGGACGGAAAGAATAGATTTTGGTACCTAGATTTAAATAGGTTTGATTTTGCAGTGCTGTTCTTCTTTTTCTATAGAGAGTATCTTTCAGCAATATAAAAATAATACTTCGCCCATCGCTTGCACTTATATCAGTGACTTGTTAAAATTATCTAAGTCACTAAAGTACAATTTCATTTGTATATTATATATGTACATACATGAAGTATGCCTCCAAAATTCTACCTTCTAAGCTTTCACAGTAAAAGAACATTAGATTTTAAGAAAAATGTTAATCAAATGTTCTACAATTGGTACTGTATATATCAGAAAAGAGTGTACTGAACTCTTTGTTTGACCTAGGAAAAGAATCTGAATTCTCTCAACATTTCAGACTGCGTGTATCTGAAGAAAGCCAAGTAAAATGTCTTCAGAAAAAGTAAAAATATGTAATTATTTTGTCTCATGTGAAACAATTCAAGCTTCTTACACTTTCAAAACAGAAATATCATATCAAGAACAGTGAAGGGGAAAAGGCATATGCTTACCTGAATGGACTATCAGTTGGAAAGCTGAAGAATTGTAAAACAAAGTAGTCCAAATGATTTGTGTATGCACACAGTCCAACTCTGTACTTTCAAGTAGGCCAGACAATCAAACAATCATTTCAGCATCAGCCAGCCTGCTTTCCATCTTAAGGGATTCACCCAGAAAAGTAAAAAAAAATCTGCTTCACGATAAACAGCAAAAATCCTTGCAATGCTTCCAAATGCCCACCATTTGTTCACCATTCAACCAGTGAACTTTTTCAAATGCACCTCTTCTCTTAGTGCATTTCCAAGGTATAAGAGATGGAAACAGCTTCTTATCGGTATGCTAATTATTTTGCCACAAAGAGAAAGGTCAAAATGTTTTCAGGCAGGAACAATGGACCTGAAGTTGAAAGCAAGAAATAAAAGCAAGTTGACACTATCAAATGATGGGGGAATAGGTGGATGAGTGCAGCATTCTGCTTGCTACATCAGCAGTCGCCTCCATTTGAAAGCACCAGCAGCAGCAAGGCAGCCAGTGGGCTACAGAATAGCCTAGCTGGGTAGTATATGCATACAGCACAGGTTCCCTTAGAGACCACATTACTGCAGCAGAATAACATCAGTAGCATAGAGCTGAGTTTCCCTGTCTCATTTAAGATTCCTTCATAGTGTATTCAATTCTTTCCTAAATCGTAGACAAACTCCTTAACTACCTTTAGACTTAGATTCCTTCCTTCTCTCCCCCACCCCCACTCCCTTTCTACATTATAACAATAATTTCGAGATATTCTGTTTACTAGTCTTGCAGTAGTCAGGCAAGATTGAAGATACACACGATATGCTGTGTACATTGTACCCAAAGGCCCCTAAATCTCTGGAGGGGCAGAATGTGTATCATGTGCAATGCTGTATTTAATGTAATAGATGGGAACCATAAAATACCACTCAGGCTATTACTAGTAGATGATGTTTTCTTTTAAACCGAAGTCTATTTTATGACTGGTGACATGGAAAAGCCTGCTCTTACTAAAAAGAAATGTCAGGAAATACAGCAAATGCACTACCATTTTGACCAATTTATTTTGAGAAAAATTTAAAAACAGTCAGAATATGACAAATTTAAAGTTACCTTCAAGTATCCCTAACTCATTTGGGTCAGTACCTGATTATATACGCCTTTAAAAAAAGAGAAAAATCAATTTTGGGCTAAGGAAAAAATGTTTGCATATCTGAAGAGAGACAACAGTAATAATCTGGATCTAGCATAACTTTATTAACTGAACTTTTTAACAAACCAAAATAAACAAAATGTCAGTTCAGCTATTATGCAAAAATGTTTTAGAACACTTTTTAGCAGTTTTTCCCAATGTTTGGCAAAAATACACCCACATACATATATACCGTATATAAAATTACTGCTACACTTGCTTTCTGAATCAGGTGAAGAACTGTTTTGAATAGTTTTCTGTCATGTGCCTCTAAATTAAACCACCTCAAACACACAACCTATATCTTGCAAACCACTTCTGAATTATATTTAGTACTAGCAAATAATTTTGCTTAAAGCATAAGAATTTTCTGCTGCAATAGTATACAGTGAGTTGTGAGAATGTGACCCTATGCTGAAAAGATCAACATCTACAGGCCAGTCCCTTCTCTTCAAAAAAAGGAAAAAGCACACAACTAAGACAACTTTTCTACATTTGAATTCAAAATTTCTTTCATGTTTCAGTCACAAACAATGAAGTAAAAGCAACTTCAGGAATCTTAACACAAAACACTGAAAAACTGTAGGAAGGTTAAGAACTAGCACCTCACGTGAACGTTAAACCTTTGATAAACTTTTTTTCCAGTATTATTTGTTTTTATTTATAAGGCTTATGTAAATTATTGGCAATCACATCCTTCCCCCATCGGACAGAGCTACCAAATAAAAATATTTCTTTCTTGGGCAATCTGATTTTCCTGGGGGAGGGAAGTTACCTTAATTTCACCTCAGTCTTTGCCTAAACAATATTACTGTCTCTCGCCTAACAGCATCCAAACCAACTCACCCTCATTTTCCTCCCTCACACACAGCCACAGCACCCTCACCAGTTGGGTTTTCACGCAGTAAACAGAAGTCCTCACTCACTCCTTCCCGAATACCCATCTTTCCTCACAGCCTCCCCTCACGTACAATCCCGCCTCCCGCCACACACAAAACATTTCCCCTCAAATGCAGCCTTTCCTCACAGCACACCCAGCCCAACCTCTCTTTCCCCTCAGACAACCACAACTCTTCCGCCCCCTCTCTCAGATGCCATTCTCATTCTCTCTCTCTCTCTCCCTCCCCCTCCCTCCCGCACAATTCGGTCTCCCGCGGCAGCTGAAACACGCACCAGCTGTCTTTTTTCAGGCGAGCCGAGCTCTAGAACACCCAACGCCCAGCCGAGCTCGCAACACCTTTATCGCCTCACCTAGATAAGACCCACACCGCCTCCCCCCCTCCTCCTCAGCATACCCGAATCTCTCCTCTGCTTCACTCCCCAACCCAATTTCTCTCCCTCCGTGAGCCGCGCGCGCGCACTCCCCCTCCTGCTCCTCCCCCCCCAAACACACACACACACACACACACACACACACACACACAGAGAGACGCCGCTGGCGTTGTCGAACTTCAGCCTTTGCAAAAAGAGAATACTGACCGCTCTTGAAACGGCGGAGGTAACTAAGATGACCCCCGCGCGGGAAGTCACCCGGCGCACACCTCCTCCTCCTTCCAGCCTGCCCGAGTAATTCCCCCTCCCGCGGCTGCTTGACGCGCTGGGAGAAGTACAGAAGCAGACGCCGCGGCCGAGGCGACCGAGAGTTGCTGGCAATTCCCTTCCCAGCTCGCACTGCAGTCTGAGGGGAAGGAAAAGCCTTGCTGGAGCCCAGCCCGCCCTTCGCTTTCCTCCTGGGCTCTCCCGACAGCTCCACAGACAGCTTCTCTGCTGAAGGCAAACTTTGCTAACAAACCCTGCCAAACCCCCCCCCCCTCACTCTCTTTGCCTCTGTGTGTGTTTGTGTGTGTGTGTGTGATTGCTTGCAGCTCAAAAACGCGGCAATAGGAAGCACCTCTCTCTCTCTCTCTCTCTGGACTTGAACAGGTTAAAGGCAGGACACCGAAGTGTTTTCCCGAGAAGCAAAAAGGATTTCAGCCCTCCCTTCCCCTCGTCTGCCCCCCTCGCCCCCCCACCTCACACAGACACAGACACACACACACCTGCATTTCTTTCACCTCCCCCACTTCTGACAACATCCTCGGATCCTCTCGGGGCTTCCTTTATTAGGCCAAAAAGCTAAAGTAGTCTGGCTGGAGAGACAGCCCTTATTTAGGAAAAGGGTTGAAGGAGGCGGCTTGTTTTTTATAAAGGGAGATTCTGATCTAAAGATGATAACCCAGTTCTCAGGATGCATGCTCAAAAACAGCACTGAGGTCCTTTGATTATGCTCCTAAAAATAAATATATATCAACTATATTTGGAGGCAATCAGGGCCATCAGATTAAATGGAGTTTTTAAATAAATGCATTTAGAATCTTAGATTCTGGAATAAAAGGATATTGTTGAGTACAATATGAAGCAAATTGTTAACTTCAGATAAAATCTCAAGTTTAATAGTGGAAGAGCAATTTCCTGTGTTGACTAAAATTAAGAATCTTGGGATTCACACTTCTAGCTGGGATTCACACTTCCTGTGACCTAAAATCTAATCCCAGATTGCAGGTGATTTCAGGTACAGAAAGCAAGGCATTCTGCACTGACAGGGATACTAAGCCCCACTACTTAAGGCTAGTTCAAAGGTCACATACCTGATATCATCCTAGAGGACTATAAAAGTAAATAATACAGGTGAGATCTACAAAATGAGACTAAAGTACTTACCTAGAAGTAAGACCTATTGAATTCTGTAGGGTTTAGTTCTGAGCAGTCGACTGATATAAATTGAACTGCAGCTTGCAGATAGCAATTTAGTCTTTGTGAGATAAATTATGTGATTTCTTGTCCAAATCCACAATTTAAACAATGGGAAGAGGGGAGATAATAGTAGTTTAAAGGCATCTGATTCGGAAGTTTGAGATCAGTTCTACTTTCCTTTTTTTTCCTGAAATGCTGATAATAACTTAAAATAGCATAAAGGCATTAAAATCCTGTTTTGTATATACATTCTTATACTATTTTATTTTTGTAAAATAAGATTAGGGACTTGGTGCCAAAATTACAACTTTCCCACTTCTTTAGAACTGATAAATGCTACCCTGAAAGCATGAAAACCTTTACTTCTCTCTTAATGAACACCACACTAAATCAGTTTTCAGGAGCATTTTCAAAATAATATTTTACTACATAATACTCCCATCACTAAACATTGCAATGGATGGCCTTTGTTATTTGGGATACAATAGGATTGGTATAAGAAACATGTAAGTAATTATGAGCATTCTTCCTCTGGTTTAATATAAAATTCATTTTACTTGTAAGTAAAATTTACTTGAAAAGGAAACTAGTTCTCTTCTTGAGTAGATGGTTTTGAAATTTGCTGGTGGTAGTCAGAAATATGGGGGGTTTGGCTTCAATTGAGACAGGATAGTGATCCCTAAATAAGTGCTACAGAATTGTAACCAGCCACAAATAAATCCCTTAAGAAAACACTGCATATGCAATAATCCTAGATATACCTAGGACATCTTTTACCTCTTCTTCAGATACCTTTTGGAATTGTCTCTGCTCTCCAATCTGTCAGAGAAAACATGGGGTGCACAGAAAGGAGGTGAGGAGGGACACAAGTTTAAATTTGCAACTATCATAAGAAAGCAACACCTAGTCTGATTGCCATGCAATGTAGGTAACGAAGTTTATTCCATTCAAGCCTATAGTTGAAAATATAGTATTTTCTTTATGCATGAGAGGGGCTGAATTAGATACCCCAAGAGTACAGTGGGATGCAAAGGTAAATCTGTATGGGAATGCCCAATTGTGAACAGCTCCCATTAAATATCAAATATTAGATATCAATATCAAAAATATATTCTATATGCTTTTCATTTCTTTATTGATATATTGTACTCTCAATGCACACAACTATTCACAACCCAAACAACATAATATGCTTAATACTACTGAGTAAATTTATATATAAAACTACATTGTATTCTGGAATAAATATACAATTTGCCTGGAGTTGAAGGAAAAAATGCACAATTACGTCCATAATTCTATTAAATTCAGAGAAAACGCTAAATATGATGGAGTTTAATCATGGCTTGAAATATTCAGTATAGTGGCACTTTTCTTGAAGAACAGAAAGGATATTCAAAATAGGTTGGAAAAGTTACTGCACATGCGCAGTCACAGCATCTCATGATAAAGTAAAGCAGCAGACAGTTTGGTTGATCATGCAGGGATGTTCTCAAAGCATCATATTTCAAACAGCATTTCTGGAGATTTAGTTGGGGATATGAATGGAGCATTAACTGCACAATGAAAATCTAGACCCATTTCTGGAAACAAACATCTCTGCTAATATTTTGCTGAACTGTTAAAATGTTAATTTAAAACAATCTCTCAGGTTCAATCAATATGGATGTGAATGTGGATTTATGACAGAGATCCTAGCAACGGGAGGGGGGAATGGCATGTAAATGTGGTTAGAAGCCGTCTACAAGAGCTCTGGCTGATAGAGAAACAAGGAGTTTTGAAGAGCTGAGTTACGCCAGCAAGACTATATGAAGGAGAAAAAGGAGTGTCGTTTGTTCAAAATGGGCTCTTCTGAAGAAATGAAAAGCTATTGAAGGAAAATCAGGGAAATAACTGATCTTGTCATAAATTACGAGGATGAAAGAATAGGCAAATTCTACAATATTATCACCCCAACATTTTATAGGCTACATAAAAACAAAAGGGGAAAAAATCAAGGATAAAAGTGAACATGTTTTATTTTTTCCCCTTCACGTGTATGCATAGTGTTATTGATTTCCCATAGTTAACCTGCTATTTGTAGCAGATCGTCAAGGAAGGTGGTGAAAGTGAGCTACTTTCTTATTTTCCAGTAAGCTAATAGGAAGTCAGTGCTCAATGTAATTACTATCAACAGCGGACAGCTCCTGGTGCTGAAAGGAGAAGGCAGCTCAAACATCCTTTCCAGGAGGAGGGGAGAAATCACAACAAAACTGAACGAGGTGACAAGCACTCCGAAAAACACTATCTGCGAACAATGGCAGCCAACTCCAAATCCCTCCATAATCACATTAATGAGATTAATCAGTGAATTAGCAGCAGTCAAATGTCAGGGTGGCAAGGAGGAATCCAACCAAGCTTGGTAATTAACTTTTATGGGGGCAGGGAAAGAAAACCAAGTGCATTACCTCTGATGGTTTTTCCTTTAAAATATTGTATTTTTTCTTCCATCCTTCTTTACAAGGCATTTGAACTCGATCACAGCTTACACAAAATGAAAGTACTATACCTCAAATAGTTAAAAAGCAAGCTCTCAGACATTCACAAAACTGTTTATTTTTTCAAGCTAGTGCAGCTGTTATCAATTGAGGAAAGTAGGATTTTTCATGCTTCCCCTCTCAATCTGTTCAGCTTTTATGATTAGACATGCAATCCTATACCACTTACCTGGGAGTAAGCTTTATTGAAATTAATGGGTCTTACTTTTGAGCTTACATATAAGATATCCAGCTTAATATATTAATAATAAAAATATTATTATTAACCATAAGTTATTTCAAATATATCTGTTTTTGCAATTGACTGATGGTGCCAATGACAATGGTGTTCCATGCACCCAGGGCGCCTACTACTATTGGTACTATCTTTTTTCCCCCTATAGTCATTCTACTTCTATTTGCAGGTCTCTCTCTCTCTCTCTCTCTCTCTCTCTCTCTCTCTCTCTCTCTCTGTGTGTGTGTGTGTGTGTGTGTGTGTGTGTGTAATTTTCTCCAATTCTTTCCAGGTGTTGGAATGTACACTATTCAGACTTTATTGCCTTTCTTATCAACAATTGCTGCCAAGTCTGAAGTGTTATGAGGCAGGTGCCTGAATCTTCCAATGAACCATTGTTGATATTTTGTTATGCCATTGTTTGTAGCCAGTCTGTGCAATCTTCTTGCATCAGCTAACTAGGGGGGTCCACTGTTCAGCTTCTTTTCAGAGGCCTTCAGTTTCTTTTTTTTAATGTTCCAAGTCACTGGCAGTTTTTATCATTTTATTAATTTAACTTATTCAATTTTATTATTACTGACTTCCAATTACTCAGAGAGGGCACAAATAAAACTTAAAAACAAGGAAAAATATGACAATAGACAAAACTGAAGAATAAAGATGACAAGGATGACAAAAAACTGGATGGAATAAAAATAAACCCACAGAATCCAAAGGGGGCGACACTCAACCTCACCAAGGAACTTCAGGAAGCTGAACTTTTTGTAAAACAGTAAAAATAGGGGCATTGCATATATTGTGAAAGAAAATTTACAAAATTGGCATGGAGATACTTTTTATTTCAACATTTTAAAAATGATAATTATATTGGGTTGTAGTCAGTCATAGCCATTATTGCCTGATTGATTATAATGGGTCTACTTAAGTATGACCAGGTTTAAAACCAATTCATTGTCTCCCTATTTTATGTACAGCAGTAACAACTTTGTTCCAGGACCATTTCAGAGAAACAAAACTTAAATTACATTTTGGCGTGTCATCTTTTTATAGCAAATTCAGCAAGATTGATTTAGTATTAATGAATCATTCTATAAATGCATAAATCTGTTGTACAAATAAATCTAAATAAAAAATTCAAATATTTATCACAGACCAATTTTATGATATATTGTAAAATCCCAACCGTTTTTAGAATGAAGACTGCCAAAACCAAGAATTTAAGCAAAATAGCTGTAATTTCATAGTGATGACTTAATTATATTATATTTCACTATGAAACTAAAATATAGGCATTTACTCTTTTGACTTGTTGACAAATAGGTAGGTCAGCAAACTTTACCAGAGCAGTTTTAAAACCCTGTATATTGGTCTAAAAAGCATAATCTGCTTTTAGTCACGATAAATGCAAACTGTGAACTTAGTGCTGTATAACAAATGTATTTAAGTTCTTATTTTAAGGAAATGTAATTTTCAAGTGATGTAGGAATATCTGTGCAGTTTTGCCTCATTTGTTTTGTTATTAAGCAGTTAATGTGCAGCATGCATAATTTGACATAAGCAAGATGCTTCATTCATGCAAGATAATACTTCGATAGAATTATATTTTGCCATATTACTTTAGATCTTCCTGAGTCCTCTGGATAGCCCAGCAAAATAAGAGAAATGGTGGGGGGTGGGGGGGCAGGGAGGAGGAGAGTAAACAAGGCAAGAATGAAACATTCCAATAAGTGAAGCAAAACTAGGTAAAGTAAGATCTAGAGTTCTGGATTACTTCAGGGAATCATCCCTCAGTTGAACACAGCCCACAACCTTCATTTACCATCATAAACAAATTATATGGAATGTCAAAATGGTAAAGGAAAACAGGGAGGAAAAAGATAAAAGAAAAAGGAACAATACAAATTCGAAGCACAGCATGAAGGATCCCCAGAAAACTTCATTTTCCCCCTTCACTGATTGCTAAAAAGAAAGCCCATACTTTTTTTTGGGGGGGGGGGAACTGAACACTTCTCAAGTAAAAAATGGAGGAGTGCTTGAATGCTGAAGAGAAAAACAGCCTTCTCTCACATACACTCTAGTGTGCAAGTATGTAGTGCAGTGGGGGGGGGCAGCAGAGCAGTAACATCTCCCTGGCAGGGATGACAAATTCAGAATGAAAGCTGAGTAGGCCTAAAGGGATCTGCTTTACTTCCACAAACACCCCTTAATGCACATACTCTCCCCCTCCTTCTCTCCATGTACTCTCCCTCCCCCTCTACTTTTTTTTTCACCAGCTCCAAATCCCCGGCATATGACCTTCTGTTAAATAGATAAAAAAATTGCTTATCAGTCATGCAAATGAGGCTGAATTCATTTTCCACAACAGATGGCCTCATAGATAATGATGATGGAAGAGAGAAAATTGAATGTCTCTCACAAGGTGGTCATGGCAACCGAGAAGGGAATAATATCAATAATAAGCCTGGCTGCATAATAAGGTTGTCAATCCCACAAATCAAAGTCTCTGGCTGAATCAGGTAGCCCACCCACCCACCCCCCAGTTACTTATCAGGTAGAAAGCAAGGAAGGAAGGAAGGAAGGAAGGAAGCGAGGAAGGGCTGCAAAGGAACAAAAAAAAAAGAACCAACCCACGTCAGCAGATGGGAGGTACACCGGGCAATTCCTCCGAGTTCAGAGACAAGGAGAGGTCTCCCCAGATCTCCCTCCTTTTCTTCTAATTGTGCGTTATTTCATTATTGGGGCAGCGGCGGTTTTCCTTAAAGAATCTCCTCCCTCCTCCCTCCCTTTGACTCAATCCCCCCTCCCCAAAAAGGCAACTGAAAAATGCTAGGGCTTTCAACTGGGTCTGCCAGCTTCCCCGCCTGGTCTTTGAGGTCGAGAGGGTCCTGAGGCCGCAGCAGCAGCCCGTCCCAGGGCGATCCCGACGGAGGGGATTAAAATGAGAGCGGCAAGGTACAGGTACCGGCAGAACTCGGAAGCCTGCCGCCGATCCGATGCCCTTCGCCTGGCAAAGCAGCCTGTGCAATGTAGCATCTCCCCATGATGGCTTCCCGTTCGTCTTTTTCGCCACCTCCCTTCCCCCCCCCCTCCGCCCCGGAAAGATGAAAAGGGCTGAGCAGCACCAATCCGCTCCTCTGCCCCCTCCTCCCCATAATAGTTCTGATTTCCCCTTCCTTCTTTCCCTCCGTCTCCCCCCTCCACACGTCCTTAATTGTATATTGTTCACAGCTACAGTCTGTCAGGCTGACAAGCAGTTATTGTGAAAAGCTTCCTTTCCGGAGTTTTCTCTCCCCCTCCCCCACCCCCACCCCCCAAAAAAAAATCCGCTGGAAGACGCTTCTATTAACATGCTGGAAGGAATTATTGCCAGCTATTAGATGGAATACACATTTGGTGGAAAAGGATGGGAGGAACCAGCCTGAATAATTTCAACGCCACATCCTTCTGTAGGGAAAGGAATGCAGAAAACACGCGTGTGGGTGTGGGTGGGCGAGGAGTGGTGGAGCGAGAGAGACTAGGTATCTAATGTCGTCGATTAGGCACCACGAAGCATCGCCTCCGCTAATTGAAAAAGCAACTTGTTACTGCAACACCCTTGCTGTGTGTGTCCATCATGCACATTCAAGATGCATAAAACTCCAGGGATGTCCTAAAGCTCAGCTATCTCATTGGAGGAGGGGGGCTGTCGAGCCTGAGGAAAAGACAAATAAACCTTCCGCATTAGGCAGAGATATGGGCAGAGAGAAGGGAAAAGGTGCCATTCGGTGGTTCCGTTAAACCGTTGATTTTGTTTGAACGGGCGTTATTTAATCACCTTTTTTTGGACGTACTTCCTACATCAAAGCGCTTTGCCATAAAAATGATATTTCTTCAAGTGTGCCAGATATTTTGACGGTGGATGAAATGGGTTTTTTTTTCTTTCCCAGCTGTTGTGAGCCATTATAGGCACATCTTGATTAAAAACCCAGTGCGCGTGCGCCTCTCCATTGGCGTGCCTACTACAGCCTACAGCTATAAGCGTGCTGCGCACATAAACCGTTTCTATTTATATGTTTAGACGTATACATCCAAAACGGACGCATACATCTCAATTGTGTATGCACCCGCTTTGGTTTCTTTTTAAGCCACGTACCCGCGTCTTTCAACCTATGTGAGTAGCCCATACGAAGACCTAGGGGCATCTTCTGTTTGCACATGCTCGTTTTCGCTCTACGCTACTTCTCAATCCATCTCTCTCTCTCTCTCTCTCTCTTTCGGCTTTTCCCTCTCTTTTTCTTTCTGCCTACCCTCCAGCTGGGCTGCTGTTACCACTATGGCATGAACTAGAAATCAATAGCGATGCTCTAATGCAGGGGTCTTCAAACTTGGCCCTTTTATGACTTGTGGACTTCAACTCCCAGAATTCCTCAGCCAGCTTTGCTGGCTGAGGAATTCTGGGAGTTGAAGTCCACAAGTCATAAAAGGGCCAAGTTTGAAGACCCCTGCTCTAATGAAAGCTCCGATCAGAAAACCCAGCCGCAGTCGGCAGCTCTTAAACTCGAAAGCGCGCGCGCGGCCGCGCGCGGCCGCAGAATTTCAATGACGTCTGAGCAGCCTTTCACCTGATTGGGCGCCGCATCGGATGTTCTGCGGAGCAAAGAATAGGAATCGTTTACAGTCTACTTCCATTTAAAAAATAATAATAATAAAAAGGTCGTTCGTATTTTCCTGTCTCCAGGAGACCGAGGGCTGATTTCCCATCGCCATCAAGCTACATACAGTCAGCGAGCAAAGAAAGGTTGCTGAGGCGAGCGCGTGTCGTCACGGAGGAGGAATCGATTCCTTCCGCCACCAAGACGGAGCTTCGTTATAAATGGCCGTGACACCCCGAGTTCCGTTTCGCATTGAACGGGGCGGCTGATTCCGAAGCGCCCGCAACTAAGCAAAAGGGCAGCGGATGTGATATTTTTAAATAGGCTTAAGGAGTGGTTCGCTGCCTCCCGGCCTTGTAACCCTCTAACATTGACTCAGATTCACCTTGTTCTCTTCCTATTTTTTCTTTCCTTACTTGGCGTCGTCTGCACAAGGGCAGACCCCATGACGTCCATCTGCTAACCCTCGGGGGTTACTGATGTAATTCCAGTGGCTGCATTTCAGTAATACTCGAGTTTGCAAATGCAAAGCCCGGCTTTCCACGCCCTTCCTCGTATCAGTTCACCTCGCGCTGGATCGGGCTTAGCAAAGGCGATCTAGCGTTTCCAACCACCAATCCATCTTTATTCTCTTTAGGAAGGTAGTATCTCTTCCAGCAGTTCCGCAGCCCGCCTCCCATCTGCACCGTCCTCCCTCCGCCTCTTTCCCGGTCTCCTCCCTCTTCCCCAGCCTGTAAATGTATTTCAACCTCAGGGTATTGACAACAACCGCCCTCGGATCAGTCTGGCTCCAGCGAAGCATTTATATTCTTCCTTCCAATCCATCCCGCTCTCCCCTCCCTCCACCCCGCGCATCTTATTGCAGAGATGATGAGCGAACGCCAGCCCCAGATCAATTCTGAACAGCAGAAAAAGGGGGAAAAAATTCTCGGGAAATGAATGAATCATCAGGCCACATTGCAACGACACAAGTCGCATCCCCGGCTGCTTGTGCCGGCTCTTTTCTTTTGGCAAGTCAATTTCCCCTTGCCGCCGCTCCTGCACGGCGAGGGGGGGGGAAAGAGGGACGGCGCGAAGGGAAGCTAACCAAACGCAGCCTGGGAATACCCTGGTTTAATTCCAGGAAGCATTTCACCTTCCTCTAGTTAGTCCTATTTGCCGGGAGGCTTCTTCCTTATCCTCTTTCCGCTCCCGCCGGCGGCTCTAAGCGCGTTTGTCCCCCGTTTCTATTTTTCTATTATTTATAGCCGCTATCACGGCTGCTCTTCTGCTTGCAAGCGCCAACCCGCCTCTCCCTGAGGAGAGGCTGCCCTGGATAGTCTCTTCGCCCCTCGATTTGGTTAGGTTTCCAACCCCACCGCTTTGTACGCCAAGACGACGAGATTTGGGGGGCGCCGAGCAGCAGCCATTTTGAGCTCACCGCATGCCTATTGAAAACGACGGAAGGAGGCCTTTCCTTAAAGGTTTAGGGACTTAAATCCTCAGTCCAGCCGTTTGTAATAGAAGCGGGTAGATCTGGTATCGAGTTGGTGACTGACCTAAATAAAGTTGAGTTGTCCAATGGAGGTAGCCCTTTAAAACACCCAGGCGTCCCTCAAGGTAGGGTTAGGGTGGTGGGTGACACATAATCACACGTCGACACGGGGAAAATGCTTTTTGTTTTTTTGTCTTCCAGCCAGCTATTTTGGTAGGTGAGGAGCACACGTTGGTCGCTAACCAGCCTTCGTGTCAGTTCCTCTGCGCTAGGAAGTGCAATGGAACACGTTGCTCGGGCAATTTAAATTCTAGGGCTAGGCGAATAAAGAAAAAGGCTTTGTTTTCTGGGTGAGTCGGATGACAGGAACCAACCGTAGGATGGACATTGTAAAAGAACCGCGTTGCTGCAAAAGTCAGAAGTCCCCCGGCACCATGAGCCGGGCTGCAGCTGGCGAATGTTGGATGTCTTTTAATAAAACGTGCAAGTCGAAGAAGGTGTTATCAGTCACTTGATTTTTTTTTTTTGGGGGGGGGGGAAGGAAAGGGAAGCAACCTTGTGAATTTTGCGCGGGGTAGAATCATTTGTGGAGGAAGCAGCGCTATTCGCGCATATTGCCGGAACAGCTCATTGGCACGGCTAGTTTAACGACGGTGCTCCGGCAGAACGGTACGTGCAGAAGCGGAAGTGTTAAGCAGAACTCCCGGAGTCCCACAGCGACTCCCCTCGCACCCCGCCACGCTGCGGCAATGGAGGGCGAGGAGGAGGAGGAGGAGGAAGGGAGGATCGGGAGCACACAGCCCCTCTTCCTAGCTGCAACGTCGGCTTTGAAACCCCACGGAAATGTGGCCAGCAGAAAGGCCGGGAAAGCCGCTAGGGTTCCCCAAGGGCTCGGCTTTCACTACTCCGGCCCCTCCTCGCCCTACTTTCATCTGTAGCTGCCGCGAAGCTCCTCCTCCTATCCGTTCCTCCCTGCCTATCTTGCTTGCCCGCCCGCCGGCCCCTCCTCTGCTGCGGCTTTAGGGGACTCCTTGCGGCACGTGAAGGTTTGCTGAAGTGGGGGAGGGAGGCTGCTGGGTCCCTGCGATCACGAGCCCCAAGGAGGGTCGCCTCCCTAGCCTGTGTTTTTACTCCCCCGGCTAAACGGGACAAAGGATTCAGATGGCCAAAGGGAACGTGCTTAGCTATCCTATACTGTAGTCTCAAAGTGGCTTGGCTTCCCTAGCGTATGCCAGCATCAAATGCAGGATAAGAGAATACCTTTTAAAAAAAGGTATATCTGTAGAAGAATGTGCTTCTTTTCGCCATGTGCTCTTATCGTTTAAATTCCTATCTGCTTTGTGTTAGATTAATACCCTGCTGATGATACGCCAATTACACAATATTTTATCTGTTTTGTAGCCCTTTATTATTTTTACAAATAACTCAAGGCTGCAAACATGCCTAATGCTCCTTCCTCCTGTTTTCCCCATAAAAACAGCCCTGTGAAGTGGGTTAGGCTAAGAGAGAGTGACTGGTCTCCAGCTTTCTAACCTGGTGCCTTAACCACTAGACTAGACCAAACTGGCTCTGTGTTCTCTTATGCTAGCATAGGCGTCTGGTGAAGTGTGTTTTCAATTAATTTGTTTTGTGTTTTCTGCTATGTTTTTAGCTGCCTTTGTTGGAAAGGCAGGTATGTCAATCCAGGACTAAGACATTCATGGCAGGTGAGAGACCTGCCTGGTTCGAACTAGTAGACATATGGATATTTTATCTGGTAATTTGCCAACCCAGCTTTGAAGCATAACTAAAATATAACAGGATTTAACATCTAATATAACAGGAGTTCAACAACGCATCATAACACTTTTAAGACATATTTGTATATAAATACATGTTAAAAGTCTGGTTGCAGAAGGAGAGATGGTGTGAAGGGGGTGTCGTCATCTAAGAAATGAAGAATGGTCTTTCTGCTCACACCTTACTTCCTGCAGTGTTCAGAAATCCATTTCTGTTTGGTGCACTCTTCCCTAAATAGTTTCACTCAATCTGGTGATTATAACAACTATGTCATAGTATAAATTAATGCTTCAATTTACTTATTCTCTTCCGCCATTCTTACCCTTTTTTCTTTTTCTAATTTTTTTTAAGATACTGCAGGCAGAGAATGTTTTGACTTTAATTCATGTACAAGATGGTGTGCAAGCAAAACTAGAATCAGCACTCTAGCACTGACAGTGTTACTTAGTTGGTTAATGAAATGTCTGGAAGAAAACAAGCTCAGAGAGCATCAAGGACCCCATAAAGTTGATTTCAGGTCTGCTTAATTCCCCATTTTCCCAGATGAAAAAAAATTGGATCTTGATTTAAAGAACTAGTTTTGGAGGGCAACCATCCTGTTGGGAGGAGAGCTCAAGCGGGGAATTAGTATGAACTTGTTATGTAAAAATACAAGAGAGCAAGTTGACAAACACACACACCCCTCCGTCCCTGAACGCCTTTGAACTTTATCTAGTTTTTCCCAGGCAAAAACTACCAGTATGTTTACAGGTAGATTCCTGTTCGATAGGCAGGGAACAATAATGTAGCTAGTTTGAGCTCTGCACGTGTGGGTCTGATTGTTTGCACTTGACAAGTCTGTAATTAACAACATAATCTTATCCATATCTTCCTAAAGGTAAGTTATATTTAGTCCTGTAGCACTCAGCTCTAGGTAAATTGCAGTAAGACGCCCAAACCATCTCATATAATAGCCCAAAATAGAATTAGTTTTTCCTATAATGATGACCATGGATAGTGAAGTAATATCCTAGCCAGCAGAGAAAACCAGGAGATAAACCTAAACCCCCAAAACTGGAAGGTTGCAGATTTCCCATCCCAGTTTATTTCATGGATATTAAGGCATTTATTAAAATACATCACTGAAATTTCTTAAACCACCAATGTCTTTATTTTTTAATTAATTACAAAAAGATGAAGATCATAAAATGCACAATTGTTCTGAAATTAAGCACATTAGAATCTCATTTATTTGATTGCTAAGTTTGCACAAAGGAGTCAGAAACAGTTGCTTCACAGAGCCCACTGGTACTAGTCAAGTATTTTTACTTTAAGGCTTTAAAGCAACTGCATCCATAGAAATGTTCAACATGGCTTTACTGACTATAAATCCAAAGAATTAAATCATTTTCCATAATTCAGGTTTGTTTTTTTTCTGAACTGGTAACTAATAGAAGAAAAAGAAACTGCAGGAATAAAAAAAGAAAAGCCTGTCTGAAAGCTATGTTTTTTCACTTGTTCATCCAAGATTTGAAAATATGACGACTGAAGTAGTCAGTTTAGCAAACTGACTACCGCAATAGTCATATTTTCAAATCAGTAAATTTAGAGTATTTAAAGCAGAACAGCAAAGAGCTGAAAATACTATCTTCAGATTAAAAACAAAGTGTCCGGCGCCATAGCGGCTGTACAGGTGCATAGTTCTATCAAAGTTGGATTTTATTCTTGAAAAAGACTATGATAATGCTGAGAAAGATTTAGAAAAAAGATACTCAAGATGATGATGATGATGATGTTGGAAGGTACCTTGGAGGTCATCTAGTCCAACCCCCTGCTCGGGCAGGAAACCTTATACCAGTGATGGCAAACCTCTTAGAGACCGAGTGCCCAAACTGCAACCCAAAGCCCACTTATGGATCGTCAGGTGCTGAATGGGTGTGGCCTATTGGGTGGGTGTGGCCCATTGGGTGGGCGTGGCTACGGTGGTAACGGCAGACTGGGTGGGACTAAAAAGTTCAATCAATCAATTCCAACTTTGCGAGATCTTTTTTCCCTCCCCCAAGAAGTTGAAATTGATTGAACTTTTTTTTTGTACACAGCGGCGGAGGCCTAAAGCGAAAAGATTTTATAAAACGCAGCTGAAGGCCTAGGACTGGGGCGACGGCATGCATGCCCACAGAGAGGGTTCTGCATGCCACCTGTGGTACACGTGCAATAGGTTCGCCACCACGGCCCTATACCATTTCAAACAAATGGCTGTCCAGTCTCTTCTTAAAACTTCCAGTGTTGGAGCATTCACCACCTCTGGAGGCAGGTTGTTCCACTGGTTAATTGTTCTAACAGTCAGGAAGTTTCTCCTTAGTTCTAGGTTGCTTCTCTCCTTGACTAGTTTCTATCCGTTGCTTCTTGTCCTGCTTTTGGAGAATAGCTTGACTCCCTCTTCTTTGTGGTAGCCCCTGAGATATTGGAACACTGCTATCATGTCACCCCTCACTCTTCTCTTCGTTAAACTACACATACCCAATTCCAGCAGCCGTTCCTTATATGTTTTAGCCTCCAGTCCCCTAATCATCTTTGTTGCTCTTCTCTGTACTCTTTCTAGAGTCTCAACAACTTTTTTACCTCGTGGTGACCAAAACTGGATGCAGTATTCCAAGTATGCCCTTACCAAGGCATTGTATAAAGTGGTATTAATACTTCACATGATCTTGATTCTATCCCTCTGTTTTCAGTTTACGAAAAGAAGGATGAAATGATAAAGAATGATGCATCTTTCCCTCAGAATTAGTCAAACAAAGCTAAGTATTGAGAGATTGAAGACAGGAAGAACTTTTTCACAAAGTACAAAATTTGTAGAAATCTTTGCTATGGATACCATGGCCACTAGCTTAGGTGACTTAAAAGTGTTAGATTGATTCGTGAAAGGTCAGGTATATCCGCACATTCCCCAGTATTGGCTGAAAGATTCCTTGCAAACTGTTTTTTAAAGGACACATCCTTGTGATCTCTCCGTCCAATTGCCGAGGCTACCTATCTGCGTAAGTCTTTTCTATCTTTTTCCACTTGTATTCCATGCATGCTTTGGCGAAAACTCTAGTGATGATGAGGCAAAGGCTGTCCAGCTGTTGTTAACTACTGTAGGCACCTCCTCTCTTCTGTAATTCCTGGTGACTTTCTTTATGGTTATTTTGACTTGGGCAATGGCAGAGTACCTACCAACACCTAGTTACAGCTCTTGGTCAACTGCTTAGACGAGGCAAGAGCGACTGAGCAATCTGAGTGATAGAGCACAAGAGACAGAGGATGGAGCAATAGAGCAAGCAGCAGAATGAGAAAGAGTGCAAAAGACAAGATGAGTAAAAGCAAGTGATAGATAGCAATAGTGCAAGCGTTAGAACGAGACAAGTGAGCAAGAAGAGAGCAAGTGAGAGAGAAAACAGAGCAAGAAAGATGAGTGTTAAGAATGTGAGATGGGTCAGAGAAAAACTGAGGGAGCGGAAGCTGGACAAAGAGGGGAAAAGTGTGCGTGTGAGAGAGAACTTGTGGATTCTCTCAGGTATCATCTGGGTGAGAGAGCCTCTTCCCCGTTTATCAGGAGGCCCATTTTACCCCCATGTTAGCTTTAGACAGATAGTTAAAACTGTGGATCTAACTCAGTCAAAATTCTTACTTCCCAATCCCAAACCTACTGCAAGTTAGGGGGAACTGTTGGATGCTTATTCTGCTGCTATCTTAATTAGTCCCATAGGAAACTGTTAGGTAGTACCACATACCAGCCTCATTGCCAAGACAATTCAACTATTGCAACTAAGCAAATTACAATTGCGTTCTTTTGTGCTCGGCCACAAACTGCAGAAAGCCTGTGAACTTGGTTGTCTAACAAACCTGAAGACTTATCAATAATTTCTAATCATCATGACTGTTATTTTTTGTAAAGGAAACTGTATGGCTGCCAGTAGTTGTTATCAGGGAAAGAGAAAAGGTGTGACTCTTGTTCTGCATTTAGGTTTTGTGGCTAACTGCAGTGAGGACAGGATTTGGATACATCTCTGGCCTGATCCAGGGATCTTTTTATTAGAAGATAGACAGAGACGTAGTCAGGCTGATTTGAGCAGACTTAATTAGCAGCAGGAGCTGCAATTCCAAACACCTTTTGTTATAATTCATTTTTATTTGTTATTTTATGATGTCTTATGAATATATAGAAAAACCTGTGAAATGTTATATACATTTCAGAACATTTTCCCATTAAAATTCTGAAACCTATTCAAAGTATGATAGCATTCAGTGGCTATAAATATTAGGGCTGGTTTAAAAAAAACATCAATAAAACAGCTCATTTTATTTATAAAAAAGATGTTAGCCCAATATATAACTTTATCAAATTACTTGCTTTGCTTTCTTCAACCCATCGCATGTCACCTTATGAAGATGGATCCCTGCCTCATCACAAGTGGGCATAAATCTGTCACCTCCTCTGAATTGAGTTCTCTCTCACTCTCAAGCAGGTTTGAGAAAAAGCCGCAGAATAAGGATGACACTGCCTCATTTGCCCAGTATAAAATGAAACTTCTCATTCCCAGCCTGTACCAGCTGTGGCTAATCCACAAAATTGGACACACACTGACTTTGGTCATAAACTGAAGAGCTCCTTTAGGCATGGTACAAAGGCGCACACACCAAAGTGAGAATTTTTCTCTTTAAGCTGATACCACAAACCAGGTTTGAAAATTTTGCTGAGTGGCGGTGCAGCTTTGGAATAGGGCATTTTAACAAAATTAAATACCAGTTACAGATTGGTAAACTTAATCACTTTAAGGTGGTCATTAATTAACTGGAGAGCAAATTCTGTTAAGTTCACATTCAAACGCGTGTGTTTTTAAAATTCAGGTTATTGCAATATCTTATTTCCCTATGATAACATTAAATTCAAAGCAACTTACAATTTTTTTAAAAAAAAAGTTGCAGCTTTTTTTAGGGAAATAGATTGAAAGATGGAGGTTTCTACTAAAATTGTAGAACATTTTATATCTGAGCAAGTAACAATAATCCCCAGTGAATCATTTATGAAGCAGGACCATCACCTCTGAATCCTAAATATTAGACACAAGTTTTAAAAATACAAGATCTTCATGCTCTGCTTTCGAGGATAATTAGATTGCTTACTGCCCATTATGGTTACTTCTGTGTTTTCAGCGTATTCATTTAAATATTTATTTAAAAAGTATCTATACAGACTTATATACAGTACCATATATGTATGTACGTATGCATTTCTTCTGGTATCAACATAGCATTTAGAATAAGTATTTACAATAAGATATAGAGACATATTTTTAGTTTTTTTTACCTACAGTAAAACACCTTAAGCAGAACAAGAATTTATCAGGCAAGTGTAAAACATAGGGATTTATCTAAAATGTATTTTTTTCACAAATCAATGAAATATGTCTAGTCAGGATACAGTATGACTATCTTGACCATGTTGCTTTGTAATACGGTATTAGTAGAGACCCAAATAAGACAGTACTACTGCTACAACTACTACTGCTACAAATACTGTTATCCTTGGTTTTGTTTATCCAACTTCACATCATCATGCTTTCCTTTCAAACATAACATCAGTCTTATTTTCCTTAAAAATAATGTTTAGATTGTACTAGGGTTTGTTTTCATTTAGATTTTCTCTGTTCATTTATCCCTCCTATATGTCATTATTTTTAGTGGCTTCCTTGTATAATTGAATAAAATTGTAAATAACACATGGCTGTTTAAATAACATACACTTGCATGTAAATAATAACGCTTTCCTTTTGTTCTTGAAAACAGTATTATTGTCCCAATCCATATTGACCTTTCCTTCCCTCCTTTCCACACCATTTGTCTGCTGCCCACTTCACCAGATTCTGACCACTTTACTACAGGGATAGATAAATAAAATCTAAGAAGGGCTACATGTCACTTAACAGCTGAAAACATCACCCTCAAGTGCAATAGCATCCCATATTCTTTCAACTCATCTTCCAAAGTCTTGATCAAGGTGGGTGGTTTTCATCTGTGACCAGAATGTCATGGAAGAGTGGGCTGTTCTCATCTCTGGGAGGAGGAAATACCAATGGTTGGCACCATTGCAGAGAAAGCTTGTTTCCCAGCTGCCATCCCCCTGACCATCTGGGGAGTGTGATCACCAACTGTTTCCCCCCCAGAAAAGCATATGCAGGACAGAAAGCTTCTGCTTGGAGAAGGCAGTCTCAGAAGAAGTCAGGGACTAGGCCATACAGTAGAGGAATTTATTGGTCATAATCAGCACTTTGACCTATTGGAGACCTATTGGTAGGCAATGCAATCCTTGCAAGATGGGTATGCAGATAGTCTTTGGGTTACGACCACTCATTCAGCAATCACCCCAAATTATGAGAGTGCTGAACAAGGGAGATTTCAGACTAGTCTACAAAGTTGGGGCTGTCATGTCCCCACAGTCACATGATCATCATCTGCAGTCTTCCCTGCCAGTTTCTTAACAAGGCAAATTCCCACAAAGGAAATTCCCAGGGATCTCATACGCTATAGCACTCCCTTGCCTTCTCCACCCCAGCACTCACCTGTGGCCCTTGCCAGCCGCCTGCTCTTCCCAGTGCCTGCCTGCTGCTCTTGCCAGCCAACCTATGCTTCCCAGGACCTGGTGGAACCCCCAATCCCTCTGCACGCTAGCTGGGACTCCTGGTTAGCAGCCCTTGCAGTCATGGAGTTATGACAGGAAGTGCTGCAATTGCTGTTAGCAATGTAGTCATATGATGGCATGCTTTACATCGATTAAGGGTAGCAATCCCAGTCCCAATTGTCGTTGCAACCCAAGAACTACCTGTAATGCTGTTGAACCCGGACTGATCCATCAGAAATTACACAGCCACATTTTGAAGCCCCTGCAGCTTCAGAATAGCCTTCAAAGCAGTGCATTTAAGTGATCCAGATAGGTGATTAGGATATGAGTGGCAATTGCCAAAGGCTCATGTTTCAAGAATGGTTGTATCATCCACATCTGCTTAAAGGATTTTCTAACTCTGGTCTCCACCTGCTCTTTGAGCAGAGCTTGAATCCTGGAGAACTTCCAGATCTTCACCCAGTTCCTTCCAGAGAAATGTGATTGTGAACCAATACAGTTTATGCTGCATCCATTTATATGTGCACTTCAGTGTACCCACTCTTCTGTGCAAGCTGTGGATGGATATTGATGAGCTGAGTTAAATTCACGGAGCCAGTTTTCATGAATAAAGCCCTACACGCATGAACATTCCTGTACAATACCGTATAGCATAGGGCCAGGTTATTTAAGGGACAGCCTTTCATTCTACAAGATCAGGCAGAGTGGGCATGCTCCAGGTCCCACCAATTAAAGAGTGCCATCTTGTGGGGTCCCAGAGCTGTGCTTTTACAGTGGAATATCCTTCCCCTGGTGGTTCATCTAGGGCAGGGGTAGGCAACGTTGGCTCTTTTATGACTCGTGGACTTCAACTCCCAGAATTGCTGAGCCAGTATGGCTGGCTCAGGAATTCTGGGAGTTGAAGTCCACGAGTCATAAAAGAGCCAACGTTGCCTACCCCTGATCTAGGGCTAGGCTGAACGTTAGAAAAGGTCTGAAAACCTGGCTTTTCAAACAGCTCAGATGCCAGGATGATAAGTAAAGGAGGAGTTATTGGCATTTAGATGCACCAAATTTGCTGATGTGGTGCTTATATGTGTTCTATACATCTTCTGTATATCACCTGGAACCTTTCAATTTATCAGCCTCTAATTAAATAATAAACTATGGGAGTAGCCATTTTACTCTGCCTTTTTACAAACCCAGCAAAAAGCCATTGTGTTAGATCTTTATTTTTGCATAAGGAGAAAAGATGATTCACTATGGTAGTAAAGCCAACCACTACTCAGTCTGCTCGGTCGCAAAGCTCAATACCAGCAGGTAAGTGTCTCCACTTGCAAAGCTCAGCGTCAAAAACAGGTGTAAGAGGATATAGAGTATTAAGCCACAATTGTAAACATAAGGTAAAGGTTCCCCCGCACATGCGTGTTAGTCATTTCCAACTCTAGGGGCCGGTGCTCATCTCTGTTTCAAAGCCGAAGAGCCAGCGCTTGTCCGAGGACGTCTCCGTGGTCATGTGGCCAGCATGACTAGACGCCAAAGGCGCACGGAACGCTGTTACCTTCCCACCGTAGTGGTCCCTATTTTTCTACTTGCATTTTTACGTGCTTTCGAATTGCTAGGTTGGCAGAAGCTGGGACAAGTAACAGCCGCTCACTCTGTAAAATAAAGCCCAGCAAACCTGCAAAGTCAACCCAGTAATTGTGGCATTTTCATTCCACCCTAAAATTATCAACAAGGCACAAAAGTACACAAAAAATACCAAAGTACAAGAAATCAACAAGGAGCCCTTTGCATTTATAGTAGGTCAAACCAGAAAAGAACCAAAAGAATGCACAAAGACATGATTTTTGCACTCATAATGTGCACTTTGAAAATGTCAGCAATACTTGCCTTATGCACAGTCAAAGATGCCCATTTGTATTTGCCCAAATCTAAGTAGGCAGCAATCACAGCAAAAACTCAGGGCTGTAGGTTATGTTGGACAGCTGAAAAAGATCCTGGAAGAAGACTATCCTTTCCATTTTATTGCCCAGAAAACAGCTCTGAAGTCATTACAAATCATGCTGACCTTAGTTCATAATGACTACATCCATGCAGTTGTCCTTGCAGTATAAGAATCATGGCTTGCTACTGCCTTCTGGGATTGTTTAAAGAATATTTCCCAGTCTAGTCAATACTCCTGGAATTTCCAGGTACTTCTTATCCCTGTATTGAACTAACTCTGTTTTAGTTTCTAAAACTACCTGCTGAGACTCTTAATGACTATTTGCAATGTACACAAGGATTGAAACCATGCACCTTTGCAACAGCAGCTTCTGCCTCTGAGTTAGGCTGATATAACTATGGTTTTCCTCTTAAAGCTACCCCCTCATTATACTGTTCAGTCTCAGTCAATAGCAGTAGAGATAGAATTGTTCCGCCTTCCTGTAATGAATAGACTGATCTCAGCCCTATAAGATAGACCAGACTAGGAAACCAGTATAATATAGGCCAGGGCCACTTTTATTTGAACAAATGCAGTAACAGAATTGTGCTTCCCTCTCCCTCCCCTGATCCTTGTGTGAACCAGGGAAGTGCTTGTCTGAGATGCTTTTTCAAGTTATTTTCTTGGCCCCGGCTGAAGCCCCTCTTATCTTGGCAATGTCTCTCCCTTGTGTTCCTCGGGCCATTCCCTATGCCCTCTGCAACTGGAAACGTTTTGAGCAAAAAAAGAGAGAATAATCTGGATTCAAATGTTTGGAAGTTCTAGAATGAATAGCTCAACACTGTTCAAAATGTGCCTATTTTAGTCTGAGAGCAGGTTAGTCTCAATGTGTTTTGTCTTGATTCCAGAACTTATGTCATGGTTCTGACAGACAGAGACAAATAAAGCAGAACTCCAAGGCTTGCAAGTTCCTCAAAGAACATGTTTATTGATACAAACTATCTGCACATCAAAAGTGAAACCAAGTCTGAATAGACACGTAACAATCCCCAAAACAAAGTTAAGAAATCCCACCACTAAAGCTATGTAAGCTACTACATCCCCCAGTACAACTTCTTGGCGGGCTTTTCACGAAATGCCCAGCATGCAGTCCCGGGAGCAGCCGATGACCTTGGTTCCCACAGGAGAAAGTGTTTTGTCTAGCAAAGCACCTGGTAAACCCCCTTCCCTCCATGCTATGTGTCAATCAAAAATGAGTAGGGAAAATGACTGCAGCCATGCTCATTTTCAAAGTTAACAGTTGGCTCCTCTTCAGAAAGAAAGAGTCTCCTGCAGGGGAAATAAAAATCAGGTTAGAAATCCCCTCAGGGCTTATGAGAATATTTATCATAAAACTTTATCAATCTATCCGCCTTCACATTTGTAAATTTCACCCATGTAGCCTCTGAAAGGGGGCAACCTTTCCACTGGACAAGGTATTGTAACTTTCCCTTATGCAGCCTAGAATCGAGAATATGTTTTATCTCATAATGCGTCTCTCCTCTACCACCATCGGACCAGGCGATTCTGACACAGGTTTCAAAAGACTGCAGTGAAACACTGGGTGAACTAACAATCATGAAAGTTTTAACTCCACTGTCACAGGGTTTATGATCCTGATAATGGGGAAAGGACCAAGAAATTTTGGACCCAATTTTTTGCTGGGCAGTTTTAACCGTAGATATTTCATTGGAAAATAAACTAATTGTGCAATATAAAAAGGGTTTTGAGGGGAACGTCATTTGCTTTATCCTTGTAAACCTTGGTAGCTTTGGTCAACGCCTTCTTCACGTTCACTCAAACCCCTTGGAAAGATGTCAACCATTGGTCCAAAGTCTGGGAAGAAGGAGGTGCCTGTGGGAACTCAGGCATGGGCACAAAATCTCAACCCATCGCTATTTTGAAGAAGATGGGACCAGTGCTACTGTACACAGTATTATTGTAGGCTACCTCTGCAAAAGGTAAAAGGTCAGCCCAATTAGACTGCTGGTAATTTACATAACATCTGAGATACTGTTCCACCATTACATTTGCTTTCTCAGCAGCTCCATTAGTATTCGGATGAAAAGCAGATGAAAGCCCCTGGGAGGACCCAATCAGTTTAACAAACTCCCTCCAAAACTTTGCAGTAAACTGGACCCCTCTGTCAGAAATAATCCTCTTTGGGGCACCATGGAGTCAGTGTATATGCTTCAAAAACAGTTTGGTTAGCTTCTGGGAAGAGGAAAGTCCTGAGCAAATGATGAAATGTGCCTGTTTGGAAAATAGATGAATCACAGTCCATATTACAGTGTTTCCCTTGCTCTCAGGTAATTCTACTATAAAATCCATGGCTATCTCCTCCCAAGGCTGAGAGGGGTCGGCCACTTGCTGCAATAAACCTGGTGGTTTTCGAGGACACTTTTTCATAGCAGCACAAGTGGCACAACTTTTTACATAACTCTCAATGTCCTTTTTCATTTTTGGCTACCAGAACTGCCTGCGCACTAGATGCAATGTTTTTTAAAATCCAAAGTGACCATTTGTAACACCTGGAGTCAGGACCAGCAGGGGTCTCTGTGTGTGCAATCTGGTTGTTATTTGGGAAGTGGATTGCGGCAGAGGAATAGTGGAGTTAATTACTTCCTCTCTGTTGCTCTTGAACTAGAGCATTCTAGACAAGGCATCAGCCAAAAAGTTCTTACCCTCAGGAAAATATTTTAAAGTGAAATTAAAACAGTTGAAGTATTGAGCCCACTGAACTTGCTTGGGAGATAATTGGTGGAGGGCCTTGAGAGCCTCCAAATTTTTGTGATCAGTCCATACCACAAAAGGTATTTCCCCCACTCCAAGAAATGACACCATGTCAGCAAAGCCCAACAAACTGCAAAAGCCTCTTTCTCCCAAACTGCCTACTTCTTCTTAGTCTCAGTTAATTTCCAAGAAGTGTAAGCACAAGGTTGTAACTCTCCTCTGTGATTTTTTTGTAAAAGAACAGGACCCACGGCCATGTCACTTTCATCAGCTTGAATGATGAATTGTTGTCTGGGGTCGGGGTGTTTAAAGACTGGTTCAGCTGCAAAGAGTCTCTTTAATTTTTCGAATGCTGCCCGGCACTCTAATGACCATTGCAATGGCTGACAATGTTGGGGCTTTCCCCCCTTTTGCCTGTTTTGAGTAAATTGGTGATTGGCATGGCTATTCTGCTAAAGAGGGAATAAATTGACGATAAAATTTGGCAAATCCCCAAAAACTTTGAAGCTCTTTGCAGGTGTGTGGAGGTTGCCATTCTATTACTGCTTTTACTTTGGCAGGGTCCATCTCTATCCCCTCATTCAAAAGCCATTACCCCAGATAGTCAAGGCGTGTCTGGTGAAATTCACACGTTGACAGCTTTGCATACAGTTTGGCTTTCAACAGTTTCCTTAATATGTCACGGACCAGTTTGATGTGTTCATCCATGGTTTCAGTGTAGATAAGGACGTCATCAAGATAAACCAACACCCCCTTCTATAAATAATTATGGAGCATTTGATTTATCAATTGCATAAATACAGCAGGGGCCCCTTGCAGTCCAAAAGGCATAACTTTAAGTTGGAAACTCCCCAAAGGGCAATTAAAGGCTGTTTTCCATTCGTCCCCCTTCCTAATCCAGATCTGATAATAAGCTTCTCTTAAATCCAGCTTGGTAAAAAAATTTCTTTTAGCCAGGTGGGCTAACATGTCCTTCATCAGGGGAAGGTACGTATTTTCCATACCAACACCATTGAGAGACCTGAAATTGATGCATAATATAAGAGAGCCATCTTTCTTTTCCTTGAAAAGCATGGAAGCATCCATGGGTGATTTTGTTGGCTGAATGAAACCCCTAGCTAAGTTTTTATCAATGTACTCTTTTAGTTTTTTCATCTCTCTGAGTGTCATAGAGCAGGGGTGTCAAACTCAATTTCATTGAGGGCCGCATCAGCATTGCGGTTGCCCTCAGGGGGCCGGGTGGGTATGGCCAGGGTGGGCGTGGCCTATTGAGTGGGCGTGGCTAGAGTGCGTATGGCCTACTGGGTGGGCATGGCCAGCTCTACATCGTTTGCATCAAGGGTGCCTATGGGGGCCTGGGCAGGAGTGGGACAGATCTGAGGGTCTCTGGCAGAAGGAGGGTCTCTGGGCCAGGGCCAAGGCAGTGGGGGCCGTTCCCTCACTGTTTCCAGGATGGCTTCGTGGGCCACATTAAACCACTTCGCGGGCCGCATCCGGCCCCTGGGCCTTGTGTTTGACATGTCTGTCATAGAGTATTTCCTTGGTTTGGAGAGCTTGGCACTGGGCAGAATTTCAATAGCACAGTCTGTAGCCTGGTGTGGAGGGAGGATGTCGCATTCCTTCTCACTAAAGGCTTCTGCCAAATCTTGGTACTCAGTAGGGACAAGTTGAGTCCCTTGCAGCTTTTCGACTACAGTTTTTAGGATTTCATGGGACTCCCCATGCGTTTCGCAGATGGCCAGTGTCTTTGTTTTGTCATCAGTATCAGATGGGGAGCGTCCTGTCCCTAGTCTTATTTTGCGCATTCCCTCCTCTCACCAGATGTGAGGATGCCATTTGTTAAGCCATGCTAGCCCCAAAATTACTGCTTCAGTCATCTTCGGAACCACCACAAAATGGATGATTTCCCAGTGCTGACCCATTTCTAAATGTAGAGGTTCAGTTACATGCACTTCCGATGAGGGACCCATTGGCCTGCTCGAACCCTATGGGATGAGGCAATAGCTTGGCTCAGATGCCCAGTTTTGGTACAGTGGGTAAATTAATTAAGCACCGACAGCACCACGAGTCTTTTAGGATGCTCAGATTCATGTGAGCCCCTGTTTTGGGCACTATCAGTCTGGTGGAAATGGCAAAAGGGGGAATGAGCCAACTCACCATAGGGTGCTCCTCGCCTTCCTTGTTGCTGTTGTAGGGTGCTGGCATCTGCTGCAGCTTGGTTTGGAGTTTGGCTCAGCCATCAGGACTTGGGATTCATCTTCAAACTGACCCCTCAGTTGCTCCATGAATAGATTAATGTCATGCAATTCAGAAGCCCCCTCATCATGGAGGTTGGTCATCCAATTGGCCGCTTCCCCCTCTAAATTTTTCACTACGCATTCACCATCATAGCCCCATCCAGGTAGGCATAAGTGTAGCGATCCAAATGAGCCCACACCTGGTTTAGGAAAAAGGTCAGCTTCTTGGGATCTGCATAGAAGGTGGGCTTGATGGGAGGCGGCTCAAATCTTGGCAGGGCCACCTGCGCCTGCTGCTGGGCTTGGGTGGCTTGCTGGTCCTGGGGAAATGGCCGAATCACTCTCCAGATTTCTCTTGGCTGGGCTTCGGGACTGGCATCCTGAGGCCGTGGCAATGGGCTTGGCTGGGATACAGGGCTCGGTATCGCAGCTGGTTGGAGGGTGGGTGAAGCAGCATGGGCTGTGGCAGTTGGGCTGGAACTCTAGTGAGGGGGAGGGAGAGATGGGTAGTTTTTGGCATTTCTCCCCACGGCACCCACCTCTTGAGCAACAGGAATCGTATCTTTCACCTCCAGCCAGCCAAACTTCTCCTTCACCTGTTCAAGTGAGGGGCTGTAGACTGCTGACAAATCTCCACTCTCCAGAGTTGTCCCATCCCATCGAGCCCTTTTCTTTCTTTTCATTCACATACAAAGAACCCTGGGGCAGCAGCAATAAAAGCTCCTCTCCAGAGGTTACAGGAGTGCTCCTGCGCTGAGGGGCAGCCTTGGCTTAGAAGAGGTCCGTTGGGGCTGTAGTTCTTTCCTGCGGTACCAGTTTCCCAGGTTGGATCAACCTGGTTTTCGGCCAAGCCCCTGCCAGTGACACCTCCTCAACGGCTGGAGAGCCAGCCTGCCCTCCGACAGCCTGAGTCCCGTTGCCACTAGCAACAGTTTCAACTTTCTCCTCCATCTCGAGTCTTCACTAAGTCTTTGCCGCTCTCCCAAAAGTGATTGGGTAGGCGGTCGAGGCCCAGCACCCTGAAAAATGAAGTTTTTATGAGACTTGGTTTAATGTCATGGTTCTGACAAACAAAGACAAATAAAGCAGAACTCCGAGGCTTGCAAGTTCCTCAAAGAACATGTTTATCGGCATGTCAAAAGTGAAACCCAGTCTGAATAGACATGTAACAATCCCCAATGCAAGGTTAAGAAATCCCACCACTAAAGCTATGCAAGCTACTACATTCCCCAATACAACTTCTTGGTGGGCTTTTCACGAAACGCCCAGCCTGCAGTCCCAGGAGCAGCCGATGACCTTGGTTCCCACAGGAGAAAGTCTGTTTTGTCTAGCAAAGCACCTGGTAAACCTCCCCCACTCCCTCCATGCTATGTGTCAACCAGAAATGAGTAGTGAAAATGACTGCAGCCATGCTCATTTTCAAAGTTGACAGTACCCAAGTGTTTTGTTTCAAGCTTGGAACATATTCAACTTAGGTCTTTTTAAAATGAGTGACAACCAGCTAAATCCTCTCCCTCTGGACTAACACCGAGCAAGTAAATTGGATGGTCCATGCACAGCCCTAATTATAATCCAGATAATTACTGAATTTAGGAACTTAAAGCAGTTGATTAATTCTGAATTCTGCTTCATTAGTGCAGTTTGATGGAAGAAATTCAAATAAATAGGGAGCTACCTTACACTCAATCAAATCTAGTTTGCTACTATTTATATAGCTTGACAGCTGCTATCCAAAGTTTCAGAGGTAACCTTTTCCAGGTCAATCTGGAAATTCTAGAGATTAAATCCAAAATCTGCTTGTAAAATACATGCTTTAGTATTAACTGATGGCTCTCCCCAAATTTAGCAAACAGGCAACCAAAATACTATTCTTTTCCAGCTTAGCTTTCTTTAGCAAGTCAGTTTCGTTGCTATATGTATGCTACATATCTCAGAAATTTGGGGTATTTGGCATTAATTAATTAGTTGTATTATACAAATTTTCATGGGTTATAACTCATTTCATAGAAAATACCTCAGAGAGAGAGAGAGAGAGAGAGAATATTTAGGAGGAATGCAGAGAAGGGAATAATCTACAGAAGGGAGAATGGTGAGAAAAGAAGACAGAGAATTATTTGGGGGAGATAAATTACTTAGATCACATCTAGAATTAAAAATAAAAATAAAAATTGTGTTTTGGAGAGCAGACTATCTATTGCAATAGACATGATAATACATCTTAAAATCTAATAAATTATGAAAAATGCAAGGTTATTCTCCTGAGAAAGAAGTACATCTCATATATTATATTCCATGTCAGAAAGAAGAACCAGGGGAAACGGTGAAGATAAGGAACATGACTACATAAAAAAGCAGTTGGACATGCCACAGAATAACTAGTTAACACAAGCAATTTGGTAACAAGGTGTGTATGCAGAAGCCTTGGATTGTGTTTAATCTATGTAAAATGGTGTTGAATTTTCTAAAAGAATTTCAGCTAAACTAATCAGGCTCTGTAATTCTTTTTCTTAAGTATTGCCACCTTGAGGTCTAAAATGGAAAATTCAGGGAGCTGAGGTGTTTCCCTAATTATTTCTGCATACTTATTCTGTTCAGAAATGGTAAATTTTGATAGACTTTTGCAAGGACTGCTTCTCTATTAGACCAGTTGATAAACCTGTTAATTTTTTTTTCTTTTTACCACCCGTAATCCCTTTATTCTGGATGGAGTCGTGGCAACTGAGTGGAGCTAAGCGTTTACCTTTCTTGATGTCTATACTATATATTTTCTCTTTGAGCCCTGATAAGAGAAACATCTGTTGCTGCCTAGGATTGAACTCACAACCTTCCAAGTGGGAGGCAAGCATCTTTACCTCTAGGCCACCACACCACTCAATAAATCTGTTAAACATAATCTGTTCAAAATCCATTTTGAAGATAAGTTATTCTAACACGGCCATTAAAATAATGGTGTCCTGTTGTACCATATGTGCCCAGAGTTCTGCCATGAACCCAGAGATTAAAGTATCATTTGTAATAATAAAAAGAGTGAACTGCTTGAGGAATAGAGTTTGTTAGTTCATTAGAAATTCATCAGATTTCATTAACTCAAGCAGAAAGATGGTATAAGAAATAAGTATATCTATGATTGAGCTAGAATAATATAGTGTGTCCCCCATTTTATACTATGAAACTTTTTTGGTTTACCTGGGGATCCCAAACTGGATATAGGTTTAGTGACTCAGGATGAAAATGGAGTTGGGGAGAACTTGTTGGAAGGAAGGAAGGAAGGAAGGAAGGAAGGAAGGAAGGAAGATTTAAAGCTTTTATACAACCTATCAGCTTTTAAGAATAGATCATACAGTAATAAGGAACAGTTTTCTTTCTCTCCATCCAGCACCTTCTGGTATGTGCAAAAAAAGGCTCACTCATATGCACTTGATCAGTTCTTCCATATTCATGCAGCATCTGACAGACCATATGAAATAATCATTGAGGCAACACATCCTCAAGTTGACATCTCATTGCCATACACTATTTTATTTTTGCAAGAGGTATATGGATGATTGTATGTAGAATGCATGTATGTATGTGTTATGCTTGAATATTAATCAACCCATATTAACCCCTTTATTCCTCCATCTATTTTTATGTCACCAAACTGAGCAAAACAGAGGACATGGATGAAAGGCAGAGACTGCATATGGGCTGTCCTGTGTTGGTCAGCTCCCAAGATGACTGTTCTTGGGAAGGAAAGAGATTCTACCAGTTGCCTTTCTTAAGTGGTTTAATTCCAAATGATCAGTCCGTCCGTTTTTTCTTATATAACTCCTACCTTGGGACGGTGTCAGTATGTTCTACACAAGGAGACTGTGCTGTATTTAGGCAGAACCTCTGATTCCCTTTGTTCCAAGTAGAGACCTCAGAACAGCATGTCCTACTGTTGATGTAGAAGGATCCTTGTTCCGAGAACATTGTCTCCTGTATATGAGAATCCATGATCCCATGATACTTTGTTAAAAGAATCACATTCCTCTCCTCGCCCCCATAGATATCCTTGCCCATTCCAGATGGACCACTCTCTGAAAATAGCCTGGGATAATAAATATCTGGTTATTTTCATTCAGTTGATTTCCATTCCCATCTACACAGCTATGTTTTCCCCAGGATAGGGGATAGGATATTTTTGTTTCATGTGTAGATTTGTTTTTTGTAGTTTTTATTATTCACAGCTGCTGTTCAGAATCTTCCTGAAAAGATGCACTCAGCCTCACTTTGGTGAATTTCTACTCATTCCTTCATCCAGACAATAAAATTCATCCCAGTGCATAATATATAATATGCTTGTTAGTTTGTGCGTGCTAATTCATCCATCTGCTGTCTCCTGATTAAATAAAAGTCTGTTCCTAATTGTCCTACTCTGCCTTTGGTCTGGATATCAGGAAAATCTGATGCCCACTTGACTACAAACTACTATTAGTAGAAATTAGGACAAACAAATAGAATCTGTTACTCCTTAACTATTCAAAGAAGTTAGTATCTGATCCTTTCTTTATTAGAAAGAATCTCACTACTGTAGTCTAGAAGATTCTGATATCAGTTTCTGCATAAATTTCATTTGACCGACTCAGAGCTTGCTTGCTTTTTTATTAGCAATCAGCTGCCTTGTGCAGTCCCTGAATAATCACAATTAATCCATTGTTTTCTGTTACAACTTGGAAATAAGTAAATCTTTTAACCACAAACAGAAAAATCACTGCTTTTCTGGTGGACTTATAGGTAGGATTTTATGCTACTCTAAACAAAACACAAATAGTTTTGCTCTACAAAAACCCACAAAAGTGTTAGCATTGGGTGGAATAGCACGGGTTATAGGAAGCAGTGGAGCAAAAGATCATTCTTCAGAAAGCATTTAGCACCTTTTTTTGGTTATTGAAATTATTCTGAAAGACCTTGGTTAAATAAAGAGTTGAGATTATGTTACATGAGACCAGTCAGTCTCCATAAATAATAAGCACACTGAGATAAGAATGTATTGGTCTATCGCTATTGTGTGTGGCAAAAGGAAAGCAGATTTAATGTAGATTGATTGCAAATCCACAGAGGCAGAATCTGACAGCTTGGTCAGAATGACCCAACAAAAATACATACATGCATACGATAACCCATAATCCTCATACAAAAGAAGTGGAGTTTGAACCACAATATTCATCTTATCCCATGCATTTCTACTCTCCCACAGACATCTATGTCTCCATATGACAGAAGTCCATGCAGCCATGGCCCTGCTCTGATGAGCTTTATAATTCTTCTAATAATTGTAAGTTTCTGAAAGACAATTCCCTTCTCCCAAGACTTCCCTTGACTTATTATTTCATTACTTTTGTTCCTAAATTCTCTTGGATCTTCCCGTCTTCAGAATCTACTGCTGCCCATTGGAAAGCTAAATGCTATAATTTGAATAAGGCACTCAAGGAAACCTGAAGCACTAACTTGGATGGGAAATTATAGTGCATGAAAGGACAAATATGAATAATTACACTAAAAGAGATTGGGATTCTGTTGTGATAAAGCAGAGAAAATGGCTGAAAGGTAAAGTATCATTTGTAATAATAAAAAGAGTGAACTGGCTGAGGAATAGATTTTGTTAGATTGTTAGAAATTCATCAGATTTCATTAATTCAAGCAGAAAGATGGTATAACAAACAAGTATATCTAAGATTGAGCTAGAATAATATAGTGTGTCCCCCATTTTATGTTATGAAACTTTTTCGCTTTATCTGGGGATCCCAAACTGGATATAGGTTTAGTGACCCAGGATGAAAATGGAATTGGGGAGAACTTGTAGGAAGGAAGGAAGGAAGGAAGGAAGGAAGGAAGGAAGGAAGGAAGGAAGGACCCGCATGCTTGCTTCAGGCGCCAAAATCCAAAATATTAGATAAGATCAGAAGTTTACCACAAATATCTCTTTGGTCCCATATTAAAAGTGAAAAAACAAAACAAAAATCCAGGCTACATAAATGAAATACAGTGAGAAAGAACATGGTCAGCACAAATTATTTTATTTTATTTAATAAAAGAACAAGTTTATAGTAACAAGTTAAGAGTATTAATAGGGGAACTAATGGAAGTGAAAACAAAAAGTTGCTGAAACTAAAGGAGCTGAAAAGTCATAAGGTGAACAAAGGGCAATGTAATTTCTCCGGATTTACTTACTGAAGAAGATATGAATAATTTACGAAGGACTGTTTGGTCATAAGCCAAAAAACCAATTCATGAAAAAGAAGCTCATTCTGCATTTGACACTAAAGTTTTTGGAAAGGTGAAAGGGACAAGGTGAGTTTTACCTCTTTGGGGATGCAAAGCTGAGCCAGACACACTCCAGTGATAGAAAGGACTTGAACCAATGTGACAGGCCTTCAAGATAGACCAGACTAGGAAATCAATATCATATTTATTTTATTTTTATTTATTTATTTTAATTCCATTTATATGCCACCCTTCTCCGAAGACTCAGGGCGGCTTACAAGCTTAGTATTAATTTTATTGTAAAGCTGTGGAAACAGAATCTTGCAAATCTGACTGTGCTTCCTCCTCCATTCTCTCTCTCTTTGTGTGTATTAGGCAGGGGCTTGTCTGAGAGGCTTACTCGTGTTACTTTCTTGGCCTGGGCTCAGCTCCATCCTATCTGACCATTGCCTTGGTAGTATCCCAAAGGTGCTTTTTCATGAGGCAACTGGACTTCCTTGGGGCTGTTTTTGAAAACGTTTTGCGTCTCATCCAAGAAGCTTCTTCAGAGCTGAAGAAGCTTCTTGGAAGAGAAGCGAAACGTCTTCAGAGAAAAACAAGGAAGTCCAATTGCCTCGTGAAAAAAGCACCTTTGGGATAACTATGACCTGGATAACTGAGAATCTCCATAGACATTTGCCTTGATAGTAGCTCCTCCTCCTGTCCTTCAAAGCCATTGCTTTTCCCCTCTACACCAGGGGTCTCCAAACTGGCAACTTCTAAAACTTGTGGACTTCAACTCCCAGAATTGCCACACTGGCTGAGGAATTCTGGCATTTGAAGTCCACAAACCTTAAAGTTGCCAAGTTTTGAGGCCCCTGCTCTACACAAGCTTCAAGTGCAGAATGGATAGATGTTTCAGTTTGTTTGTCTCCATGTTTTATCCTAATACTTTCATGAGGCTTCATTTAACTTGTAACAGGACATGGAAGTCTCTTTTTGAATGTATTGTTTTATGAAAGGGTCTAATTTTTTTTGCTAAATCAAACATTTCCCCCCCTTTAAAGTGCTTTTGCTGTTACCTCAGCTGACAATGGAGGCACATAAGTTGAACAGAGTTTAAATGACCTTAGAGTCAATCAAAGTTGCATTTTAGCTCCTCTCCTGTTCAGTGTTTATATTAACAATTTAATTGACTATTTGCACAAGCCAGATCATCATTCCCCCAAGCTGCCTGGAGAGCACATTTCTATCCTTTTTGATGCTATGATCCTCTCTAGGACTTCGGTTGGCTTCAGCTGAACATTGCAAGCCACTGCTCAGTGTTGCAAAGAGCACCGATTGCAACTGATAAATAATTGATCTGATAAATAAGTTTCCACTGTGCAAGTCTCATGCTAAAATACATGGGGGATGGTATTTCATGACTCAGAGAGTGAAAGTACATGCAGCAGGCATGCTCTTAAATCATTCTAAGCCAGGCTTTGACCTCAGCTAACATCCTACTATAGACCACGGGTGCCAAACTCGATCACGTCACGTGATGTATCATGACGTTTTTTGCCTTTGCGAAGCCGGGATGGGCATGGCCTGCGCGTGACGCATCCAGCCTGCGGGCTGCCAGTTGGACACCCCTGCTATAGACCGTAACTTGGCTCATTCTCCAGTTTTGCCTCCTTGGAATAAATCCAGTCAAATTCTTTGAGGTGATGTTTCAGGTTATTAATGCAACATCTTGAATTGATTATTGATTGATTGATTATTTATTTATTTATTTATTTAATCCCATTTATATCCCACCCTTCTCCGAAGACTCAGGGCGGCTTACAATCTAAAGCACAAATCAATGTGCTTAGTAATTATGTCCCTTTAAGCCAGTTTTGACAACCATTGACCACATAGATTTTTTCCATGATAATATATTTTCAATCAGGTATGATAAAAGTAGAAGCCAGAGACTATTTTTTAATTGACTGAAACTTGTCCTCCTCCCTGATGGCTTTGCCCTCTTGATAGTGGGAAATCAGTATAAGTATAAAGAGAGCCTGTTTGCTCTAGTGCAGGGGTCGGCAACCTCGGCTCTTTTATGACTCATGGACTTCAACTCCCAGAATTCCTGAGTCAGCTATGCTGGGAGTTGAAGTCCATGAGTCATAAAAGAGCCGAGGTTGCCTACCCCTGCTCTAGTGGTTAAGGTACCAGGCTTGAAACCAGGAGACTATGAGTTCTAATCCTGCCTTAGGCATGAAAGCCAATGAGTGACTTTGGAGCAGTCACTCTTTCTCCACCCAACTCAGTTCACCAGGTTGTTGTGGAGAAATTAGGGGGGGGGAAAGGGAGTATTAGATATGTTCACTGCCTTGAATTGTTTACAAAATGAATAAAGGCAGACTATAAATTGAATAAATAAGTTTTCTTGGACAATTCCCTTGAAAATAATAATACAGAGGTATTGAAAACAGGGATATGATCAGGCAATGTCATTTATAAAACAGTGCCTTCTGAATGGTAAATGGAAAACTGACCTTGGCTGAGTTCCTAAATTGCTGCTGGACCAGTGCATGAAGTACCTCCTAAAACCTGGCTCGCACCTCACATATTTGGTTTATCTGGAGCATAGAAGTGTTTCTACCCTGGCAAGATGTGATGCTCTTCCCACAGCAATCCTAGAAGGGAGAGATTTAAAAAGTCTACAAGGTACAATAATTGTGCCCGTGTGGGGATGAGATGTAGAAATAACTGAGCAAGTTCTGTTTGCTTGTCAATATTATAATCAAGTAGAAAGTAGTTGTATTATGCCATTGCTAGTAGACTTCCCAGATCACCCTCAGCAATTTAATAATTGTCTGATAAAAACTCTACAAACAAGTATGTTTTATCCTAAACTGATTAAGTTCATCTCCTAAGCATTAAATCCCATCCTGTGCTGCTAGGGTAAGAATATGTTGTTGATATTTCTGTGGCTAATAATTGACTTATTTTTATATTAGACTTCCTCTAAAGGATAAAAATATTAAATATTTATAAGTTAATCATTTACATATATATCACCCAACACAACTCAATGTTTACAGGGGGGGAAAATCACAAATGAATGAATGAATGAAGTCAGAACAGTTCCAAACATCCCAAACAACAGTGACTTCACCACCAGGAGGAAGGCTAATAAGGAAGATGCTACAAAAGCTGATGTACAATTGAATATTGCCAGTATACTGATGATACTTTCCCCAAACATCTCAATGATCTCTGTCAGCAGTATCATCTAAAATCAGTGAATGCAGCTGTGACTGGGGGAGATTAGCAAATTTGCAAGCCAGACTCTGCAAAGACTCAAGTCTCCTGTTTCCTTGAGTGACTTGCTTTATCTTCTGTTATATCTGAGCAGAGGGCAGGTTGTTTCTGGTAATCTGGAGAAAAAGGCAAGGACTCTCCTGCCCTTCCTAGCCCTGACTTGCTTTGGACAAAGGTCTACAAAGTTCTACAAAGTGAGATGAGCATCAAACAAATCTAATAAATACATTCCATTAATTCCAGCTTCTTTTGTCACATCCATTTCATCCATACTTTAAATAATAGTGAATACAGCTGTGACTGGGGAAAATTAGCAAGCCAGACTCTGCAAAGACTTAAGTCTCATCTTGATCCAAAAGACCTATTAGGGCTTATTTTCAATGATGTCTTATTTTTTCATGTACAGGAGGCAGTGAGTTCATGGGGGCTGCCAGCCCCGCCCTCCAAGCAGCAGATGGAGGCAGAGGCACGGGGGAAGGGAGGAGTTGCCACCACCCACATCTCCTGCGATTCAAAGGTGAAGCATCACTCCCAATTTTAAGCTCCACCTTTCACTGGTGTTTTGGGGCCATCCTGTTGCATTGGCAACGAGTGTTGCTACCACTTGGTTTCAGCGACCATGGATTCTTCCTTCCTGTAGGGTTGTTGGAAACTCTGCTCCTTCCTGCCACTAGGCAATGAATGCTGGTCCCCACTTTCTCGCTGTCCTGCATTGCCCCATACCTCCCTTCTCTGTTCTGGAAATGGCAGCCCCGTTTTCTGCCGCTTCTCCTCCTGGTGTTGTGTCCTTCCTTTGTATGGAAGGACGCTAAGCTCCGGGGAAAACTGTGCCAGCTGGAGCTGGGCAAGGAAAGCCAGGCTCCCCTTCCCCTTGAGATTTTGCATGGAGAAGCGGATCTGCTTCCTGCAGGGTTGACCTCGGCACCCGCATCGGTTAGCAAACACAAGAGCTTTGCTCTTTTTCTCCAGGGTCTTTGAAATTGGCCCCTCCCCTTTGTGTCAGATGAGACCAATTAAATTAGGACTGCGAGGCTAGAGGTTTCCTCAAAGAACATGTTTATTGGTTAACAAAGTATTAGCACAGTCAAAAGTGAAATCAAGTCTGAAATTCCCTCCAAAGCGTTACACTATTACAAAGTTAAACTTTGCAGCCCAGTCCTATGCAATCAGCTACTCTTCCCAATGGAATAGTTTGATGAGCTTTCTAACAGAATACTCAACCCCCCCACCCCAGTCTAATCGGCAGGTGACCTTGGTTCCCATGGGTCAAAGAATTGTTTAGGCTGGTAGAAATTCCCCGCTCCCCCCTCCCATTCTTGTGGCAACCAAGAAAGAGCAAGATGGCTGCATCCAGTTTCGTTGTAGAGTTGACACTTTGCTTTTCTGCCTTAAAATACAGAGCAGACACAATTTTCTCCTGATCAGCTGAGGAGAGCTATGGTTTTTGTAAGAAGCTGAGTGTATGCATGAGTCCAGCCCCCTTGGAATGGGCCGGGCCTGTGGGAAGCAGATCCACTCCTCCATGCAAAGGGAACAAAACGCAGGCTACACTTGAGGGACAAAGATTGGCAAGATCAGAGAGTCAATGTCCCATGGTGGCAGTGCCAGAATCGAGGCACGCAGGCCCTGGGAATATCAGAACAGGAGAAGATACAGCGGGTAAGCTGGCAGCAAGGAAAAGCAATCACACTGTCACCACTCTCTGATCTTGCCACTCTTTGTCTCTTAATTGTAGTCTGCCTTTTTTTCTCATCCTTGAGTTTGGTGCCACCATTGCTTTCCCTTGCCACCAGCATACCCACCGTATCTTCTCTAGGTCTGATGTTCTCATTGACTACGTTCCTCAATTCCAGCACTGCCACCAGTGGGCATTGACTCTCTGAACTTGCCACTCTGTCTTTTTAGTGTACAGTCCACCTGATGCTTTCATTCCCTTCTTTGACTTTGGTACTATCATTGCTTTTCCTTGTCACCAGCTTACCTGCCGTATCTTCTCTAGCTTTCATGTTCTTATTGCCTGCGTGTCTCCATTGTGGCGCTGCCTCCACTGGGCATTGACTCTCTGATCAATGGTGGCAATGCTGGAATTGAGGCACGTAGGCAATGAGAACATCAGAGCTAAAGAAGATACAGCAGGTATGCTGGTGGCAAGGGAAAGCAATGGCAGCACCAAAGTCAAGGAAGGGAACAAAAGGCAGACTACACTTAAGTGTCAAAGAGTGGCAAGATCAGAGAGTCAATGCCCAGTGGTGGCAGTGCCAGAATGGAGGCACGCAGGAAATGAGAACAGTCAATAAAGGGAACAAAAGCATCAGATGGTGGCACAGTGCCAAAGTCAAGGTACAGAGGCTCTGGGAACATCAGAGCCACAGAAGATGCAGTGGGTACTCTGGTGGCAAGGAAAAGCAATGGCAGAACCAAAGTCAAGGAAGGGAACAAAAGATAAGGCAGATTCCACTTAAGGGAAGCTGTGTCAGCTTTCTTTTCAAAGAAACCCACCCCACCCATCAGAGTCCAACACATAAAGAGAGGAACCTGATCACTCCTTCCCCTTTCGCTTTTCTGCCTTAAAATCCAGAGCAGACACATTTTCCTCCTTATCAGCTGAGGATAGATATGGTTTTTGGAAGAAGCTGAGCGTATGTGTAAATCCAGCCCCTTAGGAAGGGCCGGCCCTGCAGTAAGCGGATCCGCTCGTCCATGCAAAACCTCAACGGCTTTGCAGATCCATCAGGGAAGGGGAGCCTGGCATTCCTTGCCCAGTTCCAGCTGGCATAGTTTCCTCAGAGCTTAGCGTCCTTCCATACAAATGAGGAACATAACACCAAGAAGAGAATTGGCAGGAATCGGGGCTGCCATTTCCAGAACAGAAGGGAGACATGGGGCAATGCAGGATAGTGAGAAAGTGGGGACCAGCGATTGTTGTGAGGTGGAAGGAAGGAAGGAGCAGAGTTTCCAACAACCCTGCAGGAAGGGAGAATGCATGGTCACTGAAACCAAGCTGTAGGAACAGTCATTGCCAATGCAACAGGATGGCCCCAAAACATCAGTGAAAAGCTTAAAGCAGGGAGTAATGCTTCATCATTGAATTGCAGGAGAGATGGGTGGTGGCAACTCCTCTCCTCCCCCTGTGCCTCTGCTTCCACCTGTTGTCGGTGCTGCCACCCCACCTGCGACAGCCCCATCAAACCAGAAGCGTGAGCAGCCCTGATTCCAAAGTGACAGCTGGGACTCTGCAGCCCATGCACTGTAGGTGTGTCTGAGTGCAATGATTGCTGGTTCGGCCCTCCAAGCAGCAGGTGGAGGCAGAGATGTGGCGGGGTGGGGAGGCACACGATCTGGCTTGCTGGATGCGCTGGGAGACTGCGCAGCTGCCTGCCTTGTCCTAGTCACAGCAGCTGTGGGCAAAGAGAGATGGTCTTTCAGGGCAGCAGTGCCATGCCATGGGGTCCCAGTGCCCCGGAAGCTAAAGGGCCAGGGCTGAGAGATTTGGCAAGGCTCCTCTGCTGAATCAGACCCTGGTGCCCGCCCCCTCTGTCAGAGACCCCTGGATCCCCTGTAGTTCCGCCCAGGCCCCCACAGGTGCCCCAACGCAAGTGACGTGAACTGGCCACGCCCACCTGCCACCTTCCCCCTTGGCAGCCAACCCCATCCAACTACTTGCCTTGCCTCGACTCTGGGGCTTATTTTTGGAGTAGGGCTTATATTAGGAGCACCCTAAAATCATTATTTCTTGGTTGGGTCTTATTTTCGGGGAAACACAGTATAATTTATCTTTTGCATTTCCTCCACTAAGGCTCCAATCTCTAGTGATTCCTTCTTTAAATACTGTGTCCACTGAATCAGCTTTATAAGTAATGACACATTGACCTGTTACCTTACGAGCTTGCTGATTTTCCCTGGATAAATTTCTGCAAGTCAACTCTGCAAACTGTAGCAAACTGTAGATTCTTAGATCAGATAAAGAAGCCTCCAGCTGAATCAGTTGTGTGTAGCACGATTAGTTCAGAAAAAAATGAGCCACGTGCTCCCATATTAATGTTGATTGGATTGTATGAAGTTTATTGGATTGTATTATTATTAAGGGAGGGAAAATAAACATGCTTTAAATATGTGATTGAAAGGACAATGTAGGTTAGTTGACACCAGCACCTTAACCATGCTTTGGAATGGTTGGAAATTGATCAAAGAGAGAAGCAACTTGGAATTAAGGAGAAACTTCTTGACAGTGAGGACAATCAACCAGTGGAACAGCTTGCCTCCAAAAATCATGGGTGCTCCATCACCAGAGATTTTTAGGAAGAGGCGCTAGACAGTCACTTATATGAAATGGTATAGGTTCTCCTACTTGAGCAGGGGGCTGGACTAGAAGACCTCCAAGGTCCCTTCCAGTTCTATTCTATTCTATAACTTGCTCCAAAGGTCATCCAGTGGGCTTCATACCTAAGGCAAAACTGGAACTCACTGTTTCTAGCCTGATGTCTTCACCACTATCCAAAACTGGCTCTCTCTACTACAGTGGACAATAGAAAAACCATAGAAGCCTTCTGTTTAGAACAAATGGCAATTCTATTATTCTTAATTATTTTTGTGCCTTAAGTCAGGGCTTTTCAACCTGTGGTACGCGTACCACCAGTGGTACTTTAGCACCTGGCTGGTTGTATGCGAGCCCTAGCTAATTGTAGTGGGGGAGGGAACCAGTTAAAGCGGAGCTGCACAGACCTGGAGGAGATCAGCTGGAGCTGCAGAGCTTGGCAGAATCCCAAGGATTTGTCACGTGGTGACATGCTAATTGGAGCTTCCGGTGCACCCAGAAGAGAAAAGGAGAAGGAGGGTGGAGAGAAGAGAAGGTATACCAAGAAGAGAAGATGCTTTTCTTATCGAAGCAGCGAAGAGAGACAGAGTGAGCAGCCTCTTTTCGGAGGAATAGCAAGCGAGCGGCCTGTTTTTGGAGGAGGGGGGAGTGAAGAGCGGCATGTTTTTTGGGGAAGGGTGAGCAAGCAAGCGGCATGTTTATCAAGCACGTGTTTTCAGACAAAGGTTGAGTTAGTGAGTGAGTGAGTGAGCTGGGCAGGAGCCCAGGAGAGCAGCTACAGCTAATCTGCGCTTCTGCAAAGCAGCCCAGAAGCACGGATCAGCTGGAGCCCAGCACTGATCCTGGTGCTTCCACTGAGCCCCAAAGAAGTATGGATCAGCTGTCAGGGTTCAGCAGAAGTGCCAGGATCGGTGAATGAAGGAAGGAAGGAAGCAAGCAAGCAAGCAAGCAGATGGGAATGAAAAGGAGGGAAAGAAGGAGGCGAGGAAGGAAGGAGATGGGAATGAGAAGGAAGGTAGGAAGGAAGGAAGATGGGAATGAGGAGGGAGGCAGGGTGGGAGGAAAAAAGGAAGGAACCCCTCACGGTAACCACAATGCTAAGGCGGCCCTCAATGAAATTGAGTTTGACACCTCTGATATAAGTGAATCTGGTTTACCCATTGACTTTACTTATCAAAAAGTTGCAAAACGGGATCACATGACCTTGAGACACTGCAGCCATCATAAATATGAAGCAGTTGCCACGCATCCAAATGTAAATCACATAACCCTGGGAATGCTGAAACGGTCATAAGTGTGAAAAATGGTCATAAGTCATTTTTTCAATGCTGTTGTAACTTCGAACAGTCACTAAGTGAACTGTTGTAAGTTGAGGACTACCTGTACTTTATCACTTTTTTACTTTTTTTGGTCATCAAGTTTTTGACACCTTGCTAGGTAACTGGAGGTACTTGGATATTGCCATATCCTAAAAGTGGTACAATGGGTGAAAAGGTTGAAAAGCCCTGATCTGAATGTTAAACAATAGTGGAAAAAGGACTGTGTTTTGTTATTCTACGCTATAAAGGCATCCATGGAGATGAAAGATAATTTAGACATTTCATAAGAAAATGAATAGCAAAATTCACTGCAACAGGTTTTGAGGAAATGGTTGTTTACGCCACTGTCTGTAGTCTCTATAAATATGCTTTGGAGGAACAATATGGAGCAGTACTATGGCAATTTCCACTGCTTGCTATTTTTGAAAGAAAGGTCAATCAATTGGTTTAGGTTTTAGGTTTAGGTTTTATTAAATTTTTATACCGCCCTTCTCCCGAAGGAATCAGGGCGGTGAACAGGGCATATCATAAAACTACAAAAATACAAAAGTTAAAAAAGAATTAAATTATTGCCCAAAGTAAAAACAATATATATATATATATATATATATATATATATATATATATATATATATATATATATATATATATATATATATATATATATATATATATATATATATATATATATATATATATATATATATATATATATATATATATAAATATTAAAACCCTAAGTAACTCCCCATCAGGCCAGGCCAGCTTGTTCAAATAAATGGGTCTTTAACCCGCGCCGGAAGGAGCGGAGATCCGGTGCCATCCGGAGCTCAACCGGCAGTTGATTCCACAGAGCCGGGGCGCCCACAGAGAAGGCCCTCCCCCTGGGGGCCACCAGCCGACATTCTCTGACTGGAGGCACCCTGAGGAGGCCCTCTCTGTGGGAACGCACAGGGCGGAGGGGAGTCGACGCCGGCAGCAGGTGGTCCCCGAGGTATTCCGGACCCATGCCATGTAAGGACTTAAAAACCATCACTAAGACCTTGAACCTCACCCGGAAGACAACTGGTAACCAATGCAGCTCGCGGAGCAAAGGTGTAACATGGGAGTACCGGGAAACTCCCAAGACAACTCTCGCGGCCGCATTCTGTACCAGTTGGAGCCTCCGAGTGGTCTTCAAGGGAAGCCCCATGTAGAGAGCATTGCAATAGTCAAGACGAGAGGTCACGAGCGCATGAGTGACCGTACACAGGGCATCCCGGTCTAGATAGGGCCGCAACTGACGCACCAGGCGAACCTGTGCGAAAGCCCCCCTAGTCACGGCTACTATATGATCTTCTAAGGTAAGCCGTGAATCTAGGAGGACTCCCAAGTTGCGAGCCCTATCCACGGGGGGTAAAGACTCACCCCCTATAGAAAGTGATGGAACATTTTGAATGTCCCGGGATGCCGGAATGTACAGCCACTCAGTCTTGTCAGGGTTGAGTTGAAGTCTGTTCCTCCCCATCCAGACCCGAACCGCCTCCAGGCAACGGGACATCACAGCGAGGGCATCACTGGGGTGGTTTGGGGTCGAAATGAAAAGTTGGGTATCATCAGCATATTGATGATACCCAACTCCAAAACCACGAATGATCTCACCCAGCGGTTTCATGTAGATGTTGAACAGGAGAGGCGAGAGAACCGACCCCTGAGGAACTCCACAAACGAGAGACCTAGGGGCCGATCTCTGCCCCCCTGCCAACACCGACTGCGAACGTCCCAGGAGATAGGAGGAGAACCACCGAAGAACCGTGCCTCCCACTCCCAGTCCCCTGAGACGCCGCAGCAGGATACCATGGTCGATGGTATCGAAAGCCGCCGAGAGGTCTAATAGGACTAGGACAGAGGAATATCCCCTATCCCGAGCCCTCCAGAGATCATTCACCAGAGCGACCAATGCCGTCTCCGTGCTGTACCCGGGCCTGAAACCCGATTGGTACGGGTCCAGATAATAATTGGTCTTTGTCTAGAGGACTATCATGTAAAACAAATAGATTTGTGTACATGGATGCGTGTTCTTCTAAGATCAAAACTGGTTGTTAGTTTAGCTCATTTAAAGTAAGGTAGTGTCAGATGTAAACAACCAGACCCACAGATGTAAGGTTTAAGCTGACTACTTTATTTTTCTCTCCCTGTTACACAGGAATTTCCTCAGACTGGTATTTTTTTCGTGGGAACTATGAGATAACGCTCTAAGTCATTCAAGGAAGGTCAGACCTAAGTCTCTTGTGGTTTATGTAGAGAGTCCAGGCTAGTTCCACACTGAAGTTCTCCTCCCAGCTGGAATGGTTGGTTGCCAACAGGTAGGACTATAAATATATCTGTGACTCCTACTATAACAGGCACAATTTCCTTCCTGAGGCAGGTGCACTACGCACGCTCCTTAGCTAAGTAAAGAGACGTCCACAAATATGTGTTTAGCTAAATATTGTAGGTGGAAAGAAAGAGGATGAAAGTTGCTTCTGGCACACAAAGGAGAGGCATGAAACAAAAAGGCAGAAAATGGGGAGAAAAGAAGTCACAGAGTTCACCAAATAACAGAAACAACCTGCATTCAGTGAAAAAAGCAAGATGTTCAGGAAGAGGTAGTTGAAAAAAATGAAACTATAAATTTGAAAAAGTATGAAAAATAAAACAAACCCACAAACTAGAAGGCAACTGATATAATTAAATAATCATGCTATAATTTTTCATTACTCAGCCACATATATCATTCACATTCCTGCATCAATTTACCGTTCTTGTCCATTTGGAGATAGCCTTTGAGAATACCCAAAAGTGCTGGATTTGAAGGCAGTCAGAAGAGTTGATGGCCCTAGCCAGTAACACTGAGGCAACATTTTTTTTATCTTACTAGTCATTAAAAATTTTTTTGTCTCTTGCAACTTCCATGCATACAACTGTCTGCCTGCTAGAACAAGAATAAACTGTAAAATCAAACGAATAAAGAGTATAAGAGTCAGGATCTCTAATTTAAAAGTCTTTATTTTAGAAAAAGTCTGCCTAATATGAATGCTTTTTGCCATTTTGTCCCTCAGTTTTATAGCTAATATATATTCCTCCAACTGGATAAGAAATGAAGCAAGATTAATCATGATGCAAAGAAGCACTTGGCCAGCTTGGATAGATGGGACATTTTCTTCCTTTTCTTTTTTAAAATAAACCAAGATACCAGCTACAGGTAGTCCTCGATTTATGACCACAATTGAACCCAAAATTTCTGTTGTTAAGCAAGACATTTGTTAGGTGAGGTTTACCCTATTTTATAACCTTTCTTGGACAGTCATTAAGTGAATCACTGCAGTTGTAAGTTAGCTGTTAAGTGAATCTGGCTTCCCCACTGGGTTTGCTTGTCACCTTCGGCCATGATCACATGACCCCGGGACACTGCAACCATCATAAATGAATGCCAGTTCCCAAGAATCCAAACTTTGAGCATGTGACCATGGGTATGTTGCAATGGTCATAAGTGTGAAAAAACGGTCATAAGTCACTTTTTTTCAGTGCTGTTGTAATTTTGAACGGCCACTATATGAATGGTTGTAAGTCAAGGACTGTCTCTACTTCCATCTTTTAAAAGGAATCAGTGAAATGAATCAGAGTTTCCTGGAGCATGTCAGCATTACTACCAAAGGTTCTACGTTTTTTTTTTGACTTCTTGATTACTATAAGGAATGTTGAAAAATGTCTAATTTCAGTCTTTTTCTAGTAATCAAAATGTTTGGAAGTGCAATCTAAATGTCATGCTTCTGATTAGTTTCAAAACACCTCTTCTTATGGACAAGATATGTAAAATGCTCTTTTGCATTACACAATCAAAAGTTAGACTTCCTTACAGTCATAGTTAACTCTCCAGCACAAAGCAAGAATGGGATGCAATACTGGCAACAAGGACAACAGGGAATGAAACGACTAAACGCTGGTTAGGGCCATTAATAAGGCCTACTTCATGGTGATAAGAGAACCAAACTTAACTTTCTGCTTTTATCATGTCTGCTGACAATTAACTGGTATCCATCCTTGTTTACAGTAACCCAGTCCCTCTTCAGGAAGGTAGAATTTGGAGAATTGCTGTAAGGAACACACTAGGTATTTGTCAGATAAAGTTACCCAAGTTTTCACTAAGCTAAACTCTGGCCTTAAGGCAGATCCTTTGGAACTGATGGAATCATGATCCTGCTTGGCCACCTGGGATGAATTTGATCCTGTTGCATCTGAGGAAGTAAACAGGATTCATAGAGCTATAAGCTCAGCTATCTGTGCATTAGATCCATGCCTCTAAGTTTGGGAGTTCTCCTGAACTTGTGGCTCCTGTTCAAGGAACAAGTGGCAGCCATGGCAAGAAGAGCTTTTGCATAGCTATAAGTTTTGGCCAATTTATACTTTTGTAGATCAAGAAGGACTGCTAATGGTCATTCAGGTCTTGAGTCACTTCCCAAGTGAACTACCACAATGTGCTTTACCTGAGGCTACCTTTGAAAAACATCTGGAAGCTTCAGTTTGGTTCAGAGAGTAGACTTGACCCTGGGTGTCAGATCCACCACCTTCGTCTTGGTACCTTGCTGGCATTCTGCCATCAATTGGGGAAGGGAGGGAGGAACAAATGGGCAACAAAGCTGTATACCATTATGATGGGAAATTGGGAGAGGGAAATAGACATGTGAGAAAGAACAGAGTGGTTTGGAATCTGGTTCATACTAGTGTTAGCATCTTCAAGGCAATCTACCCTGCAAGTGGATTTTCACCAGCACAAACACCTCAGCATTTCCCAAAACATCTTGGTGGTGCTGGATTGGTTACACATGGGCAGACCACCAGAGGAGGACTAGGGGAAACCAGGGGTTTAGTTCTGCATTGGTGCACGGGAATTTTAGATTCCGTTGACTTTATTACAATCAGCGTCTCTTAGTAAAAGTGCTTTTTCACTTCAACCAAATGGAGACAAGAGTTTTACTTTCCTAGGAGAACAGACTGGGGCAGGTCTGACATTGGGTCTCCCTAAAGCCAGCCCAAAACTTTCATTCAATCAGTATGCATAAGCTTTATGGGCACTGTGCTCTGCTGAGGTTAGTTAGTTTTTAAAATTATTTTTAGATTTTTGTTTTTCCTTTTGTTAGTTGTGAAGTTGTGTCTGACCCATCGCGACCCCATGGACAACATTCCTCCAGGCATTCCTGTCCTCTACCATCTTCTGGAGTCCATTTAAGCTCACCCCTACTGCTTCAGTGACTCCATCCAGCCACCTCATTCTCTGTCGTCCCCTTCTTCTATTGCCCTCTAAGTAACTCAGAATGGCAAACATACATTGTAGTCCTTCCTCCTCCTATTTTCTCCACAATGGCAACTCTATGTGGTGAGATGAGATGAGATGAGATGAAAATGACTGGTCCAAGGTCACACAAGCAGCTTCTATGCATGCCTAAGGTAGGACTAATGCTCACAGCTTGCTTATTGTTTGTTGTTGTTGAGGTTGTCAGAATACAAGCTAACTTGAGGGCTAATCCACATGGAGCCCCATTTCCATCTGTCCTGTGTGCCATCGTTCACTCCCTAGAGACTAAAATGGACAATGTGAAATTTGAGCGGGCCACGAACAAGGAGTATATTGTTCTGAACCAGCCTGCTACCGGCCTTGCAATAAGGCAAACCCCTGTTCAAACAGTAGAGACTGGAGAGCGTCTGAGGCTGAAAAGCGTCTGCCAAGATTTATTACTCAAATAACAGAACAAGAAACAAAAACACTGGAACTTGAATCCTCAAACGGAAGGGTTGCTTTCAGCAACCAGCCCTTCCCCAAACACTCCTTTTATTTAGAGTTCAGGGCGTGGCCTCCCTGTGCCTCCTCCCGAGGAGTCCCACAGCCTTTCTCTGTTTGGTCCTGCTCGACTGCCTCCTGCGTCGGGCGTCCTTGAACAGGGCCAGCTGTGGGTCATCATCCTCCGCACTATCGGGCTCACGCAGCTGAGAAGAGGGCCCCGGCTGGGGGCTCTGCGAAGCCTCCAAACCATCATCAGCCGGTTCGTCTTCCACACACTCCTCCTCCCCCTCATCTGAGTCATCCGAGACATCTGAGCCGGCTGCCGGACCCACAGGCTGGCCCTGAGTCACAACATATATATTGGAGGTGGTGACCCTTTGAGAGCTGTATGCAATGAAATTTCATTTTGATGTATGCCGATTGGTGTACATTCAAAGTGACAATAAAGATATCATCATTTAAACCTTTTATTACTTTTACAAATAACTGAAGATGCCAGCCCTGTGAGGTAGGTTGCACTGAGAGAGAGTGACTGGCCCAAAGTCATGTCCTTCCTTCCTTCCTTCCTTCCTTCCTTCCTTCCTTCCTTCCTTCCTTCCTTCCTTCCTTCCTTCCTTCCTTCCTTCCTTCCCTGATCTAGAATGAATAAGAATGGAGTATATCCTGGGGGATGAAGGGTGGGAGAAGCATACACCAATGCCTTTCTTCAAAGAGACTTGGACACAAGAAGAATGGGAAATTATGAATGTCTAACATAGTTTTGCAAAGCCCGTAGCTTCAATATTTATTCATTGCAGAACAGGCTTTTTTCTGTGAACCAGGAAAGTGATTGGTACTCTTTCTCATCCTGAAATTCCTAGCCAAGGCCAAGCTTATCTTTTTCCAACTTCTCAAGCAATTGAGATTTATTCTGATTTGCCCTGTCAAAATCTGTGAATGCCACTGGGGTTATATGCATGCACACACACAAACGCACAGACCCACCACTTTTTTTCATTTCAGGGTAAGGAAGATTACACACAGTGCAGAAAAGGAAGAAAGAGTAAGCCAAAGAAATCAAAGATATTAAGATAAGGAAACAAAAAGGAAACACAGCTCAAATTAGTTTACAGCAACATCATTCAATGTATATTTTATATCTTTTTATCTTTACATCCCTTCATGATTTCCCTCTATTCTAAAGTTCCTCTTTTCTTTCTTTCTCAGCATCTCAGCTCCATCCATCCAAACTTGACCTTCTTAAGTCATATATATGCACACACACAAATACATAAATTTGACTGGGGAATTCTGGGAGTTGAAATTCACAAGTCATAAAGTTGCCAAGTTTGGAGACCCCTGCTCTATACCTGTACAAAGTGAGATTGGACTGGACAGCTTTCCGGATTGGTCCTATTTTGTGTGACATGTATATGAATTCACCAATACTCTAAGATGCTTGTAGGGATTTGATTTATAAGTTCCAAAACTGGTAGAAAACCACATGCCAATCTTGCTGCATGTAGATGATGCCACCATTTTATCACCGATTCAAATTGGTCTAAGGAGAGCTTTTAAAACTCTGGGGTAAAACTGCAAAGGAAGAACAGCTGGTTATCATGAATCAAAGAACTAAGTTATGGTGTACAGAGAATTAACAAACTGTATGTTAGATGCTACAACTATCTGGAATAGCCTTGCAGTCCTCCCAAAGGACAACCACCCAGCTGGACTATTTCCTTCTAAACCCCAAAGAGCATGTTAGCTATTTTAAGATTCCACTGAAACAGGGAGGGAGTGATAATCCGGCTGCCATTAAGGAATTTGCTTCAAAACAGTTGCACAATTCCTTTTTGGGGTACAAGTTAAGCCCCTTTTCCAACTATGCTACCTATTGGGCAAAAAAAAAGAAGAGAGATGGGCTTTTGCGTAGCCCAGGGGTGTCAAACTCAATTTCATTGAGGGCTGCATCAGCATTGCGGTTGCCCTCAGGGGGCTGGGTAGGTATGGCCAGGGTGGGCGTGGCCTACTGCGTGGGCATGGCTAGAGTGCGTATGGCCTACTGGGTGGGCGTGGCCAGCTCTACATCATTCACTTCAAGGGTGCCTATGGGGGCCTGGGCAGGAGTGGGAAAGATCTGAGGGTCTCTGGCAGAAGGAGGGTCTCTGGGCCAGGGCCAAGGCAGTGGGGGCTGTTCCCTCACTATTTCCAGGATTGCTTCGTGGGCCACATGAAACCACTTCGCGGGCCGGATCTGGCCCCCAGGCCTTGTGTTTGACATGTCTGGCGTAGCCTGTTTCAGACATGTTCCCAATGAAAAATTAAGATTAAAAACATACCTCCCAAAATAGAAGTTAAAGTTTAATAAATGTTATTTATCTGGCTAAAACTTAATCTGGTGACCACAGAAAAGTAAAGGCAAAGGAGTCCCTGTGGATTTTACTCTGCTAGTCATTGCCGACTCTAGGGGACAGTGCTCATCACCGTTGCTAATCTCCATTGCAAGGGCCACTGAGCAGACATTTCCATGCTCATGGGCCAGCATGACGTCACAGAGCACTGTGACAACAGAGCTGCTCCCATTAGTATTGGAAAATATAGATTGTGTGTGTGTGTGTGTGTGTGTGTGTGTGTGTGTGTGTGTGAAAGAGAGAGAGAGAGAAAGAGATTTTATTATTAAAAAGATTATTATTATTATTGATCAGCCAGATGTTCAGACTGGATTTGGCATTTTTGTCTACCTATCGAGTCCTTACCAAGGAACTGGGATAGGCAAATGTGGATGTTTGAATTGATGGTATTAAAGATATCGTTGCAGGATGGAAGCAGTTCCTAGTAAGGCCGCCTTTTGCAATTGACTGATGGCAAATTTGTCAGTGCCAATGGTGTCCAAGTGGTGCTCCAGTTGTTTTGGGATTGCACTCAAGGTGCCTATTACTATTGGTACTACCCTTGCTTGCCTTTGCCACAGTCATTCTATTTCTATTTGTAGGTCTTTGTATTTTGTTATCTCCTCCAGTTCTTTCTCTTCTGCTGTCTCCAAGCACTGCCACACCCACTATCCAGACTTTTTTGTCTTTCTTATTGACAATTGTTATGTCCAGGGTGTTATGTGGCAGGTGTTTGTCTGTTTGAATTCTAAAGTCCCTGAGCAATTTAACATTCTCATTTTCTATGACTTTCTCTATTTTATGGTCCCACCAGTTCTTGCTTGCAGGCCAATGATATTTCTTGCAGATCTTCCAATGCACCATTGTTGCTACTTTGTCATGCCGGTGCTTGTAATCAGTCTGTGTGATTTTCTTGCAGCAGCTTACCAGGTGGTCCACCTGTTTCTTCAGCTTCTTTGCATAGACGGCACTTACTGTCTGTTGCTGTCTTCTCAGTTTTGACTTTGTATGCATTTGTCATCATCATCATCATCATCATCATTAAAATTATGGAGGTTGTTTATTTAGCCCTTTTCACTCACTTCCAATGCATTATTTTCCATTCAATTGAATGTTCTCTGCCTCTTTTCTCTATTCGTTACTCTTTTTACTATATTCTTTGCAACTATTTGTTTCCGTAGACATTACAGTAGTGGCCAAAATTGTGGAAACCTTTGAGGTTTGATGGCTAATAACACCACTTGGAGTAGTACCATAAAATTATATATAAGTGGAAAGATAATTTAATCAAGAATGTAATGCAACAAAGTTTGTTCAATTATCTGTACTTGTATTCTATGAATACAAGTACACTACAGATGGCTTAGGTTGATATCAGGTAGCTTTCCTTCATCTGATTATAGCCAATGAGCATGAGTGCTTAGAGAGCCAATCAGGTGTCATCTTGTTTTGGCAATGAGCCAATCAGATCACAGTAGGATTCAGTTACTGATGTCATGTATTGAATCTGAGAGGAGGATATTTCTCAGTGTGTTATGTGATTGCTATCAAGTTGGTTGGGTTTTTTATTTTCTTTCATTTAGTGAGCTTGTAAAACATAATAAAATTAAAGTAATGGTGCAAAGAGTTGACTGGTTGCCCAGAAAGCGATGTAAAATAGTATTATTAAGTGAACAAGGCTACAGTTATAAAGAAATTAGAAGAAAAAATGGTGGAAACTTAACCAAAGGTGCCATTTCTACTGTACACTTTTCCCAAAAGGTTTCCACAATTTTGGCCACTACTGTATACAAAAACCTTCACTCGTTCTCATTTCTTGAAGCTGTCATTTTCTTCCATGCATCTTTTTCTTATCCACAATCTTTCACTTTATTCTTGTGCTTTCTCATAAACAATAAAATCCATTATATCATTATACTGATATGCACTTTTGCCATGCATGCATGCATATGAGGACTTATATCTAAACCACCTATTCAAACCAGACCTTTTTCTAAGAGATGTTCATCAAGCAATCACCTTTCTCATTCATTCTTGAATCTCTAGAGGACCCATCTTGTATTGTCTTCTCTGATTCCCACCTACCCATTCATGGCACCTAGTAGAATATCTCCCCCCCACCCCCCAATTTGTCACACTCATTCATGATATTGCATAATTTAGTCCCAAATGTGTCTCTGGTTCTTCCATTTCCACCATTCACAGGAACAATAAGCATAATCAGCCCATTCATTCCTACTTTCTTATACACTCATAATAATTTTTAGAACACCAGTTCATACTCTCTGGCATACTTTTTAACCCTTTCTTTCATACACCGTCACTTCTACACATATATTGATTCACAATATCAGACCACTATCTTCCAGATCTACCATGTTCTCTTAATTCTCCTTTCTCTTAGCTTCCTTTTTTCCTTTCACTTATTTTCCTTCTCTCTGTCCAAGACGTTCAGCTCTGCAGAATTATCTTCTCCATAACATAAGAAAAACAATAAAGAGAAATCATCAAAGACTAACAGATTTTTTTTCCCCTGGGATATGTCTTTCTGGATTGCAGTTTACTTCTCAGATACGGAAGTGTTATTCTGAGCTAATAGCCTAATTGGCCACAAACACTTGTAGCTTAATACATTTTTATTAAGAGGCCACAATATTCTGTTGCTGTTGTTGTTTTCTGCAACAGATTAACACTGTTGGACTTTATTGCAAGGAAAGAACCCCTCAGAAGACATTCATTCAGACATAGGCCAAGAGGTTGATAGGTTTTATGCACCAGAATATGCTCCCAGAAAGAAGTAAAAATGAGAGAGTAAATCACAAAAGGATTTCTGAAGACTGATATTGCCCAGCTAGCAAAGGGAAAGAAATATTTATTAGGAGACTACATTTAGATATTCACTAGTAGATATTAAGTATATGATGTAACTATTTCTGGATAAAAGCTATTCTAAAAAGCAACATGGCCATTTCTGAAAAGCAACATAGTCTATGAGATAGGATTTTTTGAACTTTTTCAGGCTGTAGAAGACGTTAAACATTTCCCGGAACCCCTGCTGCCTGCTTTTCAACCACACAGGGAGAAATTCATCATTATGAGTACAAATGTCTCAGCAAGTGGGGGTGGCAAGTACGTTTGAATGTCGGCCAACAAGTCCCACCCGTTATTCTATACCTTAGAAAAAATTGCTATGGACTCTACAGGACTCTGCCTTTGAGGTTGTTGGGTTGTGGTTTTTTTGCCTTTGGTCTCTCATGAAGCCCATCATGTTTTTGTGGAAACTTAAAGTTGAAAATGTAGGGACACGGTGGCTCAGTGGGTTAAGACGCTGAGCTTGTTGATCAGAAGGTTGGCAGTTTGGTGGGTCGAATCCTGAGTGCTGCGTAACAGAGTGAGTGCCTGTTACTCGTCCCAGCTTCTGCCAACCTAGCAGTTCAAAAGCACGTAAAAATGCAAGTAGAAAAATAGGGACCACTACGGTGGGAAGGTAACAGCATTCCGTGCGCCTTTGGTGTCTAGTCATGCCAGCCACATGACCACGGAGACATCCTCGGACAAACGCTGGCTCTTCGGCTTTGAAACGGAGATGAGCACCGGCCCCTAGAGTTGGAAATGACTAGCACGCATGTGCGGGGGAACCTTTACCTTTAAAGTTGAAAAATCATCTGCAAGATCACCTTGAACCCCTGAAGAGCAGGAAAGAGGGATTGTGAGACCAAGGAGCAAGAACCAGAGGTGATGGCAATTGTGACATTCTCCCATTCTGTATGGCATTCAGGGCATGTTAGATACAACAAACAGGGAAACCCTGACACTAATTTTGACTATTTCTAGCTATCCTTAGTTGTTAAATAGGTTTGAGAAGGCACGATGAGGCAATTCACATATAAGTAAGTCTTCCAATACCCCTTCACATTGCTTATATATCCAGCTAGTCTTTGGGTAGCGGCTGGGTGAACATATCCATTACTGTTTTTGTCTGCTGGATAGAATTTCAGCTGAAAACATCTCATATAAGTAGTCCTTAACCTACAAAAGATCACCTAACAATTATTCAAAGTTATGATAGATTTTTTGAAAAGTTATGACCCAAGATTATGACTGCCCTACCTCTGTGGTCACATGATCACATTTCCGGTGCTTGGCAACATTCATATTTACAACCAGTTGTAGCATCCTGTAGTCACATGAGCATGTTTTGTGACTTTTTTGCCATTTTCCCAGAAAAACAAACAAACATCCATTGGATAAAATTGATTCATGCTTATAACCATATGGTTTGCTTAACCGCTATGGTTGGCTCACTTAACAACCATCATAAAAATGGTTGTAAAATCAAGTCTGGTCACATGGCAGTGACTGAAATTTCAGTCCCAATTGTGATCGTAAGTTGAGAATTACCTGTACCTCTTATAAAGATTGGATGTTTATGAATTGGATCCATCCACCCTGCTGCCTATGAAAAAAAATTCTGAGTAAAAGTACTCTGAATTTAAAATTTGTGTTGTGCATTTCAACAGGTCTGGCTTGTCTTCAGTGGCTAACAGCTGATAGCAACAATGAAAACTGTAGGTCTATTACAATTTATTCAAGGGCCAACACATGATGCTGATTACACATTTGATTTAATTTGACATTTTCTAAGCAGGGAAGTAAGCAGGGTGGGTGGGAGCAACTCAGGATTCCTGCTGTCAGGAACTGATTATCTGGTTACGGTCAAATTATTGGCTACACTTCAATATAGGGGAAGTAGACTTATTAGTATGGATTAATAAGTCTGAAGTTGAGGTTGAAGGAGATATGCAAGAGAAGGGATAAAACCTGTGGTTTCTCTACGGGAACTGACAATTACCTTGAAAAGGATCCATCTGGATCCCAAGAGCTGAGGCTGTTACCATTACTGATTCTGTTAGTGCCCTGGCTGATACCTGGAAGAGTGAGTTTGCTAAGGTACTCAACACAATTACCGCTAAGTGTTCTTTCCAACCTACTTCAACCAACCTACCCTACGATGCATAGAACAACTCTGGAGATGAAGTGACAAGATATATAGCTGGAGCATAGTTGGAAGAAGACCCACCTTGAATTTGGTAAGGTGTATGGATAGTCCTTGGCCTATGATCACAATTGAGCCCAAGATTTCTGTTGCTAAGTGAGACATTTGTTAAGTGAGTTCTGCCCCATTTTATGACCTCCCTTGCCACAGCTGTTAAGTGAATCACTATAGTTAAGTTAGTAACACGATTGTTAAGTGAATTTGGCTTCCCCATTGACTTTGCTTGTCAGAATTTTACAAATGGTGATCACATGACCCCCAGACACTGTGACCGTCAAAAAGATGAGTCAGTTGGCAAGTGCCTGAATGTGATCATGTGTGGATGCTGCAACAGTCTTAAGTGTGAATAATGGTCATAAGTCACCTTTTTCAGTGCTGTTGTAACTTTGAACAGTCACTGAATGAACTGTTGTAAGTCGAGGACTACATGCAGTATGAAGGCCAATTCTGTAGTACTATGTACAGCAAAGGAATTGTACATATTGCATCCATAAGCTAATGACTTCCTAAGTTGTTATGATGAGGCTGACTTAGCTTTCCAGAGTTCTCTTATACAACTCTTGCAAGGTTGCTGTGATGCTTTCAGTGAGTTTTTTTAAAAATTTAAATCACTGATATTTCACAATATCAGTCATAGAGCCCTAGTGGCAGAGTGGTTAAAGTGTAGTATTGCAGGCAAATTCTGCCCACAACCAGGAGTTTGATTCTGACGGGTCTTATGGTTGACTCAACCTTCTGTTCTTCTGAAGTTGGTAAAATGAGGATTCCAATTACTGGGGGCAATATGCAAATAATGCTTTGACATTGTAAACTATAAAGCACTATGAGGCAGGATATAAGCCTAAATGCTATTGCTATCTGGCACAATATGGATGCCATCTTTAGGGAAGAGACATGTACAGGGGCATCGCTCTAGAGCTAGACTTTGTGTTACCCAAGGACAGGGACAAGTAGCTGAGAACAATATGTTCCAACACTTGTCCTCTGGATATCTGCCCAGCTTGGCTTACAATTCTAGTCAGGAGGTTATTTCAAATGTCATAGTTAACACAGTAAATGTCTCTCTGGAGGATGAAATAATGCATGCTAGTTTAAAGGAGGCAGTTACTTAGATCATTCCTTTAAAAACCTCTCCTGGATCTTTTAGAGATGACAACAAATAGACCAGGCTCTAAACTCCTATGGTTAGGTAAGGCAGTTGATTTAACCTTCTATCCTTCTGAGGTTGGTAAAATGAGGACCCAGATTATTGGGAGCAATATACAAATAATGCTTTGACATTGTAAATTGGAGAGTGGTGGCTTCTTAAATGCAGACATTCCTGGAAAAAGAAAATCCTTGTGACTCATTTCAAACAAGCTTCAGGGCAGGTTTGGGTATTAATTAATTAATTAATTTATTATGGGACTTATATGCCACCCTATCTCCTGAAGGACTCAGGGTGGCTAACAACAATAAAATACAGAATACAAATATTAAAAAATTAAACTATCACAAAGCCCCACTAAAACCAATAAAAACATAATTAAAAACCCTTATCAGTCCAGGTCGGCCTGTTGGAAAAGGTATGTCTTGAGGTCACGACGAAAAGACCGGAGATCTGGGGCCATCCGGAGCTCCCGGGGGAGCTGATTCCACAAGGCAGGTGCCCCCACAGAGAAGGCCCTCCCCCTGGGGGTCGCCAGCCAACATTGTCTGGTAGACGGCACCCTGAGGAGGCCCTCTCTGTGTGAGCGCACAAGGCGATGGGAAGTCGTTCCTGGCAGCAGACGGTCCTGCAAGTAACCCGGGCCTAAACCATGTAGGGCTTTATAGAACCAGCACCTTGAATCTCACTCGGAGGGCAACCGGTAACCAATGCAGCTGACGCAGGAGGGGTGTAATATGGGAGTATCGGGATGCTCCCATCACAACCCGCGCGGCCGCATTCTGCACCAGCTGAAGCCTCCGAGTGGTCTTCAAGGGCAGCCCCATGTAGAGAGCATTGCAGTAATCTACACTTAATACTGCTTTGGTCAATCTGAAGGACGATCTTTATATGGTGATTGACAGAGAGACTGTGGTTCAGGGTTTTTTTTGTTTTTGTTTTTTTAAGAAAAACTTACCAATTGCCTTCAGTATCATTGACCACGTTATCCTTTGGGATCAAGCTCAGAGATATTTCTCTCTCACAAGGAGATTCCATATAGTTTGGAAGCTTTAGTTCCATTCTGTCTCTAATGCTGTTGCATATGTGCACGAACTGTCTGGAGAGATCACAGGAGACCTGGAGCTGGGTGCCATCAGTATTCTGAGGATGCTCAGATGTATTTCTCTTTGACATTTTCAGGAAATAGCGTGACTCTCCTGCCTGCAGTTAGCAATGGGCTGCATGAGGGAATCATAACACCAAACGGATTCCAGATAAGACAAAGAGGCCATAATTCTACCTGTTCTGAAAGAGATTAGACTCTGCCAGAAGAAGTAAATATTCAGCTAGAGAACCCCCCCCCCCGAGTCCAATTTTTCCCTGATTTCCCAGATTGAGGAAATGGCTAGAAATGCCTTTTATCACTGTCAGGTCAATCGCATCACTTTCTGGAAGATAATGATTTTAAACCGCAGTGCATGTGCTGTTGACTTTCAGATGTGACTATAGTAATGGCCTCTGTGGGAGTTGCCTTTGTCTTTAGTTGAAGAAATGTCAATTGGTACAAAACTCAGCAGCCAGACTGACCTTGCGTAGCCTGAAAGAAATCATATTGTACAAGTGCTTAAAGCATTGCACTAGTGACCAATTTGTTTCTGGGAAAAATGCAAAGTGCCACTCATTACTTCTAAAACCCTACACGTCTTTGGTCTGGACTGTCGAGATGAATCCTTCTTTCTATATAACACTGAGGATAAGCACTACAATTGCTGCAAGGTAAACTGGTGGCAACCCAAATAATTGCCATCCCAGACTTTAGAGTGAAAAGTTATAAACTCTCACGCCCTTATTAGTTTTTAAAACAATTTTTGTAATTGTAGTCCCTAATTTCATCCTGGTTTAGTTTAATATTTCAATATCTTGATTTTAAATTTATTTAAAAATTTATTTAACTGTAAATTTTGGTTAACCAAGTTAAATAAATAATTTTAAAAAACCCACGAATGTGCTTTATACCTTCTGCAGGTTTTTCCACCTGGGTACCCTGAATTTTGTTACCTTTGTGCCTTGTGGTTAGACAAGGATATCCAATATCTTGAGTAACTAGGTAAGCTCTTGACATGCTGGAGCTGCTACTTCCATAAAGGAGAGTGTCAGAATCCATTTATATCACATTTCATAAATGTATAGGTAGAACAATGTGCTTATTCTGGGGTTTCTGCCATCTCTCCGAAGGGGGGGGAGAGGATAGACTTTAGGCATCTTCAAACAACAGGGAACATTTGAACAAAAAAGGAAGCAATAACCATAAAACCAAGGAGAGTTCCCTTTCCCATGGAAGGGCCTGACATCTGACCAAATGGATGAGGGGAGGGGCTGAAATGGGAATGCTTTATATAGGATTGAAATGTAACTTTGTTAGATTCCGTCTTGTATTGCCACAATCGATTCCATCCTAGTAAACATTTTCCTTTTGGACTAAACTTGCATCCAAGAGTTCTTATTTCCTAAGATGTGGATTGAGGTGGGTCCTGACAGAGAGCTTGTTTGTTCTTTACTAGTTTAATTGATGATTCCTTCTCTATAATACAACACATTGCCATGGTAAACTTTTAGTCTTTTCTGTTTCCAGCCTAGTTTGCATCTATAGCCTAATGGAAGAGGATCTCTGTTTGCAGATAACTTCAGTTTCTTCTCAGAAGAAGCTCAAGATGGGACATCTGGAGGAAGAAATGGCAGATTGAAGGCAGCTCTGCGAAAAGCTAAAGAAATGACCATGGTGAAGAATGAAGAGCCAGTGAGTAGACTGCTTTTTGTAATTCCTCTTTGGACAAGGAGAGGACTTGAGTTTGTCTGCAAGTGCTCCAGACAGCTCCTCACAAAAAAAAGTGCAAGACAGCTCTAGGAGACAACAGAATAGCCATCGTGCTCCAACAGTGATTGTGCCTTTAAAAGAAAACTAAGTTCACATACTCCCTTTTTTAATTGCTTTAGGAAATAGTTGTTAACTGATTTTAATTATTAGCAACCTTTGGATCAGGAAATTTTACAGCTCTGGGTGAGTTTCATTCAATACTTAGTGAAAGACATATTAACTACAAGTTCAAAAAAATGTAAAAATAATTTTTTGGAATAACATCAAAGGGATAATTAAAACTTTGATTTTAGAAAGTTACAAATAGAATAAGGGTCCAGATAAATTTTAAATAAGAGCTTAGAATTAATTATAAAGAATCTTTCCCATGGGAAAATGTGTTTTTTTTGTTTTGCATTTCTTTTTAGAAAATAAGATTTTAAAAAATTGGACATGAGGGAACTAGAGGGAACTAAAGATTACAATTGAAGGAGAAGAACACTTAAACTCATATTTACAGAATGGAGCACAATATTTTTACATTGGACATTTTGAAGGAGATTTTTGAACAATGTATCAGACCTTAATTTTAATAGGCTCTGCCTTTACAGCTAGATGGTGGCTAAAAGATGTTATGGAAGAGGAACAAGTTTTACCTGACAAGATTTCTGAATAGAAAGTAGATTTAGAAATGACTAAGAATAATATAGAAAAAGATGTTACAGTGGCTATACAACAGAAACCAGAGAATATTTTAATAATTAGAAGTAATATGTAAACAATTTCAGAGAGTAACCTGGATAATTTCCTACATGAGATTAAAAAAGCAGCTTGTTAATATTCAGAAGAGGCTTAACATAAGAGGCCTGTTTAAAATGTTGTTAGAGAGTACAAATAAAAAAGAAAAAGATTGAAATTTCCATGGTATTATTTGGAAGGACTACAGATTAAAGATTGTTGGAAGTAAATATAAGAATATAAAGTTGGTTTATTTGATCAATGTTAAAAATAGATACATTGTTACCTCTTGTAACCTTTAATGGACTTTTGGGCCATCAGGACTGAAATGATGTGGCTTTATTGATTTGTTTATAGGTAAGAGGTGAGATATGGAAAAAAAGATATCATTTATTGATTTTTAAGAGGAGGTGATAAATTACTAAAATTGTTTATACTTGTTGTGATGAGTATGGGAAGTCCTATTTGTCAATCTATCTATTGATCAATCTATTAATCTCTATCAACTCTTTAGTATATTCTTTTTTTCTTTTTCTCTTTTCTCTTTTTTATTTTCTACTCCTATCCTTTCTTTCTATTCTTTTTTTAGTTTTTACCACCGTAATTATAATCTTAAATAAAATTACAATAAAATGCTCCTTCCCAGGGTTCATATTGCTGCAATATTTGGCCTGGTTACAGTTGAGATAAACAGAAGCTTTTCAATTGCTATTCTATACGGACTGCTGCCTTACAGAGGCTTACAGGTATCACGGTCTTTAAGGAATTTCATTTCTATTGCAGGGTCCACTTCATTAGCCTCTGTCAATCCAAGGTATCTGTCAGGTCCACTGCCTCCTGTTTCTGGTTAAGGAAGAAGCCTTCACCTTCTTCTCTTGCAATCTGTATTCCAAGGTGATACAAAATCGCCTCCAGTTGCTTCATCTCAGTTTCCCCCCCCCAAAAAAAAATGTAGGCTATAATTTCTTGACTATTCCTTTCATCTTTGGCGCTCAAAATGAAATCAACTATTCATCACTTACCTCTGTATCTCAAGGATAAACCGGGATCATCTTCACCTTGTATAAAACACTCTCAAAAAAGCATTTGGTTTAGCTTTTCATTCCATGCTCTAACAGCTTGCCTCAAGTCATAAATGCTCCCTTACTGCTAGCACACGAATCCTGCTTTCCCAAGTTATTTGAACCTTGCTGTTTGGTGCATACAAATGCCTTTCTTAATGTCTCCATACAGGAGGGCTGCCTTGGCATCCAGATGTTATACATACATTGTTTCTGGCTTCAGTACCACTGAGAAGGGCTCTGACGGAAGGAGGTTTCACCATACTGTAGGTGTGAAGGTTTTATAATCTTTTCCTTATTAATGGGGGTGTTCCTTGGCAAGTAGCCTGACTCTCCATATCTGGATATTCCCTTCTGCAGCTTGTTTGATAGTGAGGATCTTTTACATCCAACGATCTTTCTCCCCTTTGATACCGCTACAACAGTTCATATTTTATTTTATTTTTTGTACAGAGATTGAATCTCCTCTCTCCTGATTTGTAGCCATTCTTGTGCTTTAGCACCTAACATTGTCTCAATAAGCAGTTTATTCTTGGCTCAGTTTCTGTATCTCCTTTTTAGCGCAGTCCCCGTTTCTTTCAAACGCCATAGTAACTCCTTATCAGAGCAGCTGCGCCAACATCGTGCAAATCTTCTGAAGTGGTTTGCTCACCCAAAAGCTCCCCCCCCACCACCACCACCTCCACCATTGGAATCCCATCCTTGAAGCTGTAAAGCAACCACAGATACTTTCACAGCTGCTCCAAAGCTCTCTGAAAGTCTTCTGATTAGATGGTTCAAGACAGAAAATACCGACAAAAATAGTTGGTGTGAAGCAAATGCAATGTTACAAAATCCATTCATATTTTGAAATGCATTTTAAACATTTAAACTGCCAAAACATTGGCAGAAACCACCCATTGTGGTTTCCTCCAGATCTGTTGACCTTGTGATTTGCAGAATTCCCAGTCTTCAATGACAACATACCCAAATTATACAGGTTGGAAATGTAGGAGTACCAGTGCTTTTTTTTGTAAAAGAAAAAGGTGCCAGAACTCACACATGTCATACAACCCACCTTGCCTACCCTACAAGGTTCCATCCAAAAAAGGTGGCTGTTGTGTACATAGTTATGGGAGTGGTTTCCCTTCGGCGGGAAACCTGAGTGCAATCATTGGCGGTTACTTCCCGGCGGGAGATTCTAAGCCGGGGATTGGTTATGTTTGAACGGAGTTAGTATTTAAGGCAGGGTTCAACGGCTGCTAGCCAGTTGACCCATGTGAGTTCCAATAAACGTTCCTTGTGCGACATCGCTGTCTCCGCTCGTCATTCCGAACTTAACAGTGGCGACGAAGGTGGGATACGGCGGCAGAACAGCGAGAGAACCGCGGAAAGCCGACAGAGCGAAAAGCGGGAAATTTGAACCACAGTCAACTGAGCAGCGAGCAAATTAAAACAACAGAATGGCGCAAGTCGGATCCCTGAAGGAGTTTGACCCTAACTACCCTGAAGACTGGGAAGAATATGTCGGACAAGTTGAGGGGTACATGCTGGTCAACGGGATCACGGAGGACAGGAAGAAGGCGGCAGCGCTACTAACTATCAGCGGCACGCCGGTTTACCGGGTGGCCGTCAGCCTGTGCCAACCCCTGCCGGTCTCCAGCGTATCGTACGCCGACCTGTTGGCGAAACTGAGGGTCCACTTCACCCCTAAACGGTCGGAACTGTTCTGGCGGAGGATATTTGAGAAGAGGAACCAGCGGCCGGGCGAATCAATACAACAATTTGTGGCGGCAGTCCGAGAAGCAGCCTTGCGCTGTAAATATGACAATCTCGAGATTCGCATCAGGGACCAAGTGGTTTTGGGGCTGCGAGACGAACACTTGCAAAACCGAATCATCTCTAAGCCCACCGGCAACCTCCAAGAAGTCTTAGACGAGCTACTCACGTATGAGTCTACTGGCAGACGCGACCCCCCCTACAACAGCATGGCAGCCTCAGCCGAAGTTAACCTGGAGAGCCATGTGGACGGTGGGGAGGTGGACTACCAGTGGGAAGCCGAGATTGCCGAAGTAGCCAGAAGGTTCGGGAAGATGGCGCCGAGACCACTACGAGCCGAAGGCCCAGATCAGAACAGAAGGCAACCACCACCAGCGCCGCAACGACCCCAGAGGGACAACCCCGCCAGACCTCGAGACCCAGAGACCCGGTGCGGAAGCTGCGGCGGAAACCACCAACGATCGACTTGCCGATTCCGAAACGCCAAATGCCGAGGGTGCGGAAAAACGGGCCACATCCAGGCCATCTGCAGAAGCCGACCGCGCGACAACCGCCTCCACGAGCTCGACGCTTGGGCCTCAGGTGAGGTAACCCCCGAACGGAGTGGCGGAGAGACCCCTAGGCCCAAGGCACGCACTTCCAACCCGGGGACTGGGGTGGGGGTCAACCACGTGGGGATCCCTAGACAAAAATACACCCCTAGAGTCAACCACATTTTGAGGCCTAAATTAAGAATCGAAGTCCAATTGCAAAGTGTCCCTTGCAAAATGGAAGTGGACTCCGGGGCCTCAGTATCTATAATTTCTAGGGACACCCTTAAATACATCGAAACCAGAAGCGGCCAGAAAATTCCCCTTAAACCCACCAAATTACAATTAGCCGACTTCCAGAAATCACCCATAGAACTAGTGGGGGAGGCTACCATCAACGTTAAATATAAGGGGTTCAGTGGAGTATTAACTATTTTAGTCACCGAGGGCCAGAGAACTAGCCTTGTAGGCCTTAATTGGTTCTCGGCCCTAGGCATTTGGGTGGGGGGAATTAACACCATTCAGAATAAAACCCTAAAATCCGTCTGCGATAATTTCGCAGACGTGTTCGACGGGTCATTAGGGAGGTACAAGGGACCCCCCATTAATTTTAATTTAGACCCCGAGGTTAGGCCCATCAGGCTTAAGGCCCGGAGGGTGCCTTTCGCCCTCAAACAAAAAATCGAGGCCGAACTAGATAAGCTAGTAGGCCAGGGCGTCTTAGAACCGGTAGAAGGGGGCCTGTGGGAGACACCGATCGTCACACCCCTGAAACCGAATGGGGATGTGAGGATCTGTGCCGACTATAAAGCCACCCTGAACCTCGCAATGAAAAAACATGCTTACCCGGTCCCGACGGTGAAGCAGATCCTCGCGACGATCCAGGACGGCGCCATTTTCGCCAAGCTCGACTTGGTGCAGGCGTATTTGCAACTTACTGTGTCTAAGGAAGCCGCCGAGGCTCAAACAATAGTTACCCACAAGGGGGCGTTCCGCGTTCACAGACTTCAGTTCGGGATAGCTGCAGCTCCAGGCATCTTTCAGGAGGTGATGGAGAGAACCTTGAAGGGCATTCCAGGTGTATGCCCTTACTTTGACGATGTCCTCATCGCTGGAAAAACTGAGGACATCCTAGCTGAAAGGCTAGAACAGGTACTGGGGAAATTCAGGGAGGTAGGATTGAAATTAAAAAAGGATAAGTGTTGCATAGGGGTAAAATCAACTGAATTCTTGGGGTTTAGAATTGATGCATCTGGCATCCACCCTACGGAAGGAAAAATTAGGGCCATAAAGTTAGCTCCAGAACCCCAGAATAAGGCGGAACTACAAGCTTTCCTTGGCTTAATTAATTTTTATCACACATTCCTGCCTCACAAAGCAGCTATTGCTGAACCCCTCCATAGACTTTTAGATAGGAAGACCCCCTGGCAGTGGCAACAAAAACACAGGACCAGCTTCCAAACTTTAAAGGACATCCTGTCTAGCAATTCTACAGTTACTCACTTTATAGAGAACAAACCCATATTCTTACCTTGTGATGCTTCCCCTTATGGAGTGGGAGCAGTTATTAGCCACATGGATGAGCAAGGGCAACAGAGGCCTATAGCATACTATTCCAGGACCTTAACAAAGGCGGGACGGAATTATGCACAGATTGACAGGGAAGCATTGGTCATAGTGGCAGGCGTAAAAAAGTTCCACGATTATCTGTATGGTAGGGATTTTACTATTTACACTGACCACAAACCCCTGCTAGGGCTATTTACTACCGATAGACAGACTCCACAAATAATGTCTCCCAGGATGCTAAGATGGTCAATTTTCCTTTCCGCTTACACATTTTCAATCAAACACAGGCCGGGCAAGGAGATGGGGCACGCTGACGCCCTCAGCAGGTTACCCCTAGAGGATACAGGTACAGACCCCGCACCTGTGGGACAAATCATGTCCCTACAAGAACTCTCTGAGTGTCCCCTAACTGCCAGGGACATTGCAGCTGCCACCAGGAAGGACCCCATACTCAGCAGAATAGCAGCATGGGTACAAGGTGGGTGGCCTAGCAAAAGCCCTGACCCCAAGTTCACACCATATGTTAGAAGGAAGGACGAACTATCATCACATGTTGGATGTCTATTGTGGGGCAACAGGGTTGTCATACCAGAGAGGCATAGAAATACAGTAATTGGGGAATTACATGATGGGCACCCGGGAATTGTGCGTATGAAGGCCCTAGCTAGAAGTCACGTATGGTGGCCAGGGTTAGACATAGCCATAGAGGATAAAGTTGCAGGGTGCTACCAGTGTCAGCGTTCTAGACCGGAGCAAGCACACACAACGGTACACAAGTGGGAAGAGGCCAGGAACCCGTGGTCTAGGATCCATATTGACTTCGCCGGCCCTTTCCAGGGCCTCACATTCCTTGTAGTAGTGGATAGCTACTCCCGGTGGTTGGAGGTCGTGTCCGTTAAGTCCATGACATCAGCAAAAACCATACAGGTCTTAAGGGGACTCTTTGCCACTCATGGGTTACCTGACGTAATTGTCTCTGACAATGGGCCACAATTCACATCTAATGAATTTCAGGACTTCCTCAAGGCCAACTGGATTAGACACGCGACTTCAGCACCCTTCCACCCTTCCTCTAATGGCTTGGCAGAACGGAACGTCAGAACAACCAAGGACGCCCTCAGACGAATAATTCATGGTGACTGGCATCAGAGACTGGCTCAATTCCTGCTGGCCCAACACACCACACCGTGTGCGGCCACAGGGAAGAGTCCTGCTGAAATGAGGTGGGGCAGGCGATTGATAACAAAATTGGACAGACTACACCCTGACAGACTACCTGCTGAACACGACCCGGTTACCCCAACCAGGTCTCTGAACATTGGGGACATGGTGTGGGCTAGAAATTACGGACAGGGGGACAAATGGGCACAAGGGGTCGTGATAGAGAAAACCGGTCCCTTATCTTATTTAATTGAGGGGGAAGAGAATCAGCTGATTAGGAGACACATCGATCAGTTAAGGAAAAGGGCCCCTGAAGGTGTACAAGCCAACAAAGAGAGGGACAACTCTACAACGAACTCTACACCTTCCCCAGCCAAGGGTAACCAAGCACCAGGGGGGAAAGGGAGGAGAATACATTTCAGGGCAATTGAAGCAAACCCCCAGAATTGTAACGCAAGGATAGAAATAGCGCCCCCTGACAGCACACCAGGGGCATCCAGTCAACCCAATGTACCCCAACAACAGCAATCACAACAGCAGCCCAATAAGGTGTATATTTAACATTGCATATACTAACAGCAGCAAGGATTGGAACTGGATCAGCACTGGAAGAATGAAGAACCACCACTAGACGAAGAGATAATCAAGATATTGGACTGTGATGAAATGGACAGACTTACATTGAGGATCAACAAGAAAGAAGATACAGAATATTTTCAAATATGGAATTTATTTTATCAATGGTTGGAAAAAACGGGTAGAGACTAAGAATGTAACTTGTATTATTAAGCAAACAAATTAACCCAGAAAACACGATGTTTATTAAGCTCTAATCAAATGTAATAATAGAAAAATAATTGAAAAAATTGAAAAAAAAGGCTCTGATCATTGTAAATGTACAGTGTTTTTGTAGCTAGAATAGAATGCAGCCCAGGGATTTCGGCACGTTCAGTTCCGCAGCTGGGCAGCTGAGCAGAATGTTTCCTACCTCTTTCTTTAATAGAGCCCCTATGTTCTACTTACCCTGAACACCTCCAGGGACGGGTTTCTCAAGAGTTTTTTTCCAGCAATCACTGGACAATTATCTAAATACTGTAGTTCCATATTGCCACAAAACCAAAATTCTCCATTCTTCATTGCTGTGTTTCAACCCAACTGCTAATGTAGGCTTTCTGTCAAGCCCACAGGAAATCAGGAGATTCAGGCACTTCAAATGAGTATAAAGATTTATTGCAAGCTTAAGCTCTCCATAGGAATCTGGCCAAGTGACGGTTAAGGGAAATGTGCAGGAGTTAAGAATAGGAAGGAATTCAAGGTGGCCTGGGCTTTGATCTCTTGTGCGAGCAAAGGGACTCATGACTTATGATGTGTTTGACCCCTCCTGTGGGCTCAGCCTGGTTATCTACACTTTCCTCTTCTTGAATTCTTTATTGAATGTTGTCCACAAGTTATCAAATACAGGCATTCTTAACTTTCAGCAATTCATTTAGAATAGAATAGAGCTGGAAGGGACCTTGGAGGTCTTCTAGTCCAGCCCCCCATTCAAGCAGGAGAACCTATACCATCTCAGACAAGTGACTGTCCAGTCTCTTCTTAAAAACCTCCAGTGATGGAGCGCCCACGATTTCTGAAAACAAGCTGTTCCACTGGTTAATTGTCCTCACAGTTAGGAACTTTCTCCTTAATTCCAGGTTGCTTCTGTCTTTGATCATTTTCCAACCATTGTTTCTTGTCCTGCCCTCTGGTGCTTTGAAGAATAACGTGACCCCCTCTTCTTTGTGGCAGCCCCTCAAATACTGGAACACTGCTATCATGTCTCCCCTATTTCTTCTTTTCTTTAGACTAGCCAAACCCAAGTCCTGCAGCCGTTCTTCATATTTAGTGACTATTCAAAATGACAACAGCACTTTAAAAAGGGACGTATCGCTTTGACTCTCACAACTATTGAAGCATCTTGGTGGTCACATGATCAGAAATCAGATGCTTGGGAACTGGCCTGAATTTATGACGGTAGCATTGTCTCGGGGTCAGAGATCACCTTTTGCAACCTTCTGACAAGCAAAGTCAATGGGGAAGCCAAGTCCGCTTAACAAGTGTGTTAATAACACTTGTTGATTCACTTAACAACTGTTGCAAGAAAGATCATAAAGTGGGGCAAAACTCACTCGACAACTGTCTTGCTTAGCAGTGGAAATTTTGATCTCTGTTGTGTTCATAAGTCGAGGACTACCTGTAGCTTTCCCTCTCCAATAGAAAAGTGTTACAACAAGTGGTAGGGCAACTTGCTCCAGTTGTAAGCAGAATGATTTGCCATAGCCCTATGGTTACCTGGACATGGCAAGACTGTGGGGTTAAGCAGGTGCATGAGTCATTAACTTCTAGCACAGGTCGCAAATAGGGAAAAGCACTTAATAGCTTGTCTCATCAGCTGTCTGTGTGGCCTTTCAAGTAGCTAAGCACTTCTGCAGCCTCTTCTGTTCTGACTGAGATGGCTGGAATTGCCTCTGCTTTCTATAAATCCTGTGCTTTCAAGCAGAAGGAAAGGATTGTCTGTGACAGGCACCCAGCTACAATGAGGAGGTCTCTGCAGTCGGAGCTTTGATTCACGGTGTTCTCTAGAAGGTTCACCACGCATTGGGCAAACTCCACTTCTGTTTCCCCCCCCCCCTCATTTGTTGTGTGTCAGGAAAGGTTTGTGTACAGCTTGCAGAACAGCACACATCTGACCCATGTGAATGCTTTCCATCTTTCCTGGTATTGCCCATTCTAGTACTTGCTCTACAACAACTCATTTATACTAGAGTTATTTTTGGTGGAATGATCCTCCAGGAACACAGGAAGACAATTATGCTGCTGCTTTCAAGAGAGAGCACAATGAAAGCATTCTTGTTACTCCATTTACACATGGTGTTAGCTTTGATTCAGTATCAGGCAAATAAAAATGTGTTTTTTGTCAGTTTGAAATAGACGCCTGTAGAATACAGAATATGGAAATTAAATGAACTCCAGGAAGCGTGGGAATGACCTTTTCCATTTTGTTTTTCTTACTGATATCTTGATAAAAATCCAAATATTTGTGCTGATTGTTTTCAAATTAATTTGAAGATTGTAGTTTTAGTTATGTAAAAACCACTATTAAAATAGCATGATTACTACATTGATAAGTAATAAAGAAAATTAAATAAACAAGTCAGGTTTGCTACTCGGTAACCGCTCCTCTTTATCTCTGTCTCCTTATCTATCTATCTATCTATCTATCTATCTATCTATCTATCTATCTATCTATCTATCTATCTATCTATCTATCTATCTATCTCTCTCTCTAAGGAGATTTTTTTATTTAGTTCTTATGGTAGGTTCATTTATACAGTACTTGTTCCTGTTTCATTTTTTAGTCATTGGACTTGTATTCTAATTTACTTGCAGTATTACCTTGAAGAATAATTGGCAAGAAAATGTCATTAGAAATTTTAAATAAACAAATAAACAATTAGAAGTGGATCAGCAAGCTGCTGCATTTGAAGGCACATGGGCATATTCTAATTTTTGACAGCTGGGAATAGGAAAAGATAAGAGGAACAACTTAAAAACAGAAACTAATAACATCATAGTAAGCCAAAGGGAGTTTAGGCTTAGATGATCTCTTTCAATAGTCACAATATCTGAAAGTAAAGGTATAGGAATATCTGTGGTACAAGGGTAATAATAATCAAAATGGTGATCATGATTGCTCACATTTGAAGCCCTGCCCTCTTTGTGCAGGCGTTAATTTCACACACACACACACACACACACACACATACAGGACAGGCTTTTGATTTGCGGTCCAAACCCCTTCTTCATATTTGCTACATTAAATCTACATTATACCTTATGATTTAACAATTAACCCTATATAGGCTATACATGAACTGTGATTGTTTATATAGTCTAGATCAGATTTTCCCACCCTACTTGCACATTCCAACTGGAAGTTATGGAAGTTTTAATTTAACACAACTGGAGGGCAGTTGGTTCACCCATTTACATATTAGGAAAAAAATGAGAGAAGAACCATCATATCTTGTCTGTCTGTCTGTCTGTCTGTCTGTCTGTCTGTCTGTCTATCCATTCCTCTTGATGTCAAGCTTTCCTCATGAAATTTTAATCCAGACAGGAATAGATATATGCAGGGACCAGGTGCCCTGGCAATGGATTTAGTATGTAGGTGTGTTTGTACACACTGATATTTGCCAGTGACCCCTTTTCTCCTTGTAAATTTAGTGTTTTGAAGGGACCTTTGCCTGCAGATGATTCTAGGGGTTGGGGAGAGCTGGAAACGCAGACATCCTATCCTGCCTCTGGATGTGCTGTGAATATTGGCCAGGTGCTGCTTTCATCCCCCCACCCCCACCCCCAATAACAAGCTGCACCTGCCAGGATGCTCTCTTCCAGGCAACCATTACAGTCTCTGGAGCTTTTTCCTTATTTGCATCCTGTGAATCCTGCTCTATTACAATTCAAAATTTAAAAAAGGAAAGCAATCTAAATAATTAACTACATTAAGATTAAAGAAAGAAAGAAAGAAAATTATCCCGCTCATAGATCTGGTCTATCTCATATTCTTTTCAGTTTTGACATATTTTTCCTCCCACAGGATCATTCTCAACACGCATCTCCCCCTGGAGGAAAATATGACATTGAATAAATGGGACATCTGCGAATCTATATATTTCCTGGTCAGAAATCTTCCTCTGGTTTGAGGGTATTTTGTCCTGTAACCTTCTCGTCTTTCTATCAGCAACCTGTGAGGTGTGCTTAGATGGATATGACTCTAATGGAGCAGTTTCTAATATTTCTTTTATTCAACTCTGATGTTCCTCCCTGTGATCTTCTGAGTTCTGGACAAGAGGACTAAACTCTCGAGTGAAAATGGCACATCTTTGGCAGACTCATAAGATTTGAGGCATTTTTGTTTAAATGTTGTTTTGACATTTATCCCGGGGACTCCCAGAACATAGTTTGGGGACCTGCAAGGAAAAGCAATAATTTATATTTCACTTATATATCACACTAAGCTAAGGGGAGAAGAAGGTGGGTTTGGGCTTAGTAGGATGTGTAATATCAGTCTTTATGGCTTATTTAACCAATCATGGTTAGTTAGTCTGACCTAGAATAATATATGAGCAAAGCTGGTGTCCTTCTAGATCAGGGCTGTCAAACTTGCAACATCACGTGACATGTCATGGCATATTGCGACTTTTTTTCCATTGCTGGCAATAGGGTGGGCGCAGTTTTGCCCGGCAGTTTGACACCTGTGTTCTAGATAAAAAAAATTTGAAGCCTATATTGATAGAGTCCAAGTTAAAACAATGGAAATACAAGCAAAACAAATTAAAAAGTATCAAAGTAAAAATGCAGACAGATTTCAGATTTTGTTCCCTTCAAATGATGAAGGGAAACTTTTTTTTTAAAGGAAGGGGGCTGAAAATAATAGATTTCACTATTTAGTCTGTCCTCCCCACAAACAATGCACTAATCCAGAGGTCTTCAAACTTGTCCCTTTTATGACTTGTGGACTTCAACTCTCAGAATTCCTCAGCCAGCATGCCTGGCTGAGGAATTCTGGGAGTTGAAGTCCACAAGTCATAAAAGGGGCAAGTCTGAAGACTCCTGCACTAATCAAATGTATCTCTTAAGGAAGAGGATTACAGAGTGAATGGTTTGGCTGCCATACACATACACATGCACACATTGACTTATGGCAGTTACTAATCAATAATTACTGCCTGGCTAATACATATCACTAAGCCTAAGCATTATATACGAAGCAGGGCAATATGATTATTAACAACCACGAGCCATGCATGATGTAGCAGCATTAGAGGTTTCTGATCATTTTCACTTTCCTTCCATGGTGTGGCTCCTTTGTTAGAGTAGCACATGGTTCGGCTTGAAATGATGAGTACAACTTCCACAGGTGGCTGAACAGGTGCTGCAATTTTTAATATTTTTAATATTCTGAATGTTCAAGCTCATTGCAACATCCATACCCTGCAAACCTATCATATGGTTAAAAACATGCAGCTGGTCTGTAAAAGTAAGCCATTAGTTTATGAAAATAGAAACTGGTTGGAGGGTGCCCCAGCAATGAATGATGAATGAAAGGGAGAAGCTAATGCTGGCTAGGGAATTCTGGGAGTTGAAGTCCATAAATGCCTCCTGTTGAAGAATGGATTTTGAAATTGACTGAATTAGTAGAGATGGCGAAATTGACTGCTTTGATTAGAAATAATGGCTAGACAATTTTATAAGAGACTGGAAACTGTGGACTTTCTATGGGCTAAGTTTAACAGATGATTAACAGAAGGATTTGAAGATGTTTAACCTGTTGACTGCTTTTCCTTCCTTCCTTCCTTCCTTCCTTCCTTCCTTCCTTCCTTCCTTCCTTCCTTCCTTCCTTCCTTCCTTCCTTCCTTCCTTCCTTCCTTCCTTCCTTCCTTCCTTCCTTTCTTTCTTTCTTTCTTTCTTTCTTTCTTTCTTTCTTTCTTTCTTTCTTTCTTTCTTTCTTTTTCTATCTTTCGCACCCAGCCAAGATAGATCCCACATGTTAAATGTTAAATTTATTTGATCACTTTTTCCTCCTTTTTTGTACACTATTTTTTTTCTTTTTTGTTGTTTCTTTTTTGTTTTGTTGTTGTTAGGGTTGAATGTATCTTTTTGTTTTGTTTTTTGTTTGTTTGTTTTGTTTTGTATTTTACTTTTTATGATAAAACAATAAATCATACTAAAAAAATGATTAGCAATATGGAATTGATGGAAAGCAGATCCTGTAGGACAGGGTTGTCAAACTGCTGGCCCACGGGTCGGATGCGCCATGCAGAAGCCGCACTCACCCCAGCTCCGGCAAGGGGGAAAAAGTCATGATATGTCATGACACATCACGTGATTTGGCGAGTTTGACACCCCTATTCTAGAAGCAAAAATGGCTTAAGCATCCCTGAGGCAACATCTTGAAGAATTCACAAGAAGATGATTCCAGTCAGTTGCAGGGAATTGACCTAATGTGAGAAAAGTCCATAGCTCAACAAATGTTTCACGTCCAGAAGGATGCAGATCCATTCTAAGACAACTCAGCTTTTTTAAAAAAAGGATCACAGGAAAGGGTTGGATTCTGTAGGATTGTACTGAAAAGGAAAGTCTTCAAGTACCATAAAAGTTTACCCATTTTGTTACCACATAATGTCTCATGGATTGAGTTCATTTCAATAGCCTTAACTGCTGCCATCTGAATCTGTTTGATCCTTACCATACTATCCTGACCCTCTGCCTAGAAATATAATACATGATGGAAAATGATCAAGTTATAGAAGTCAGTTGTAAAGGGAGGCTGATTAGGACCTGAGCAAAGGTAATTGAAATTAGTGCTCACATATTTTACTTGTACTATCTTGCTATGAATGCATGGATTGCCCCTGTGACTATATAGGAGACATGGGGAAGGAAGCTAACCACCAGATTGGAAGAATACAAGTGAGACAAGGAGACCCAAACTCATCCGTAGTTTCATTTCAATAAGCAAGGACATACATTCAATTTTGTAGCTACTAAGATTGTTGGATGAGCAGGCACAAAAATAGCCAGGGAAGTGATTGAAGCCCAGGAAACAGAACCTTCATCAATTAACAGAAGTATTGATTTATCTCTAGCTTAACAAGTACTTAGGAGGTGGGGGCTTGGCAGCAGAAGGCAACAACAGTCAACCCCAACTTAATAGCCAGCGATCAACACCCAATCTACATCTAAAAAATTTACACACAACAGGTACTATATAAATACCACACACAGAACAGCCCAAAGCACATGGAGAAGTTCCCTGAGGATGGACTCCAGCATGAATCTGAAAGCTTGGAAGACCAAACCCCTGGTCCGGGTGACTGACCCAGATTGAATGTGATAATTTACAGCATTTAAGACCCCAAATCAAAATGTGTATGTCTCTTCTTATAATAGGTGTGTTTATATGTATAGAGCAGAACTGGAGTGCTTTAACTGAAGTCAGTTTAACTTATCTCTCCACCAAGCAAGAAAACTTTGAGAGGAAGATACTATTTCTAGCTGAAATTCCCAAATTAAAATTTGCAATCTTTTTGCCTCCTTAATTTACTTCCTATGTCATTCACTGCTATAGGAGTTGGTTGATTAATGGAAATCATTGGACTTGCTTTCAATTATTTTTAAATTAAAATTAAGGATGGACGATAAGGACAGATAATGAAATCAGACCTGACTTCACCTATCTCAGTGCGTAAGATACATGACAGCGTATTAACAATCATTGCAGGAATATATACTCTGACTTTTAAAAGAAAGTTGAGCTGAACAGCTGCCTTCCTAGCCTACAATTTACAGCTCATCATTAAATATTTAAAGGGATACCTTATTTTTCTACTTGGGTTTAGATGAAGTTATCTAAATTATAAAATAGATTGTCATTGCAGTGCTTGCTAAACAGTAGCATCTGAACTTGATTGGCCCTGGAAAACAATACTATAAATTTTGGTGAAGAACTTCAGCCTTAACTGATTTGGATATTATTATTTCCATATTTCAGCCAGGTGCAATTACAGGATAATTGTAAGAATAGACCAATCCAAGCTTCTGTAAAAGGGAAAAATATTATTTTGCCAGCACCATAATTCCCTGAAAAAGGATTAAACTGAATATATGACTTTTCAAAATGTTATCAAACCCAACTTTACTATTAACAGTGAGAGCTATCTAATGTAGCTCATTAGATGACAATTGATAAGTATTCAACCTGATCCAGTAATTTCTTATGGATGGATGTATTCTGAGGCACACAAGAAAATTTACAATCTAGTAAGGTTTCCATTAATTTCAATAAGGATGTAATGTTTCATGAATATGCCATTGTTTATATATAAAATCAAATCAAACTAATTAATTGTTTTACATCTGCAGGAATTCTGTATGTAAGAATTCATTGGTTGGGAAGAAGGTTGGTGAGAAATTCTACAGAACAATTTCGAGAAAAAAATTAATGGCAAGGAAAATGTACATATGAAATTTTCCTTGCTACTGAAATGAACAGTAATCTCTCTGAAACTATGGAAATCCAAATATGAATTAAAACTCCCATACACTTGTTATTAAAATTAGAAATGTATGAGGGTGAAACCGGACTGTATTAATGTCTATGAAGATTCTCAGTCATCCAGGTTGTCCCAAAGGTGCTTTTTCAAAAGGCAACTGGATTTTGTTTTTCCCCTGAAGATGTTTCACTTCAAGTGAAACATCTTTAAGGAAAAACAAAGTCCAGTTGCCTTTTGAAAAAGCACCTTTGGGACTGGACTGTATTAGTGTCCTCTTTTCTGCCACAATCTTTTCTATGAGATGTGGCTCCATTAACACCCACAATCTGGAGCAGTAGAGTCTCCGTAATTGCTTAAATTCTAAACTTTAGAACGTAAAAAGCCACATTTCTCAACTGTGTGTAGGAAATCTCCATAGATAGAACAGGTCCTCCAATTCTTTTAATATGTGAAAACTAACCAAGGCAAGTCATAGGAATATTATCGAAAGAAGGAAGTGCCTAAACAAGGCTTATAGATATTTTTATTTTAATTAGCATAATTGTTGTGTAGTGGGTTCTGGAGAGCAGGAAGGATGCCGAGACGATGAGTACAACATAACAGCTCTTAATTAGGTGGAAGTGACTGTACTGGGGAATAGGGGCTACCTGCACTCTTTATATACCTGGCCAGCTACACAACCAACCAATCGGATTGAACCTCTGTTTCCCGCCGAAACTGCTTCCCGCCAAAACAGTTACATTTCAACGCCTCCTGGTGGTGACTCTTATACAATGCTTTAGATGTTCCTAAAAGCCTAATACATAACACCCCTTCCCCCTTAAGGATGAAACAATATACATATACAACTATTACATTTATGACAACCAATCATCCCAATGGACCTAGCCCTTCGGCTTCCCTTATTTGTGCACATAGTCTGTGAGGTACATGGGTGGCCTATGGGCCCGAGATGAATGTCTTAGGGTTTCTTCCCCCTTGTGGGCTGTCGCCTTACTTGGCGTATTCTGGATGTCCAAGTTCCCCTGCACAGGAGAGTCAGTAGGTAAGCTCTGGCTGACCATTCTGGAACTCTTTTCCTTACTTGGTCTATCTGCTGTCTGACCTTACGACCCCCCTCCACCCCTACTACATAAGGGCCCAGTTTTGTCAACGACCACCCCCGAAATCCACAAGTGTCCCGGACCATAGTTCCTGGCCCAAACCAAGTCACCCGGGTGTAGTTCTCTTGGAGTTTTGGGTTGTGCGGCCTCAGAAGCCACTTTGTCGGGGTGAAGCCTGTCCAGTTTGGTGATGAGGCATCTGCCCCAATGGAGCTCCACAGGACTCTTCCCTATGGCTGTGCATGGTGTGGTGTGTTGTGATAATAGAAATTCCGCCAGCCTGTGGTGCCAATCACTGACGATAATGCGCCTGAGTGCGTCTTTGGTTGTTCTCACCATCCTTTCCGCTTGTCCATTAGTCGACATGAGGAAGGGCGCGGATGTGGCGTGTCTAATCAAGTTTGCTCTCATGAAGGCCTGAAATTCAGCAGCGGTAAATTGAGCCCCATTATCTCATACCACAATGTCTGGCAAAAAGTTTCCTGAGCGCTTGGATTGTTATGGCCGTGGTCATATTTGGGACTGGCACTACCTCCAGCCATTTTGAGTGGCTGTCTACCACTATAGAAAAAGCTGTCCTTGAAATGGACCAGCGTAGTCTATATGGACCCTGGACCAGGGTGTATGTGTTGCCTCCCATTTGTGGACAGGCGCTTGGGGTATCTCAGGTCTGGACCTTTGCCAAGTGTAGCATCCCTGTACTTGCTCTTCCACTGCCTTATCTAACCCTGGCCACCAAAGATAGCTCCTTGCTAGAGCCTTCATGCGAACTATGCCTGGCTGCCCTTCATGTAGAGACTGCAGGACTCTCTTAGTGTTGATGGTATAATAACCCTACTACTCCACAACAGGCATCCTTTATGAGCAGACAATTCATGCCTCCTTAAAAAATACGCTTGGAATTCTGGGCCTGGACTTTTATCCTGCCACCCTGTGAATACCCAAGACTGAACTCTGCTCAGGATTTTGTCTGAGGCTGTCTCTGCTGCAACATCCTTTGCATGGAGCGGGCATTCCGGTACCTCTTGGATTGCCAGTATCTGTGCAGCTGGCACTGGATCTGGTTCTATGTTTGCTAGGGGTAGCCTACTTAACCCATCTGCATGGCCCATTTCTTTCCCTGGCTTATGAATCAGTTTAAAATTGTAAGCCGATAGGAATATGTTCTGTACCAGCCTACTACTGGCCCTGCAGAAAAGGCAGGGACAACCCCTTTTACAAAACGGCAAGAGGCTGGAACTAAGCCTGCCAAATTTATTAACATAAAACAGAGCAAACAGAGCAAAGAGAGCAAACATGAACCATGAAACAGGAGCTATTCAAACGGTTGCCTTCAGCAAACCAGCCCTCCCACACATTCCCCTTTTAAACAGTTCAGGGCGTGGCTTCTCTCTGCCTCCTTCCGAGGTGCCCCATTGCCTTCCTCTGTTCACTCCTGATTGGCTGCCTCCTGCGTCGGGCATCCTTGAACAGGGCCAGCTATGGGTCATCTTCATACACGCTGTCAGGCTCACACAGCTGGGTCTGCGTCGTGACCAGATAGGAGGGGCCTGGCTGAGGGCTCTGCGGAGCCTCAATACTATCCTCAGCAAGGTCTCCAACACCCCCTCCTCCTCCTCTGAATCATCCGACCCAACTGCTGAACCCACAGGCTGACCCTGAATCACAACAGAATATGGACCATCTGAGCATCCTAGGGGAGAGTATTTGTGGGGTTTGTTTGTCCATGGTGAATAAACCTAATAGAGGCTTATGGTCCGTAAACACTGTGAACTCCCTACCATACAGATAGTCATGGAATTTTTTGACCCCGGCCACTAGTGCCAGGGCTTCCTTGTCTATCTGTGCATAGTTCCTTTCTGCCCCTGACAAGGTTTTAGAGTAGTAAGCTATTGGAACCTGTGTACCATTTCCCTCCAGATGGCTTAGCACTGGTCTCACTCCATATGGTGAAGCATCGCAAGCAATGCAGATAGGCTTGGTTTCCATGAAATGGGTGACTGTGGACTTGTTGGACAGTAGAGCCTTTAGGTCCTGGAAGCTTTTGCCATGGACGTTGGTCCATTTCCATGCAGCTGTTTTATCTAAGAGTCTATGCAGGGGTTCAGCTATGGCTGCTTTGTGGGGTAGGAATGAGTTGTAAAAGTTTAATAATCCCAGAAAGGCTTGCAGTTCCGCCTTGTTCTTGGGAGTGGGGGCCATCTTAATTGCCTTCACTTTGGATTCTGCGGGATGGATCCCACTGGCATCGATCCTGAACCCCAAAAATTCTGTGGATGTAACCCCTATGCTGCATTTGTCTCTTTTTAGTTTGAGACCTGCAGAGCGAAGGTTCTTTAAAACTGCCCTAAGTCTGTCTGCTAACACTTCCTCTGTTTCTCCAGCAATGAGGACATCATCAAAATAAGGGCATACACCTTGGATGCCCTTAAGTGTTCGCTCCATTACCTCCTGAAAAATTCCTGGTGCTACACTTACTCCAAACTGCAGGCGGTTAACTCTGAAGGCTCCCTTATGAGTTACAATTGTTTGTGCTGCTACTGTCTCCATGGTAACTGGCAGCTGCTAGTACGCCTGCGCGAGGTCTAGTTTAGCAAAGATGGCGCCGCCTTGGAGGAAAGCGAGAACGTAGCTGACCGTGGGGACTGGGTAAGCGTGCTGGTTTAGGGCCTTATTTAGGGTGCATTTATAATCGGCGCAGATATGGATCTCCCTGTTAGCTTTGCAGGGGGTGACTATTGGGGTCTCCTACTCTCCCCCGTCTGTCGGCTGCAGGACCCCCTGTTCTACTAGTTTGTCTAGCTCCTTTTCAATTTTGTGCTTGAGTGCAAAGGGGACTCTCCTGGGTTTGATTCTAATGGGTAATACACTGGGGTTTAATTTAAATGAAATGGGGGCCCCTGTGTACCTTCCCAGCTTACTATCGAATACGTCTGCATACTCTTTGCAGACAGATTCGATGTTGTTTCCCTGCAATCTGTGGTTGCCAGATATTACGATGCCCAATGGCTCAAACCAGTCCAACCCGACTAAACTGGTCCTACGGCCTTCGACTACGTAACATCCAAGTGCCCCTGAAACCTCTTAAACCACACAGAAAGGGTGGCCTCCCCCTTAACTTTTACTGGGGCATTTTGGAAATCGGTTAACATGATACTGGAGGGCCTCAATTTAACCCACTGCTTACTCCGGCCGCAAACAAGTTTAAATGTCTCATCGGAAATAATCGAGACTGCAGAGCCAGAGTCTAGCTCCATTTTACAAGGAATACCTTGTAAATGGACTTCCAATTTTAGTTTGGGTTTAAGCAGCCGGCGGGCCCCGGTTCAGCAGATGGCCCTCCGGCTTTCAAGAAACCCCACGCTTGTCGAGCTCTGGGCCCCAGTACCTTTCCCCGACGAGTTCTCCAACTGTCGCTTGGGTAGGCCCTCTCAGAAACGGCTACGGCAGACTGCTGCGATATGGCCCAATTTTCCGCAGGCCTGACACATGGCCGACCGGAACTTGCAGTTCACCCGTGGGTGTTTTCCTCCACAGCCTCTGCGTTTCAGGAATGGAGCTGCCTTCTGCTGGCTCTCCCTGTGCTCACGTCGTCGATCCCATTGTTCCATTTTCCACTGGATCTGGTCATTGTCGGTTTCTTCCTCATCTGTGTGCTGGCCATTCATAGCACCTTCGTAATGTATTGCTTCCTCTGGGCTGCTGGGCAGGGGAGTCTGTACCACTTGCACCGCACCTCCAGCCACCTCGTCGGCCAAGATCTCATCTTGAGTGTCTTGGAGAGTTATATCAGTCCTTGCGAAAAGCCTCTGTTGTAGTTGCTTATCTCTTAGGCTGCACATGAGCCTGTCCCGAAGTCTCACGTCCAGGTTGGAGAACTTGCAGAGGTGGGTGGCCTGTCACAATGCCACGATTAACTCCAATGCAAATTCGCCCGGCTGTTGTACCCTCTGGTCAAAATGGAACTGCCAGGCCAGCTCAGATATTCAGGGCTTGAAATGCCCGTTCAACTTTTGCGTGAGGTCTCTGTATGAGATGGTTTTGATCAGCATCAATGCGAATAGGCTCGTGAGTTCAGCTCTTTAAGGCAAAGCAGGATTCCACCTTTGTCGCCACTGTTGTGTAGTGGGTTCTGGAGAGCAGGAAGGATGCTGAGATGATGAGTACAACATAACAGCTCTTTATTAGGTGGAAGTGACTGTACTGGGGAATAGGGGCTACCTGCACTCTTTATATACCTGGCCAGCTACACAACCGACCAATCGGATTGAACCTCTGTTTCCCGCCAAAACTGCTTCCCGCCAAAACAGTTACAGTTCAATGCCTCCTGGTGGTGACTCTTATACAATGCTTTAGATGTTCCTAAAAGCCTAATATATAACAATAATTAACTCTGTTGACATTAATTTAGCACTTAACATATAGTAAGGTCTGTTCGGCAAGGAATGGTCATTTGCAGTAAACCAGAATACAATTCATTTGATTTTGGCTTCAATTACTGTGCAAATCTGCTAAATTTCTTTTTTTTTATTGAAAAGTTTTAAAATACATTTTATCTTTAACAATCCCCCCCTCCCCCTCCCCTACCAATCCCTCCCTACCCCTCCCCCCCTTTCCCCCCTCCCCCCCCGACTTCCCAGAGCTAAGTACAGGGTATAAAAACAAAGAACAATCATAAACATCCATATGCTACCAACAATAAATTCTTAAATCTATCACTCTCTAGCTCATATAAGATAACTACAGACAATACTAATATTTCATATAGAAAAAAAAAGAAAATAGAAAGGAAGACTTATTCAAATGCTAAATGAAACTTTTTAGTCCCATATTTCTTCTGGATATATTCAATCCATTTTTTCCACTCCATAATATAGCGTTCTTGCGAATGATCTTTCAAATAAGCCGAGATCTTTGCCATTTCTGCCAGGTCAGAAACCTTTAAAGTCCATTCTTCTATAGTCGGCAGTTCCTCCTTCTTCCAATACTGACCTATTAAAAGTCTTGCTGCTGTAATTAAATTTAACATCAACTTAGTGTCCACAACAGTAGCATCTGTAATTATACCCAACAAAAAGAATTGCGGACAAAACTTTATCTTTTGCTTGAAGATCTTCTGCATATTCCACCAAATTTTTATCCAAAAAGCCTTGACCTTTTTACAAGTCCACCATATGTGAAAATATGTTGCATCTTCACCACCACACCTCCAGCATTTTGGCTGATAGCTCGGATACATACTTGCAAGCTTTTTAGGATCTAAATGCCATCTATAAAACATTTTATAAAAGTTCTCTCTTAAGTTTTGAGCTTGTGTAAATTTTACGTTCCTCACCCAGATCTTTTCCCACGTGTCCATTGTAATAACTTCTTGGATGTTCTGGGCCCATTTTATCATACAATCTTTAACCAGTTCTGTTTCTGAATCAATTTCTATCAATGCAAGATATATCCGTTTGATATGTGCTGGACCCTGATTTCTAATTTGCTTTATCAAATTTTCATCAGTCATTGCAAAACCAGTTTTCTGATCTTCTTTCCACCTGGCCCGTAACTGAGTATATTGAAACCAGGTTTGAACAATCTTCTCATCTCGCAAGAGATTATACGATTTTAAACACCATACACTTCTTTCCAAGCTTAAAATCTCCTTATACGTGGTCACGTCATGTTTGAAACCAACATTTATGTTTTCTATTGCGTGTTTTGGAATTGCCCACAATGGCATCTTACAGTCTAACTTGTATCTATACTTCTTCCAAACTCTCAACAATGCCTGTCTTAAAATATGCACTTTAAACACATTATCTACCTTCTTATCATACAACAAATATGCATGCCAGCCAAATAACAAGTCGTGGCCCTCAAGATTTAATAATCTCTCTTGTGTCAAATTAATCCAATCACTTATCCCTGCTAACGCAGCAGCTTCATAATATAATTTAAGATTGGGCATTTTAAGACCACCTCTTTCACGAGTATCCTGCATAATCTTAAGTTTAACTCGTGGCCTTTTCCCTGCCCACACAAATTTATTGATACCCCGTTGCCATTCTTCCAAATTAGAATCTTTCTTAAGAACCGGTATCATTTGAAATAAGAATAAAAGTTTAGGCAGGACATTCATTTTCACTGCTGCGATTCTTCCCAACAAAGACAATTGCAATTTTTCCCAACTCTCCATTTCTTTTTGAATTTTTCCCCATAGTTTTTCATAGTTATTTTTATATAACTTTGTATTAGAGGGTGACAAAAACACCCCCAAATATTTGACCCTTTTAGCAATCTCAAATCCAGTTAATCCTTCTAAAAGAGCCTTTTGCGATACTGTCATATTTTTGGCCAGAATTTTAGTTTTTTGTGCATTAACTTTAAATCCAGAAACCCTCCCATATTGCCTTATTATCTCCATCAGGTCCACAACAGAATTTTCTGGCTGGGTCACTGTAACAACCAGATCGTCTGCGAACGCCCTCAATCTATAATCCTGATCTCTAATTTGTATACCCTTAATTCTTTCCGAACTCCGTATTTTTACTAGTAATATCTCCAATGTTAACACAAATAGTAAAGGCGATAACGGACACCCTTGCCTTGTGCCCTTCTCAATATTACATGCTTCAGTCAAACTATTGTTAACTATTATTCGGGCAGTTTGTTTTTGATATAATGCCCTAATTGGTTGCAAAAATTTATCCCCAAAATTCATTTTATCTAAAACTTTCATCAAAAATTGCCAATTCAATTGATCAAAAGCTTTTTCAGCATCTAAAAAAATTAGCGCCGCAGGGATCTGGTTGTTCCTTTCCAAAAACTCTAACACATCAACTATATGCCTCACATTATTTTTCATTTGTCTACCACTTATAAACCCCATGAATCACCTGTTGCAGAACCCTCATCAATCTGTTAGCTAACACCTTAGCAAATATCTTGTAATCTGTATTTAAAAGTGATATCGGTCTATAGTTTTTTACTTGAGTAGCATCTTGATCTTCCTTCGGAATCAAAGAGATAAAAGCAGTTCTCCAAGACGGAGGCACCTTTCCCCCTCTCTGAATTGTCTGAAACAGTTCCTTTAACGGCTTTATCAACTCCATTTGTAAATTTTTATAGTAAACCGCAGTCAAACCATCTGTACCTGGCGCTTTATCCAACTTCAATTCCTTAATTGCTATGAGAATTTCTTCTTCTGTTATCAACTGGTTAATCTCCTCTTTTTGTGCTTGCGTAAGAACTGGGATGCTAGCATTCTCCAAATATACATCAATGTCTTTTTCATTAATCTTCTCCTTAGCATATAATTTAGAATAAAAATCCACAAAGGCTTCCTTAATAAGATCCTGTTGAAACACAACCTTTCCCTTATGTTCAATTTTATCTATATTAGAAGCCCTTTGCTTTTTCCTTAGTCTATAAGCTAGCCATCTACCTGGCTTATTAGCATTGCAAAAAGTATTATGCCTAGCAAACCGCAAGTTGGTTGCCACTTGATCAGCCATCAATTTATCAAATTGTCCTCTTAATAGCTTAATAACCTCCTTAGTCTTCACATCCGATGGGTTCAAAATTAAGACCTTTTCTTTTTCCCTAATTTCATTCTCCAATTCTTTCCTTCTGGCTTCCAAAGTACGTCTGTATTTATTATTCATATATATCAACACCCCTCTCATGTAGGCCTTGCTAGCATCCCAAACCATGTCCATAGAAGTATCCTTATTCATATTAATTTCAAAAAAATCCTTCATCCGCTGTTTACATTCTTCCACATTTCTCTGATTTCTAAACAAATTCTCATTTACGCGCCACGAGCGCCTATCCCTATTGTCCTTATTGATCTCTAACCAAACTGGACTATGGTCCGAAATAGTTCTTGCACAAATCTTTACCTAGGATTTACCTTCTTAATCCTAGAAAAAGATTGATGTCTGTCAGAAAAAAAAGTATAATCCTTTTCATGTAGGTGTATATCACGCCAAATATCTCGCAATTCCAAGTCGTCCTTCATTTCAAAAAAAGATTTAGGCAATCTGGCATGACTCGGAGCACGCTTAAAAGAACCAGCCTTGTCCATCTGTACATCCAAAACACCATTCCAGTCCCCCATAAAAATAAACGATTTGTAATCCAATTGAGTAAGCTTTATATGAAGTGAACTAAAAAAATCAGCTTGTTGTTGATTAGGAGCATACAGTCCAACTAAGAGCGTTTTTTTACCTTCTAACAACAAATCTATCATAACATATCTTCCTTGCTTATCTGTTTCAATTAATTCCGCTGTTAGAGTACTTTTAACATAGACAACCACTCCATTTTTCTTATTCATCGCAGAAGCAACAAATTGCGTGCCCAACCTTGAGTTCGATAAATACTTTTGGTCCATAACCCTAATATGCGTTTCTTGCAAACATATAACATCAATCTTAAATTGTTTTAAATATTGAAAAACTTTCTTTCTCTTCTGTGGTGAGTTTAATCCATTAGCATTCCAGGTTAGAAATTTAGTCACCATGCGTGGCATCCCGAAGCTTTTGGAGCACATCTTTAATAGCCCCTATATTTTCTTTGGGCCGCGCTCCTCCCACAGCTTCACTATAAGTACGCTTTGAGAGTTCCATAAACTTCTGCTGGTCTTGCTCTTGTACTTGTCTTGCTCGTTTTACAGCGGCGCGCGTCAACCTCTGCTCTCCAGCAGCAGCCAATGAAGCTGTAATTTGATCCCCTCCAGCACCATTCTCCTCTGTCTGTCCACCTTCAGCCTCTTGAGGTTTTCCCTCTCCAGATCCCTTTGCAGCTTCCAGGAGTGATAGAGGGGTTGCTTTTAAAACATTATTGTAGAAATCACGCGCCTGAGTCACAGTAACCAGACGATATCTTTTACCTTCGTGCATCACCACCAATCCAACTGGAAACTCCCATCTAAACTTAATATCATGTTGCTTAAGTTCCTGCACGAGAAATGCAAAATCCTTCCTTCTCCTTAAAATCTTTGGAGGAATTTCTTTTAGAACCAGCACTTCTTGCTCAGCAACCACAACTTTAGTATCATAAGCAGCTTGAATAACTTCATCTCTAGTTGCTCTCTTTGTAAAATAGACCACCACATCTCTAGGTAACTTCCTCTGCCTTGCAATCCATGAATTTACACGAAAAACTTTATCCATACATCCCTCTATTTCAGATGCTGGCTGGCCCAATACTGCTTCCAAAGCCTCAGAAATCAACTGCTTTAGGTCTTCTTTAGGATTCTCTTTTAAGCCCCTGATTCTAATAGCGTACTGCATCTGATGATACTGGACAAGACTCAATTCTCCGTCCATTTTATCCCTTAAATTTTCATTCTCCAGTACCTTTACTTCTAATATAGTGTTCTTTTGACTAAGATCCTCCATTTTTTCTTCCAAACATTGCACACATTCAGCCACGCTTTCCACTGTAGACAAGATGTCTACCCTCATTGCACTAAACTTCTCGTTAAACTTCTCTTCCATCCTCTCCTCCAATTTCTCCAGTTTCTCCTCCAACTTTACCATCTTATCATCCAGCATTTCTGACATTACCTGGGATTGCTTTGCAAAGGCATCTTGTAAATCCTTAAGCGTCAATGCCACAGGAGGTGCAGGAGGAAGCAGAGCTTGCAACGATGTCTGTTGCACCGGGGAAGTTCCCGCACTCCGAAGAACTTTAGAGGAAGATTTAGCCGCCATCTTTCTTCACTTTCACTTGTTGCGCACTTTCACTTTAAGTTTATAAAGTCCATTAAGCTAGAGAGTAAGAATAAAAGTCCTCTTCACCTTAACCTCCTGTACCGCTCTGCCTGCTCCTTTTACTCCAAAGTCTTTCCTTCTGGCAGGGGTGGTCGCAAATGCCTGGCTCCGCTCCAAAAATCCCGGAGCAGAGACGCTAAGCAGCTGGGAGCAACCCAGGCTACGGGGGAGTTCAATCCTTCAGCCGCCCAAGCTTTCAGCTCAGGCGGCCCCGGAGAACTCAACCCCTACCTGGGGCCTCACCCCCTCCCTCTTCTCCCGAGGAGGGGGCTTCAAATCCACCTAAACAGCTGATCGGCACTGTTTTAGGTGGAAAAACTCAGCTGTGAAGCGGACAGCCCGAAACGGCTATCTTCGGCGCCGCGCCGCCACCGGAAGTCTCCCAAATCTGCTAAATTTCAATCAATTGTGGCTAAACAGACTTTAGCTGAGTATAATGAACATTCCACTCAGTTGTATTCTGGTCAGTGTAATATAAGGAGTAAATGTTAGCACAAGTATCCCTTGATCTTTATTTTGCAACCCAGAGCAACCACCAGAATTTGCTGATGAGGTTTTTGTGTCAAAAGTCAATTTTGGTGACAGGATTTCTCCCCATTTACCCTCCTCAAAGCCCCTCCTGTCTTTCTAAGTACCAAGAACAGTTTTTTTAAAAAATAGCTGTGCCCACTTCAATGACCTCATTTTATTATTAGCTGTTGACTCTGCATCTGTTGGCTGCCAATGTCTTGATTAAAGAAAATCTGCTCCCCTAAAGAAGCCAAGAGGGGTACTAAAACAGCTCCAAAGTGACAGAAATCATACTAGACAACACTCTCTTCATTTCAACAGAATCCACAGGCCAAAAGGACTCCCAAGGGGAAATCAGGAGATTCAAATGAGTACAAAGATTTATCGCTAGTTTAAGCTCTCTACAAGAATCTGACCTACTAACAGTCAAGGGAAATGAGCGGGAATAAGAAGGTAGGCTGGGCTTATATCTCTTGTGGATGCCCAGGGACTTGTGACTTAGGATGCATTTGACTCTTCCCTCAGGCTCAGCCTGGTAATCTCCTACATCCCCAATAACACTGCAAGATGTTATTACAAGGTTTATTGATGCCTTTAGGCCAGGGGTAGGCAACCTTGGCTCTTTTATGACTCGTGGACTGGCTCAGGAATTCTGGGAGTTGAAGTCCACGAGTCATAAAAGAGCCAAGGTTGCGTACCCCTGCTTTAGGCTGTTCAGCAGTAGCCAACTCTAAATAAAAAAACCACTCATCTTCATAACAGTGTTTAAATACCCAACAACATTATTAACATAAGTTCAACTGAAAAAAACATGTCCATCTTAGACTAAGCTTAGTCCCAAAATGATAAAGAATTCCTAGAAGCCAGGCACTCTGGCAAATCGGCTATCAATAGACACATAGACATTAACATCAGCAGACTGCACCACAAAAAAAAACACCAACAAACCAATAAGGAAACAAAAAGACCAAAACCCTACACACCAGCAATCAGCACCCAGATGAGCAGAGATTAATTCTAAAATTAACATCAGACCAACAATCAAAAAGTAAACAATGCAGGTAGTCCTTGACTTATAACCACAACTGAGCCCAAAATGTCTGTTGCTAAGCAAGGCAGTTAAGTGAATTTTGGCCCATTTTATGACCTTTGTTGCCACAGTTATCAAATGAATCACTGCCGTTGTTATGTTAGCGATGTGGTTGTTACTAACTTGGAATCTGGCTTCCCCAGACTGCTTGTCAGAAGGTCACAAAAGGGGATCACATGACCCCAGGATACTGCAACTATCACAAATACATGCCAGTTGCCTAGCATCTGAATTTTGACCACATGGCTATGGGATTGATGCAATGGTCACCAGTGTGAAAAACAGCCATAAGTTCTTTTTTTCAGTGCCATTGTAACTTTCAGTGGTCACTAAATGAGCTGTTGTAACTTGAGGACTACCTTTATCCCAATCAAAGAACTGCTAAGCAAGCTAACAGTAAACAGCCCGACCACGTAACCTCCAAGACCACCCCCACCAACACTGACAGGGGAAGCCGCTAGAACAGGGGTCTTCAAACCTGGCCCTTTTATGTCTTGTAGATTTCAACTCCCAGAATTCCTCAGCCAGGCTGGCTGAGGAATTCTGGGAGTTGAAGTCCACAAGTCATAAAAGGGACAAGTTTGAAGACCCCTGCACTAGAATATAAGCTGAGAGCAAACCCCACTTTACTAATAACTGATGATGTCACCTAGTTTGAGTAATGAAACCTTTGCAAGAAAACAGCTACGCTCAGGGACCTCTAAGAACCCTCATTTCAACCATGAGCTGCCAATATTCTCCTTTTTTGATTATTAACAGCTTTCTAATCCTTTATGAAAATAATCTCCTACACATAATCACGACCTGCAAGGTGTCCATTTCCATGGCAGCTCTGCCTAATTTCCAGAAGGTTTGTGGTTACCCTAATTCAAGTCCTTCTTCTCTTATTAGAAGCTGCTGCTCTGGTCTTCAGAGTCCCACCCTATGGGAGAAATCCCAAGGTAATCATCCCCTTTTTCTAAGGAAAGGTGCAGTGTTGAACTGATATCTGCAAATTAATATGTGCAGGTCATCCAATGTGAATACCATATTAGGTATGTTCACTGCCTTGAGCTATTTATAAAAATAATAAAGGTGGGATCTAAATAAAAAAAATATGTATAGGAAAGGCAATACCAGGTACAAAAAGTTATCTCAGGAAGATGTTAAACATTTATTATTTATGATTCCCCGTATGAATTAGAAAAAGGAAAAGGCATGATCTCTGCTCTAGTTCTTCTATTTGCCTCTGGCTTCATTCTTCTATTCTTTGTGAGATATAAAATTGAGGAACCTGATCAAAGGGTTACATTCACACTATCGACCCAGTTGCCAGCTGTGTGTCTCTTGCACACACTTCACTTATTGAGCTGTCAGAAGCAGAACCATCAGGTACTTCCTGACCACCTGTGACATTGTAGATGGTCACAAACCTCCAGCATCATCCACAGTTGGCTTTCAGTCTCTGCATGCAACCTCTATACTGTATATCCCACCGTGCATAGGAGTCTCTTGTTTCCTGCCCACCTGTAGTCAAACATCAACATACCAAGCTGATGTATCAAATCCTCAGAATGATCCAGGAGGGGAAAAAAAGAGGAAGAAATGGATGTGGCTGGCGATGTATGTGATGAGCCTCCTAGGAGGAAAAGTATGAAAGAAATATTGTTTCAGCAGCAAAAAAATGTGTTCAGAAGTTGTTTATGAATGGCCTTGTTTGTTCAGAGACAAATCTAAATAACCAAAAGTTCTTAGGAGGCTGAATCCAGATGACTTGGGAAAAGAAAATCAGCTTATAGTTATCCTGGAAGAAAGTTAAGGAATGATTGCGAAGTCAGGAAGAAGAAGAAAAGAAACCCTTGTCATTAAAATTGCCACTGCTAATTTTTCCTCAGTATTTGTTCCACCTGGTCCATTTGTTTTTAGCACAGCGCTTGCTAGATCCTTCAGCAAAGCTGTCAGTGCATGAAGAGAGGCAGGCTTTTGTTCCTCAGCCAGCTTGTCATGCAGCCTGACATAAATGTGGGCTGAGAGGGAGTAATCAACCCAAGGTCACCCAAGTGTCTTCTGGGTCTCTCCACTCCTAGTCTAGCACCTTAACCACTCAACCAGATCAGCTCTCTTAACATGAAAAAGCTTACAGAAATATAATAAAAAAGATTTCAGACTTTCCAACACACATCCTGGTATTTGTGTTATAAAATTACAATTTCACGCATATCAAGCACATTTGATGTACTAGTAGTGCTGGTGGACCCAATGGTGCTTTTTCAAAAGGCAACTGGACAAGTTCCATCCCTGTTCTCTGAACACTGGGGGGAGGCAAAATATGTGTTAGGCTTAACATCTGGGGCATAATTATTCGCTTTTCAAGCCATGCACACGAGTCACTTTATCCATGATTTACTCTTCCCAAACTTCTGGGTTTACATAACCCACAATCTTCCTAGTTAGGAGTTAACTAGTTTCCCCTTCAGCATTTTCAGTAGAAAATATACAAATTGCTTTTGAGAGTGTGGTGTGTGTGTGTGTGTAGGCAATGTTTAAATAAATAAATAAACAAAGGGGGTCTCTAGTTTCATTCATGGGGTGAAATGGAATATGATGTAAATATCTGTATCTTTTCAGGCAATATATTTGATTGTCTTTTTAAACTGCTCTGATTATTCTGTTCTCTGTTTGATTCTCTGTTAATTTAGCAGTGTCAATTCCAGCTGTGCTATAGCAGATTTGCTCTGATCTTTGGAGGAAGAGATTTCGACTTCATGAACATCAGAAGAAAAAAAGAAATATTTAGGTTAAAAAGCAATCATGTTTATCCCATGTCTTTCAAAAGAAAGAAAGGAAGGAAGGAAGAAAGAGAGAGAGAGAGAGAGAGAGAGAGAGAGGAAGGAAGGAAGGAAGGAAGGAAGGAAGGAAGGAAGGAAGGAAGGAAGGAAGGAAGGAAGGAAGGAAGGAAGGAAGGAAGGAAGGAAAAGTTGAACAATCTAATGCCCCAAATCTCACAGAGTTTTCTATATCGCACACTGTTCACTTTCTTTCTTAAAAAAACACTACAGGTAGTTCTTGATTTACAACCATTGATTTAGTAACCATTCAGAGTTGGTCCCCTTGCTTACCCCCCTACCACTATGCCAAATGGTGATAGTACAGTAGTTTTTGAGTTACAACAATCCATAATCCTCACTTAATGATGGCAATAGAGATTGCAGGGATTTCCATAATTGATGAGGTCATAAAGCATTATGTCATGTGACCACATTACTTAGCACAATCCCTGCAATCCCATTGCCATCCTAAAGTGAAGATCAGAGGTTGTTAAGTGTGCATCTCCTTGCAATTTCTTACTGGTTTCCAATAACCAAAGTCAATGGGGAAGCCAGCAGGAAGTCCCCAAGCGAGCAGACAAGTAGGCAGATAAGTTGCTGCTGCCAGCTGGAGAGGGAACAAGCAAGCCAGGAAGGCATGGCATGAGTGGGGCATGGCTTGAGGTGTCTGCTACACAGTGGGGAAAAATATATGAGGGTGCACAAGTGGCTGGGAAATGGCAGCATAAACACGGGAAGGCTCAGGCAGGCGCTCAGTTGGGGAAAACTTACTTGAGCAACTTGTGATCTGCCCTGTTGGTTTCCCTATGGACTTTGCTTCTGGGAAGCTGCTAGGGAAGGTTGCCAGTTGCAGTCACATGGCTGTGGGATGCTGCAAGAGTCATATGAGCCAGTTGCCAATCACATGACCATGGGGTTGCTGGAACAGCTGGAAGTTTGAAGGCCAGTTGTAACCACCACTCATTCAGTGGCATTATAACTTCAAATGGTTGCTGAATGAATGTCCTTAACTGAGGGCCAATGAATGGTATAGTTGAGCTCCAGAGAGTTTAGAAGAGAGTGAACTGCAATGGCATTGATTCATCATGAAAACTAGAAGCTATGTCTAACCATGACATATAGAATAAGCTCCAAATTGTATAGCACAGGGGTTTCAAACTCGCAACATCACATGACGTGTTGCGACGTATTGCGACTTTTTTGCCATTGCTGGCAATGGGGTGGGTGTGGTTTCACTATGATGCATCCGGCCCTTGGGCCAGCAGTTTGACACCCCTGGTATAGCACAATTAAGCTGCAGGTTGGTTTGTTTTGGTTTTTGTGTGTTGTGCAATCTGTTTGGCTATGGCTATGCCATATCCACAAAATCACCATTTGAAGATGCTTGAGGATTATAATCTTGATTACTAGAATGTACTCAAAAGGACAATGTTCTGAAAGTTTCTTGAATTAACATAGAGGGGAAATGAATAAGAAGATTTGAAGTGGAAACTATTCTCAAAATAATGACTTTTAAAAACAGAATAAATAATGACTTTTTAAAACTGTAGGACTTCTAAAGCCTTCTGGATCCTGGTCTTCTAGAAAAGTAGAAAGCAGACTTGATTGCTAGGAAACCCCTTTTTACCTTGAAGGTCATTAACTGTGATTTCCTTAACTTTCATGCATTCCTGGTTCTCTTCATGAAGCCTTGGTGGAGCAGTGGGCTAATGCCTCCTTAAGTAACACCAGCTGCCTGCAATTAGTGCAGGTTCGCATCCCACCAGGCTCAAGGTTGACTCAGCCTTCCATCCTTCCGAGGTAGGTAAAATGAGGACCCAGATTGTTGGGGGCAATTAAGCTGACTTTGTAATAATGCCGCTTGGGGTGTGTGTGAAAGCCCTAATAAGCAGGCATATACATAGAATGAAGGCTACTGCTAAGCTTGTAAGCCACCCTGAGTCTTCGGAGAAGGGCGGGATATAAATGGAATTAAAATAATAATAAAAAAATAATAATTTAGCAGGGTAGAATGTTCTGTACCTCATTTCTGCCCTAGTGACATGTAATTGGAATTGGACATTTAATTGTTGATTAAGCTGCGTGTAAAATATCCAGGCTTCATACACACACACACATACACACACACGCATATATCAGGTTAACAAGAAACAAAGAATAAGACACATCAAAATAGACATCACCTGAATAACTAGTTAATTTAGTATATCTGAAGAGAAATATCTGCTAGATAAGACCATGCAATATAACCTGACTTCTAGTAGCAAGGAGTTCCAGCGTCTGAGAAGGTGTGTTTCATATTTCCATTGAATGTGTCTTTGGTAGTAATTGTATAATGGAAATAATTAGTCCTAAGAATCGTAGAACCCGAACTGGCTTACATGAACCGATGTAGTCTTTCAGGTATACTATTCCCATGGTCACGATATACTATATAGATTATTAGCAGCACTTTGAATTATACGCAGAAAAAAAATGAGTAACTAATGAGGCAGTTATAACAAGTCTTGCATTCCTTTTTGCTGATCTCAGTCTTGTTACAGCTTTCTGAAATAGCTAAAGGTCCCAAACCCCTTCAAAGGTACCTCCAAATGGGATAATTGACTGACCGATGCCACCTGGGGCTGATTATCATTGTCTGGGCTTCAATTGCTTGTGTCTATTAAAGGTTTCCTTCCTACTGCTTTGGCTAAGAAGCAGGCGAGACAGCTAGTTAACAGTTTAACTTTTTATTCTGAACCAGGCAAAGAACAAGGGAACATGACATCTATTTATACTGACAGCTGCCGGCGGATCGACCAATCCGGGGTGAGTCTGCTCCCGCGCTGCGGTCGCCGCCAATCGGGTTTTGACAGCTCGGAGCTGTCATCTGTAGCGCGTGTTGAGCTGTCAATGGTTGGCGCTTGCGCGGTTTCGCCCGGCAGCTTTTGACAGCTGTCAAAAGCTGCCGCGGTTTTACCTCAGCTCTGTAACTTCTGTTTAACTTAATGTAATAACAATTAGTAAATACACAACACCCCTTCCCCCTCCCTCTGATTGAGTTGATTTTACCCCAACTGTTTCTTTTTTGGTTTTCCCCATTCATAGTCTTTCAAGTATGTGGGAGGTTTCCTTAATCTCTCGGAGCGCCGGGGGGTAGCCTCGGTAGTATGTTCTGGTTCTCTTGGCGCTTCTTGGGTTGGCTCCGGGGGTGGGGTGTTTGGCTCTGCTGGAGTGGGGTGTTGAAATGGTATGTTCCGATCAGGGGAGTCTTGTCGTGCCAGTCTTTGCGCCGGTGCTTCTGTTGGTATTTCGTCGTCACCCCTTCCCCCTATATTTTGAGGACTGCGTTGGCGTAATTGGTCTATATGTCTGCGGATATGTATATTTTGTCCAATGTCAATGATGTATGACAAGGGGCCTGTTTGTTCGATGACCACCCCTTGTGTCCATTTGTTCCCCCCCCCCGTAGTTTCTAGCCCAGACAGCTTGCCCAGAGTTGAGAGTTCTATGATGGAGGGGCAGTTCTGGGTCTGGAGGGGATCTGTCTGGGTGGAGACGGTCCAGTCTGGTGGTCAATCTTTTGCCCCAGCGAAGCTCTGCTGGGGACTTCCCGGTAGTTGTGCAAGGCGTGGTGTGTTGGGAGAGAAGGAATTGTGCCAGTCTTTGGTGCCAGTTGCCGGAGATGATCTTGCGTAGTGCCTCCTTGGTTGATTTTACCATCACCTCTGCCAAGCCGTTCGACGATGGGTGAAAGGGAGCCGAGGTGGTGTGCCTAATAGAGTTCGCCGTTGTGAAACTCTGGAATTCGTAGGAGGTAAATTGGGGCCCGTTATCGGAAACTATAACATCAGGGAGGCCATGTGTGGCGAATAATCCCCTTAAAACTTGTATAGTGGCCGAGGAGGTTGTATTGGCTACTGGCGCCACTTCTAGCCATTTTGAAAAGCTGTCTACGACAATTAGGAATGATTGTCCCTGGAACGGACCTGCATAATCTATATGAATGCGAGACCAAGGTGACTTTGTCGTCTCCCATCTATGTATGGACGCCTGTGGCTGGGCTGCTCTAACTAGCTGGCAGGAATAGCAGCCAGCTACGTGTGCCTCAATGTGTTTGTCTATACCCGGCCACCAAACATAGCTCCTGGCCAGAGCCTTCATTTTGACGGTGCCCGGGTGCCCTTCGTGGAGGCTCTCTAGTACTTTAAGTCTGTGTTTGTCAGGGATGATTACTCTGCTGCCCCATAAGAGACATCCCTGATGGGTGGATAATTCTTTTTGTTTTAAGAAGTAAGGTTGGAATTGTGGTTCCTGGGGTGAATATTGCCAGCCCGTTGTGACATAGCCTAGGACTCTGCCTAGGATTTTGTCTGCCGCGGTAGCTGCGGAGATATCTTTGACAGATAAGGGGCATTCTGGCAGCTCTGAGATAGCCAGTATTCTTCCAGCTGGTGCTGGGTCTGGGTCCACAATTGGTTGCGGCAGTCTGCTCAGGCCGTCTGCATGGCCCATGGTTTTCCCTGGTCTGTATTCTAGGTTGTATGAATAGGCTGATAGAAATGTAGACCATCTTAGGATGCGGGGAGATAATATTTGTGGTGTTAGCCTGTTTACTGTAAAGAGTCCTAACAGGGGCTTATGATCAGTATAAATAGTAAATGGTCGGCCATACAGGTAATCATGAAATTTTTTTACGCTGGCTACTATAGCTAGAGCCTCTTTATCGATTTGAGCGTAATTCCGCTCAGGTTTTGACAGCGTTCTCGAATAGAACGCTACAGGGGTCTGTATTCCTTCTTTAGTTAAATGGCTTAGGACCGCTCCGATGCCGTACGGGGAGGCATCGCAGGCGAGACATACGGGCAGCTGATCGTTAAACAGGGCTACCGTTGCGTTGCTGGAGAGTAAGTTTTTTAGGAGGTTAAAACTTTTATCATGCTCAGGGGTCCACGTCCAGGGTTTGCCCTTGTCTAATAATCTATGTAAGGGTTCTGCAATGGAGGCTTTATGCGGTAGGAAGGTGTGGTAAAAGTTGACTAACCCTAAGAAAGCCTGAAGTTCTTGTTTGTTTTTGGGGGTCGGTGCTGCTTTGATAGCTTTAATTTTTGTGTCCGTGGGGTGAATTCCCTTAGCATCTATTTTAAACCCTAAGAACTCTGTTGAGGGCACCCCGATGGAGCATTTGTCTCTTTTTAATTTGAGACCGGCCTTCCTGAACCTTAGGAGTACCTTGGTTAGTTTGCCAGCCAGGTCATTTTCTGATTCCCCTGCAATTAGGACGTCGTCAAAATATGGGCAGACCCCGGGAATTCCCTTAAGTGTTTTCTCCATGATTTCCTGGAAGATTCCCGGGGCTGCAGAGATGCCAAATTGAAGGCGGTTAATTTTGAATGCTCCCTTGTGGGTGACTATTGTTTGAGCCAAAGCGGTGTCAGGGGTGACAGGCAACTGTAAATACGCCTGCGCCAAGTCTAACTTGGCAAATATGGCGCCTGACTTAATGGCCGCGAGGATGTCTTTGACAGCCGGGACCGGGTAGGCATGTGCGTTTAAAGCGAGGTTGAGGGTCGCTTTATAATCGGCACATAATCTAATTTGGCCGTTTGGTTTAACTGGGGTCACTATGGGAGTCTCCCACTCGGCCCCTTCTACCGGTTCGAGGACCCCTAAGTTTGTTAATCTGTCAAGCTCCGCTTCTATTTTTTCCCTCAAGGCGAAGGGAACCCTTCTGGCCTTGATTCTGACAGGCATCACATTTGGGTTCAGTTTAAGTGATACGGGCGGTCCCGTGTATTTCCCTAGTGAGCTGTCAAAAACGTCCGCGAATTGTCGGCAGACGGATTCCAATTTTGACAGCTGAATGGCGTTGACACCTGTCAACGCTATTCCTAGTGCCTCGAACCAGTCTAATCCTAGCAGGCTTATTCTGTTTTCTTGGGTCACCAAAATAGGAAGGGATCCTTTAAATTTTTTGAACTCTACGGGGACGGAAGCTTTTCCCCGGAGTTTAATGGGCGTTTTCTGGAAATCGGCTAGGCGGAGTTTGGTGGGTCTAAGGGCGGGCCCTTTCCTACTTCGGTTACAAATGTCCCTGTACGTTTGCCATGAAATTAGTGAGACGGAGGACCCAGAGTCCACCTCCATCTCACAGGGAATTCCCTGAATCCGTACGTCCACCTTGATTTTGGGTTTAAGAATGCTGTGGACTGTATGTTTCTCCGCCCTCCCCCTTACATTGGACACTGGGGTTCTGGGGCTGTGCCTAGCTCTGAGTGTATATGGGGCCATACCTTCGGCTGTCACCTCCAGGTCGTGCAGGTTTTCCCGGCTCCGGCTGCAGCACACTGCTTTGAGGTGGCCTGTCTTCCCGCACCCGTGGCATCTGGCACTGCGGAACCGGCACGTTGCCCTAGGGTGGCTTCCCCCGCAGCTGGCACACTTCGCCCTGTTTGTCGGGAAGTTGGCCCCCCTCTGATTGTTGGCAGGGCCCCCCTTGTAGTTGCGTTGCATCCTCAGTTTCTCGAACCGCCGTTGCACCGCGTCTATATCTGTGGGGCCGTCGTCGTCCTCAGAACCGCTGAACCTGCCGTCTTCCTGGTGCACGGACCCCCGTGGTCCGCTGTCCGGTATCCGTCGGTCGTCTCCGTGGCAGTCTTCGTATGCGATGACTTCTCTAGCCACATCGGTCATTGTCATTTCAGGCTTGGCGATCAGCTTCTTCCTCAGCCGTTCGTCCTTGAGCCCTATGACAATCTGGTCCCGGATTCGGTCTTCCAAATCCGGGAACCGGCACCGACGTGCGGCATGCCTGACCCTGGTTATAAAGTCATTTGCTGGCTCGTCAGGAAGCTGGAGTTTCCGCGCGAAGTTCACTCTCCAGTAGAGTTCTGACTTGAGGGGCATGAAGTATTTACTCAGCCCCTCAGTGAGGTCTGCATAGGAGATGGTGGCGACCGGCTCCGGGGTGAAGATCCCCACAGCGGCATCATAAACAGCAGGGCCGCTGAGCCAGAGGAGGGCGGCCGCCTTGGCCCGGTCATCTGTGATCTTCTTGACTACCAGGTACCCTTCTACCTGGCCCAGATGCGATTCCCAGCCTTCTGGGTGGCGGGTATCGAATTCTCGAATGTGGCCGTGGTTCGTCATGCTGTCTGTAATTGAGGTGCCGCTGCTTGCGTTGAATGGAAGTTTGACTTCCAGTGACTTCAGCAAGTGACCAGCTCAGCTAAGGGAAAAATCTCTTCTCCCCTTAGGTAGTGACTTCAGCTAAGCAAGCAGCATCCCATCCTCGTCGCCAGTGCTTTGGCTAAGAAGCAGGCGAGACAGCTAGTTAACAGTTTAACTTTTTATTCTGAACCAGGCAAAGAACAAGGGAACATGACATCTATTTATACTGACAGCTGCCGGCGGATCGACCAATCCGGGGTGAGTCTGCTCCCGCGCTGCGGTCGCCGCCAATCGGGTTTTGACAGCTCGGAGCTGTCATCTGTAGCGCGTGTTGAGCTGTCAATGGTTGGCGCTTGCGCGGTTTCGCCCGGCAGCTTTTGACAGCTGTCAAAAGCTGCCGCGGTTTTACCTCAGCTCTGTAACTTCTGTTTAACTTAATGTAATAACAATTAGTAAATACACAACACCTACAGTACAGAACTGTATTATAGTTCATCCCCACTAGGGCTGCTAGATGCAAAAGAGAAAAGGGCTTGTACATCCACGTATAATACTATATGTATAATAGCTTTGTATGTGAGGAACCAGCTGAATCGCTTGCTGAAATGCCTTCTTTTCCATTTGGCCATCCTACTGATTACACAGAATTTCCTCTTCACAGTATCGCTGTGTGCCCTCGTTCAGATCACTTCAATATTTCGAATACCCCTTCAGTAACTCCCAGTAGTGCTGGAGTTCAGTTTGCTAGAGGTTGATCAATCTCCTGAACTGAGATTTGCTGATAACCCTAAGGCTAGCCTGATTATGGTTATCCTTTGTTAATTGTTTTGAGATAAAATTAAAGAAGTGATTAGAAATGATTACATTCTGCTTTACCGGACTTTAGATATGCACTTATGTTTAAACTTTTGTCATCCTCCTTAAGTGCATAAGGAATGCTGATTATAGAAAATCAGAGGGAAACCAAGCTGGATTTGGCTTTTTTTTTTAAAAAAATGGAAATCTGGCTGGGGAATTCTGGGAGTTGAAGTCCACAAGTCTTAAAATTGAAAAGGTTGGACATTCCTGCAGATGCTTATTAGCTACCTTTTGAAATAATAAGGCATTAATGTTGTCAGGATTGCTCAACTCCTACATTCTGCATTCATGAGACCATCCTGAGGATAGTATTTGTAGGAAGGAAGGACAATTTATTATTTTAACTTCCTGCTTCTATGCAATGCCTTAGGTATCTGTAGTTCCATTGAGAAGAAGGAATGCACAAGAAGAAAGAACCATAAAATGAAATTAGAAGGGTACGACAGCTTTTGTAAAAGCTTTAATGAAATTTGTTTTGTTTTCCAACACCCTTGGAGTTGAATTTTTATTCCTCACAATACTGACACACACTCTGCTAAAGAGAAGTTCCCTAAGGATGGAGCTCCAGCATAAGTCTAAAACCTTAGAAAACCAAACCTCTGGTCCCTGTGACTGACCCACATTGGATCCTATAACATTATCCTGGGACATGTATATTCACCTTCATTCGACACTGACTTGTGTCAATTGAGAAGCTGTATTATTACACTAAAACATAGACAAGCCTTTCATTTATGACTGTAAATCATGGCCTTCTACATATGCAAGAGCTCATACTACGGGTTCAGCAAATGAATTAAGATCTAGTGCTGTCTTTGCCTTGTCATGTTGCACAGGGTTGTTGTGGTGGGGAAAATAAGAGGAGGCAGGTGTGTTGGATATGTTTGCTGCCTTGAGTTATTTGTGAAAATAATAAAAGTGGGATATGAATGAATGAATGAAATAATAAATATTAAGAACATCATTGTGGTTTATTCAGAAAACCACCACTGTGGTTAACTCACACATTTATGTCCACATATCAAAGAGAGATCTCCACATACAACTGATATGATGCCAGTGTTCATAATATTTTCTGAGATACTGACTTCTGATACTGAGATACTGTGAGGTACACAAGAAATGTACATGTTATAATTTTTCATTTCTGCTAAAGTAATAGGCATATAGAGGCACTTAGCTGAGGTATTTTTAGGAAAGGAGACATAGTAAGCTGGAGGAATAGAGAGGAAATATATATATACTGTATATACTGATTCAAAGCATACTTTTAGAATAGTGCACGCTATTATAGAATAGCATATAGCTTATAAATAACATATAAGGTTTATTCTTTATAAAAACTGTCTAGAGTTAGTATTTTAAAGTATGACTACGAACCAAAGTGCAGCCATGTTTAACCAAAGCATGAACTTTGTTACACACATAGCTTCTAGATCAGGGGTGTCAAACTGCCAGCCTGCAGGCTCGATGCGTCATGCAGAAGTCACGTCCACCCTGTTGCCGGCAATGGCAAAACCGTCCCAATACATTGCATGACGTCACGTGACGTCACAAGTTTGACATGTCTGTTCTAGATGAAAAGCAGGCACTCTTATAGATAAACAAGGAAGACATAAATCCTTTATAATTGCAATTATCCAGTTTGGGTAACAGTTCACCTTGTAGATAAGCTACACCCTTAGTTAGCAGGATGTTACAAATCATGCCGCAGATCTAATAATTAGTGGGTTTGGTAATTGTAATGGTTGCTAGGCAGTCAGAAAAGCATGTGACCAATTGAAACCTATCAACTGGGTTTCAGTTGGAAGGATATGGTGTGATGCACAGGGCAGGGTATAAAAACCTATGCAGAAATTCATTCAGTGTGACCCTTTATTTGCATATAGAAGGGTACGCCAGCTTTTGTAAAAGCTTTAATGAAATTTGTTTTCCAACACCCTTGGAGTTGAATTTTTATTCCTCACAATACTGACACACACTCTGCTAAAGAGAAGTTCCCTAAGGATGGAGCTCCAGCATAAGTCTAAAACCTTGGAAAACCAAACCTCTGGTCCCTGTGACTGACCCACATTGGATCCTATAACATTATCCTGGGACATGTATATTCGCCTTCATTCGACACTGACGTGTGTCAATTGAGAAGCTGTATTAAGTCCAATAATTTCTGGAATCCTGATCATAGACTTCAGCTCTTGCCAAGCATTGCTAAAATGGACACTTTAAAAAATGAAATAGCCTTCCCCAAATTTTAAATGAACGTGTTTAAGAATACTGGTTCATTTAAAATCACCCCCCTGAGCAGTTAATAAAGCAATAACAGCATACCAAATCAGAAAATAGATCCAAATCCTCAGAAGCAGCAAAAACAACAACTTGACATCCTGAAAAGGAGGAATATATTTGGTTTTCATTTAAATGCAAACCTATCTAATTCATATTTCTTGAACCAATATACAAAACAAATTGCAATTATCCTCTAGTATTTGCATTTCTCTGAACTTTGTGATATAGTTCTCTCATTAAAAAAAACGAATAGAAAAATGTATTAGGAGAAATGGCACAAAAATGTGTAGATTGGCACAAATAACATAAATAAAGCTTGATAGAATGATTGTATATATGCATTGAGGTGGAAAAATATGTATACATATAAATTAGGGGAAAGCACAAGAAAATACACATACAAATTGCAAACTATATATATATGTATATGTATATGAATTTGCATAAATAATAATAATAATAATAATAATAATAATAATAATAATAATAATAATAATAATAATAATAATAATAATAATAATAATAATAATAATAATAATAATAATAATAAAAAGTTGGAAGGGACCTTGGAGGTCATCTAGTCCAACCCCCTGCTCAGGCAAGAAACCTTATACCATTTCAGACAAATGGCAGGCCAGTCTCTTCTTAAAAACTTCCAGTGTTGGAGCATTCATAGGTTTTGGAGGCAGGTTGTTCCACTGATTAATTGTGTATCTCTCTCTGTCTCTGTCTTTCTCTCTGTGTCTCTGTCTTTCTCTCTCTCTCTCTCTGTGTGTGTGTGTGTGTGTGTGTGTGTGTGACATTGACAGATTGAACCATTTGCACTTAGAAGTGCCACATGACCTGTTTCAGTTTGCATGTACATAAGTATACTTCAGAAAGGCAGGAGGGAGGGACCACACTTTTTCCAACCACTGCAAAGGGTGGAGCAGCCATGTAATCATACCATCTAAAGAGATGACTTTCAAAATTAATATTATGTGCGAAAAGAGAGGATTTCCTCTTTTAATTTTTTGTGCTTTGATTCAGAATCTTGATCCAAACCGGCTAGACTTCCATCGCTGCTGTCTTACTGTTTTGCCTGCTGCATTTCAATAATGCAATTTTTGGAGGCGCTGGCAACCAGAGAAAATGGGTTTTGCAGATGGCAGGAAGCCAGGGTTTTGCCCCCTTTTGCATGATGACAAACCACAGGATTGGATTCAGGGTCAAGGTAGTGATACTTGTACTCAGCACAATTGTGCTACAGTTGCCAGTCCCCCCCCCCCCCAAATGCAGTTGTATGATGAAATGAGACTGCTGTGAAGTCTTTGTTAGAGATCCTTATCTTCTAGAAGGAAAAAAAAAGAGGAATTTGCCTTACATCATGGAGAGTTGGTACCACTTGCTGGCCTGATATCTTAGGGTGTTATCATCAACTTTTGATGCTACTTTCTGCCTGATCAAAAAGAACGTGCTACAGACTGAAGCCAACACCTTCTGTACACAAAGCATGTGCTCCACTATTGATTTGCACACCTCACAGTTAGCAAAGAGAATGATTGTAATCCAGGCTCAACCTGTGACAGAGATAATGCCTCAATTTATGGCTGCAAATCCTTTCTAGTTATAACTGACCCCTATATCCAATCCCATAACAAGGAATGTCAGAACTAACAACTATCTTAATTTATCACTTATTCTGTTCAGATTAGTACCAGGGGTCATCCCAAACTATGTCCCATAATGAAAACTGTTGTCTTTGGAAAAGTTTAATGTCTCAGAAACAATTATGGATTCATTCCAAATCATAATGTGCTTGTTTTCACTTAACAACTTGGCATTACATGCTATGCTGGCTAAGAATGTCTGGAGGTCAGAAGCCTATTTATTTATTTATTTATTTATTTATTTATTTATTTATTTATTTATTTATTTATTTATTTATTTATTTATTTATTTATTTATTTGGACTTATATACTGCCCCTCTCCGAAGGGACTCGGGGCGGTGTACAGGGCAATTAAAACACTATAAACAACACATAATGTATAAAAATTAAAATGAGATTAAATCAAATAGCCCTAAACATTAAACACATTCTAAAATTTAAAATTTTTAAAAATTTAAGATCTAAAATCCCAATCCCTCAGTCCAGGCCAGCAAGTTCAAATAGCCAAGTCTTCAGGTCGCGGCGAAACGAGCGAAGGTCGGGAGCCATCCGGAGCTCAACCGGAAGCTGATTCCAGAGGGCAGGCGCACCCACAGAGAATGCTCTCCCCCTGGGAGCCGCCAGTCGACATTCCCTGACTGACAGCACCCTGAGGAGGCCCTCTCTGTGGGAGCGCACAGGGTGATGGGAAGTTAATGCCAGCACAAGGTGCTCCCGTAAATAACCTGGACCCATGCCATTTAGGGCTTTATAGGTCATCACCAGCACCTTAAATCTCACTCGGAAGACAACTGGAAGCCAATGCAGCTCGCGCAGCAGAGGTGTTACATGGGAGTATCGGGAGACCCCCATCACAACTTGCGCGGCCGCATTTTGCACCAGCTGGAGCCTCCGAGTGGTATTCAAGGGCAGCCCCATGTAGAGAGCGTTGCAGTAGTCTATCCGAGAAGTCACGAGCGCATGAGTGACTGTGCTTAGGGCATCCTGGTCCAAATAGGGCCACAACTGGCGCACCAGGCGAACCTGGGCAAAAGCCCCCCTAGTCACAGCTCCTATGTGATCTTCAAAATTGAGCTGTGAATCAAGGAGGACACCCAAGTTGCGAGCCCTATCTACGGGGGGTAACACCTCACCCATATATATATATATTTATATATATATATATATATATATATATATATATATATATATATATATATATATATATATATATATATATATCTTCTGCCAACCTAGCAGTTCGAAAGCACGTAAAAAATGCAAGTAGAAAAATAGGGACCACTACGGTGGGAAGGTAACAGCGTTCCGTGCGCCTTTGGCGTCTAGTCATGCCGGCCACATGACCACGGAGACGTCCTCGGACAAGCGCTGGCTCTTCGGCTTTGAAACGGAGATGAGCACCGGCCCCTAGAGTTGGAAACGACTAGCACACATGTGCGGGGGAACCTTTACCTTTACATATATATATATATATATATATATATATATATATATATATGTTTTCTGAGGTTTTCGCGGGTGTTTGTATGTGGATCTTTGGTTATTCGGGTTTTTCCCCGCGTAGAACTAAAGGTGTAGGCGCAACGTGAAATTGATTTTAAAAAAACCAAAACTATCGCCAAAATTGAACATTTTAACAACAGAATAATCAGAGAAGCCATTGAGATAGAAAAACACCCCCACAGCATGAATAAACGAGATGATACCTCTCGCCTACCAGCCATTTGGAAACCCGCCTTGATTGACAGACGAGGCCCAACCACCAAGAATGATGCCAGACCCAAACTCATGATAACATCACATGACATCACCACCACACAACCATTCAAAAAGCAAATCCGAACCTACAATGATAACGAGGCACAACCACAAAACAGAAACCTAACTACAGCTGCAACATCAGCCACTTTAAACCCCTCCAAACCACACAATAAGCAAACTGACACCCACTATAAAAACATGGCACCACCACAAACACGAAGCCGAACAAAAGCAGCACAACTCACCAGCTCAGGTCTGGAGCTGGCAGCTGAGACCAGCCCATCCACTCAGAACACACCCCCACCCAATCAGAACACACCCACCATTCAAAACACACTCCCACCCAATCAGAACACACTTGGTCCCCCACCCAATCAGAGCACACCTCCACCCACAGAACACACCCCCTCTAGCAGTTTAAAAAAGAGGAACAAACAGCCACATGCTTCTCCCAGAAGAAGGAAGCTAAAGCCACCAGCCTGATGATGACGGATGGGATTCCGTCGAAACGTTGCGCCTACACCTTTAGTTCTACGCGGGGAAAAACCCGAATAACCAAAGATCCATATACCGTATATACTTGAGTATAAGCCGACTCGAGTATAAGCCGAGACCCCCAATTTCACCCCCAAAAACTGAAAAAAGTTATTGACTCGAGTATAAGCCGATCCGCCGTTCTGCAAGCCTCCGCTGGCGGCGGAGGCTGGATCCGCGCTCTGCAAGCCTCTGCCGCCAGCAGAGCTCGATCCGCCATTTTGCAAGCCTGAATACACAGGAATACCCTGTGTGGCCGCGGCTCTCGGGGAAGCCCTGGCTGTCCGCTTCCTCGCTCCACGCTGCCATTCGGGGCCCGCGCGTTCCCCGGGCAAATCGCGGCGCCCAGCAGGCGAGGAAACACGCCCGCTCCAGTCGCCCCCCCTTCCCTCAGGAGACGCGAAGCAAGTGACCGCCCGGAGCTTACCGAGGACTTGCGCGCGGCCGAGGCTTCGGTGCTTCCAGGATCGCGCGCACCTCTCCCAAGCCGCCACCGTCCGGAGACCTGCCGAAGTTTGGGGAGGTTTGGGGAGGTGCGCGCGCACCTCCCCAAACCTCCCCAAACGTCGGCAGGTCTCCGTTCCTCCGCGCCCTGCCTGCCTGCTTCTTTCCGCAGCGGAAAGAAGCAGGCAGGCAGGGCGCGGAGGTCCGGAGACCTGCCGACGTTTGGGGAAGTTTGGGGAGGTGCCCAAACCTCCCCAAACGTCGGCAGGTCTCCGTTCCTCCGTGCCCTGCCTGCCTGCTTCTTTCCGCAGCGGAAAGAAGCAGGCAGGCAGGGCGCGGAGGTCCGGAGACCTGCCGACGTTTGGGGAAGTTTGGGGAGGTGCCCAAACCTCCCCAAACGTCGGCAGGTCTCCGTTCCTCCGTGCCCTGCCTGCCTGCTTCTTTCCGCTGCGGAAAGAAGCAGGCAGGCAGGGTGCGGAGGAACGGAGACCTGCCGACGTTTGGGGAGGTTTGGGGAGGCGCCCAAACCTCCCCAAACGTCGGCAGGTCTCCGTTCCTCCGCGCCCTGCCTGCCTGCTTCTTTCCGCTGCGGAAAGAAGCAGGCAGGCAGGGCGCGGAGGTCCGGAGACCTGCCGACGTTTGGGGAGGTTTGGGGAGGCGCCCAAACCTCCCCAAACGTCGGCAGGTCCCCGTTCCTCCGCGCCCTGCCTGCCTGCTTCTTTCCGCTGCGGAAAGAAGCAGGCAGGCAGGGCGCGGAGGTCCGGAGACCTGCCGACGTTTGGGGAGGTTTGGGGAGGTGCGCGCGCATCTCCCCAAACCTCCCCAAACTTCGGCAGGTCTCCGGACGGCGGTGGCTTGGGAGAGGTGCGCGCGATCCCGGAAGCACCAAAGCCTCGGCCGCGCACAAGTCCTCGGTAAGTTTTTTTGTTGACTGGAGTATAAGCCGAAGTGGAATTTTTCAGCCCAAAAAGTGGGCTGAAAAAAAGATGCATAGACTTCAACTCCCAGAATTCCTCAGCCAGCATGCTCCTCCACCTATCTTCAAGTGGCCATGTTTGAGAAACACCGCCAAAGAGCATGATATGGATTAATATGGACTTTAGACATCTGAAGCACTTTTGTCATCTCAGAATAAAACATATAAGAATCTAAATTAGTAGAAAGTGAAGGAGAGGTTATATTGGGGGGAAAAAGAATTGGTGGAAGGATAATTGCTTAGAAAGGTAAGAATAAAACCAGGCCAAAACGAAGAAGATGCTACAAAGCAGAACTTGATATTTTAGAAAACTAGCCATTTTGTAAAATAACTGACGTTACTTTTCGTATTTAAAGTGACGCTAAATCAGCATAGAATAACCAAATTTTCCACCATTTCAGAAGTATTAATTATCTGGTTGGCAGAATGATGCTCTTCCTAAATATAAATACTCTATTGCACATATGCAGAGCAAAACAAGCAGGGTCTCTCCCACAGGTCACACCAACAGGCATAAATGAGAGCTGATAGCTTCACTGAACCAAAAGTAGAATTTGGATTCTTTAAAGCAGAGAAGCTTAGTTAGTGTACCATAGTTTCCAGCCACTTAAGCTACATATTTACCTGTCATTGGAAATGCAAATGTCTTCGGCTATTAAATATTTTTGGGTGAGTGGACAATCTTTTCACTGAAAATTTCAGCTTTCACTTTTGATAAACCTGCAAGGTTTGCATGCTTCGAAATGAAGCATCATGATGCACTGTCACTCCAATTTTTAAATGCTTCCAGGGCCCATTTAGTTACAGGTAGTCCTCGACTTACAACCGTTATTGAGCCCAAAAATTCTCTTGCTGAATGATACAGTTGTTAAGTGAGTTTTGCCCCATTTTATGACTTTTCTTGCCACAGTTGTTAAGTGAATCACTACAGTTGTTAAGTTGGTAACCCATTTTTTAAGTGAATCTGGTTTCTCCATGGACTTTGTCAGAAGGTCGCAAAAGGTGATCGTGTGAAACTGGGACACTGCAATCGTCATAAATATGAACCAATTGCCAAGCATCTGAATTTTGATCACGTGATGGTGGGGATGCTGCAACGTAAGTGGGAGGACCAGTTATGAGTCACTTTTGTCAGTAGCATTGTAACTTCGAGTGGTCATTAAATGAATGGTTGTAAGTCAAGGACTACCTGTATAGTTCACCATATCTTTTAAATCACACTGAGACATCGCATAAACAAAGAGAATGTGTACATTGGGTGGGTAGGGAGTTCCTGGAGGATGGAAGATGATCCAGAGAGTGAAAAGTTCTTTTTTATGTCATATGTGTGTCCATGTTATCTTTCTTTTATTTCTTTCCTTTGAGGCACTGTTTCTATTATCAAATATTACTGATCTTGTTCTCTCTCTCCATTTTTTTTATTTGTTGCACCATAGTTATTAGCAGGTCTGTTTGTTTTGGTGCAGTGCGTGCTTTATTTAGCTGTCTCTTCCTTATGCACTGGAGTCAGATCTGTTTGAACTGCAGACTAGGAAGACTTAGGGCAGGAACTAAGCTTTTAAAAAAACATTTTGGTCTGCACTTAGGTAAACATGGGGAGCAATTGTGCAAACATAATTTAGTCCCAGGCTAGAACTATTAGCTGTAGGGACACTCAGTTGTTAGAAAGCAAAAACTTCTCTCTCTCTCTCTCTCTCTCTCTCTCTTTCACACACACACACACACACACACACACACACACACACACACACACACACACCATAACCCAGGGAGGGAGTCCTAGCTTTATTTATGTAATATGTTGCCTATCTCACTTTCCAGTGACTCTGCTTGCCCCAACACAACAGAATGGTGAGACATAAAATCCCAATCCTAACTGTATGAATTGAGGTTCTAATGAAACCACGAAAGGTTGGGGTTCTCTGCCAGATGTCAGTATTTGTAGTACTGGTCAGAAGGGGTGATCGCCACCCCAGGAGGAAGACAGAAACATGTAGGATCCTCAAAGTCCAAAGATTCTGGTCCTTCTTAAATATGTCACATTTGGGGTGAATTGACCTCAAGTGACTGGTCTTGCTCTGGAGTGACTGAAGCTGAGCTCAGTTCCTAACAGATGCAAAATGGCTTTTTGTAGAACAAGGAAAGGCAAACAAGTTGAATGGTGAGCACATTAAGAAGTGTGGAGAGAATATTCTCTCTGTGCTGTTGCAAAACGTTCTCTAACTGCAAAACGACTACCACAGTGTTATTATGACTATTTACCGTAATGATGTCTGATGATGTGGCATCCAACAATCCCATAGGCCTCTGGAAGCTGGTAATGTTGATAATGATTAGATTTTTTTGTATCCTGCCTTTGTAAATATATGACTCAATGCCGCAAAGATGCCTAATATTCCTGCCTTCTATTTTTCCCCACAACAACCTTGTGATGTGGAAAGAGAGATTTGCCCAAAGTCACCCGGCCAACTTGCGTGCCATAAAGCAGGACTAGAACTCACAGTCTCCTGGTTTCTAAGCCAGGACCAAACTGGCTCTCTACCAGTTATCATTGTCTTTTTTTTATGGACAAGCAGAGAAATGATAGAAGGGAAATAATAAATGCAAAAACAACACTCCACCCTCCACGATTACATGTGGGGCGTGTGGAGGGTCCATAAATGTTTTTGTAAGTACAAATGTGGCCAGGATTGGGTGATTTAGGACAGGGCGTGTGATCCAGTGGTGGCATCCTTGAACACCAAAGTCAACACCTTCTTAGAGAAATAGACTACCAGCAAGTAGATCTCTGAATCCTTAGGAGGCCCTTCAGATCGCCTAACACCATTTTATCCAATTTAAAAAATAATTTAACAGAATTCTCAGCAGGAGAGCAACCAAAGAGTGAGCCATGTCAGAGAACATTTCCTGAAGATCTCAGTCACTCGCACTGGAACCTTCCACCCCAAAGTACTCATGGTTTTGAATCCAAAGGCCATGAATCATCCTGCTCACCAATAATTCCTAGGTAATGTTGGTGTGGAGGAGAGAATTCTTTTCAGTATGGTTGGACACTGGAGCACTTTCTTGTACCTGCTGCTGGTATGTATGTGCAAGAGCACCCACAGGGGAGGCTAAAAATGTCACAATGGCAAAGCCTCATCTTTCCTTAATGTGTTGCAAATGTTCCTGAACAGGTGGGAACTCTGAAACCCATCTCCTGAGCATTCTGTGCCTATTGTCTGAATTCTACTTTGGAAAACTAACATTTTTAATGGAAGGAAACTCTAATAAACACAGTCGGATTTACAGTTTGATAAGCATACATACGATTGCAGTACAACTTATTGAAATTGAAGAGAGTGTCCCTTAGAGAGTAATGAATGGAGAGTTGCTTCCAATTTGTGGGGGAGGCGGGTTTTTTTTCCCTAAAGATGATTTCTGAAAGTATTCTCAGCCAAATGTACAGACTGGATTGACATTTTTATTCACCTATTGAGTTCTTCCCAAGGACCTGGGATAGACGTTGTTATGGTGTTAAAAGTATCACTGCAGGATGTAAGCTGTTCCAAGTAAGGCTGCCATTTGCAATTGACTGATGGTGTTCAAGTGGTGCTCCAAATGTTTTGGGTTTGGACATTGGCACCTCTTACTACTGGTAATATATTCACTTTCTTTCACCACAATTGTTCTACTATTCTACTATTTACTATTTGTATTTCATTGTCTTTTCCAGTTCTTTCTCTTTTGCTGTCTCCAGGTACTGCCAAGGTCACTCTCCAGATTTTTTGGTCTTTCTTACCAACAACAACAACAATAATAATAATAATAATAATAATAATAATAATAATAATAATAATTATATTTATCTGCCACCTTTATTTTGTACAACTCAAGATGGCATACATAATGTTTCTGCCTTCCATATTTCCCATAACCATCACCTGTGAATTAGGCTGGGCTCAGAGAGAATGACTAACCCAAAGCCAGTTTTCATGCCTGGGGGAGACTAGAACTCATGGTCTCCTGAATTTTAGTCCAGCACCTTAACCTTTATGCCACACGGATTCTCCCAAATCTGCCAGGAAACATTCCTACACTGAATTTTTTACAGGCTTGCCACATATAGTTCCCTCTTCCCCCTCTTCCCAGCATAAAATATTACCCTAGGAAAGAAACAGGCATCTTTCTCTGTCATAAATAGATTGGGGAAATTGTTATCCTGTAAGGTGGAATAGAAGAATAATGTAATGGAATATAAAAGAAATACAAACACATTGTCATTCAACAATGAGAGATAAAATGCAAATAAAGTAGTCAGGTTCATTCCACATTTTATTTGGAGCATCCATTACGCAGCTTTTAAGTCTTTGTTCCACAGGTCTCTTTGAAAGGTACCTATAAAATTTCATTTCACAGTGTGCAGCAGAGAAACAGGAGCACTGAGAACTGACAGTGACTACTTCGTAAATGAGACTTGGTATTTATAGGTATTTATATTCTAAACACTTCAATATTTTATCGAGGCCATAGCCATTTTGTGTGAGATCCCACATGGTGGACGGATACATTATGAGTATCAGTTATTAAAAGAGACAACATTTTGAAAAATCTGCTTTCCTCCACAACCCAAGGAACAGGGGGGAAAAATGACAAATACATATACAATTGCTTTTTTGTTCAGTTAGAGGAAGAAATGCAAATGTCAGTTTTCCTTCAGTTGGAAAAAAGACAATGTCATAAATCTTTAAGCTAATTAGGTAAAAGATTGGCATCCTACATGCATTGTGAACACTAGGAATAAAAAATAATATTTTTACAGTGTCATGTAAAATCTATATCCTCTAGGTATAGATTTAAGATTTCAGGTATGCACGCACACAATTCTGAATGCGTCATTTAGGATTGGTTCTTTCTGTGCTGCGATTACTTCAAGGAACAAAATGTAGTAATTTCAATCCATTTGTTACCTGCATTTTTTTTCTTCATCCACATTATCTTCCACAACATTGTTCCATCAAGCATTTTTTTTCCATATTTCTGCAATTCAAGATAGTTTTGTGGCATTTTGTAACTTCATCATTTTTACTTTGTTTCAAGCTGCTTTCACATCATCTTTCCATATGTCCACTTTTCAGCATTCTTTTGGGATTTTCCATGTTTCAAGAGAAGAGATGCTTGCAACCTCCTTTGTAGAAATGGATCTATCTGTCTGTCTGTCTATCTGTTGGAATACATGTTAGAATGTATTTTGTACTGCAACAACTACAGAATCATTCAGCCAGTAGATGGCAGTGTTTAGTGTGCATCTTTGGCAGACTTGTCAAATTCAAGGCCTGCAGGCCAGATCCGGCCTATGATGTATTTAGATTTGGCAGACTAGGAGGAGGAAGTATTTGAGGAGTTACCTCCTCGCTTCTTTGGGTGTTTTGTCAGTGGCAGCAGCGCTAGCAGAGGATGGGGAGTGGGAGCCTCTCCAATGCGTGGACCTGTGTGGCAGTGGTAACCACAGGGATGGGAAGGCATGGCTAAAGTGCCCTCTGCCGGAGAGCGAGTGTCTGGCAACAGAAGGAAAGAGAAAGGACAGAACCCACTCGGATCATGTGTTTCTTCAGTTCTCACCCATCCCTGCCTCACCATCTTTCGCTCCTCCTCTTCCTTATCGGTGCTGCACTTTCCCACAAGGAGCCACTCACCTCGCAGACTTTTCCTCAAAGATGCAAGGAAATGAGAGATGATAGGCTCATGCATGCTGGGCCCAGGCCAAAGCTAGTCAAGAAATCTGAGCCACGCACTGCTAAGGGCACGCGCTTCCTTCGAAGCTGTACTGCCCCTCAGGGCAAAAAATCTGCTGGCCCTTTGAGAGCAACCATTAACCTGATGTGGCCCTCAGTTTGACACCCCTGATCTATAGTTATAATGTATGGCTTCCTTATGTTCTGAGGAGTTTTCTGTGAGAGTTAAAATTGTTAAGCAGCAAGGCTCATGGTGACTGTACACTACATTTGATATAATCTGTATGGCTATGTAGCCATCCTCTGCTACCAATCTGTATAATCCTCTGCTATCATTTCTATATAATAAAACAGATTTTCTAACACTATCTATCTATCTGTCTGTCTGTCTATCTATCTATCTATCTATCTATCTATCTATCTATCTATCTATCTATCTATCTATCTATCTATCTATCTATCTATCTATCTATCTATCTATCTCTATCATCTATCTATTGTCTGTTATATATCTATTGTCTGTTATCTATCTGTCTGTCTATCTATCTATCTATCTATCTATCTATCTATCTATCTATCTATCTATCTATCTATCTATCTATCATTTATCATCTCACCATCGAGAGTAACTCTGGCTGGCTTATATATCAGAGATCATACAGGGCTTTATCTTTAAAGCTCCACCACACATTTTATTTTATTTTATTTTAAATCATGCCATATCAAAATATCTCACTGATTTGACATTTTTCTTGATGAAAGAGGGGAAAAAATGTGTTGATGGTGAAGGCATGCTTGGGCCAGCAGGCAGTTGTATTGTCCACAGGAGACAAAGCATTTGCAATAGGAGTAGAACTAGACCAAGTTGCATTGCCTTTGTTTTAATGTATTTGTAATGTATTGGGCTTGATTGTAACACCACGTGGTAAGCTGGAGCTAGCTAACGGCTCCCAGCACATCAGACACCCCATCTCCAGTGCTGCTATTGGCTGCCCCTAGGTGGCAATAGGTTGCTTCAAACCTATTGGCTGCCACCTAGGGGCCAGGCTATAAATTGCTGCAGCTGCAGGTTCTCCAGTTCAGATCCTGCAAACAATAAACCATGTTATTTGCTGAACTCACTCGCCTCATCTTCATTCCTGTGCAACGAACCCAGTACACAACACTGGCAACGAGGATGGGATCCTACTTCTCCATCGAAGCTGAAAGTCACTAGGGGAGAGGCAGCATATGCCTGGCGGGAAAAGCAAATCCCCCCCATGGTCGGCTAGCTAAGCCACACTAGCAGCCATGCATTCAGAGGACCAGTCCCTGGGCAATGAAGAGGCAGAAGTCAAAGACCCAGAGATCCAGTGGCAAAGACCACCAGAATGCCCAAGGTCGGAAGGCTGTAAGAATTCAACATCAAGAAGCCAGAAGCATGGCCCTCGTACCTGTGTCAGGTCGAAAACTACCTCCGGGTGAACCAGGTTGCAGAGGACGGACTGAAGGTCACCATGCTGTTCTGTGTGTGTGGCCCAGCAATGTTCAATCTGGCCGAAAACCTGTTCGTGCCCACGCCACTGGAATCCGTCTCCTACGCCGAACTAAAGAAGAAGCTTGGAGAACACTTCCAGCCGAAGATGTCCATGATTGCTTGGCACTACGCCTTTGAACAACAAATACAGCAGCCGGGAGAGACCGCATCCAAATACATCACAGCCTTGAGGCAGGCTGCATGCCTCTGTCGATTTCCAGACGTTGAAGAGCAACTTTGAGAACGGCTCGTCTGTGGCCTCCGAAACAGAGAGCTGCAGCAAAAACTTTTTGCCAGAGAGGTCCTGACTTTCGCAGATGCCCAAAACAAGGTTATGGCAGACAAAGCTGCTGGTGGAGCCGTCTGAATGATCCGGACTGCCAAAACGATGCAACGCGAAAAAGCCATCCACCACAAGGACACCGAACTCACTGAGGAATCAGAAGAAGATGCCAAAGTCGACAAGCTGCACAGACAGCCCGACATGCAGCACTGCAGCAGCACGCATCAAAAGACTCCTTACAAGACAGATCTCTTACCTAGATGTACAGGTTGTGGCAGCCGCCACCAATGCGCAGACTGCAGGTTCCGGTCAGCCATGTGCCGGGCTTGCGGCAAAACTGGCCACATCGCAGCAGTATGCAGAGGTCGCCAGAGGGACCGGCCATTGAAGTGCCACTCGGAAGATCTGACCCGGAGAGGTACTGGGGCCCCGGGGCCATTCAGCATGGTGTTTTGTGCAAGCTGCAGAAGTATCTGCCGTATCGGAGCCCAACACCCGCTCAGACCCAAACTTAGACTTCAGGTGGAGCTGCAAGGTGTCCCTGTAAAATGGAGTTGGACACAGGCTCAACCGTTTCCATTATTTCTCTGGACACATTTAATTTCGTGTGTAGCCGCAGTAGAAAATGGGCCAAGCTAAGGCCCTCTGACATAATTTTAACAGATTTTCAAAACTCTAAAGTCACAATCAAAGGTGAAGCTACCTTGGCTGTTAAATTTAAAGGATTTTTGGGCACCTAGATGTCGTAGTAGTAGGGGGCCAGAGAACGAGTCTAATTGGACTCAATTGGTTTGATGTATTAGGCATCCAAGTAACTGGTATCAACCGGACACAAGTCACGAGTCTAGAGTCAGTTTGTGAGGACTTCGCAGACGTATTTGATTCAGCCCTAGGAACTTACACAACATTCAAGCTAGACCCCAACGTGGTCCCCATTAGAATTAAGCCTCGAAAGGTTCCCTTTGCCCTCAAACACAAAATTCACACGGAAATAGACAAACTTGAAGAACAGGGTGTTTTGCAACCAGTAAATGGTGGGGAGTGGGAAACTCCCTATTGTAACACCACTTAAGGCCAATGGGGAAATTAGAATATGCTCAGACTACAAATGCACAATTAACAAGGCCCTCAAGCAACACGCATACCCTGTCCCAGTGGTGAGCCACATCTTGGCATCTTTGCAAGGGGGCACCATTTTCAAAAAGTTAGATTTGGCAGAGGCCTATCAGCAACGGCTGGTTGACGAGGCCACAGCCGCAGCTCAGATGATTGTGACTCACAGGGGGGCTTTCAAAGTGAAGCAATTGCAATTTGGGGTTAGTGTAGCCCCAGGCACTTTTCAGGGAATCATGGAATGCACACTTAAAGGCATTCAGGGTGTTTGCCCTTATTTTGATGATGTGCTTATTGCCGGAAAATCCACAGAGGTGTTAGCTAGGAGGCTCAGAGACATCCTACAGAGGCTGCATGAAGCAGGCCTCAAACTGAAAAAAGAGTAAATGTAGTATTGGGGTTCCTTCAACCGAATCTTTGGGATTTTGCATTGATGCTAATGGCATCCACCCAGCTGAGTCCAAAGTGAAGGCCATTCAAATGGCGCCCAGCCCTAAATCAAAAGGAGAGCTATAAGCATTCTTGGGCCTCCTCAACTTCTAGCACAGGTTCCTGCCTAACAAGGCCACAGTGGCGGAGCCCCTTCACAGGCTTTTAGATAAAAAAGCTTCATGAAAGTGGACTAGCATTCATGAGAAAAGTTTTCAAGACCTGAAGGCACTTTTGTCAGCCAGCTCTACTGTCACTCATTTCAGGGAGTCGAAACCAGTCTGTTTAGCATGTGATGCGTCCCCATACGGGGTGGGAGCAGTCTTGAGTCATTTAGAAAAAATGGAACACAAGTTCCTATTGCATTTTATTCAAGGACACTGTCCTCTGCTGAGCGTAATTACGCTCAAATAGATAAAGAAGTCTTAGCCATTGTAGCGGGAATTAAAAAATTCCATGACTATGTATATGGCAGGGACTTCACGGTCTTCACAGACCACAAACCACTAGTAGGACTCTTTACCACAGACAAACAAACCCCCCACATACTTTCCCCAAGAATGTTGAGGTGGTCTATTTTCCTATCAGCATATACATTTAAGCTTGTTCGAAAACCTGGCAAAGAATTGGGCCATGCAGATGGCCTGAGTAGGCTTCCACTCCATAAACTGAACCAGATCCGGCCCCAGCAGCCCGCATATTGTCCATTCAGGACTTGCAAGAGTTTCCCCTCCATGCTGGGGACATAGCTGCAGAAACAACAGCTGATAAGACATTGAGTACTTTCATGTGTACACACAGGGTGGCTGGATAAAAGCCCAGGCCCTGAATTCCAGAGTTATTTTACTAGAAGACACGAATTATCAGCTCACAAAGGTTGTATCCTATAGGGGAACAGGGTCATAGTCCCCACCTCACTAAGAGACAGGGTCTTACAATCACTACATGAAGGTCATTCGGGTATTGTCCGTATGAAAGCTTTAGCTAGAAGCTACTTATGGTGGCCAGGTTTAGACAAGGCTATTTAAGCCCAGGTGCATGGATGTTACACATGCCAACAATCTAGGCCTGAAATGCCGCACACTCCAGTTCACAGGTGGGAGGAGACTCACACTCCATGGTCTAGAATTTACATAGACTTTGCTGGGCCCTTTCAGGGACAGCTCTTCCTTATAGTGGTTGACAGCCACTCTAAATGGCTTGAAGTAATTCCAGTTGCTAATATGACTACTGTTAGGACCATCCAGGTGCTTAGGAAACTCTTTGCCATGCATGGGTTGCCTGATGTCATAGTATCAGACAATGGGGCCCAATTTACTGCAGCTGAATTTCAGGCTTTCCTAAGAGCAAATCTCATCAGGCACGAAACGTCGGCTCTGTTTCATCCGTCCAGTAATGGTCAAGCTGAACACATGGTAAGGACCACAAAGGAGTCACTGAAGCACATAGTGACTGGGGACTGGCATCACAGATTGGCAGATTTTTTACTTTGCCAGCATTCCATGCCATGCACTGCTACTGGGAAAAGCCCAGCAGAACTACGTTGGGGGAGATGACTGAACATGAAATTGGACAAGTTGCATCCAGATAGAGAGGCAGCAGAAGCCTCTTGACCAAAACCCCTGAGGGGGCTGCAAGTGGGTGATGGGGTGTGGGCCAGAAACTATGGGCATGGGAATCTGTGGGTTCCTGGAAAAATTACTAAATCATCTGGCCCCTTCTCTTATGAAGTGGGGCTGGAGGGAGGGCAACTTGTCAGATGCCACATTGATCAACTCAAAAAGCGGTTTCCAGAATGGCCACTAAGTGAGGACTGCATCATAAGCCCCTCCCAAGGTCCACAAACTGACAGCCAAGCCGGCCCATGCATAGACTCTGAAGATTCTTACAGCACAAGCAATGAGGAGTTGGCTGTAGAGAAGGGGAATCCGGAAGTGTAACATGGGTCCCCTGACAGAGCAAGCCAACCTGACTTTCACAGCCGCTGTGCTAACTCTGCTGAACAAACGGACTCTGGGGTGGGCCAACCTGGAGAGGCCAGCCAGAGAGCACCAAATCAATTGCATCAAAGGACAATGGTCTGCCCGGCCCGGCGGGTAAGCTGGTAGACCAGAAAATGAATGGATCCCTCAGGCGTTCCACAAGAGCATGTAATCCTCCTGTGTATTTAGCAGATTTTGTGACAAAATAAGAGCTATAATGTTGTATGTACCTTGTGAGACTGTACCAAAAAATAATGGAGCTATAATGTTGTTAAGTGTGTTATTGTACTGTTAAGTAGATCCTATTCATACTATTATTAAATCTTGTAAACTGTATTGTTGTAATCACTTGGTTGTTGCTATGATGTTGTTCATTCTAAGAGGGGAGGGGTGTAATGTATTGTGCTTGATTGTAACACCACGTGGTAAGCTGGAGCTAGCTAACGGCTCCCAGCACATCAGACACCCCGTCTCCAGTCCTGCTATTGGCTGCCCTTAGGCGGCAATAGGTTGCTTCAAACCTATTGGCTGCTGCCTAGGGGCCAGGCTATAAATTGCTGCAGCTGCAGCCCAGTTCTCCAGTTCAGATCCTGCAAGCAATAAACCATGTTATTTGCTGAACTCACTCGCCTCGTCTTCATTCCTGCGCAACGAACCCAGTACACAACAGTATTAATTATGAAACTCTGGGAATGCAAATACAAGTCGTTAATGGTGAAAACAACATTTCAGTCAGGTGGTGCCTCAGAAATATGGTTCATTTTGAAAATATAAGAATCGCTATCCTCATTAGAATGCAGTTCTATCATCTTTATGGTGTCCCAACACAACCCTTGCCAAGACAAATTGGAACTCTGGAAACAATAAGATCTTGCCAGGCTTATATTGATTGGCTTTTGGGTGACATCCTGGTGCCCTTTAGATGGTGCTCCCTTTCCCCTTCCCCAAAGAGGCATTTTATTTCATATACTGTAGGTGAGGATACACAATCTCTGACCCTTTTCTTTCTTGCTACTGAGCTTAGTTTTATGGTTGCTGATCATCTGCTGCAGCAACTGTGGCATACTATCATTCCTTTGAAGTAGGCCTGGTCAGAATCGTCTCAAGGGATACAGGGATGCTAATTTTATTGTTGTAGGGCCATGGTGGTGAACCTATGGCACGCATTCCACGGGTGGCACGCAGAGCCCTCTCTGTAGGCACACACGCTGTCGCCGAGTCCTAGAGCTTCAGCTGGGTTTTATAAAACCTTTTCGCTTTAGGCCTCCGCCACCATGGGCAAAAAAAAAGGTTCACTCAATCAATCAATCAATTTCAACTTCTCACAGGGGAAAAAAAGATCTTGCGAAGTTGGAATTGATTGATTGAACTTTTTAGTCCCACCCAGTCTGCTGTTACCACCGCATTGGGTGGTCTGCTGTTACAACCCAATGGGCCACGCCCACCCAATGGGCCATGCCCACCCAACACCCAACAATACATAAGTGGGTTTTGGGTTGCAGTTTGGGCACTCGGTGTCTAAAAGGTTCACCATCACTGTTGCAGGGTATAATAACAGAATCTGGAAAGCCAGCCAGCTTTCTTCTGACAGGGCACTCTTAACTTCCCTCAAAATCAGTAGTTTAAATCAGAGAAATTAAGTGTGCAATGGAAGCTTTCATAGGAAATGTGCAAAGTTTTCCTTTTAAAATGTTTGCCTTTTTCTTTTGAATTTGAATTCTTTCCTGCAGGTGGGTTGACCTTTCTCATGCTGGTAGAGCCCCAATTGCTTCCACCTGCATTGTACGTTACTCACCTTGCATGTGCGACCCTACACTATCACATTCCCATCATCATTAGTCTTTGGAACATTAATACTATCAAGGTGATAAAATCCTGAGAAGAATTTTAAGGCATATTCCTTGATAAACATTTTCAAAGAAAGCTATAGATTTCATTGGAAGCAAAGAACTGTTTACATGTTCAGAAATAAGCTGATAAAAACTGCTGCAAAATATTTGCCTGCTTATATGGAAAACAATTCATAAGCAGCATGAAAAAAATAAAAGAGAATTTGTAAACAAAAATCACACACAAACTGTAAAAGTGAAACCAAGTGTGTTTGAAACTCAGTGACATTTAGCAGGTTGTTAGGTCAAATACAACAGGGACGCGGTGGCTCAGTGGGTTAGGACACTGAGCTTGTTGATCAGAAGGTCGGCAGTTTGGTGGGTTGAATCCCGAGTGCCGCGTAACAGAGTGAGCACCTGTTACTCGTCCCAGCTTCTGCCAACCTAGCAGTTCGAAAGCATGTAAAAATGCAAGCAGAAAAATAGGGACCACTACTGTGGGAAGGTAACAGCGTTCCGTGCGCCTTTGGCATCTAGTCATGCCGGCCACATGACCACAGAGATGTCCTTGGACAAGTGCTGGCTCTTCGGCTTTGAAACAGAGATGAACACCAACCCCTAGAGTCGGAAACAACTAGCACGCATGTGCGGGGGAACCTTTACCTTTACCTTTTTTTAGGTCAAATACATAGGACCAGCCATTGCCACAAATAGCCACATGTGCACAAGTTAGTTCAAGAATGTACCATGTGTAAATTTCCTAATCACATGACATGATTTTTTTTTTATTTCTATGGGACTTTGGGGTTTGTTTACTGAAGAATTAAGGCTTTATTTTGTTTCAGTCAGCCAGGATACACCTCACATTCTTCCTTTACAAAGAAATCAATAGAAAAGCACAGACCTCTGGGCTTTTATAACCACATCTAGAACTGCTTCAGTTTCTGTTGCCTACATGTTCTTCATCTTTATTCTCTTGTACAATGTATTGTCCATGAGAATTTCCCCAGAGAATGCAGCAAAGCTAAAGTTGAATCAAACATGGTATTTGGTGCAATCCTCGTCCTCTGTTCCTCTTACCTAAAGCCTACAACAGGCTTCAAAAAATATACTGTAGGAATAAAAATACAAGGTCTGGATGTGCTTGGCAGATCCACTTTAGCTGCTAATATATGATAACAGTGTATGACACAGTATTTGTTTTATAAATAAATGCTAATGTATTCCAATACATTAGCAACGCATTTGGGAAAATATGCTGTTTTCTATTACTATTTTGTTTCTAATAAACGGATAACAATCTTGTCAAAAATCTGATTTTCTTTACTGAAAACCATGCCATAGACTGTAGTTTATATCATAGAAGGGAACTGAAGGGAAACACTGTGTCTGCTGCAATGAGGAATAGCCTTACAAAGCTGAAAATCTTACATGCCCTATCTACAAGTTATTGTTGTTGTTGTTGTTGTTCTTCTTCTTGTTGTTGTTAGTTGCAAAGTCATGTCTAACCCATCACGACCCCATGGACAATGTTCCTCCAGGCCTTCCTGTCCTCTACCATCTTCTGGAGTCCATTTAGGCTCACACCTACTGCTTCAGTGACTCCATCCAGCCACCTCATTCTCTGTCGTCCCCTTCTTCTATTGCCCTCAATCTTTCCCAGCATTAGGCTCTTCTCCAGTGAGTCCTTCCTTTTCATTAGGTGGCCAAAGTATTTGAGTTTCAACTTCAGGATCTGGCCTTCTAAAGAGCAGTCAGGGTTGATCTCCTCTAGGACTGACCGGTTTGATCGCCTTGCAGTCCAAGGGATTCGCAGGAGTCTTCTCCAGCACCATAGTTCAAAGGCCTCAATTCTTTGGCACTCAGCCTTTCTTATGGTCCAACTTTCACAGCCATACATTGCAACTGGGAAGACCATAGCCTTGACTATCTACAAGTAAGCCCCCCTAAATTTTATGGGATTACCTCTCAGCAAACATGTATAAGATTTTCCAATAAAATTACCTAATTATCTAAACAGTTTAATATGTAAAAAAACTACATTGGAAAATCAAAAATTTAGGCCTCTGTTTTACTGCAGAACTTCCCTGAAACATTGTATTGATCACGCTTAGCCTATCCAGAACAGTATTGCACCAAGTGGTCAACTTTCCATTTGAATAAGTTTTACCATATTTTCTAGTCATCATTAGTAAAATTCCTCAAACTTGGCAGGCAACATACAATTCAGAATTTAAAAAATCTTATTCTTTCTACTTTCTTAGCATCAAAAGCAGCTCTGCAGCTAAATAGATAGCTTGTGTATTTGGGGATGTGCCAGTTTGAGAAGTTCAACTTAATATGCCAAAATCAATGCTGATAGGACAGCTCACATTGTCATAAGTTCCATGACAAACATGGAACTGTCTTAACATATTATTGGCCCAATCCATATGTCAGGGCACATTTTGGGTAAAGGAACTTTTCATAGCTATGTTTTGCCATATTTAAAAAGTTTGTAAAATAGGTCAATAGATTAAGGGGCTCTGATGGACAGTCCTGTTGCATATCTCCACACCTCATCCTTAGTGAAGCGTGCAAACCAGTGTCAGCATTTCCTGCATCAGATGAGGAGAGCACATCTCTCTCCTTCTGTCCAGGCCACTTTTTACAGAGGCACGATTGAGAGCATTTTAACAAACTGCATCGCTGTCTGGTTTGGTGACAGCAGCGCCTCAGATTGAAAGTCCATACAGAGAATGGTAAGGACAGCAGAGAAGATCATAGGAAGCTCGCTCCCTGGTATTCAGGATGCTGCTTATAAGCACTATGTGCTTAGAGCTCAAAGCATTGTTAGAGACCCCACACACCCACTTTATGGTCTATCTCAGTTGCTCCCCTCTGGGAGGAGGTTTCGAAGTATTTCTAGCAGGACTACCAGATTCTGTAATAGCTTTGACCCCTATACTATCTGTCTGGTAAACTTGCAAGATTTGTTTTTCTCACCATGCACATGTATACATAACCCGAACTAGACTGTTGTTTCTCTGTGACATATAATATATGTGGGTATATGCATAATTCTGAATTTATTTATTTTTGTCATATTTATGTAGTATATATTGGAGATGGTGGCTCTTTGACAGCTGAATGCAACAAAATTTCATTTTAATGTATGTCGATTAGTGTACATTCAAAGTGACAATAAAGTTATTATTCTGTTCTGTCCTGTCCTGTCCTGTCCTGTCCTGTCCTGTCCTATTCTATTCTCAATGCCATGTTTCAGTGGTGGGATTCAGCCGGTTCGTACCAATTCAGCAGAACCGGTAGCTAATTTTTTGTTGCCCAGGCCCAGAATGGACTTCCGGAAGCAGCATCCACACAGAGAACCAGTTGTTCACATGTTTGAATCCCACCACTGCCATGTTTCCTCCACAGGATGCAGAGATGTCCCAGGCAACAGGGCATCATTTTTCCAAAGACAGAAACATTTTCTGGCTCTAAAGAACCCAATGCACACCCAGGGTTATGGTGAGAGTTAAAGATGATCTCAAGCTGACCTTCATTCCTGGTGACAGCATCCATTTTTCTTGACAATATGAAGGAATCGTTGCCAATAAAATAGAAGTTCTGATAGGAAAATTTGCCAGTCCAGCCAACAGACTTGAAATTCCCAGGCAGGGCCTGAGACTAGTTAAAGTCAGCTAAGTGCGGCTGTTACCTGTTGAGAATGGCTCAACATGACTCTGGGGACAACTTAAAGCACAAGAGGAGAGGCTGACACTGATAGTTCTTCATTTTCCAACCTCATTTCTGTTATGAGACTACGAACAACAGGGCTTGGGATACCTTTGGGAGCTCTGTTGTTTTGTTAAAATCTAGTCTGGCTTCACTAAGTCCTACCTGCTTTTGGCTAGGCAGTTCCCTAATTTATTTATTTATTTTTTATTTGTTAAATTTCTATGCTGTCACGCAGCTATACAGTGTCTCTAAGATGCCACCTGAGTCATGTTATTTTTTCAAGTTCTTGGAGGGCTTCAATCTGTTTTTCATCTTTGACTTGTTGCTTAATCCATTGGCTTTGATGCTCTCTCTCTCTTTCTGTCTCTCTCTCTCTCTCTCAACATTTGACTTATCCAACTATAACAATACTTAAAATTATTGTCAAATCACCAGATACCAGAAGACAGCACCACCAAAGAAAACGACAGTGTAAAAGAAAGAAATATAAAAGACAACCTTTCTTTGAGGTTCATATTTTTATCATCATCATCATCATCATCATCATCATCATCATCATCATCATTATTATCTCTTATTAATGCATTCCTAGAGAGGTAGAAGTCTTTAACAGCCAGGTGATGTGTATAACTGAGAAATAGTACTCTCTACCACAAAGCAAACATTTTACCCCTCCCCCCCTTTTTTTAAAGCTGAACCAATAAAACTTGCCATGTACACATTTGGAACTGCAGTCGTACCTAGGCCTTATGTGTTCTGCGCCACATGAAGAGAGGATCACATAAATCGAAAAGGGAATGCTAGTTTGTTTTCCAGTTTATTACAGTCAGCCTAGCCGAGCACCCTGAACCATGGATAAAGGAGGTAAGAGAATATCATAAACACCTCATTGAAATCTAAATGCAATTAATGCATTCTGTGGAGCATATACGTTTTCTAAACAAAACTGCAGAGCTAGAAAAGATGCAGAAAAGGGCACTCCAAGAGACCAAGGATCTGGAACAGCTCTCTACAACGAATGCTCTAGAGAAAAATGTATTTAAACTGCTTTAGAGAGAGATGTACTTGTAACTGCTGTTAAGAAGCCTTCCCGTCCCTTCCCCTCTTCCAGCCCCTGTCCTTGCTTCCCCTCCCCTGCCCTCCCTTTCCTCCCCCTTTCCTTCCTTTTTTTTTCTTTGCACTTTTTTCACCCTCTCATTACTTTAGTGTGGAAAAATGTGAGTTTCCAAGAACTTTTCAAGCAAAAATGGTGCTGAAAAAACTGTCTATAAAAAAAGAAGTCAATAAATATATAAAGGGACATTACATTGCATAAATAAAAGATTCTCTGAAGATTTTCTACGGTAAGGAAAACAAATCATTGTTGACCCTCTAGTAGCCAAAGTATAAAATCTAGTAGCTGAAGTATTTCCTGTTTCTAGCTTTATATGATATAAGCAATCCCCCAATAGCCGGAAAATAGAAGAGAGATAAGCGAAGCCATCTTTATATTCACAGATAATCAGAGGTTGTTGCACAATAGATTTCATCCAAAGACACTAGGTTCTTACACCGTATTCCTCAAACAGGAACTGTTCCTTAGAGTTTAACTGTTCTTGTGTAACCTCCTACATAGGAGAAGAATCTGATCTGGATGAACCAAGTATAGATCGGTATCTTCAAATGTTGCAACAATGAACTTCTGCACTGAATATATAGTGGAGGAGGAGGAGGAGGAGGAGGAGGAGGAGGAGGAGGAGGAGGAGGAGGAGGAAGAGAAAAATTAGCATGGTGTTTCATTACTTACTTACCTACTTACTTTTCTTACAATGTGGTGTAGTAGATAAAATATTGAAATAGGATAAGCAAAACTTAGCCTCAAACCCACTGTTAGCCATAGAACCCATGGAATAATTTTCGGCCAGTCATTCCCTTCAAATCCAATGTATCTCACGGGATTGCTATTGTGAGATAAAACTGGAAAAGAGAGTGACCCACACTTCCTTGAGTTCCTGAAGTGAAAGCTACCAGTATGTGTCTAACAAAGAAATAAAAACAATCCTGTATTTTAATCAACTTTAGACAGCAACTTATTTGTTGCATATTCCATTTTATCTCTTTATTTTCATTTTCCTTGTCCAGGTTCTGTATATGATGCTGCAAAATGCTGGTCCTTATAACTTGATGATGGTGATATAATACTGCAGTCATATCTTCTCAAAGGAGAAAAAAACAAACTTAGAAACGACTTCCCTCAAGTGAGCGATACAATCTTCTTCCTGACTGCAACTTGGGAGTACTTTCAAATCAACCCTTGAAAATATTTTTTTTCACTGATGTGAAGAGAGAGGCAGAAGTAGTTGGTTTTGTTGTTTTTTTTAGTTTTACTCCTCCCAATTTTTCCTCCTTTGCTGTGCTCAAAGAAGCCATTAATCAGGGTTTCTCGCATGCCAACCCAAAGGATTGGTTCTGTAATTTACCCAGTCCTTTGCTGGAGGTGGGGGAAGAGAGCAAATTATGCACTTTTTGTGATTTATAATGTTTAAATGGGTCATTTAAGATGTGCAATAAATGAAATAATTATTCATAATGCCAATAATTCTCTTCAATGTGATGTTAATGCAATCAACCATTTATTGAAGTGGTAACAGGCTAAGCTGCCAACTAGTAAACAGGTAATTAAGTGTCTAACTATGTGGTCAAAGCTTTGTGTGATAGAGATGGTTTTTCTTTTTTTCTTTTTCCCAGTGAGAAGCCTTTGGAAAGCTCAAGCTAAATATGTTGTCATTAACATTATTTCTCTTCCTTCCTCCTCACTTCCCAGGCATCCTCTGCACATAAGAACTTTAGTACAAGCATCTCAAAAGTCTTTTTTTAATCGATAATAGCTGAATTATACTAGGAATGAAGTCATGAGAAGAATTAACTGAAAAGAGCAGCTGAAAAGCAAGAGACTTGTCTCTAATGGGGACAGGGGAGAATTTCAACTCATAGTCAGACAAAGAATAAATAGGGTTATTCTGCCCTGGAGAAGTCATCTACGTAACAAGAATCAGCCCAATACTCAACAAGGTCTCAAAAAACTTGGCATCATGGCAAAGGATCTGTTGGTGATTCTGGCCTTGTCAGAGGGCAGAATTCAGGGGTCCATCATAAGAAAAACATTGAACAAGACAACCTCAACCAACTGCTTCCTCCAGATCAGGAAGGGGCAAATATGGCTGCTTTACGACCTGTGGACTTCCACTCCCAGAATTCCCGAGTCAGCATGGCTGGCTCAGGAATTCTGGAAGTTGAAGTCCACAGGTGGTAAAAGACCATAGTTACCCACAGCTGTTCTAGATGGTAGATGTGACATTAGTAGTTAAGAGGAGATGAGCCAGGGTGTGATAAAAATGCAGGGAAGGACAAGGAAGAAGGAAACTGCTCGAGAAATGACATTGCCACCAGTCTCAAGTTTGCCAAAAGTCTACTGAAGGATCCAGGAGTCTATTGGAACAATGTTCTCTGTGCAGATGAGGGAAAAGTGGAAAGTTTTGGCACCAATGAAAATGCTATGTTTGGAGAAAATGAACTATTGTATTCTAGCAAAGGCTCTGCAGGGAAGGGTGGATCAGAAGATCTTTGCTAGGTGAAGCCCTTCCAACTCTTTTATTCTGTAAATCCAGTAAAAGTGGCTCCATGTAAAGCAATTACACTAGTCCACATGAAAGATGACTAAGGCATGAGTCATCGACTCTCAGTCCAGGATCAGGCACATTTGATGCACTAGATGAATCCTGTGCAATAGTCCTCTTGGCTAGGGTTGCCACCTGTCATGAGTCTACGATTCCAAAATTCTGCCCTAATCCTCAGTGGGGAAGTACAGCCAATGAAGTTACAGATGAAAGAACTACAGATCTGGGAAGAGTCTTAAAACCTTCAGCCACTCTGCCTTGCCAGGGTTGAACCCTGCTTTTGTTTACCCGGTTTTCATAGACTCCAGGCACTGGGAAAGAATCCAAACACCATCATTTCCTCAACCAGAGCAGAGATCTACAGGTGCGTATTGGTGGGTTGATGATCCCTTAGCCCCGTTAGTGAATAACCTCAACCAGCTGCTTCCTCTAGATCAGGATGGGTAAATATGGCCGCTTTATGATCTGTGGACTTCAACTCCTAGAATTCCTGAGTCAGCGTAGCTGGCTCAGGAATTCTGGGAGTTGAGGTCCACAGGTCATAAAGGGGCAATAGCTGCCCACCCCTGTTCTAGATGATAGATGTGCCATTAGTAGTTAAGAGGAGATGAGCTAGGATGTGAGAAAAATACAAAAATGCTAGCAAATACAAGAATGGGTAATATATACACAGGCAGTTTTTTATTTTTAAAAAAGATACATTTAATGTGACAACTATCATTAACTCTGACTTTTTTTTCTCCCCGGAGCATAAGTGACAGAAAAATGAGCATCTCTATATCCACATATTTAGTGTCTACTTCACTTTCCAAGAATAAACAGAGAAAAACTATCTCATATCTGCAGCAACATACAATCTCTCAAGATATAAAATATTGCATTTGTTTACCTATATATTTTTTAGTTGTAATTAGCCCTTCAGTCATCAAATCAGAAGACTTGTTTTTTTTCTAGAACTAAGCATTTCTGGATAATTTTCTTCTCTGCTTTATTTCTATTACCCTCACCCATTACTACTCCATTGCTGCTCTTGATTTCTTTCAACAACACCATAAATGCCTAATACATTCTGAATTAAAACATTTATTTGATCAAATGGCAGAGTAATATGAAAGCTGATAAAAGTAGCTGTTCATCACAAGTGTGTGGGGCCTTGTAGACCCACACTATTTTCTCTCCTCTTTAGGTCTCTGGGCTATCTGGAAGGCAGAGAATGTGAAACTGCTTTCCCCAGCTTGATGTCCTGAAAATGTGTAAGGATCTTGGCTTTCAGAATAGCTACTTAGTTAGAACTTAATATGCATTCGGGAAACTGTATTCTCAATAAATTAGTACTGATTAGATTATGGATCATCAAACCCATAAATCAAAATTTTTTATTTTTAGCAAAAGATGCACCATGAATGTCCAGTCACTAATAAATGTACTTGTTTTCAACAGAAGAGAATATCTGTAACTTGGGGTTGAGCTGTGCAGTCCTTGGTGCTCTCTAAGCTTGTAGGTTTTCTTGCAGACATTTTATTACCAAACTAGGCAACTTTATCAGTGCACTGACAATGTCGCCTAGATTGGTAATGAAATGTCTGCAAAAAAACCACCAAGCTCAGAGAGCACCTAGGGCCCCATACTTTTTATCTTTTCCCTAACCAAGTGAATCTATTTTGTCACTTTACAAATTCTATCAGCTTCTCCAACCATTCCTACTGATTACTGAATCTTTCCATTTTTGTGCATCTAATAATCTTGCTGCAGTCACCATATATAAAAACAACCTTCCATGAGCCTTCCATTAGGTTAGGAATATATTTATTTCCTTCACGTTTTCATGGTGGATGTTGCACAGCACAGGTACAAAGTTGTAAGAGAAAAAAAAGAAGTTTCTCTCTTTGCTCACAACCAATAACCATGAGCTTTATTTGCACAGCAACTTATTTGCAACTTGAGACTAGAGGCTATTTATTTTGATTTTTTTTTAGCTAACTTGACTGCTTTTAAATTGTTTTTAATTTCATTTCCATACTTGTAGGGCAGATTGTTTTGATTTCATAAGCTAGAGGCAGATAATGCTACCTGGAAATCAGGGCCACAAGCATTGACATGTTTAATATGGTAAACCATTAAAAAACAAATTAATTAGTCAGGAGGGACTAAATTTAATTTATGAGGGTAAGTTTTAATCACTGGAGCAGCAAGCTGGAGTATTAAACCCACTGCAAAAAGCTTTCTTTAACAATCAACTATATTTTAGCTGTTTGCGCACTCTATTTCCTTCAATATCTTTAAAATACATATATTGAAAGTTTTGTCCTATACTAGGTTGTTAAATTGAATCAGTATATTAACTCAAATATTGAACTATCTGACTTAATTAAAGCCAACATAAAATTAAATCAATGCAAGTATGCATATACATAAAACCCCCGCACTCATCTATGTGTACCCCCCCCAAACACACACAAACACATTGTGAGGCTAAATAAAAATCAGATGTACTACTGTGTATGAGAGACTGTAATTTATTGTTCATGTAATTTTTGACAAAACCATTGATTTTGATTGACTCAAACTTGTTTCTTTCTATGTTAAGAATGCTGTATCAGAAATATTACATAAAAACATGAAAGGTCATTCTAGGATATAAAACATGGTCAAGAATAGACATGTAAAAAAGCTAGAAAATTCTGACCCAGATATGTTTAATGATACATTTTTTTTAGATATTAGCTGACATACAGCTGAAATTAGTTGTATTTTCTGTTGGGACTTATGGACAATCAGTTGGAAATGACTCATGAAAGAATGTTTTTACATATGATAATTGCAGCATTTATTATAAGCACAAGATTAAAAAATAGGTACAAGAAGATGACAGTATTTGCAGAAATGGCAAAATTTGGTTAGAAAAAGTACAAGAAGTATATTTATTAGTAACAAGTATATTTATTAGTTTGAAAAAAGAAGTATATTTATTTATTTTATAGATATTTTATTGGTTTTTAACTATAACAATCTTCAGTGCCTGGTGTACAGCGTGTTGTCTTGGTTTATATTTTAACAAAAAAACCAGGACAATAATAATTAATTAACAATCAATAATAATTAAATTTGATAATTCCATAATTAATATATTGATTAATGATACATTTCTTTGATCTTCCCTTCTCCCATTTGTGTTCTCCTTCTTCAACCTTAGCCAAAATATAATTCTTAATATTTTCAATATATAAATGATTAGATATAAGCATTTTTATATTTATACAGATAATAATAATCTCTCTATATAACATTTTTTCAGCTTATATTATTCTCATAGCCATCATCTCTTTAGTTCTGCATGCATCCTATTTTTATAATTTTTGTTCGCTTAAATTCCCTTATATTCAATCCAATTCTTATCCGTCATAATTTCTTCAAATTAGTCATCTAACTGTCCAAATTTTCCCATTTAGGTACATCATCCCAATATTTTATATCATATATTATAGAAATACTATGCTTTTTATCTATCTTATAGTATCTAGATATAACATCCTTTTTAATCAATTTATATTTCACTTATATTAATAAAAGTTACATCAACCTACTATTTTAACATTTCATATATTATAAAACATACTATATTACTTGAATCTCTTATCCTTCTTGTTATAAGGCTCCTTTATGTTCAAAATTCTCTGTTCTTTTAGCCATGTTCAAACAAATGTTTATTCATGTAATACTCCATCTGGTAGGGCGAGTCAAATCTCTTGTATTTGTCTCTGGTCTTCTTTTGCCAAATAACTTTCCAAGTTGATGTAATCCACTTACCCAGCAGTTCCTGTATTTTTACCAATGTTGTTGGGAATACAAAAGATGAAGTAAGTAAGATAAACATTTTCTGTCTCCCAAACTTTGATGGTTCTCCTGATAATTCAATTTTTCTTGTAGTATCAGAAACTTGTAGATTTTTTCCTGTTTGTGTCAAATTGTAATTCTTTACCTTTTTTATTTCATCAATTTGATCATACTGTTCTAATTTGTAGTCTGCCGTCTGATTTATTTCTTCATTTGTTCTTATTTCCTGGGTGTTTTTTAATTGTAGATTTAGATTGGAAATATGCTTATTTAAATCATCAAACTTGTTTTGAATTTCCTCATGGTTTGAGTTTATTTTCATTTGTATTTGTCCTAACACTACATATATTTCCTCCTGGAAACTATTTATCTTGCCTTGAAGTATTGCTTATGGAGGTCCTTGATTTTCCAGGCTAAGTCCTTCAGCAGAAAATATTGAATGTGGCAACCTGTTCTTTTTTAAATATGTATGTGATATCCATGTTGTCTTCCCCCTTGAAAGGAATAAAAGTATTATTCAGAAATTTCTAATGAGTGTAAAGGTTGAAGCAGAAGCCAACTGAAGATCAGAAATAATATTTTATCTAAGTATTGACAAGTACAAATGTGAAAAGCAGAAGTTACAAATTGTAAGAGGAAATATCAAAACAACTATAGGAGACGGACTGTGGTAACAGAAATTTAAATGGTGAAAGATAGGATATGGACAAAGGGGCTTCCTGGAACATGGAAAGGACAGTGGTTTTATGCGGTCTGGAAAGTTTATCGGATGATTAGGGAAGGGGCGTTGAGTGCGATAGGGGAGGTGGAATCTGCGTCGGGGATAGGATATAAAAATGTGTCAAACAGCTCTGTAAGGTGTGGGCGAACTCCTGTGTGTGTTTCAGTCCACCAAGCCTTTGCAAACGCTTCTTTTGAAATAAAACTTTGTTGCTGGAATTCCAAGTGAGTTTGTTTTGTTTTGGATCCTGAGCCATGTTCCAAACACCCTTCAAATAATCTTTCATCAATGTTTTAATTCAAAAGTCAATTTATCAGTCAGACAAAGTTACAGTTCAATATATTAAACCACTTTAAATCCTTCCTGCAGATTCTCCTCTCAAAGATTAACCAAAATTTTTCTTTTCCATACACAGTTCTTAGATTTAAGCAACAGTCCAGGTGTTTTTTTTTTCTTTCAAACACTTTTTAATCTTATAGCTGCCTCTTCCTTTGTTCCCAGCTGTCTTCAAGGTTATTTGCAATTCAAAGGAACAACTTTTTCTTTGTTTCTAGGCATTCTGCCAATTTCTGAGTCCTTATTGTTAGTGTTCTATTCTCTGATTCTCCACTAGATGTCAGCAGCTATTTCTTTTTTCAGTTTTTCTTTCAATCAAAAAGTTATTTTTGTTATATATTTTTATAATTCGATCAAAAAAAAAATTAGGGTATAATCTTGACCATTGTTTAGTTCCTAGATTTGTCCAGACTGAAGTATTTTAAATCAAATTTTAGTATATATCTTTTCTCCTTTAATGTTAATTCACTGCTTCCGTCTGTAAGGGAATGGGCATATAGTCCCCTCCCTTCACTTCTGGAGGTTTTCTTGCTTTGGGGAACTTTTCAAGGATTTAGATAGTAGATAGAAGAAAGAAGATCAGTACTCTCACCAGTTCTAAGCATGCTGTTCACCGATGTTCAGGTTCATGCTCTAGGACTTTGGCTGCAAGCAGCTTGGGCTAGACACTGATCTCATGCTAGACTTTCTCCTGTCACGTTCGGAGGGCTTTCCCAGGATCAAATGAAGTTATTGCCATTGCTTCGTGATCAACGGGGTTTCCCTCTTTCAGGGTTACCTCTTCAGGGCAACTTCAGACCTACCTAGGGTCCCTCAAGCAGGAAGAAACTAGCTGTGGGAAGCAGAAGTCCGCTCGCATGAGGCCATGTGCTGTGGGTGTAAAACTGGAAGTCAAGCACAACAAGTATATTTATTAGTAACTAAGTAAATTATGGACTTTTGGTTGAAAATAAAAAAATGAACTAATTTATTAATTTGATGATTATAAAGGGTAAAATATGGAAAGAAGGAAATCATGATGTAACCTTAAAAAGGGAAGACAGACGATAAATTTATTTGTAACTGCTGTAAAGATTGGAAGCAGCTTCTTTATACTTCCCCCCCCCTTTTTTCTTCTTTTCTTTATCTATTCACCACTTTTCTTTACTCTTTTTTTCCTTAAATTTATATCATTTTTATTACTGTGTAAAATTCTTCAAAAATTATTCTCCTTAAAAAAAAGAAATATTATGAGAAATATGAATTGCAACTAATGCTAACCTGTAAAAATTAAAAGTAGAAAATGGAAGGCATCAAATGAAGGCCATGTCAGGATCCTGGGATCTGGGGATCTATCCAAGGATGCAAGCTTTCTAGATATTTGTAGCGTATCAAGTATTAAACATTAATAAATAAAGTGGAAGGGAAAGAGATAAATCTATCAAACCCTTTGGGATGTTATAGTTAAAGGCTAAGATCTTGATTAATCCTGTTGTTACCTGCCCTTGAGTACTTCTGTGAAGGTTAACATGGAATTAATTCTACCTACATTTTGCAAATACGTTAGCCTGGGTGGAGCAGTGGGCTAATGCCTCCTTAAGTAACACCAGCTGCCTGCAATCAGTGCAGGTTCGCATCCCACCAGGCTCAAGGTTGACTCAGCCTTCCATCCTTCCGAGGTAGGTAAAATGAGGACCCAGATTGTTGGGGGCAATTAAGCTGACTTTGTAATAATGCCGCTTGGGTGTGTGTGAAAAAGCCCTAGTAAGCAGGCATATACATAGAATGAAGGCTACTGCTAAGCTTGTAAGCCGCCCTGAGTCTTCGGAGAAGGGCGGGATATAAATGGAATTAAAATAAAAAATAAATAAAAATAAACAGCATCATGTTCAGGTGTGCTTTTGATTTTCAGTTGTTTCTTCTTTATTTATTGGGGGTCTTGTATTCTATCTATTATTCTATGTGTTACCTGTTGTGATGAAATTTTGATTTAACTCAGAGAATGGGGAGCAGAATATTAAGCCACTGCCCAAAAGAGTCCTGGGAAACGAGAAAGCACGAGAGAGGAACTCAGAACATCTCTGCCTTGATTGCTTTAGGTATACTTTGAAGTAGAGAAGGGCTTTGGCAGGTTCCAAAGTCTCTTAGCAACTCCTGCTTCCTCACCTTGCTTATCTCAAAGAGCTCACACCTGATCAGAATCCATCAGAGATGGGGAGATCTAAATATTGTAATTAATATAAAAAATAAAACTGAATAAATCAAATCTTTAAAACTGTGCATAGGATGTAGGAAGCAATAAGGAGGCAGGATCCTCCTTATAAATTATTATGAGTCCATGGTGATCTCTGAGCTTCGTTGTTTTCTTGCAGACATTTCATTACCCAAACTAGGTAACATTATCAGTGCTAGTAAGGAATGGGCAAATCCCACTCCTTTTAACTAGCATTGATGATATTACCTAGTTTGAATAATGAAACATCTACAAGAAAACAACGAAGCTCTGAAAGCACCAAGACCCCTCATTTGAACCCTGAGCTACAAATATTTGTGTTTATTGGTACCATAAATTATATAAATATGTGAAGTGTGACAAGATTATTACAGTATGCAGGAGCATCAAGATGTCTGATTAAATAAGAAGAACAAGAGAAATAAATAGATGGAAAAATTCAGCTATCCGTTATGATATTCCAATGTTTTCAGACCTCTAAGTTCACATGTTACCAAATCCCCTATATTTGGGAAGACTTAACTATCATCAGCTTCAAAGAAGACCTGACATAGGCTGCACTTCATCTTGCAAAATTGGACCTTTCCTGCAGCGAAATGGCAAGAATGCAAAATCTGTGTAAAGCACAGAGCCTTTGGGAGACCCACACTACCTTAAGACAGTATTCTATAATGTTTCCATTTCTCTGCAAGCAAGAGTGTAGGAGGACCTGTGCCATAGCAATCTTGTCAATTACAGGGCAGTTCCTTTAAAAGCAGCAGCTATTACTGTAGACATGAGGGGAAGAAAGTCAAAAGCCTGCAAAATCAAGGGCAGGCTATCAAATTCACAGCAGTGTTCTTTCCAGCAAGCTTGGAGAGAGCTTCTAGTCCAGAGTTGAGGTTTCTGACCTATAGATAAAAATTGCCTGCAATTAAATCACATATAAAACCTGACACAAACACATACCTGGAAAATCTTTTGCAGTTTGTAGTGAAGTTAATTGGCTTTTGGTTCTTCCTACAATGTGTCTGTATTGGAATATAACTCTGCTTTATGAATTACATATAATTTCTTCACAAGCTATCTGCTTATCTCTGAATATAATATGATTATACACATATACTGTCAATTATTCCGTAGCACAGGCATCCAAATCCTCATGTAGATACAGGTACACAAATGAATGGGTTACCAAATGTACTTCCTGGACTGATTTACAGTTCTGGGCATTATTACATACAGAGCCTTAAAATTGCTTGGGAGATTAATTTCTTAGATAGTTTTGCTCATGCAAGTGCAGCTCACCCACTGCTCATGCAAGTGCATCTGTGTGCATGCATGCGCACTCACCTGCCACTTCCATGGCCCAGTTCCAAATTGGCCATGGCCCAGTAGTGGGGCACGACCCAGGGGTTTGGGACCCCTGCACTAAAGTATCTTTGTTAACTATCCAAAGACCTCTAGAAAGATCCCACCACTTGCCAGCCTGCTCCATTGGCTGACAGCTCTTAAAATCCAGAACTTTCTCCTGATGTCTAGCATGAATCTCCTTCCTTGTAGTTTTAATCCATTATTTCTGATCCTACCTTCTGGGAAATACAGAATCAATTTCCTTTCTTGTATAATAATTTTTGGATATTTGGAGATTGTTCGACTTAGAAAAATTTTATTAGTTTTCTAGTTTTACATTTGAATATTTGAAAAGCAACGTGGTGGCTGAGTTGGTCAATAGTTCAATAAAATACAAATATGTTTAGTACAGATCTCAAACTATTACATTAAATATTTCCTCTCTTTTCCCCTTAGTATTTACTGTCTCATCTTTAAATTAATACAATTCTTATTATATCAATTAAATCAAAAATATTTTTCTTACATTTATCAATAATTTTTAATTTATACATATCCTAGTTGTTTTAACCTTCAGTCTTTGTTGACAATCAATGTCCTGGTTAATTTTTCCTAATTTTTAGGTTTCCCATTAATATTTATATTTAACATTTGATATTTATAATTTCTAAGTTTTAAATAGCTCCAATTCCCTTTATCACAATTCATCACAAGATCTAAGGTTCAAAATACAAATCTTATCTATTTGGGTTCTCACCATCTTACATCAACTAATTAGTCATACAATATAATATTCTTATATTCTTATATAATATTCTTATTATCTGGTAATTTCCAGATATCTTAGATTTAGTAACCAAATTTCCTCCTATTTCAACCTTTAATACTTCCTGTCTTTTTCTCTTAATATCTACTATCTTGTATTTAAGCTAATAATTCTTATTATTACCGTCAAATAAAAACATATTACATTCATCGATTAATTTTTAGCTTATTTATATTTTAATTACCTTTACATTTAACCTTTATAAGCAAATCAATGTTCAAATTTAACTATTAATATTTATACTTCTAAGTTATAAATGACCAAAGTTTCCTTTATCTCATCTCATAACAGCATCTAGTATTCAAAATACACATCTTATCTATTTGAATATATTCTATTTTAATTCTCATGAGTAAGTCAAAACCCCAATTTTCTTCAGTCTTATTCTGGCTTTCTTTCTTTGCCAAATTGTCTTCCATGTCCATGCTTTTGAGTCGTCAAACAAATCTCCCTCTATTATTGTATAGATTATTTGATGTAGAAAAAACCATCCAGTCACCATTTTTTTGAGAGGACCAACAAATCCTCTATTTTTCCATCTCAACGTAGCTGTCCTAAACTGTTTATCTTCTCTTCAATCTGTTCTTCTTCTTGATCCTCAGGTTCCTTCTGATTTATATAGAAAGTCTTTTCCTTTTTCCATATTGTCAGTCCTTTTTCTGGGTTTTCCATTGACTGTATTTGTTGATCAGTTGAATCTTCTGTCATAATCTTTAATTGTTCCACCTTTTCTGTTATATTCTATATAGTTGATTTTTCAGTTGTAATCAAAGCTTGAGTTCGTATATCTGGGCTGACATCTTGTTCTTTTCTGTAACCTCTTATTTCATCAGTGGCTGTAAGAATAGTTTGATGAATTGCTTTCAACGTAGAAAGAATCTGTTCCTGGTCTTTATCAATATTCTCTTAGGTAAAGGTAAAGGTTCCCCCGCACATGCGTGCTAGTCGTTTCCGACTCTAGGGGCCGGTGCTCATCTCCGTTTCATAGCCGAAGAGCCAGCGCTTGTCCGAGGACGTCTCCGTGGTCATGTGGCCGGCATGACTAGACGCCAAAGGCGCACGGAACGCTGTTACCTTCCCACCGTAGTGGTCCCTATTTGTCTACTTGCATTTTTACGTGCTTTCGAACTGCTAGGTGGGCAGAATCTGGGACGAGTAACAGGCGCTCACTCTGTTACGCGGCACTCGGGATTCGACCCGCCAAACTGCCGACCTTCCGATCGACAAGCTCAGCGTCCTAACCCACTGAGCCACCGCGTCCCTTAATATTCTCTTAGTAGAGCATTAAGTTAAGATCTTTACAATCAGAGAATGCAAAACAAAAAAAAAACAAAAAAAAAGATTTTGTCACTGACTGAGGAACACACCTGGGCTTCTCTCAGCTAATGTCTCAAGGTTACATAAGTCTTATCTATTGTCTGGGCTGCTGGCCAAGTCTCTTTTTAGCAATAACAAATTGTAGTATCAGGTTTAGCCACAAGATGTTGCCCCTACCATTTAAAGTTTTCTTTTAAATCCAAAGTTTTTATAATCTTTTCAGTTTTGCTCCTTTCTTATAAGTAAAAAACTCCAATTTTCAGTAAGCATAGAAAATCTTTTAGTCCAGTTCTAAAAAATAGAATTCCAATTAGGACCAAGTTATTCTTTCAATGTTTTAAATTCCCCTGGATAGTCAGTTGCACTATTTCTGGAGGGAGGGATAAAAATCCCCCTTCCCTCTCCACAGAGGGGAAAGTACTCTAGGCAGCTTATGCAGTAAAGAAAATAGTTAGGATTTAAGAGAGGTAGATCTCACCCAATCTCATCCGCACTGCTTTAAAATTGCCTGGTGGTAAGTGTGACTTCGGCTGTCTGCAGCCTAGTGACGAGCCATATTGCTATGGCCGGTCTTTTGTCTGCCAGTTTGGAGGGCTGCCCTGGATCAAGCAGAAGGGCTACCACCCTCCTGTGATCCAACGGGGATCCCCTCCTTGCTGGTCACCTCTAGAGGGCAACCTTCGACACTTTCCAAGGTCCCCCAGTGAAGCAAAACTGGACGCGGAAGATGGAACACGCCTTCCATACATCCATGGTGGCCTCCTCGGCAAACTGGAAGTCCGGATATTTGGAGATTGTTGTCAGATCTCCTTTTACTGGTCTTTTTTATTGCCTAAACATACTTAGAACTATTAATTGTTCTTTGTAGGACCTGATTTCCAAACTCACCATCTTCTTCGAACCTAATCTAATGTGTCAGAGCTATTTTTTTTAATAGTTGTTCCAATCTGGGGACGTTAGTCCAAGTGGGGTCTGACTGGAGGGGAACAATGTGGAACAAATATTTCCTGTGATTTGAACTCTATGTTCCTGTTCATGCATGTCTAGAAAGTATTTGTCTTCTGAGCTGCTGCTTTTACTTGCTTGATTTATACGGCTGCCCCTCATACTGTAATGATCAGATAGCTAACAACACGATGCAAAAGTAAACATCATGCTTACCTTGTGATCAACAGGGATACCCAGATATTTTTTTTGTTTTTTATTTGCCCTACCCAGATGAAGTACCTTATTATCTGTTAAATTCTATTCTATTTTTTTTCTGTCTACTGCTCAAGCCTGTCTAAACCCTTTTAAATCTTTATTTGAATTATTAGCCACCTTTCCAGTTGTGTGTGTGTCACTTGCAAAAGTTAATAGTGTCCCATCGGCAGCCTTAACACAATCTGATAAACGTGTTGAATAAACTAGAAGGAAAAGCAGAACATTTTCAATCTGGTCCCTGACTGTGGAGTTCCCCGCTGTGAGAAATTTGTCAGTTCCCTCTTCACTGGATGGGTTTTAAAGAAGTGATTAACTTAAGTCACCCTTTTAATATGGAATATTCTTTTATACTGTCATTGCTTTGAAGAACTTATTTGTCATGATTTACTGGTTTGTTTTGAGATGATTTTGCTGTCAACTGTGAAAAGAGTGCAAATTGTTTACTGTGAGAGGTGTGTACAGCCCAGTGCCAGAAACTCCAGGGCATTACCCAGCCACTAGCATCTTCTAAAAATCCCACCAGACTCTGAGGTTAATAGAACGGGGTGGGTGGGTGATCAAATGCATGGTGAATAATCTCAACTGTATTTCATTAAAGTTATTTAAACTTATTATTTAAATTTCATTATATGTAGCGGTGCTAGTCCCACCAATTTTTTTTCCTGGCACCACCTACAGGTATTCCTCAATTTATAATCACAACTGAGTCCAAAATTTCTATTGCAAAACAAGACAGTTAAGTGAATTCTGCTTCATTTTATGACCTTTCCTCCACAGTTGTTAAGTGATTCGCTGCAGTTGTTACATTAGTAACATTCCCCATTGAGTTTGCTTGTCAGAAGGTTGCAAATGGTGATCACATTACCTGAGGACCCTGCAACTGTCATAAATATGAATCAGTTGCCAAGCTTCTGAATTTTGATCACCTGACCAAGGGGATGCTGCAATGATCGTGTGAAGAACAGTCATAAGCTGTGGTGGGATTCAGCCAGTTCACACCACTTTGGCAGAACCGGTAGCTAATTTTTTTGTTGCCCAGGTCCAGAATGGACTTCCGGAAGCAGCATCCACACAAAAAACCGGTTGTTCACATATTTGAATCCCACCACTGGTCATAAGTCACTTTTTTCAGTGCAGTTGCAACTTCAGATGGTCACTAAACTAGCAGTAATTTGTGTGGTGGTCTACAGCAAGACAGTCAAAGGTCAAGTGGGGCCATCAACCCCCTTCAGTGTTAAACACCTGTAGGATCACCCTTAAAGATGATATTTGTGGGGTTTTTTGAAAAATATAAATTAAGTGTGAAACTAGTGTAAACTCTGTTGAATTCGGAAACTGCACACTTTTTGATAGCTGCAGCTCTTCTTATATTTCCACTTGTTACATTTGTGGAAGCTCCTCTTAGTGCGATGAATTATGGAATCTGATCACCTGCCTATGCAATGTTAAATGTTGCTCACAATAGTTTATAGGAAGCACTTTCTCTTTGAAAGTGTTATTTCTGAAAAAATGTTCTACTTCTGATTCAACTCTACAAAACTCTTGTTCAAATTATTTGATTTGGGGAAAAGAGAATTATGTTTCAAAGAAGATCTCTGTTAAGGAAAAGCAACATTATGACTTCCAAGTGTTTGGAATTTCAACTTCCATTAATTGAATCCAACTTGCCGAGTGGTCAACAATTGTAGAATTTGTAGTCCACAACATCTGGAGAGCAATAGCAATAATGGATTGGAAATTAAATTTCTCTGGAACCAACCTGCAACTCCAGAGCCACTAACTATCATGTTCTCTGGGAATTCTGAAAATTATTGGGCCAGTACATCAGGAGGACACCAGGTTAAGGAAATTTTCTAAAAACATGTGCCTGTATGCACCATTATCAAGGCTCACACAGTAAGTCTTCATTTAGCAATGAACTCATTTAGCAACCATTCACAGTTATGATGATGATGATGAAAAAGTTACTCTGTGACTAAGTCCTTCACATGTCTGGAAAGCAAAAGAAAGCTGAAGTAAGATTGTTAAACTCAATTGCAGTTTCACTTAGCAACTGCTTCACTTAACAACCAAATTGCCATTTTTAGTGGTGGTAGCTAAACGAGGACTACCTGCATTTATTTATTCATTAAATGTATAGACTGCCCATCTCTCTATCTGAAACAATTCTGGGTAGCCTACGACACAATTAAAAATAGAAATATAAATCCAACTATAAATATAAGAACAAATAATCATTGCAAAATGATGAGCAGAGAAAAGCAAGAAAACTGGGGGTCGCAGAACCTATTCCAAAGTGTGCAGTGGGTTTATTTCTCATTATTCCTTGGAACAGGGATGGCCTCCCAAATTACAGATAGTCCTCAACGTATGACTACAATTGAGCCCAAAATATCTGTTGCTAAGTGAATCCTTTGTTAAGTGAGTTTTGTTCCTTTTTTACAATCTTTCTGGCTACAGTTGTTAAGTGAATCCCTGCAGTTGTTAAGTTAGTAACATGGTTGTTAAGTGAATCTGGCTTCCCCATTGACTTTGCTTATCAGAAGGTCGCAAAAGGTGATCACATTATCTGAGGATACTGCAACGGTCATAAGTATGAGTCAATTGCCGAGCATCTGAATTTGGATCACGTGACGATGTGGATGCTGCACTGGTCTTAAGTGTGAAAAATGATCATAAGTCACTCTTCAGTGCTGTTGTAACTTTGAATGGTCACCAAATGAACTGTTGAAAGTTGAGGACTGCCTATACCCGTGAGAGGACACACTGCCTGCAAAATGGCCAGCATGCTGGTTGATATTGCCCTGTCCCTTTCTGACCTCTCCCTAGCTAGTACAGCAACTGGTATCCATCAAAACTGAGCAGAGACCCAACTGGGTGTGACAGGGCTGGAACTGTGGTGTTGGTGGAGGAGTGAGAGGGGAGATATTCTGTGGTCATTTGAGAAACTAAAACCACCTCAAGCAACCTGAGGCAAATTTACCTTACTGTCCTCCAGAAATAAGGACTCACAAAGAGAAACAGTGGAAGATCAGCAGTGATATTAGAATTGGGGGAAGAGTGTAAACTGGCTTTAAGTGCTTGTGGGTTTGTTGCCAAAGGCCAAGAGTGCTTGTGTTGGCTTCCTGGGGTTTTGGAGGCCTGAGAATATGTAAAAGAACCAGTGACAGTGACTGACTTAAAATACAATTATTTTATTTTATTTATTTTTATTTTAATTCCATTTATATCCCGCCCTTCTCCGAAGACTCAGGGCGGCTTACAAACTTAGCAGTAGCCTTCATTCTATGTATATGCCTGCTTATTAGGGCTTTCACACCTCCCCCAAGCGGCATTATTACAAAGTCAGCTTAATTGCCCCCAACAATCTGGGTCCTCATTTTACCTACCTCGGAAGGATGGAAGGCTGAGTCAACCTTGAGCCTGGTGGGATGCGAACCTGCACTAATTGCAGGCAGCTGGTACTACTTAAGGAGGCATTAGCCCACTGCTCCACCAAGGCTAAATAATCCCTCCAACTTGGTCTTGAAGCCCCAGCAAGCCAACTGGCACCAATCCTTGGGTCAGGGCTAGGCAGCTATTGCCCCTTTATGACCTGTGGACTTCAACTCCCAGAATTCCCGAGCCAGCCACGCTCATCCATGTTGAAGTCCACAGGACGTAAAGGGGCCCTAGCTGCCCACCCCTGCCTTGGAGTGGTCACTATACCTCCTTTGCGTTTTTTCCCTTTACTCAATTCTCCTGTAATTCTTTCAGAACGTTTTCTCATTCTGGCCAATAGCAAACTCTTTTCCTGCAGGTCTTTATCAATTTCACCAAGGAAAGGAGAGAATCCTGAAAAGGCTAACTGTGGAGAAATGCCTTGTGCTGTATTTTGTTGATAGGAAAGCTCTACAGCAGCAGGAAGGGAGAACGCCAAGGGTCTTTTTTCAAAACATAGCCAAGAACAGATGCCCAGCCATTATTTATTTTGCTCAGCGTCACTAATGCCATCCTCCTTCCAAAGAAAGATCGTGACACATACACATATACCACTAACCCACTCCAATGTCTGTGTAAATGTAGTTTACATCACACAGTCATAAGGAATAGAAGAAAACATACCGTATTTTCTAAAAACAAAGTACGATTTCTTTTGCATTAAGAAAATTTAAGGAGTCGGAGTGAAAAAATCAAGCATCCTAAATGCAATTTATCCAAATTGGAGGAAATAAACAGAAAACCTGGTCCCTCAACAAGCACAAATGAGTTAAATGATGACACCTAATTCCACTAACATAACTATTACACAAACTCCTTTCTTGTGACCCTGTAATGCCTTAATTTGGGGGTACAGTTGGGGTGACTGAATGGAGCTAAGTTTTTACTGGCCGGATGATGCCCTTCCTGACACTACATGCAGTTTGCAGCACATATTTTTTATTTACACTCTAGGAGAGAAAAACCTCTGCTGCTACCTAGGATTGAACTCTCAACCTTCTGAGTGGGAGGTGAGCATCTTCACCTCTAGACCACCACACCTCTCATAAATACAAATATTAATGGAATAAAAAATTCCATTAATATACCTTGAAAGGAAGACAAAATCCTGATAGGTAGTTATTTCCACAAAAGGGCCCTGCCATAATATAAGCAGCAGGATGAAGCCTTTTTTTTCCTATGTTTTCCTTTTCCCTAGCCCACCTTATACCAGATCTGGGGTTTTCCTGCCTTCTCCCCATGACAGGAAAAATACTTTTACTTGCCTGATGAGAGAACAAATTGACCCAAATCATTAGAAGACTATATCTGGACATACCCAATGTAGAAGAAATTTCAAAATGCCTTCATGTACCAACATTTCCATTTTTTAGAATGTTGGGATGCAATCTGTAATTCATAAAAAGAGGCATGACACTGCAGAAGAATGTATTTTCTTGTAAATAAATGTGAGCATTAAGAGAAATGCACATAAAGAATTGTCTTATAGATGTGTGCCAAGTGGGGGAAAAACTGAATCACTAACCATCAGAAACTTTTCTGCCAAATGTTTTAGTAGCAAAGTACAGGAATAAAAAAGAAAATAGATAAAACCAATCACTTCAGGCCAATACCTGAAGAGATGAAAGATAAATACATCTTCTTAGTCAATAAATACATAATAGCAATGTTCCAGTATCTAAGGGGCTGCCACAAAGAAATAATGGATGGAAACTAATCAAGGAGAGAACCAACCTAGAACTCAGCAGAAATTCCCTCACAGAGCAATTAACCAGTGGAACAACCTGCCTCCAGAACTTCTGAGAGCTCCAACACTGGAAGTTTTTAAGAAGAGACTGGACAGCCATTTGTCTGAAATGGTATAGGGTCTCTTGCATGAGCAGGGGTTGGACTAGAAGACATCAAAGATCCCTTCCAACTCTGTTATTTTGTTAAATCTGAATTTTAAAAGCATCCCATGTATTCACTCACAAAATGATTAAGTGGAGGGACTTGCTTTATCACTGTGAGATTGCCATGGGGCCCCAACCCTCAAATATTTATCAGAGTAACTTCCAGATTAAATTGCCTGATTTTTTAATTTTCTACAAAGGCCTTACTGAGTTCTGAGATCAAAGACAATACTGGAAGGTGGGACGTTTTTTTCTAAAGTACATTCACATCTATTTTTAAATATTCACCTGAAAATAAAATTAATCAACGGAACGAGGAGAGGAGTAGGTGGGCACATTTTTCCCCCAAGATGCCCATCTCAGGATTAAGGAAGTATCTGAAGGCCAGAGATTAGGGGATGAAAACACAATGGGTTTAATGGGGTTTGATTAAGTATTGCTGGCAGCTGTTCCATGATTCTTCGATTCCTCAAGAATTCACAGCTAAACTTTATGGAAACCATGTAAGGAGATTTATGCAAATGAAAAGAAATCAGAACATATGATTAGTTGTTCACCTTTTCAGTGTTCATCTAAGTTGTCACTCAAGATGCTTTTGATGTGTTTCTTAATTATTACAGAGATATTTTAAGCATGATTGGCAATTCCCTTTAAATCTGAACTGGTGATTTGCACACTCCTGTTGAAAGAAACTATTTTGTTTACGATCATCACTGCAAAATAAAGGCGTTTAATGCTTAGGGACTGTTAGAAATGCTCACTAATGAGAAAGTTATTGTGATCCTCCTGCACAATTGTTTTGAGGTAAGTTATGCCAGTTCCCCACAGTCCCTATAACTTTCAGCTATATGCTCTTAAAAATATACATCACTGAACTGGGACAAGCAGCAGGATTCTGTCCAGACGTTGAAGAGACACAAGTCTCTAGGCCAATTATTGGCAGGCCCTGTAACAAAGGGAGAATCCTCCAGAGGGATTGTGATCAGATAAAGTCCTTTGCAGGCATTGCTGAGAGCTTATTCTGTGAGAAAGAATCACTATTTCCGAAAAGATATCAAACAGGGACCAAAATTGGCATGCTGGTGATAAAGCAGAGGAATAAACTATTGTCTTGAGTTGATGATAGATAGATAGATAGATAGATAGATAGATAGATAGATAGATAGATAGATAGATAGATAGATAGATAGATAGATAATGATATATAAATAGATGGTAGATGAGAGATAGATGAGAGAGAGAGAGAGGAGAGGTTACTGAGTGGCAGACCTGACTCGTTTGTTTATTTGAATGTATTTATTGCTTTTCCAGTTTAACAGCCTTGAAGCTAGCTGGAGTTACTGGGGTTTAGCAAAAGCAGAGAAGTGAAAAAGGCATAAAACAGTATTACTGCATATTTTTTATCAACACATTTCAGCAATAAGGCTCCATATGTCCAAGGTTAATGAAGATGCAATTTATGGGTTGCCTTGGGAATTTTTCTCTTGGGCTTTAATAGTGCATGTCAGGAAGGAAGTAACTTGTCAGAATCATGTTATCAGTTATTGCAGATCCAAACAGGTGGATAAGCAATAATTTCAAAGCATCTGAGGTCACAGGTAGCAGCCACCGCACTCAGCAGTGCAATACTACCAATCTCTTACACAATGTCTCCCATTGTACAGCATTCCTCAAGGACTGCAATTCAGCAACATAGGACATGCCTTGCATGCAAAGTTTTTCTGGTGTAAACCCAGGCATCATCAGGTAGGACTAAGAAAAACCTTTGCATGAAATGCTAAAAGATGGCATGGAGAGAGGCTGCTGTTAGTCCATGGGGGTTACAACATTTTGTTTCTTATTTGAGGGCAATGTGCTTAAGTCTGGGGAAATTAGATTGATTGAATGAAATGACACCGAACAAGGATGGGGTAGGAAGGTTAGGTTAAAAGGTAAAGTGGTTAAGACAGATGTTGATGATCAGAATGGAAGGGTGGATGTGAAGGAACGTAGGTCACTAGAGAAGGCCTGTTTATTATCCTGCCACCATGTGCGGGGAGGAGGAGATGGAACAAGAAGCTTGATTGTAGCCCTCCCATTATGGCATGCATTGCCCCCGGGGATTAATTTGTTGCCGTTGTTCCAAAAGATACCTTTGACAAATATCATGCAGAGTGAGGATGAAGTTGTGCCATCTGTTTAATCTGGATTGTTTTTATTATATTGGGTTATTGATGTGTTCTCAGAGGCTTGGGGATCATCCAATATAAAAATTTCAGTAAATAAATAAGTCAGCTGGATAGCTAGCTAGCTTGCTGATTGCTCATGGAGGTAAATAATGGTAGGACTTACAAGATTTTTCCATAAGCCTTACTTGACCACTCCAGCAATGACAGGGTTTGTGCAGAATATCTCCTGAGCCAACAAGGAGAATGAACAGAAGAAGTGGTACTGAGAGTAGTCAGGTTTTGCACAGCAACCACACTGATACACTGAGGTGTGTAAAAAAGGAAAAAAACTTTACTTTTAGGAGTAGCACAAGTCAGGAATAAATAGTCCAGGTCATACACGGGTACAGAGAAGATATCAACAGTTCAAGAGTTATCCAATACAAAGTCATCCTACCAGTCCAAAAGTCAAAAACACAGTTCTTCGGGTTTAGCAAACAGTAGCAAAACCACAATCAACAATAATCAGCAAGCAATGTAACAGAGTAACTAACACACACAGAGAGAAGCTATGTCTCTAGCTCCCTCTTATGGCCGTTGAAAGAACACAGCATTGGCCAATCATTACACATTTAAAGGGATACAATACATTACAATCATGGCTTATATATTGCCAACCCAACCAGTTAGGCTATAATCATATAACTAACAGACCACTCCAGCAATGGAGTGGGAGGGGATAGGATAGGATAGGATAGGATAGGATAGGATAGGATAGGATAGGATAGGATAGGATAGGATAGGATGGGATGGGATGGGATGGGATGGGATGGGATGGGATGGGTTGGGATGGGATGGGATGGGATGGGATGGGATAGGATAGGATAGGATAGGATAGGATAGGAGGGAAGGGAAGAGAGGAGAGGAGAGGAGAGGAGAGGAGAGGAGGGAAGGGAAGGGAAGGGAAGGGAAAGGAAGGGAAGGAGAGATGGAAGAGAGGAGAGGAGGAGGAGAGGGGAGGGAGGACGGGAGGGAGGAGAGGAGAAACAGTGGTTTATTTCTATGTATCTTAATTAATGTTATACCTTTTATTATTAATCTCTATATGATTTATGTGAATCTCTTCCTACCTGATGTGTGTGGAGAATCAGCTCTAGACATCTATGAAGCAAATGGGGGGAAAGCAGATGAATTCCAGTCAACTGCTAAAAGCACCAGTTATGTCGTTTGATGTCAGCTGCAGGCACATCATGCCAGACATCTTCTGCAAGACTAGCAAGAGAGGCATCATTTTGACATGGCTGCCTGTCCCTTTCCACTGTGTAAATGACAGGCTTCAGCTTACTCTGTCCATTTCTTGGTGCCAGTAATAAAGCCAGCTGCAAGAGAAGACTCTCCCTGATTCTTTGCTGAAGGATGTCAGAAGAGCTTTGTTTTCTCTTGAAAAAATATTTCCTTCAAACCAGGTGGCACGCACACATAACACACAGCATTGAATTTCAGGGAATGGATAGCACTTTGGGGACCCAGGATCACTAATGCAGATGAAAGTTATGCATTCAAAAAAGAAAGACGATGTGAGCTTCTATACCATCAGGGAATGGCAACAGACTGCACAGCTGGGAAACTAGAAGAAAAAATACTGTTGCTGTACAACTGTGATATCATTTGGATGGGGTTTTTTATCCTATTAATCTCTGCTAAAATTAGAAATCTTGCACCTTATGTATTCCCCCCACCATCATCCCAAACCTCCAAAGACAAAACTCATTGTACCCAAGACCAGCCAAATGATTTTGGCATCGAGGCAGAAAAATTCCTGCTTCCTGGCAGTAAAAACATAGCAATGACAAATTTGATAGCTAACATCCTGCTGTCCTTTCATGAAATGCTAAATCAGCTGTCTAGGGGAGTTACGTCATTTGGCCTAATGATAAGCCAGTCCCTGATTCTCTGTAACTTATTGGTGTTCATCTGCCTTTAGATGTAAAATTCACTGACACCCAAGGTTTAGAATAGAATAGAACTGGAAGTGACCTTGGAGGTCTCCTAGTCCAGCCCCCCACTCAAATAGGAGAACCTATACTATCTCATACAAGTGACTGTCCAGTCTCTTGTTAAAAACCTCCAGTGATGGAGCGCCCATAATTTCTGAAGACAAGCTGTTCCACTGGTTAATTGTCCTCAGTGTTAGGAAGTTTCTCCTTAATTCCAGGTTGCTTCTCTCTTTGATCATTTTCCAATCATTGTTTCTTATCCTGCCCTCTGGTGCTTTGGAGAATAATTTGACCCCTTCTTCTTTGTGACAGCCCCTCAAATACTGGAATACTGCTATCATGTCACTCCTATTTCTTCTTTTCTTTTGACTAGCTAAACCCAAGACATGCCGCCATTCTTCATAAATTTTAATCTCTAGGCCTTTGATCATCTTAGTTGCTCTTCTCTGAACTTTTTTTCAAGGTCTCAACATCTTTTTTGTAGTATGGTGACCAAAATTGGTTGCAGTATTCCAGGTGTGGTCTCACTAGGGTTTTATAAAGCTGTTACATATTCACACACACTACTAACCCCCTCACATCTATAAGGGATCCCCGGCAGCCGTTGACAGCCGTCAAAAGGCTGCCGCGGCAATCCCCCCCCCACACGCGGCTAGCGGCCGATTCTGACAGCTGTCAAACTGCCGCGCATGCGCAGTACACTGACAGCTGTCAAACCGGCCGACTCTGACAGCTGTCAACTGCCGCGCATGCGCAGTGCAATGACAGCTGTCAAACTTCAGGAAGCCGCGCATGCGCAGCTCGGCTGGACCTGTCAAAGCTGCCAGCTGGGCCCGGCAACAAGCCGCCTTAGCCGCGCCTACCTTTAGCCGGTCTCCCTCTTATTGGGCGTCCTTGTCTGGCGGGAGATTCTTGCTTGGTTATTGGTTCTTGTTGTTGTTCTCTTCGCTGTTCACTATAAATACGAGAGATTCCCGGCACTGTTTCGCCCGGGACCTCTGCCCAAATAAAGCGTTGTTTAAACCGTGCCTGCTGTCTCGCTGTCGTCCCTCAAGACAACTCACCTGGCGACGAAGGTGGGATTCGGGTCTGCTTGTTAGCTGAAGTCACTAGCTGAAGCCACAAGTGAAGGAGGGAAGCCGTCCCACCAGCTGACACCGCTGAAGTCACTTGCTGGTCGGGAGAGCCCTCCACGCATTCCACCCCAAGCAGACCCGTGGACCTGACAGTATGTCAAATCTTGGGCATGTCCGCGAATTTGATGTCTCCCAGCCCGAGGGCTGGGAATCGCATCTCGGGCAAGTGGAGGGGTACCTCCTCATCAACAACATTGTCGAGGATCGCCCCAAAGCTGCGGCGCTCCTTTGCCTCAGCGGGCCGGCGGTCTATGATGTCGCCGTGGGGCTCTGCGACCCTGCTCCGGTGGCTTCTGTGCCATATGCCGAGCTGGTCGACCGCCTCAATCGTCATTTCGCCCCGAGACGGTCAGAGCTGTACTGGCGATTGTACTTCGCCCGCCAGTACCAACGACCAGGCGAGTCGGCCAAATCATTCATAGCCACGGTCCAACAAGCGGCCCGACGCTGCCGTTTCCCGGACCTCGAGGACCGCATAAGGGACCAGGTCATCGTCGGTCTGCGGAACCTGAAGCTCCAGAAGAAGCTCGTTACTAAGCCGACGATGGACCTGGCCGAATTAACTATAGAAATTATGGCATATGAAGACAGCCATAGGGAAGACGCGCTGCCACCTGGAAATCCCTTCACGGGGTCAGTCCACCACGACTGCCCTAGAAGTGCCGACCCAGGAACGACCGAGCAGAAGTCTGAAGTGGATGCCATCCGTCCGAGACCCACCAACCCTCAGACTCGCCGGGAGGGCGACAAGGGGCCAGATCGTCCGGCCGGAGGCCAAAGAGAGACCACCAACCGCTTCAAGTGCGCCAGTTGTGGTGGCAACCATGCCAGGGCATCTTGTAAATTTCGTAACGCCAAGTGCCATGGCTGCGGCAAAACTGGCCACATTCGCTCCGCCTGCCGCAGCACCGGCCGCGAGACCCTTCACGACCTGGAGGCGGCCACGGAAGGTAATATCCCCACCCCCAAATCGCCAGGGAAGGCCCTGCGGTCATCTGTCATGACCACCAACACGGACCAGGGGCCCCTAACCACCAGTTTCATCCGCCCCAAAATTAAAATTCAGGTTAGGATTCAGGGCATCCCCTGCGAAATGGAGGTGGACTCTGGGTCCTCGGTCTCCATTCTGTCCTGGGACACATTACAAGGGATCGTGCGCCAATGCAGGCGCCGGTTTCCTATTACCCCCTCAAAAATTCTGCTAGCAGATTTCCAGGGCGCCCCTATCAAATTAAAAGGAGAAACGAGGCTCTCCATTAACTATCAACGTTTCCAGGGGGAATTAACAGCCCAAATCGCAACTGGTAAACGAGCCAGTCTCATTGGCCTCGACTGGTTCGAACCCCTTGGTATAAAAATCCTGGGCGTGAACCACTGTCAGCCTCACCAATTACAAGCCGTCTGCGAACAATTCGCAGACGTGTTTGATGGGTCGTTGGGGAAATTCAATGGCCCGCCCATCGACCTGAAACTAAACCCAGAAGTCATGCCCATCAGGATCAAGGCGAGGAGAGTCCCCTTCGCGCTCAAATCTAAAATAGAGGCAGAGCTTGACAGGCTAATCGGACTGGGAGTCATAGAACCCACAGAAGGGGGCACTTGGGAGACCCCCATAGTCACCCCTGTTAAGCCCAACGGGGAGGTCCGCCTCTGCGCGGACTATAAAGCCACCCTGAACCGGGCTCTGAACCCCCACGCCTACCCAGTCCCAGCTGTCAGGGACGTGCTTTCCTCTATTCAGGCAGGCACTATATTTGCCAAATTAGACTTAGCCCATGCATTCTTGCAGCTACCAGTCTCAGAAAAAACCGCCAATGCCCAAACCATTGTAACCCACCGCGGAGCGTTCAAAGTGAACCGCCTGCAGTTCGGGATAGCAGTTGCACCTGGAATATTCCAGGAGACCATGGAGCGGACTCTTAAGGGAATCCCTGGGGTCTGCCCCTATTTCGATGACGTGCTCATCGCAGGGGAAACGGAAGACACATTAGCTGACAGGCTGCGGGAGGTGCTTCAAAGATTCCGCACCGCCGGCCTCAAATTAAAGAAGGAAAAGTGCTCCATTGGAGTTCCTTCTACGGAATTCCTGGGGTACAAAATTGACGCTAACGGAATCCACCCCACGGATTCTAAAGTCAAAGCCATCAGGGCAGCCCCACCCCCCAAAAACAAGGCAGAATTACAAGCCTTTTTGGGACTAATAAACTTCTATCATGCTTTCCTCCCCCACAAAGCATCCATAGCAGAGCCGCTCCACAGGCTATTAGACAAAGGAGCCCAGTGGCTCTGGACTCAAGCCCACGAAAACAGTTTTAACCAATTAAAACAACTCCTTTCAGGCAAGTCCACTGTCACCCACTTCAAAGAAAAAATGCCCCTCTGTGTCGCTTGCGACGCTTCCCCCTATGGCATAGGCGCTGTCCTCAGCCACCTCCACAGCGATGGGACTCAATCGCCCATCGCATATTACTCCAGGACCTTGTCCAAAGCCGAGCGCAATTACGCGCAAATTGACAAGGAAGCCCTAGCACTGGTGGCGAGCGTGAAGAAATTTCACGATTACTTATACGGCCGCCACTTTACAATCTTCACTGACCACAAACCCCTGCTAGGGCTCTTCACCTGGGACAAATTGACCCCCCAAATTCTATCCCCTAGAATGCTCCGCTGGACAACATTCCTAGCAGCATACTCCTTCAAAATTGAACATAAACCAGGCAAGGAAATGGGCCACGCAGATGGCCTTAGCAGACTGCCCCTGCCCGACCTCGACCCAGACCCCGCACCCGCCGGCCAAATCCTGGCCATCCAGGAATTGCCGGACCAACCCGTATCAGCCAAAGAAATAGCCGCAGCAACCACCAAGGACAAACTCCTGGGCAGGGTTCTGACCTGGGTCCAAACCGGCTGGCAATCCACATCCCCCGGACCGGAATTTCAGCCCTTTTTCCTAAGGCGCCTGGAACTGTCAGCCCACCTCGGCTGCGTCCTCTGGGGCAGCCGGGTCATAATACCTGCCCCACACAGGCAACAAGTTTTAACCTCCCTTCACGAAGGCCACCCAGGGGTGGTTAAGATGAAATCCCTCGCCTGCAGCTACTTGTGGTGGCCAGGGCTCGATGCAGACATCGAACACTTTGTTGCAACCTGCAATATGTGCCAACAGACCAGGCCACCGACCCCTCACGCCCCTGTCCATAAGTGGGAGGTGACAAAAAACCCCTGGTCCCGAATCCATGTCGATTACGCCGGCCCCTTCCAGGGACAAAATTTTCTAATAATTGTAGATAGTTTTTCCAAATGGCTCGAGGTCATCCCGGTCACCAGCACAACCTCAGCAGCCACAATTAGGGGGTTGAGGAGGGTGTTTGCCACCCACGGGTTGCCTGATGTCATCGTATCTGACAACGGCCCCCAATTCACTTCCACTGACTTCCAGGTTTTCATCAAGGCCAACTTGATTAGGCACGCCACCTCCGCGCCTTTTCACCCCTCCTCGAACGGTCTCGCAGAGGCCATGGTGAAGGCGACCAAAGATGCCCTAAGAAAAATCATCTCCGGCGACTGGCACTGCAGACTGGCAAAATACCTCCTGGCCCAGCACTCCACACCATGCACCACTACCGGCAAGTCTCCGGCCGAACTCCGATGGGGGCGCCGCCTAGTCACAAAACTGGACCGTTTGCACCCCGACAGGGCAGCCGCCGAACAAACCAACTCACCGACTGCCAAGGTCTTCCCTCCCGGCCAGCCCGTTTGGGCAAAGAACTTCGGGGTCGGCGACAAGTGGCTGCAAGGCGTGATCTCCGACCAAACTGGCCCAGTCTCCTACCTCGTCGACTTAGGAGACGGAAGGCTCATCCGGAGACACGCTGACCAACTAAGGAACCGCACACCGCAGGACCGCAGTTCCCGAGCCCAGCCGGGCACACTATTTTCCCCACCAGCACCGTCATCGCCACCTAGCCCAGTACCGATCGTTCCTGACGTCGCCGACAACCCCCAACCTACTGATCCAGAAATTCTCCCCACCGTGGAAAGGGAAGACCAGCCCAGCACAAGCCAGCCCAGCCCGAGCCTCCGCCGCTCCACCAGACCGCGGAAGGCTCCCACGTACCTGGCGGACTATGAATGGGCCGGCAGCAGGACTAGTGGAACTGCCCCCAGTTGAACTTCCAGGGGCAAGGGGGGAAGGGGTGTTACATATTCACACACACTACTAACACCCTCACATCTATAAGGGATCCCCGGCAGCTGTTGACAGCCGTCAAAAGGCTGCCGTGGCAATCCCCCCCCCCACACGCGGCTAGCGGCCGATTCTGACAGCTGTCAAACTGCCGCGCATGCGCAGTACACTGACAGCTGTCAAACTGGCCGACTCTGACAGCTGTCAACTGCCGCGCATGCGCAGTGCAATGACAGCTGTCAAACTTCAGGAAGCCGCGCATGCGCAGCTCGGCCGGAGCTGTCAAAGCTGCCAGCTGGCCCCGGCAACAAGCCGCCTCAGCCGCGCCTACCTTTAGCCGGTCTCCCTCTTATTGGGCGTCCTTGTCTGGCGGGAGATTCTTGCTTGGTTATTGGTTCTTGTTGTTGTTGTTCTCTTCGCTGTTCACTATAAATACGAGAGATTCCCGGCACTGTTTCGCCCGGGACCTCTGCCCAAATAAAGCGTTGTTTAAACCGTGCCTGCTGTCTCGCTGTCGTCCCTCAAGACAACTCAAAAGCGGTACTAATACTTTGCATGAACTTGATTCTATGCCTCTGTTTATACAACCCAGGATTGTATTAGCTTTTTTTGGCTTGGACTGCATCAAATCTGAGGTCTTGATGAGGATGTGATGGGGTGCTGAGGTTGATAGTTTTACCTGAAATACTTTATTCTTGTTGTAACTGCCATTTGTAAAGTTTCCAATTTTCTATATAGTTTGTATACTGAGTGATTTATTTTTTTTTAGAAATTGTAAGGAACAACTTGTGGGATTCAAAGCCTGAGAAGGAAATTCATGGGCAGAGAGCTTTCCAATCCATTGTCTATGGAGATTCTCAGTCATCCAGGTCATGGTTGTCCCAAATGTGCTTCAGAACTGAAGAAGCTTGTTGGATGAGAAGCAAAATGTCTTCAAGGAAAAAGAAAGGAAAGCCCAGTTGCCTCTTGAAAAACCACCTTTTCGATTTCCAACCTATTATCAGAAAAGGTCACCACAGGTTCTGATGTTCCAACATTTTCCAGGGATTGGAACTGGAATTCCAGAAATTTTCTCCTCCAACAGGATTCTAAGACCTATTGTTAGGTTATGAGTACTTCTAGCCTAACTTTGAACATACAGTAATTTACCAATTCCCCAAAGTTTTTTTCTCTCTCTCCCACTACATAAGCTCCTCCTTCCTTCTGATATGTTAGGTAGAACTTTCTCTGGGGGAAAAAAAACAATCCTCATTTATTAAATAAAACTGTAATGAAGGTGTCAGAACAATTCAGGATTTCAACTAAATGTCAAACAAGCTGTGGTTGGAAAAAGATGAAAGTCATCATTTTCTTCAGAAATCTATTCCAATATTTTATGTACCTCTCCTTTGGACAGTGCAAACAAGACCACTCTTGGTGCGTTATTTTATTTCCTGTTGCAGGGACTGGCTGTTGACCTAAGAGAAACCCAGGGTCCCTGCCATCGCTAACCTCTTCATTTCAGCCATTTGTTTTTCATTCATTCATTTTCTACCTCAGCTGCTGCCTAAGCAAAAGTTTTCCTTAGAAAGCAAAAGGTGAGAACATTAAGATTCCAGAGTCTAGAGAAATAATCTCTACAATTTATTGCAAGAGGGATTTTAATCACTGTTATTGATAATATGTGTTAAAAGAATAATGACTTAATGCCCTTAATGATCCATCTTTGACCCGAAATCTAAAGCAAGTCTGCTGCTTTTTATCCATGGACAGGCATTTTGGCTTACTGGAAAAAAAAATGCTGGATTTTTAGCTTTGCTGTTCAGATTTGTTTAAGCTTTTACCACTAATAATAAAGTTATTTGTAGAAATGGGAGGAAGAAATAAAGATGGATGGTGGTGATGATGATGATGTCACCACCATAAATCTCAGTGCATATCTTTTCAGCTCTGGGAATTGATTTATAAAGGTTTTCTACAAGAAATATTGAACATGACCATTAAATTTAGTCCTCAGCTGAGGTACTTTCCAAGTGCCTCCACCTCCACCTAGGGATCTGCTATCACTCATCTTGTTAATAAAGCCTTAGAACTTCACCACTTTATCTCTTAATGCCTTAGTTAGTCTCCAACCTTCCAATTCTTTTACTAAAAAAAATAATAACTTAAGGCACAGATTGCTGCCTGACATCTTCCTTTATAAAGCTGGATGGAGGATTATATTCAGGTTTTCTACAATTTATTTGAACTAAGGATGGGTCAGGCAAAGAAGAAAGCTTGGATTCTTCCAATATCACAAAGTATAGCACTCCAGTCAGCTCGGGCAATTCTGATGGATGCTGGGAATTGTAGTTCAGTGGCATCATTTAACAAGGGAGCTATTTTTAAAAAACCAGCAGTTCGGCTCTCATCACTTCAATGCAGCTGCTGCTAGAGAGTTTCCCTTTGGGTGTGCTTTCATTGTACTGAAATTTACAACAAAATGTCTTAAAGAGAGACTGCTTATCCCTTCAGTCTTCTCATTCCTGATTGAATACTATCAAAATTTACCTCCATTTATTTTCTGATTAAATTCCTGAGATTTACCACACACCTTCCCCCCCCCCCCCGTTAATATAATACTGGCATTTGTGTTTAGCATGCAAATGCAGCTTCACTTCTGCAACAATTTTTTTTAAAATCTACCAATACATAATGAAATATTAACCATCTGGGTGAATAATTTTATTTTTTTAACAATGTTTCCTGGAATAGCTTGTCCTATGAGACTGCTAGCAGAGTCTTCTACAAGCTCAGTACTTGAATCTGAAATGATAAGGCAGAATTTTGCTTCTTAACAATTTTACATTTCTGCTATGATACATAATTACATTAATCATAAGATGCTTTTATGGCATAAAATTATTGTGCATTCTGCTCAAAAGGGTATTTTAAAAAGATTCTGCAAATTCTGACATTGAGCTGAAAGGATTACAATACTAGTGGACCCCTCTATTAAGTAAGAGTCCTGATTAATAATCTAGAACCAGCCTATTAGTGTTTTGTAAATAAGAACTGGCTTTCCATTTATAGCTGGCAATCTTTCTGTGGTTTTGAATGAGAATTGAATCAATTTAAAAGTCCTTTGACTAGAGTTGCATTTCTTTTTACGTATCTATAATTTTATTACAAAATTTTAATAAAGAAGATAAAAACAAATACAAACTTAAATAGAGAAAGAGGGAAAATTAAAAGAACTAAAATTGTAAATTTACCTATTTATGGTTAAAACATAACTCTCTTTTTTCTAAAATCTATTCTGTCTAATCATAAAACCATAAATCATAAGGTCATTTTTTTCCTGTTTTATGCACAAACAATCTACCTATAAGGGGTTTCCAATTAGCAATAAATGTACTTATTGTCTTTTATCAAGGAAGTTAATTTGTCCATTTCCACCAATTCCATCATCTTACACAACTATCCCTCCAATGTGCGTAAAGCCAAATCTTTCCATCTTGGTGAAAATAATAGTCCAGCTGTGGTTATCTTGTATAAAAACAACATTCAATAACATTTTTCCAACTGTTTGTCCATCAGTCCTGTTATGTATCCAGGTGAAGAGAACACATGGCAGTCACCACTAGGGGGTGTTGAACTGTAACTGTTTTGGTGGGAACCCAGTTTCGGCGGGAAACAGAGGTTCAAATGGATTGGCCAGCTGCTCACCTGGCCAGGTATAAAAGGAGGGCAGGTAACCCCTATTCCCCAGTACAGTCACTTCCACCTAATAAAGATCTGCCATGCTGTACACATCGTCTCGGCGTCCTCCCTAGTCTCCAGAACCCACTACACAACAGTGGCAACGAAGGTGGGATCCTGCTTCACTTTAAGAGCTGAAAGTCACTAGGGGACGGCATCGCTTGCTGGAGGAAAGAGGCATCTTTCCCCCCCCCCTCGACAACCGACTAGTCACCACACTAGTGGCCACATCGGTGTAGCAGGATTCACGGAAGCTGGACGCAGAGATGGCGCAGATCGGACAGCCCCGAGAATTCGACATCCATCACCCTGAACGGTGGGACTCTCACCTGGGACAGGTCAAAAATTTCTTCCGGGTGAACCGGTTTGCCGAAGATGGCCTGAAAGCGGTGACCCTGCTCTGCATAAGCAGGCCCGCCATTTACAACTTGGCCATAAGCCTGTGCTCGCCAACACTGATTGAGACCGTCGCATTCCGAGACCTCACCGAGGAGCTGAACGGGCATTTCAAGCCATGAATGTCCGAACTGGCCTGGCGGTTCCAGTTCATCCAGAGGGTCCAACTGCCAGGCAAATCGGTATCGGAGTTCATCGCAGCCTTGCGGGAGGCCACCCGCCTCTGCAAGTTCTCCAATCTGGACGAGAGGCTGCATGACCAGCTTGTGTTCAGCCTACGCGACAAGTGCCTGCAACAGAGGCTGTTCGCAAGGCCCAACTTAACCTTCCAAGATACTCAGGACGAGATCTTGGCCAACGAGGTGGCCGGCAGCACGGGGCAAGTGGTCCAGCCCTCCCAACCCAGCAGCCCAGGAGGATCCATCCACCTCAAAGACTCTGCATACGGCAGGAGCAGAGAAGCAGAGGAGACCAGCATTGACCAGGTTCGGAGGAGGCCGGAACAACGGGAGTGACAACGAGGAAGCCGGGAGAACCAGTGGAAGGTAATTCCCTTCCCAAAATGTGCAGGCTGCAGCAGAGACCATGCACGGACACACTGCAAGTTCCAGTCAGCCACGTGTCGGGCCTGCAGAAAATCAGGCCACATTGCAGCTATCTGCCGTAGCCATTTCCAAGGATGCATCACGGAAAGGTACCGAATCCAGAGGGCCATCTGCCGAACCGGGGCCCGATGGCCACTTAAACCCAAAATTAAATTGGACGTCCATTTACAGGGCATTCCCTGTAAAATGGAGCTTGACTCCAACTCGGCAGTCTCAGTCATCTCATATGAGACTTTTAAACTTATTTGCGGCCGGAGAAAGCAGTGGGTCAAATTGAGGCCCTCAAACATTATCCTCACCAATTTCCAAAATGCCCCAGTAAAAATCCAGGGGAGGCCACCCTTTCAGTGCGGTTTAAGAAGTTCCAAGGGCACTTGGATATTATCATAGTTGAGGGCCGGAGAACTACTCTAGTCGGGCTAGATTGGTTTGAGGCACTAGGCATAGGGATCTCAGGCATCTATAGGACCCAGGGAAGCAGCATCAAATCCATCTGCAAAGAATTTGCAGATGTATTCGATAACAAGCTAGGCAGGTACATCGCCCCCCATCTCTTTTAAACTAAACCCCAACATCCTTCCCATTAGGATTAAACCCCAGAGAGTCCCCTTCACACTTAAACACAAGATAGAAGGGGAGTTAGACAAACTAGTCGAACAGGGAGTCCTACAGCCAGTAGAAGGGGGAGAGTGGGAGACCCCCATAGTCACCCCTCTCAAAGCTAACGGGGAGGTCAGGATCTGCGCCGACTATAAATGTACGTTAAATCGGGCCCTTAACCAGCACGCTTACCCGGTCCCAACGGTCAGCCACATTCTCGCTTCCCTCCAAGGCAGCACCATCTTTGCTAAGCTAGATCTTGCGCAGGTGTACCAGCAGCTGCCAGTTACCAGGGAGATGGCAGAAGCACAAACAATCGTAACACACAAGGGAGTCTTCAAGGTTAACGGCCTGCAATTTGGTGTCAGTGTAGCACCAGGCATCTTCCAGGAGGTAATGGAGCAGACTCTTAAGGGCATTCAAGGGGTATGCCCTTATTTTGATAATGTCCTCATTACAAGGGACACAGAAGAAGTACTGGCTGAAAGACTGAGGGCAGTTTTAAGCAGGTTACGTGCTGCAGGACTCAAATTAAAAAGGGACAAATGCAGCATTGGGGTGGTATCCACTGAATTTTTGGGGTTTAAAATAGATGCCAGTGGGATCCACCCTGCAGAATCCAAAGTGAGGGCAATTAAGATGGACCCCACTCCCAAGAACAAGGCTGAACTGCAAGCCTTCCATGGGCTGCTCAACTCTTACCATTCCTTCTTACCCCACAAGACAGCAATAGGTGCGCCGTTGCAAAGGCTTATGGATAAGAAAGCTGCATGGAGCTGGACCAATGTCCACGAAAAAAGCTTCCAATCCTTAAAGGCCTACTTCAAGCAGGTCTACAGTCACCCACTTCATAGAAACAAAGCCCATCTGCATTGCTTGTGATGCTTCACCCTATGGAGTGGGCACAGTACTGAGCCACCTAGAGGAAAATGGGGAACAGGTGCCCATCGCATACTACTCCAGAACCTTGTCAGGGGAAGAGAGGAACTATGCCCAGATAGACAAGGAGGCCCTGGCAATAGTGGCTGGGGTCAAAAAATTCCATGACTACCTCTATGGTAGGGAATTCACTATATTCACGGACAAACAAACCCCCCAAATTATCTCCCCAAGGATGCTCAGGTGGTCCATATTCTTATCAGCATACAACTTTAAGATGGTTCACAAACCAGGGAAAGAAATGGGCTATGCGGTGAGGTGTTACCCCCCGTCGATAGGGCTCGCAACGCGGGCGTCCTCCTGGACTCATGGCTCAGTTTTGAAGACCATATAGGAGCCGTGACCAGGGGGGCCTTTGCCCAGGTTTGCCTGATGCACCAGTTGCGGCCCTACCTGGACCGAGATGCCCTGCGCACAGTCACTCATGTGCTCGTGACCTCCCGATTGGACTACTGCAATGGTCTCTACATGGGGCTGCCCTTGGGGACCACCCGGAGGCTTCAGCTGGTGCAGAATGCAGCTCCGCGGGTTGTGATGGGGGTTTCCCAATACTCCCATGTAACACCTCTGCTCCGCGAACTGCATTGGCTTCCGGTTGCCCTCCAGGTGAGATTCAAGGTGCTGGTGATGACCTATAAAGCCCTAAATGGCTTGGGTCCGGGATATCTGAGGGAGCACCTGCTGCCGGCATCAAGCTCCCTTCGTCCTGTGCGCTCCCACAGGGAGGGTCTTCTCAGGGTACCGCTGGTAAAAGATTGCCGGCAGACAATACCCAGGGGGAGGGCCTTCTCTGTGGGTGCCCCGGCCCTCTGGAATCAGCTACCTGTAGAGCTTAGGACTGCCCCTGGCCTTCGCTCATTCCGCCGGGACCTGAAGACCTGGCTCTTTGAGCTCTCTGGCCTGGTCTGAGCATATTAATTGGGATTTTAACAGTTTTTTTAACTGGATTTTTATTGCAAGGTTTATATAATTCTTTTAATTGATTTTAAGTTTTGTAACTGTTGTATCTGTTTTTTAAATAACCTTGTGAACCACCCTGAGTCCTACGGGAGAAGGGCGGTATATAAATTGAATAAATAATAAATAAATAAATAAATAAATAAATAAATAAATAAATAAATAAATAAATCTTAAAACCCATTTATTCATCAATTCTGTTTGGTCTTCTATTTTCATATTTTGTTAACATCTTCACCTTTGGTTTATCACTCTTAAAGTCTGCTAATGCACTATTTTTTTAACTTGTTGATTAATGTTTCAATTTTCTTTAAAGACCTTCCAAAAATAATATCAAGTCATGTACAAAAGTTAATTTATAAATCTCTTTTTAAATCCGTACTTCCATAGTCTTCCCATATTGTCTTATATCTCCATTCAGTATTTCAGGAACCAACATTTTAAAAAAGTGGGAAAGATAATACATAATACATGTCTATTAATAATTAATTTCTTTCTGGGAAGTAAAAAACTCAAGCTCATCCATTTTATAAAATTCTCTCTAAAATTACTATCTTCCAATACCTTAAACAGAAAAGCCCAGTTCAAATTGTCAAAGGCCTTCTCTGCATTTAAGAAAATCAATGTAGTTTTTCTTTTCATTATGTTGCTCCCCCCAAAAAAAAATTTTTTAGATAAAAACCCACATTGATTGTCATGAATAAATTTTCCCAATATTATTTTCAGGCTGTCAGAATCATTGTGAACAATTTGTAACTATTATTCACTAATGTTATTGGTCAATAATTTCTTGTGAAAATCAAATGTTGACTCACCTTACATATTAGTTGTCAAGGTTCTGGCTAAGGATTCCAACATAGTAAATATACCAGAGCCATTCTGATCTCTAATGCAAAACTTTATTGGATACAACATACCGGCACTAAAGAATGGAAAACCAGCTCTGGCAATATGGTGGGAAAAAGATAATTAAAAGAGTAAAACTTTCCCTCCCCTCTCTGACACTTCAGGTCACATTGTCCAATCAATCCTCAGGCAGTTGTTATGTGAAGAACCTCTCTGTCCATCACAACATCTCTTTGGTGACCTTGGTTCCCATCTGGATAGAATCCACCTGTCCATTCCAAACCTTCCTCTCTCCCCGCCCTCCCGCCCCCACAACTGTAGGCAAGCTAGAAGCAGCATGGCAGTCCTAATGCAAGCAATCTTCATAACTTGACATTAGTATTATATTGCCTTCTTTCCAATTTCCTGGAATTTATAATGCAAAACTGATAATCTGTCTGGTCCAGGAGCCTTTCTTGGTTTAATTTTTTATATACAGTAGCTTCAAAACCTCTCTTATTATTATAGATCCACTCATAATTTGTCGGTGTTCCTCTGTTAATTATTATTATTATTTTGCTATCCATCTATTTTCTCTAAAGAGATGTCACTTTTTAATACAAGTTCAATAATATTGATAAAATGTTTTTGTATGGTCACATTGTACATTAACACAGTATTCCCTCTTGTAATTTCAATTATCATTTTCTTTCCTTCATTTATATGCCAGCCACTACCCTGGTTTATTTGCAAATACAATTTTTTTTGCTTTACATAATTCATTTTTACTGTCATTACTCTTTCTATTATTCTATTTGTTAACATAGATAACTTTCATTGTAATAGCTAAATCTGCTGAGACATGCTTATCTTCTCTGGGAATTTCTTTAATTCTTCTCTCTTTCATTATCTCATCCAAAATAGCTTGTGTTTTCTCTTGCTTCTTCTTTTTGAGTTCACTATTAGGTTGTATAAAATAACCTCTAATAAAAGCTTTACTTGCACCCAAACCAGTCTTAAATCAGTGACTTTAACAACATTAAACTGAAACATTTCCACTATTACTTCTTTCTGTAATATATCATTTGGTTTTCATCTGAAAGAACTAGATTTTATGCTATACACAATACTCACAGGATCATGATCTGAAAAATGCTTTGGTAATATCTCTACTTTAGAGATCTTAGTAATTAAGTTATTTGAAATCACTCATGTCTGTTCTTGAAAAGAATCTATGTCTTTCTGAAAAATAGATATATTGTTTTGAATTGCCATTTTGGTCTCCATATATCAACTTTCCCTAAAATTATCCATTAAATTTTTTAAAAATGGGGGGGAATTTACCATGAATTATTTTAATGTAAGTTCTGTCCAACTGTGGAGAGAAAATATTTTATATCTTTTCTTGTAGGAAAATTATATCTTGTTTTTTTTCAAATAATGATTTTTTTTCTCTTTTAAGGAGAATTTGCTTCATTTACATTCCACTTTAAGCATTTGTAATCCATAATCAAGTCCAAAATGTAGAAAAATCGATACTTGTACTGTCTTGTTCAATATCATCATTCAGTTGGAGCTTTTGTGTAGTTTTCTCTGACACCTTCATTTGAATCTCCTCCAACTCTTCTTTATTTTTTTCTAGAAATTGTCTCACTTTCAGGGCAAAATTCAGTCAAAATATCTGTTTAAAAGAAAACAAATCACATTCCAATTTGTCCTATCAACATGGGATCTTTTCCTCCTTTAATTTTACAGTAAAATACTCTTTTCTCTTACTTAAAATTCTTAAGGATGAATATATCTGTATTTTCCATCTTCAGTCTTCTATTAAAATGCTATTGCAACTTGATCCCTTGCCTTTTTTTCTGACATAGTGCACCAAAATAACCCTTGGAACACTTCTTATTCTTACAAATCTTGAATTTATTCTATGAAGTTTATCAGTTTCTGCCTCTGTATCCTGTTTTTTGCAAAAGCAAAAAACAAAATAAAAAAACAAAAATGCTAATATTTTAATAATCTTTTCTCTATCTTCATCATCTTTGTTTGTTGTTGTTAGCTGCGAAGTCATGTCCAACCCATCACGACCCCATGGACAACGTTCCTCCAGGCCTTCCTGTCCTCTACCATATTCTGGAGTCCATTTAGGCTCACGCCTACTGCTTCAGTGACTCCATCCAGCCACCTCATTCTCTGTCGTCCCCTTCTTCTCTTGCCCTCAACCTTTCCCAGCATTAGGCTCTTCTCCAGTGAGTCCTTCCTTCTCATTAGGTGGCCAAAGTATTTGAGTTTCAACTTCAGGATCTGGTCTTCTAAAGAGCAGTCAGGGTTGATCTTCTCTAGAACTGACCGGTTTGTTCGCCTTGCTGTCCAAGGGACTTGCAGGAGTCTTCTCCAGCACCATAGTTCAAAGGCTTCAATTCTTTGGCACTCAGCCTTTCTTATGGTCCAACTTTCACAGCCATAATTGCAACTGGGAAGACCATAGCCTTGACTATACGCACTTTTGTTGGCAGGTTGATGTCTCTGCTTTTTAGTGTGCTGTCTAGATTTGCCATGGCTTTCCTCCCCAGGAGCAAGCATCTTTTAATTTCTTGGCTGTAGTCCCCATCTGTGGTGATCTTGGGATAGCTCAAAGTTAAATGGGATACTTTGACTTCCATCTGCTCAACTCAGGAGCAGACTGCAAAACTACCATTTCTGCAGTTTACTCACAAGGAGCAACTTATCTGGAGTGCAAGTGGACAATTTTCGAATCTCTCCTTTACATGGAGAGATTTTGCAGGCTAGCATTCCCCCTCTGGTCACTGTTCTCCACTACAATGTGGTCCCTACTTCTTCAGAGGTGTCTAATTTGTCACAATTCTCATTGGAAACCATCTATAGCAGTGTTTCTTAAGCTATGTTCCTAGGATCCCAAGACCTTCTCAATGACCTACAAAATCACAATGATTTGCCAGCCTACATTGAAAAATAATACAATATTAAAGTCTCATCAAACAATTGTGAGCAGTGGTAAAGGCAGTAAATCTATCATGTTTAATTTTTAATACTGTACAGTGAATATCAATAAAATACCTGATAGAGGGGGAAAAACCTCTTTTAGGGTCTTCCATGATTTTTTAAAGTGGGGAGGGATTCTAATAGGGGAAAACCTATAAAAAACAGTGGTCTAGAAGTTTTTTAAGTTTTCCATGGGAACTCGGTCAAAGTCAACTTTTAGTCTGCTGCTTGGGAGACAGAGAATAGCAAATTGGAGAGGAGAGAAAAGGGTACACTGGTATACCTTCACCCACTTTTGACACACACATCTTTCCCCATTCCCTTCTATCAGAGAGGTGTAGGATGTAGGCAATGTGGCTGTAAACAGAAATACAGGTGTCACCCCTAATCTGTCTGATTGGGAACAAAAAAGAATGGCAAATGTAATTTTGCGATTGAAGTAGGAAATGGACAGAGATTGGAGTTGAATATGTTGCTTGGAATTAGCTGGAAATGAACGGATTTAAGTTTGGGAAAGAAGGAACTGAATAAGCTCCTTGCTTTCTGGAAGATGTATCTTGCTGAAGCAGCATTTGCACTTTCACATAACTGAAAGATTCAGCTCAAGGAAACTGTTAAGATCTTTATGCATTCACACACACACACACACACACACACACACACACACACCTGATATATTACCTGTTATAATTTCTGTGCTGCAGAAATAATTGCTTGGATCGACAATATAATTCAAACCAAGCAATAGAACATAATCCAGTCAGTGTCTTAAACTTCAAAAGAGCTGATTTTAACAAACACAGAGAGAGAGAGTCTACGAAAAATTTCCATGGATAAAAATCCTAAAGGGGAAAACCACTCAAGAAGCGGGGGGGGGGATATGATCATAAAAGCTCAGTCCACTACAATACCACTGAAAAAGAAAAACAAGAAATGTTGTGGATATAGTATACTTAGACTTCAGCAAGGCATTCAACAAAGTAGACTACAACCTACTTCTTCGTAAGCTAGAAAAATGTGGGATAGACAGCATCATCAACAGATGGATTTGTAAGTGGCTAACAAACCATACCCAACAAGTTGTCCTTAATGGTACTACATCTACGTGGAGGGAAGTAAGCATCGGGGTGCCACAAGGTTCCATCTTAGGCCCAGTACTCTACAATATCTTCATAAAGTGGGCTAATGCCTCCTTAAGTAACACCAGCTGCCTGCAATTAGTGCAGGTTCGCATCCCACCAGGCTCAAGGTTGACTCAGCCTTCCATCCTTCCGAGGTAGGTAAAATGAGGACCCAGATTGTTGGGGGCAATTAAGCTGACTTTGTAATAATGCCGCTGGGGGGGGGGCGAAAGCCCTAATAAGCAGGCATATACATAGAATGAAGGCTACTGCTAAGCTTGTAAGCCGCCCTGAGTCTTCGGAGAAGGGCGGGATATAAATGGAATTAAAATAAAATAAAAATAAATAAAATAAATGATTTAGAAGGGGAATTCTTAGATGACACTAAGCTGGCAGGAATAGCTAACACCCCAGAAGACAAGCTCAAGATCCAAAAATATCTTGACAGACTGGAACAATGGTCCCTATCCAACAAAATGAAAGTTAATGTGAAGAAAAGCAAGATTTTATATGTAGGCAGGAAAAACCAAAGGTAGGAGTACAGATTAGGCAAGACCTGGCTCAAAAACAGTAACGGTGAGAGGGACCTTGGAGTCCTAGTGGACGATCACTTAAATATGAGTCAGCAGTATGTTGCAGGAGCCAAAAAAGCTAATACAATCCTTGGTTGTATAAACAGAGCCATAGAATCAAAATCACGTGAAGTATTATTTATTTATTTATTTATTTATTTTAATTCCATTTATATCCTGCCCTTCTCCGAAGACTCAGGGCGGCTTACAAGCTTAGCAGTAGCCTTCATTCTATGTATATGCCTGCTTATTAGGGCTTTCACACACACCCCCAAGCGGCATTATTACAAAGTCAGCTTAATTGCCCCCAACAATCTGGGTCCTCATTTTACCTACCTCGGAAGGATGGAAGGCTGAGTCAACCTTGAGCCTGGTGGGATGTGAACCTGCACTAATTGCAGGCAGCTGGTGTTACTTAAGGAGGCATTAGCCCACTGCTCCACCAAGGCTCTTCCATTAGTACTGCTTTATAAAGCCTTAGGCTATACCTGGAATACTGTATCCAGATTTGGTCACCACAATACAAAAAAGATGTTGAGACTTTAGAAAAAGTTCAAAGAAGAGCAACTAAGATGATTAAAGACCTGGAGACAAAAACATATGAAGAATGATTGCAGAAAAAGTTCAAAGAAGAGCAACTAAGATGATTAAAGACCTGGAGACAAAAACATATGAAGAATGATTGCAGGAATTGGGTGTGGCTAATCTAGAGAAAAAAAATGACTAGGAAAGACATGACAGCAGTATTCCAGTATTTGAGAGGTTGCCACAAAGAGGAGGGGGTCAATTTATTTTCCAAATAAATTTGGAAGGGCAAGACAAGAAACAATGGATGAAAACTAATCAAAGAGAAAACAACTGGAATTAAGGAGAAACTTCCTAACAGTGAGAACCACTGGAACAGCTTGCCGTCAGAAGTTGTGGGTGCTTCATCGCGGGAGGTTTTTAAAAAGAGACTGGTAAAGTCATTTGTCTGAAACAGTATAGGATCTCTAGCTTGAGCAGTGGGTAGGACTAGAAGACCTCAAAGGTCCCTTCCAGCTCTATTCTGATTCAGACAAAAATTCTGTATTTAAAAAATGAACAAATTATACTTCACTGGAGATGTTAATTGATTAACATAATTAATTGATTAAAGATTGAAGCCATATCATGCCCAGGTGGGGAGAGGGAAGTTTTTCAGCATATGACACCACATATAAGACCCCCAGAAGCTTTAGTATGGGGAGGCCACATTCCACAAGCTATCATCCAGGATGCAAACTCTATTAAGGGGAATGTATCTCCTGACCCAGAAATTTTGATGGGTCCTTTGAAAGCTGTAGATTGCTGTTTCTAAAAGCTTTCTCTCTCTGTTGTGCTACAGTAGTCTTTGCAACAGCAAGCAAGAAAATAGGGCAAGAAATGGGAACCCCAATGTATTCACTCTCTGCTTTCTGCGAGGATCAATTGAGGTGGAAACGGGAGGGAAAGAGCAAACTGCTGAAGAGATGAATCCTGCAGAGACATTGGCATTCTCCCCCCCACCCCGACTCTCTGTCTTCCAGACTGGAAAGTGAGAAAACAATGTTCCATGCTAGGCCTTGCTCCAGCTTAACAAGATTTTAGTGGGCCTGCTATCAGGAAAAATAAGCCCTGAAGTAGCTTTCATTAAGATATCTGGTGGTAATAGTGTGACTACATTAACAAAAAACATCAGGAGAGAAATTCTTAAAAGACGTTTTCTTGAAGAAGTAATAATATATCACAGCAGGTGAGGCTATATATCATGCCAAACTATTATTATTATTATTATTATTATTATTATTATTATTATTATTATTATTATTATTATTGTTGTTGTTGTTGTTGTTGTTGTTGTTGTTGTTGTTATTATTATTATTATTATTATTGTTGTTGTTATTGTTATTATTATTATTATTATTATTATTATTATTATTATTATTATTATTGCTTTTGATACAACCCTTGTGAACTCAGTCATATAGGCTGGGCATTGGGTGGTACAATGGTGTTGTAGCCTTCTCTTTGAATATACCTGAACACAGACTGTCCATTCCAGAAAAGATATGTGATTCTGGCAAATCTGTGAGTATACAGGTATTCCTCAACTTACAACCATTCATTTAGTGACCGTTTGAAGTCGCAACAGTGCTGCAAAAAAGTGATTTGTGATCGTTTTTTCACACTTATGCAGCATTCCCCAAGGTCATGTGATCAAAATTCAGATGGTTGGCAACTTGGCATGTATTGATGAGGGTTGAAGTGTCCCAGGGTCAAGTGATAACCTTTTGTGACCTTCTGACAAGCAAAGTCAACAGGGAAGCCAGATTCATTTAACAACCATGCTACTAACTTAACAATTGCAACGATTCACTTCACAACTGTAGCAATAAATGTTGTAAACTGGGGCAAAACTCATTAACAACTGTCCAGCTAGGCAACAGAAATGCTGGGTTCGATTGTGATCACACTGAGGATGTTTGCAAAAATAATAATTAAAAAACCCCAACATAAAGGTGAAATCTGAAATGTCTGGGTTACTATTTTTGTCCTTAAATCAGAAAACTGGCCATGTGAACGTTGCTTATATCTACCCACAATGCAGTCTATCAAGGATGAAGGTGGACCCTACACTAGAGCTGGAAACATTGGTGTCTTCAGTTAGCCACGAGGACAGAAAAAAATCTGTCACATAAGTCACAGAGTTTGCATTGTGCTGTTGTGATGAATAGTTCATCATTTGCCAGCATATATATATATCCCCCCATCCTCCACCACCATCCCGCAAACAGAAGTAGTTGTCTGCTCCAAAAGAACTGCCTCTATATTGTGTAGCACCTTTGTTACTTGAGCTGTTCCAAATCAGTATTTTGTGGACCGAACAAGGATTCTGCAGAGGATTGATGGCGCACTGGCAGAAGGCTTCAGAATTCCATTTTCTGGGAATTTCAGCCCTCGTGGTTTCTTTCTATTAATCTGAAAAAATCAGTGCTTTTCTAGGCTTTCTGCATGTGAACAGAAAGCTGATTTGATCAGATTAATCACACTGATCAGAAATCAAAAACCTGTTGAAAATGGTGAAATTTCTACTGCTTAGTTCTTGGTTCCTCTCCTGAGTAACAGAAATAGAGCGTATCATACACAAGGAGCACTTTTTGTTAAAAAAAAAGTTTTTCAAAGAATTAAAACAACAAAAACTAACAAAAAGCAAAGACAGAAAAAAGATAAAACAAAAAATATTGTAGAAAGAAAAAAACAAAAAAATGTGAGGCTTCCAATTTCCTTTGCAGTACCTATAAGTACAATTACAAAGTTATCTCTTACTTTTCTAATAGCTTTTCTAATAGAAAACCTCACTCCTTTCTATTATCCAGGTTTTTTTTCCCTAATCATCAAAATCACAAATCGTAAGTGCCTTTTTTCCCCATTTTATGCAAAAAGTAACAAGAAGTTAACAAGAACAAGAGATCCTTGGTGAAGCAGTGGGCTAATGCCTCCTTAAGTAACACCAGCTGCCTGCAATTAGTGCAGGTTCGCATCCCACCAGGCTCAAGGTCGACTCAGCCTTCCATCCTTCCGAGGTAGGTAAAATGAGGACCCAGATTGTTGGGGGCAATTAAGCTGACTTTGTAATAATGCCGCTTGGGGTGTGTGTGAAAGCCCTAATAAGCAGGCATATACATAGAATGATTTCGAAGAGGCAGAGGAACTAGAGATCAAATTGCCAACATACGCTGGATCATGGAGAAAGCTAGGGAGTTCCAGAAAAACATCTACTTCTGCTTCATTGACTATGCTAAAGCCTTTGATTGTGTGGATCATAACAAACTGTGGCAAGTTCTTAAAGAGATGGGAGTACCAGACCATCTTATTTGTCTCTTGAGAAACCTATATGCGGGTCAAGAAGCAACAGTGAGAACTGGACATGGAACCACTGATTGGTTCAAAATTGGGAAAGGAGTCCGGCAAGGCTGTATACTGTCGCCCTGCCTATTTAACTTATATGCAGAGCACATCATGAGAAAGGCAGGGCTAGATGAATCAAAAGTTGGAATTAAGATTGCCGGAAGAAATATCAACAACCTAAGATACGCAGATGATACCACTCTAATGGCAGAAAGTGAAGAAGAACTAAAGAGCCTCTTGTTGCGGGTGAAGAAGGAGAGTGCAAAAGTTGGGTTGAAACTTAACATTAAGAAAACCAAGATCATGGCATCTGGCCCTCTCAATTCCTGGCAAATAGATGGGGAAGAAATGGAGGTAGTGACAGATTTTATTTTCCTGGGCTCCAAGATCACTGCAGATGGGGACTGTAGCCAAGAAATTAAAAGACGCTTGCTCCTGGGGAGGAAAGCCATGGCAAATCTAGACAGCACACTAAAAAGCAGAGACATCACCCTGTCAACAAAAGTGCGTATAGTCAAGGCTATGGTCTTCCCAGTTGCAATGTATGGCAGTGAAAGTTGGACCATAAGAAAGGCTGAGCGCCAAAGAATTGAGGCCTTTGAACTATGGTGCTGGAGAAGACTCCTGCGAGTCCCTTGGACTGCAAGGCGATCAAACCGGTCAGTCCTAGAGGAGATCAATCCTGACTGCTCTTTAGAAGGCCAGATCCTGAAGCTAAAACTCAAATACTTTGGCCACCTAATGAGAAGGAAGGACTCACTGGAGAAGAGCCTAATGCTGGGAAAGATCGAGGGCAATAGAAGAAGGGGACGACAGAGAATGAGGTGGCTGGATGGAGTCACTGAAGTAGTAGGCGTGAGCTTAAATGGACTCCAGAAGATGGTAGAGGACAGGAAGGCCTGGAGGAATGTTGTCCATAGGGTCGCGATGGGTCGGACACGACTTCGCAGCTAACAACAACATACATAGAATGAAGGCTACTGCTAAGCTTGTAAGCCGCCCTGAGTCTTCGGAGAAGGGCGGGATATAAATGGAATTTAAAAAAAAAGTTACCATAACTGTAGATATTGTTATTTTCTCTAATCACAGAAGTTAATTTAGCTATTTCTGCTGGTTCCATCAACTTCACCAACCAAAACTTCAATCCTCCATTGTGGGAATTGTCACAGTGAGCATATTGTTGGTTCAGTTGCTTCAGCTTTTTGTTGCTCAGCCAAAGAGATCCTCTGTGCAGGCATTTCTGTGTGTTTTTTGATAGCATATCTACATTATCTTGAAATTAGACAACACTAAAGCCTAGTGTGCATTACAGTAGACACTAAATAAGAATGCTATCTGTGTGTGATTATGAAATGTAATACTTTTGTCCTTCCCGAAACTTGATTTTGATGTTGGCATCCTTTTAACAGAACGCACACACCAAAAAAGGAATGTTTTATTTTTGCAGCATCGGTCTACATATATGAACTATAGCCAAGTTTGAGGATCAGTGCTGACCTGCTGAGGCTTCTTCCAAGCTTTTAATCTTTTCAGGGGGATGGTGGGAAGAGGATTGAGCTGGCCTTTTTGGTCTGAGCACTGGTTTTTCCTAACTGTGCTGTGAAGGAGGGGAGCCAAGGGTCTACTTATGAGAGAGCAGCTGTTTTGAAGTGGAACCAGCATACTTCCACCCGAGCGTTACAAAGCCTGGCCCAGCAGTGGCTGACAGTTCAAAGTGCTTTGCTTTTATTATGCCACACCTGCTGTTGCCTTTGTTACATCTGTTGAAATTCCCAAAGAGCCTTCTTTTTAATGAGGGGGGAAAAATACGAATCGAGGCTTCTTTACATGATGGGTACCTGTAGGAGTCCAAGCCAGTTGAAAGAGAACCATAAATATTACAAGCTTGTCATTTCCCACAATTTTCCCCGGTGAGCCGGAGTTAAAAGGAAGGCTGCTTGGATGCCATGAAGGTAAAGCTCAGCCAGTGGCAAAGGCAGAATCCTCTGCACCTGGCCAGCTTGAGAGTCATCTCCAAGTTCAGAACGATGCAAATCACAAGAGATGACAGCAAAAGGCAACTGCTCAAGGCAGTTCCTGCCCTTGTTCCGGAACAGAATGGGCAAAAGTCAGTCAAGGCCAGCAGCTCCAACCACCATTCAGGCGCATTTCAGTAGCTGAACCTTTTTTGATTGGGAGAGCCATCTCACAAAAAAACTTGCAAAAATATGCCAGAGGGATGAAAGAAATTTGGGGTTAGTTCAGATTCAGTGGGTTGCTTTTTCCATGCCCTGTATATTGTTTTTAGTCAGGGCTTTTGGCTACATAATTTGTAAACAAGACATCCTTGGTGCAAATGCTGATTTTCTAGAATTTTTCATTCATCACTCTCTAGTCCCTGGCCAACAGGTTTGGCCTAGTGGTGAAGGCAGCAGTCTAAAAACCAGGAGACTGTGACCATTGGTTGCAACCGGAATTGACTGATCGGCTTCTTGACTGAGCCTCAGTTGTGTATTGAGAGGGAGGGACTGGCCCAAAGTCACCCAGCTGGCTTTCATGCCTAAAGTGGGAGTAGAACTCACAGTCTCCTGTCTATGGAGATTCTCAGTCATCCAGGTCTTTTCAAAAGGCAAACTGGACTTGTTTGATTAGAAAGAAAGTGGACCTTCCGTTTGTGGGGAAATGCTAACAAGGAAAAGATTCTCTCACCTTGTGACTGAACCCTAACTATGGCTGACTGAAGCAAAACAATTTCATGAAATAGCAGTTAGGATGCTCCATTGGTTTTTTTTGGTCTTAGCTCTCAATGCAATTAGCAGTTAGTTTAATGGGGAAGTGAAAGCCTCTTAACTCTTCTCTCTGCTGGGTCAGAGAATAAAAGGAAGTGGTCAAAACTTTGCCCAGCCGCACGAAAAGCTTAAGTTCAATAATTGCTCTCACATTAAACTCTGGTTTGGTATGATGTTCAAGCGGTGCGATAATGCCTTGAAATCTGTGGGTTTTTTTATTATTTATACTAGCACTCGAAGACCATTTTTAATCAACAAGCCTTCAAGCACTCATTTTTGCAAAACAAAGATTAACACAATTAAAAGTGAAAGAAAACAACAGCAACAGCAACCTAACAGACCAACATAAGAGCAATAGATTTCAATAACACTACAAACATACGTTCAGAAAAATCATCTGTGACCCAGAACCTCAAAAAAGAATAGCTGGTATGGCCTAAACATATTGTATTGAGAGGCAAACATTCCTTCGGAAGCAGGAATTTTACAAACAGGAGGCAGCCAGCAAACAACCCACGTTCGGGAGCACTTCTAAATGTAACTGGGATGAAACAGGTCAGGCAATTTGATGTGGGAACAGAGTTCTGTAGATCATTTGGTCCTAATAGCCTCCAATAAACACGGGAAGTTATCTTTAAATGTAAGCCTTATTTTCAGTGAGAGTTAATTAAATGGCAAGCACATTGACTGATTGATTATCGGTCTAATAGTCAAAGTTAGACATGTCAAACACAAGGCCCAGGGGCCGGATCCGGCCCGCAAAGTGGTTTCATGTGGCCCACGAAGCCATCCTGGAAACAGTGAGGGAATGGCCCCCACTGCCTTGGGCCCTGGCCCAGAGAGCCTCCTTCTGCCAGAGACCCTCAGATCTGTCCCACTCCTGCCCAGGCCCCCATAGGCACCCTTGATGCAAACGATGTAGAGCTGGCCATGCCCACCCAGTAGGCCATACGCACTCTAGCCACGCCCACCCAGTAGGCCATGCCCACCCTGGCCATACCCACCCAGCCCCCTGGAGGGCAACCGCAATGCTGATGCGGCCCTCAATGAAATTGAGTTTGACACCCCTGGTCAAAGTTATTCACACAATTCACATAGGTCAACAGGAATGCCATAAAAGAGCTGTATAAAAAGTATACAACAATAATTTAATTAATTTAAAAAACTACATAAAATCAGTCCATACAAAATATAATGCACACAGAAATAGGATCGTAATGGCAATAATTTGGATTCGATACTGATCTCATTGCAACCAAAGTAGACAAAAACAGAGAACATTAAATATAACCCCACCCCACCCTTTTTTTTTTGGTCTTCTAAGCATTCTTAGATGCCCTCGCCGTGATGTCCCGTTGCCTGGAGGCGGTCCAGATCTGGATGGGGAGAAACAGGCTTCGTCTCAATCCTGCCAAGACTGAGTGGCTTTACATATCGGCATCTTGGGCTAACCAAACTATTCCACCTTTAATGATGGGGGGTGAGGTGTTACCCCCCGTTGATAGGGCTCGCAACTTGGGCATCCTCCTGGACTCACAGCTCAACTTTGAAGATCATATAGGAGCCATAACCAGGGGAGCTTTTGCCAAGGTTCGCCTGGTGCGCCAGTTGCGACCCTACCTGGACCAAGATGCCCTACGCACAGTCACTCATGTGCTCGTGACCTCCCATTTAGACTACTGCAATGCTCTCTACATGGGACTGCCCTTGAGGACCACTCGGAGGCTTCAACTGGTGCAGAATGCGGCCGCACGAGTTGTGATGGGGGTTTCCCGATACTCCCATGTAACACCTCTACTCCGTGAGCTGCATTGGCTTCCGGTTGCCCTCCGGGTGAGATTCAAGGTGCTGGTAATGACCTATAAAGCCCTAAATGGCTTGGGTCTGGGATATTTGAGGGAACACCTGCTGCCAGCATCAAGCTCCCTTCGTCCAGTGCGCTCGCAGAGAGAGGGTCTTCTCAGGGTGCCGCCGGTAAAAGATTGCCGGCGGATAACACCCAGGGGGAGGGCCTTTTCTGTGGGTGCACCTGCCCTCTGGAACCAGCTGCCCATGGAGCTCAGGACTACCCCTGACCTACGTTCATTCCGCTGAGACCTGAAGACTTGGCTCTTTGAGCTCTCTGACCCAGGCTGAGAATTTTAACTGGGTTTTATTTTCAGGGATAATTTAATCTTTTATTTGTCTTTTAACTTTGTATTTTGTATTGGTATGATTTTAAAATGCCCTGTAAGGGAAAGGGCGGTATATAAATCTAATAAAATAAATAATAAAATAAATAAATTCTTGGAAGCCTTCACTGTTTTAGAACAGTGGCCAGTACTGTAATCACTAATCATATTTTGTTATTTGCAAAATATGCATAGAAAGGTAGAATAAAATAGGAAGAGAAAAATAGGATCCCAAAGCGATCCTGAGTGGCTTTGTTTGGAACAAATATGTGTAGCATGTAGAGATCAGAAAGTGATTATACTGCATAGGATTTGCATATTTTTCACAAAGTTAGAATGGACTAAATATCTATGGAGACTCTCAATCATCGAGGTCATTGTTGTCCCAAAGGTGCTTTTCCAAAAGGCAAATGGACTTTCTTGGGTTTTTTCCTTGAAAATATTATAGAAAAACCCCCAAGTGGCCGCAATGAATCTCAGATAATTAATGACCAACCCTCAGAGTGCTAAGATTCATTTTCCTCAAGATTCATTTTTCTCACCATGCACGTGTATACATAACCCGAACTAAACTGTTGTTTCTCTGGGTCATATAATATATGTGGGTATAGGCATAATTCTGTATTTATTTATTTTTGTCATATTTATGTAGTGTATATCAGAGGTGGTGACCCTTTGAGAGCTGTATGCATGAAATTTCATTTTAATGTATGCCGATTCGTGTACATTCAAAGTGACAATAAAGTTATTATTCTATTCTATTCTATTCTATTCTATTCTATTCTATTCTATTCTATTCTATTCTATTCTATTCTATTCTATTCTATTCTATTCTATTCTATTCTATTCTATTCTATTAATGACCAGATGACTGCAAAGAATATACGGTCAATCCTTCCATTCCTCACCATTCAGTCAGAACTGATGAAGCTTCTTGGATGAGAAGCAAAACATATTCAAGGGGGAAAAACAAGAAAGTCCAGTTGCCTTTTGGAAAAGCACCTTTGGGATTTGAATGAACTAGGTGATAACAATGACAAGAAAACATTAAAAAGTGAAACAATGTGGAGCATTAAAATCTTTCAATATTTATCCAAAATTGGTAAAATTTGGAAGTGTGATTTCTGCTTCACAGAATGAATACAGTGGGGATATATTTATACATTTACCAAAAAAATGCATCTTTAAATGGTTTTGATCCATAAATATGCTGGCAGATAATGAACTGCAATTTCATGATCCTTCTCCATTCAGCAGACCACCCATAATTGTTTCCTAAGCAGTAAAGTTATAATGCGATGGGACACAGATGAGGGGGCCTTCCAAGGTTAGACAAGTAGCTTTTCTGTGGGAAAGAGCTGTTGGGGGAGATGGCAACAGGAAACATCCTCCAGTCTGCTCTTTTTTGGATCCAACACCATGTAAAACATCTCTGAGGATCTTGTTGCCTATATCCACTAGTTATGCTCAATTGGTGATTTAAGAGAATGACTGATTGCATCAGAGGTTTCCATGGAGATGGTGATGAAAGGACCTGCAGGGAAGGGTATAAAACAGAATAATAAATAGGGGAAATGTTGTCTTCCAAGACTGGAATTTTCCAGATGTGCTAGCTAGTCTGTCGTTCCTATTCTGATATGGAAAAAGATAAAACAGTTGTAACAACAACAAAAAAAATCTGTGAAGGCATTTATGATATCTCAAGCCAACAGAGGTATTTGCTTGCATGTGTCCATGGGGCAAAATGGCAATAGAGTGTGTTTCTGCATACCGACTCCAGCATATCCGTACACACGGTTCCTTGCAGGGATCTGTGCACATTCAAGGTGAAGAAGTGGAATTAGGACTGCATTAAATACCTTTGAGTGAATATTCTTACAGTCCTATCTGTAACCTGCAGTCTTGCTATAGCAGTATTTCTGACCAAAACCTATTTACCCTTTGGCACTTTACAACCCTTTCTTAGTTCTTTATTCTGAATTCAGAAGGGAAATGCTTGCCGAGATGTACAGGGTGGTAGGTATATTGCTGTCAATCTTATATGGACATAAAGAGCAATGTCAATAGCACTTAGACTTATAAACTGCTTTATAGCCCTCTCTAAGTGGTTTACAGGGTCATTCTATTGCCCCCACTGATATGGGTCCTCATTTTACCCACCTCAGAAGGATGGAAGACTAAGTCAACCTTGAGCTGGTCAAAATTGAACTGCCAAACTGCTGGCAGTCGGAAGTCAGTAGAAGTAGTCTGCAATACTTCATTCTTACCACCGTGCCACCACGGCTCTAAAGCTACTTTTATTGCAACAGCTAAGGCAGGGGTCTTCAAACTTGGCCCTTTTATGACTTGTGGACTTCAACTCCCAGAACTCCTCAGCCACCCTCTTGAGTGCTGCAAAAATATACTATCACTAAAACAGAAACAAAAGCATGTGATTAGAATCCACAACCTAGCAGAGAAGCCAAAAGCATGTGATTAGAATCCACAACCTAGCAGAGAAGCCCTGGAGCCACTTAGGATAAAATAGCCATAATCCAGGACAGCACTGAGGTTGGGTTTCCCCCCCCCCCATCCTTAAAATAACAAATGGATCCTTTTCAGGAATGATCCTTCTTCGGAAATCCTGCTGTCTTGCTACTTGATAAGTACTTTGTAAGAGGTTCTTCATAATGTGAGGCAGCACCAACAAAGCATTGCTCTTTGCATCGTTAAAACACTGTCAAAGAATGGCTGCTCCAGAATCAGTTTCTGATTGTCTCTTGTAAAAGAGGGAGCTATAATTTTAATGCTGCAAGAGGAGGTATATCCTTTACATCTGAGAACCCTACTACTTGTAGCATTAATACACAAAGCCTTCATTTTCTGTATTAAGAAGCCGAACGTGTCTCTCATGAGAGAAAAACTGGAAAGGCTCCCTATACTACAGTTTCTTGCACTTCAGAGGCTTTACAGAACTTTCGGTGGTTGTTTTTCTATATCATGATGCATATACATTTTGAGATTTTTAAAAAATCTATTGTGGTTTTATAATCACATGCAACAGAGTCCCTTTGTGTTCCAATGGAAATAAGAATAAACATTAGCAGATAAAATCATACTACACTGATATTTTGGTTTTTCTAATGCACCAGTGATAAATGCCTGCTACTTTGATAGCATATTTTTAGGGATTTAAAAATTATTTTAAAAAGTTATATTTTCCTATATGTTCTTTCCAATGGCCCAGTTTTAATTGAAAGAACAAATCATTCTAAAATAGAGGAATCTGATCAGAACTGTCTTATTAAACTTTGTCAGTACGTTTTATGATACACCATGATGCTATTAGGAGGAAAATTTAAAGCACCCCAAAGATATGCACCGTTGTAATAGTGAATAGCAATAGCATTTAGACTTATATATCACATTATAGTGCTTTACAGCTGTCTCTAAGCAGTTTACAGAGTCAGCAGATTGCCTCCAACAATCTGGGTCCTCATTTTACCAACCTTGGAAGAATGAAAAGCTGAGTCAACCTTGAGCTGGTCAGGATCGAATTCCTGGAGCCCGCAGTACTGCATTTTAACCACTGCACCACCACGGCTTTTTCTGTGGTTATGATGGGATGGGATTATATCCTATATATAGTGCCGGTACAAAATGGCCCATGACCAACATAGCATGAAATTCTCAGAAGTTATGAAATGGGAGTTACACACAACTAATTTTCAACCACAGCAGCACAACTGAGGAAATTAATCTGTTTGAAATCAAGGAATTTTCCCTCTCCATGTTCAGTTGCTGTCTAAATTCACCAGTTGAAAATCCCCAGGGCGTGGGATCCCATGAACATAATAGGAAACCTGTGGCTACTTTCCTGAGAGTGTCTGGCTGGATCAGATGCTTCATTTGCTAGGACTATTTATTTCTCTCTACCAATATTTGGAGTGAGAGCAGCTGTGATCTGCTCGCACGTGTGGCTTGCTCCCCTACCTTAGGGAATGTGTATATCTTGTCAGGTGTGCTGTGAATGAGAGGTGTCTCTACAGGAGCTGTTATCAGTTTGGCCAACACTATTTACTCCTTTAATTTAATTCTGGGATGATCCATCCATTCCATTTTGAAACGTCAGCTCCTTTGTATTGTGCAGAAGTCAGATGTCAAAACCGATTAAGCCACAGGAAATCCTCCAAACATCAAGCCAAATAACTACCTTGAATCTCACAATCATTTACGCACCTCTAAAGGAAGCCCCATTGTTGTTACCTATCCTGTCAGGAGAATCCAGGCTTTTTCCACCACAAATAAACTGAATATGAGCCTGGAGACAAATTGTCCTTCCGAAAGAAGCATTCAGCATACCTTTTGCAAGAATCAGCTCACCTTCCTGGCACAGAATCCTTTCACATATGTGGCTGTGATTACAGATTATCATAAATAATTTGGACGGGGGACTCTAGGACAGACATGTCAAACTTGTGACATCATGTGACATTGTGCAACATATCAGGATGGTTTTGTCATTGTTGGCAATGGTGTGGGCATGGCTTCCGGATGATGTGTCTGGCCCATGGGCCGGCAGTTTGACACCCCTGCTCTAGATAATCACATACAGGCACCCCTTGACTTACAACCATTCCTTTAGTGACCTTTCAAAGTTACAATGGCACTGGGAAAAAGTGACTTGCAACTGTTTTTCACACTTACACCCATTGCAGCATCCCTGTGGACATGTGATCAAAATTTGGATGCTTGGCAACTGGCATGTACTTAGAACAGTTGCAGTGTCTCGGGGTCATGGGATTTATTTATTTTTTTGTGACCTCCTGACAAGCAAAGTCAATGGGGGAAGCCAGATTCACTTAAGAACTGTGTTACTAACTTAACAACTGTAGTGATTGAAGTAACAGGTGTAGCAAGAAAGGTTGTAAAATGGGGCAAAATTCACTTAACAGCTGTCTCGCTAGCAGTGGAAATGTTGGGCTCAACTGTGGTTGCACGTCGGGAACTACCTGTATATTGTTTCACTTGTGAAATATAAAAGCTAATTTTGGAATAAATGCGATGGCAGAAAAATAAACAGGTACGTGAACCAGGGCCGGTCTTGACTATCCAACCATCCATCTACCTGAGCATTAAATAAAGATGTTGCAGAGACCACCATCACTTTAGGTGGATTTTGGCCTATCGGTACAACCCAGGGGTTGACACATGGAGTGCATGTGCTGCTACCTGTGTGACTTGACACCCTCTGATTGAGTGATTTGGGATCTCAGCCCTGAATGAAGGTCTATCGTCCTCACTCATGCAAAGCAAAAACTGTTCTATTCTATATTTGGGGGGTTGAAAGGCCACCTGTCACTCCTAAGAGTGGCTAAGGCACCAGACGAGGAACCGGGAGACTATGAGTTCTAGTCCTGCCTGAGCCATGAAAGCCAATTGGGTGACTGGGTCAGTCACTTTTTCTCAGTCCAACTCACTTCACAAGGTTTTTGTGCATAAAATAGGAAAAGGAAGGAATATAGGTCTGTTTGCTGCCTTATTTATAAAAATAATAATAAAGGCAGGATAAAAATAAATAAAGTCATTGTCTTCAATTGTTTCGTTGAAAGTTCTGGGTTATTTGGATCAGGCAAGCCAAAACCTGACAGTTCATTTATATGAGTAGCTTCTACATCTTGCAGAAAACCTGCCACTAAGTTAATTATATTGATGCCTTGCACAATGTTGTAATAAAGGGAGACTTGTCAGCCCTGCTCTCTAAAAGAAGCATGCTCTTATGACTGCTTGAATTCTCCTTTATTACTCAAGTATTCTGCATTTCTTTTCAACTAAAAGTATTATGAAATCCCAAAGTGTAGAAATTAATAGAAGTTCAGATGCATATAAAAATATGCAAATGTATACTTGTGGGGAAAAAAGCCATGTATTTGGATATACTATTTCAAAAAAAAAGAAACAAGAAAGAACATTTCACTACTATAATGAAATAATTTTTTGCCAAGCCACTGAGTATTCAGATTTACTTGCTTGTTTGTTCCATACACAATCTATGGATGATTTATTATCAAAGTACTCAAGTGCATTGGGTCTCCCCAGCCCTTAGCTTTATCCTCATAACACTCTTGCAATTGAGGTTAGGCTGAGAGATAATGGTTGCACTCAGCTGCTATTATACGGAAAAACCAAAATTATAAGTTTATCGTGAGTGAGGAATAAACTTATTCAGGCTCCAGGTTCTGCTAGACTCTTCCTTCCAGTGGGATTAGCTAAATGAACCAGAATAGTCCCAAACAAGTCTAGAGAAGTAAAACACTAGGGGTGACATGATAGCTGTATTCCAGTATTTGAGAGGCTGCCGCAAAGAGGGGGGGGTCAACTTATTTTCCAACGCACCAGAGGGCAGGACAAGAAACAATGGATGGAAACCGATCAAGAAGAGAAGCAACCTGGAATTAAGGAGAAACTTCCCTACAGTGAGGACAATTAACCAGTGGAACAGCTTTGCCTCCAGAAGTTGTGGGTGCTTCAACCCTGGAGGCTTTTAAGAAAAGACTGCTTGAGCAGGGGGTTGTACTAGAAGATGTCCAAGGTCCCTTCCAGCTCTATTTTGATTGATTTAGACTGTATGGATCTGGCTTATTTCTATTTAGTAGGCAAAAGAGAAATAGTTTCTAAAGAGAGCGTTGTACTGCTATAAGCATGGAAGAGATTTTTGCTATGAAAAGAATGCTCTGACCACTTCATACATTTTTAAAAGTAAGTGAATCCTTTCTGCCTCTAAAAGGAACCAGTGAATGTCTATCAGGCTCTCTCTTCCTCTCACTCTCAAAATCTAGAAGAAAAACCTAGCAAAATGAAAATCTGTCCCTCTAAAGTGGGCAGCAAACCAGACCCGATTTACACCAATCTGCATATTCGTAATTAAAGTGAGATTAGATCTTATAGCCATCCTTGGGGGGGGAGGGCAGGAGGCGATGGAGGTAAGGGAAGGATTAATGCTTTTCTGATGTGAGACTATCTAAGAAAATACCGGTAACTCAATCATCTCAAATTATGCCATATGGAGAAGAGCATGACTTCTCTCCCATGTTATTTGGGTCTTTTTAAGTCCCCAAACTTCTGGAACAAGTTGTTTGATCAAAATATAAATATAAATAACACATAAATCTATGAAACTTTTCAATCTGGTGTAGGTATCTAACCCTGAGGCCAAAATGAGGAAATATGTTTTGTGATGTCATGATGCACTGGGGTGTTGCACACTAGTAGATAAGGAGTGGACTTTGTGCCAGGATAATGTGAGGCATATTTTGGCACTTAGAGTATCTCTCTACCTGTTCTCCTTCTGCCCCCCAAACTGATATCTTCTGATCCTTTTCCAAGTCAGAATAGCTGCTCTGTCATTGATGGATTCTTTTCTTTACTATTGTTTCTGAAAGATGAAAAATCACTTCAGCTCAAATGTTATCCACATAAAGAAAGATCCATTCTGCTTAGTTCAGATATGATAGCCCAGGCTTCATAAGAAGATTCTTCTGCTGCTTGGCACACATTCCAAATTTTACCCAAACTTATTGTCACCTAGGAACGAAGAAACAAATCAATGTTTATCCATTTATCCACTCGCCTCCTCGAGATCATTCATCAGGGGTAGGATGTGATTGTATCCTCAGCTTTGCAAGCAACCACCCTACTGCACACAAAGGAAGCTGTGTCCAGACCCTCTTCAGAAGGGTCAAGACACACTGCAACACCACAGCATTAAGAAAAGCAGAAGAGAAATGACTGCTTGACATCTTTCTCCATAATAGCTATCAAAAAAACTTTATATTCCAACACACAGCACCCAAACCACAACACACCACATAACCAACCACCAAACAAAAACTAATCCTAGCATACACAAAAGGGGTGTCAGGAATGACAGACAGAATTCTCCAACCCCTAGGAATAGCAATAACCCACAAACCCACACTCTACCAGGAATTATCCAGAACCAAAGACAAGATGCAAAAAGATGAAAATAAACTGTAATGATTGCAACCACTTCTATGTGGGGCAAACATCACCTCAATTAAAAACCAAGATCCATGAACACCAGCTAGCAGTCAAATGCCATGATCCCAAATCCTTAATCTCTACCCACACCTGATGTAACTTCTCCATCACAAGACCCATCACAAGCCTCTCACTGATGACTCACACTTAACTCATCACAAGACCCTCACTTGACACCCACACCTGAAGCCCTTATAAACAGAACACTGACACAGACATCCCCTAAACACCACTGAAGTTGTTACCTACAACCAACCCACAAGCTGGGAAAACAAACTTTCACCCTCATGTAATTCTAGGTACAATTGATCTTGACAGACAACAGGAAGAGATGCTGCTGCCTAGGGAACCAATCAGATAAGGGGGTAGAACTTGCAAGGCCATGATGGTGCAGTGGTTAGACTGCAGTGTTGCAGGCTAATTCTGCCAACTGCCAGCAGTTTGATTCTGACAGGCTCAAGGTTGACTCAGCCTTCCATCCTTCTGCGCTCAGTAAAATGAGGACCCAGATTGTTGGGGACAATATGCTGACTCTGTAAACTGCTTAGAGATGGCTGTAAAGCACTATGAAGCAGTATATAAGTCTAAGTCCTATTGCTATTTCTTAACGGTCAGAGAAAGAAATTTAGGAAGGATCCACCCTAATGGATCAGGCTGTTAAAAGCAACAGTGGGGGATTTGTACTTTCAGACTTGCAAAATTCTGTTAATGTAGCATTGACAAGAAAGTAGAATTAGCTCATCTGGCTGAGTTTCCTGCCTGGTTTACCTGGCAGGGCTGACAAGATGATGGTTGTGACTGTACAGTTAAAGCCTGCCTGCGTTTGTCATGCACCATGATGCATATGTAAGGGAGGAGGTGCCACAAGCTGCACAATAACTTTGACTTTTTTTACTCCTTCCTGTGGACACCCTGTCCCTTTATTTTTGTTGCTTTCTGCCTTTTGTATTGAGAGAACTGAATAATCCCTTCACTAGAACTGATAACAAGTTGAGTATTATTTTTTGTTTTTGCTGTTCTTACTGGCATGTATTTTACAGTTTGTCTAGATGTCTTCAAAGGGAGGAAAGCCTGAAACTGAGTCCCATGGCAGTGCCATTTTCTCCTCCGTCATCTGACAGAAATGATGAAAGAGGAAAGTTTTATCTTAAACAAATGAATAAAACATGAGCGATGCATTTAAAAGAATTAGATTTGATGGGTGTGCTTCAAATCCCTGCTGATACAATTCCAGCTAGAACGGATAACACGGGTAACACGACTTCCCAATTAGAAGAGGGGAAATGCTATTGAAAATGTTCTAATGAAAAACCTTTAAAAAGTTAACTGAGCACTGTATTCACTAAGCCTATACATTAGGAAACATGATCACACTGGATCACTGAAGATTTAGAAAAAGATTATTCCTATTGCTTCTCTAGACTTCCTTGTGTAAGGCATTTGATCTGTCTGCAGATATTTATTTACAAGAGGGCGCATTAAATTTTCTTTGGTTTTGGGAACAGGTCCAAATAGCCTTAGGTCTTCCATTCAAAGGTTTTGAGATTCACAGTTAAGATATATCCTTGGAAGAGCTCAGTCAGCTTAAGGTAAAGCTTATGGTCGCTGTGAATGGATTGTGCATGCATTTTGTTCTTATTTGACACATTTTTTTTGTTTTGCAGATTGCTAGATTTTTTGCCAGTGCTTTTTTATTATTATTATTATTATTATGGATTGGGATTTGGGTTCTCCTGTTCTAACCAACCCGTTAGTTGTAAGATTAGCTGCTATATTATTTTAATAAGTATCATGAGCATCAGAGAAAGATATTAGTTCTGATTATTCCAGGAAGACTATGGAGGACATAGTCGTGCTTCTTCTAGGCTAAAAAGCTGGTTGGAAAAAGCAATGCTCGGTTATGTAGAATCGTCAAACTATCTTATGGAAATGCAATGTTCCTTTTTATAGCATCTCTCAAAGCATTTTTGTTCTTTATCATATTATACAATGTTCATATCTGCCTAAAAAAAGAGAGAGAGAATATTCCCACGATGCAGATTTTTTTTAGCACAACTTCATTCATGGGGAGGGGGAAATCCATGGGGTGACTTAAAAAAAAAGTACCGTAGCTAAAGCATCTGTGAAAGCCATCAAATTTTTTAATTCTAAAATTAATTTAGAGTTAATTTAACCTCTTTAATTTTTTCAGTCCCATTATTTTTCCATCCTGTCTAACGTTTAATCCCTTTCCTCCAATGTTGACTGCTGAAATTGGCATGGCTTGGATTTATCTGCTAGCTGGCCTGCCCCTATAAAAACTTATTTTTCTCTGGAGCTTGGGGCAGAACCAAGACTTTTGCTATTAGTAATTGAAGAGGGTTTGGGTTGTAGTTATTGGTTGTCCTATTCTCCGATTTCTGTTGTTTTATTGATTCAACAAATGTTTGAAATGCAACATCCCTTTTTGGGCTCTAAGCTTTGCTTTCAGCTAGAACCAGGGTGAAGGTCTTTGTTGCTGGTAGTTGAAGGGCTTTAGCTTGTTTAACAACTGTGCTGATATGTGGACTTTGATCCTTCCTTCAAGCCTGGAGAAAAGAATTGCCATTAAAGAGTTTCTTTGGGGTGCAATCTTGCTTTTTGCTCTAGGTAAATACATTTACTCAGCCGCCTAGGCAGAGTAGTCTTGCTGCATTAGCTCAGTTTTGGATGATTTTATAGAATAACAGAGTTGGAAGGGATGTTGTGGGTCATCTAGTCCAACCCCTATGCCCAAGCAGGAGATCCTACACCATTTCTGACAGAGGGCAGTCCAGTCTCTTCTTGAAAGCTTCCAGTGATGAAGCTCCCACAACCTCTGAAGGCAAACTGTTCCACTGGCTGATTGTTCTCACTGTCAGAAAATTTATCCTTATTTCTAGTTAGAATCTTCCCTTGATCAGTTTCCATCCATTATTCCTTGTGTGGCTTTCAGGCAAGGAATTTTGCTCCAGCTTCTGACCCATTCTCTTCGAGTAAAGAAAAGGAAGGAATCTCACTGAATGATTCAGGTGGACTTGAAAAGGAGTGTCATATTCAAGGAAATCTACGCAAAGGAATTTGCTCAGTAAACCTCTAATACCAGGTATTTCTCTATATGTTCAGACTCCTCATACAGAAACTCAAATGGCTCTGAAGTTAAATTGGACGTAAGTGATAGATGAGAATTCAGCAGTTTCTTAAAATCACATAGGGCGTGGTGGGCAACTATGGCCTCTTTATGACCTGTGGACTTTTACTCCCAGAATTCCTGAGCCTGCCATGCTGTTGAAGTCATAGGTTGTAAAGTTGCCCACTTCTGACCTAGAGTATCTAAACTCTGCTTGCTAATATAAGACATTGACACTGGTGGAATATATAGAGCATTGGGTCTCCAAGTAACATCTGATATCATAAAGGTAAAGGTAAAGTTTCCCCCGCACATGCGTGCTAGTCATTTCCGACTCTAGGGGCCGGTGCTCATCTCCGTTTCAAAGCCGAAGAGCCAGCCCTTGTCCGAGGACGTCTCTGTGGTCATGTGGCCGGCATGACTAGACGCCAAAGGCGCACGGAACACTGTTACCTTCCCACCGTAGTGGTCCCTATTTTTCTACTTGCATTTTTACGTGCTTTCGAACTGCTAGGTTGGCAGAAGCTGGGACGAGTAACAGGCGCTCACTCTGTTACGCGGCACTCGGGATTCGACCCGCCAAACTGCCGACCTTCTGATCGACAAGCTCAGCGTCCTAACCCACTGAGCCACCACATCCCTTTCTGATATCATACCTTCACTGATAAAAGTGCCATTGCTAGCTGTGCCTGATTGGTAGCATGGAACCCAGAATCAGCCTCCAGAATCCTGGTGGAAATCCTCTGCTGAGCAAAGGAGTGCAGGCATAGCTTTTTAGGAGGTACCCATTTGAGGAAGACAATGTGGATTTTTAAAATGTTAAATAAGAAAAAGGTCGTACCCTTGGATCATGGTGTCATTTAAAATATAGTATGTTGATGTAAGCTAACACCTGTGAAGTCCTAATTTTGGTTATACACACTTGGGCAATTAGGAACTGTAAGGATTCCTTCAACGGAAAAACAACTTTGATGAAAAATTTGCATCAGCTTTCATGCCTCCCTCTAGAGTGAGATGGGGCTATGTAAAGTTTATTAGGAGGCAGAAAAGGAGTACTGAGTTAAAAGCTAAGCATGTGTTAAAGGGCAAGTAGCTGTAAATACCTGTTGCTCTCTAAGAGGCATAAATTATTTGTTGAAACTGCCCTTCATGAAGGAATTATGTTCCATCTTCCATGCTGAGAAAAAAGCGGGTGTAGCATATCAAAATCAATGCCAGGCAAAAAAAGGGATATAAAACTTTCCCCTGTCTAAAGAGGAGACATGAAACAGAAAAGAACATGTGTCTTCATACTTGGAGGTAGCCCATCACCTTAGAATGTCCTGGAGAAGGAGTAATTATGAAACTTCTTTTCAGACGAGTTGTACCCAAAGAGCCGTAGGAATTATAACGATCCTATTTGGATCCCAGTAGCTAACAATGAAAAGCCTTGGCTAAGGGAAAAGATTAATCTAGACTAGAGCAATCTAGTAGACTTTCTCCTAGATTCCATTCTGGTTTTTTGGGGTTTTTTTGAAAATTTTTATTGAATGTACACTTAAAAACAAAAGTGGACATGTTACAACTTCCCTGGCTACAACCCTGCTATTAGTATTACCTTATGTAACAAAGGGAAAAACAGAAAAGAAAAATGCATTCTATGACAGGACAGAATATGACAAAACGTACATATAACATCTGGTAAACAATCTTTCAGTCGCCTACATTGTAAATAAATATTTTTCAATTGTGTCCTGATATAGGTGCTAGTAAAAAGTCTCTGCATTATCAACTAATCAATCGGTAGTCATCTCAGCGTTCCTCCTTAACTCTAGCCATTCTCAGGGTAGAATTTCCCCTTCTCAACATAATAGAGATTCTTATATCTCCCAAACTAGCCAGAAGGAAGCCAGAAGGAAAACTAGCCAAAAGAAAAACCCCACCATATTTTGAACCCAAGATATGGAGCATGGGCACTCCCAGTCCAAATGCAAACAGGGGGCACACAATAGAGGTCCAGTCTCCTTAAAGTGAAGTTTGTTGCACAGAAATATCAGGCCCAGCTAATCTGAAACAAAACAGCTGTAGTACTTGATCCTTTATCATCACAAATATTTATGTTCCTGTTTCCAGATAAAGGTTTTTTTTAACACACCTGGGGATCTGTTTTTGAAGCAGATGAATTCATTTAAGCTGAGCTGCTTTATGAGGTTGGCTGGAGATTTTAATGCCAGGGTGGAGAATTGTAATTTCAGCAGCTCTGGAAGCTGATGAAGAGGATCTTTTTTCTTTCTTTCTAATGTATCAATTGTAAAATGGGCATATTAATCAATGTGGAGTAGAGTTACCTAGGCCTCTATACAAAAAGAAAGTTATTGTATACTGAATGGGAAAAGGCCTAGCAAAGTAAATAGGTATTTTGTATTTGTTACACCAGGGGGAACCTGTGTGACAGAGGGCCAGGCCATTTGCTACCTTGATTTATAAACTTTTAAACTTTTTGTCAGTTTAAAGTTTCATATATTCAAGTTTGGCATCTTCGCAGTATATTTGATGAAGCAGGGTTTACCTGTCCTGGACAAAGCTGACTTTATGACATCGTCTTCTATAACTTTAAATCAAGCAAAGGTGACTCCTGCTGTCAACGGTTTCATCAGATGCAGGGAAGCTTTAGGTAAAATTTACTGACAAAACTAATTATTCTTTTAAACATTACTTGTATGGAAATGATAATTGGATTGCAATTTTTATTTTTCCCCCTAAAATCTAAAATAATAATATAGTACTATATTTATAAAATATAGAAATAAGTTATATCAATATCAGAATCAATGAGACGATCAATAACTTTTATTGGAGAGAAGTATGCAATAAGGCTGTGCCATGCTACGGACTTCATCTGGATAAAAGTATTTCAGACTGCACAGGATCACAGAGTGGGAACTTCTATGGCTATTAAAGCAGCCGGGTCATGGAGATGCTACAAAGAGGTTTCTCTGTAGCATCCCACACATTCCAAAGCACCTCTTTGAAGTTAAATCCAAAGTATTGCAAGCCGTGGTGTAGAGCTGCATTTTCTCCTCTCTTTTATTTTCTGTTTTTGGAATCTTTAAAATGTTCCACGTAGTGAGAATTACGCTTTGGCTTATGCAGGTAAGTATAGAGCAGTCTTTTTTCAAGATAGTATTTTGTCAACAAAAGTGCGTATAGTCAAGGCTATGGTCTTCCCAGTTGCAATGTATGGCAGTGAAAGTTGGACCATAAAAAAGGCTGAGCGCCAAAGAATTGAGGCCTTTTTGCTATGGTGCTGGAGAAGACTCCTGCGAGTCCCTTGGACTGCAAGGTGATCAAACCGGTCAGTCCTAGAGGAGATCAACCCTGACTGCTCTTTAGAAGGCCAGATCCTGAAGCTAAAACTCAAATACTTTGGCCACCTAATGAGAAGGAAGGACTCACTGGAGAAGAGCCTAATGCTGGGAAAGGTTGAGGGCAAGAGAAGAATGGGACGACAGAGAATGAGGTGGCTGGATGGAGTCACTGAAGCAGTAGGCGTGAGCTTAAATGTATTCCAGAAGATGGTATAGGACAGGAAGGCCTGGAGGAACGTTGTCCATAGGGTCGCGATGGGTCAGACACGACTTCGCAGCTAACAACAAAATTTTGGAAACTGCTAAATCCAATTCTGCAAAACCAACACAAATGTAATTTATTTTTGGAATCTTTTCTTAGCATAATATGTTCTTGTTCAGTTGTCAGTCACATGTGACTTTTCGTGATCTGATAGACATAGGTTTTTTTTAAGGCTGCTTGTCGACAACTACTTCTATAGGCTCCAGTAAGCTCCTGCTTATGTCATTAGTGATAGCCTCAAGCCATCTGTCTAGCTTTTTCCATTGTCTTTGGTTTTTCTAGATATCAGGGTCTTCTCCAGTTACTGTTACTTTTACAATATGGTGAAGCTGTAAGTAACGAAGCTTCACCTTTATTATTAGTCAGCAGTCTGGTGTTGCTTCCTCTTCTTCTTGCTATTCAAGGTACTCTCCATAATTTTCCTTAGCAACACAGATCCAAGAGATTAATTTTCTTCTGCCTTTCTGATAACCCTGTTACACAACCATATGCTAAGGTCAGAAAGACCATGGCCTTGACAGTTCATGCCTTTGTTATCAATTTGATGTCTCTCTACTTTTACATAGTCTTCCCCCACATGCATTTGTATTCCTCTTCAGTCCTCAGATTCTTTTGGTTGCTCATTTCGATATATGTTCTTGCTTTTTTTTTACTTTTCTCTGGAATTGGGTTATTAGTCATGTAAATATTCCTCTGTTGCTGTTGCCTTTTGCTCCTTGTCTTTCCATAAAAATTTTCAGGATATCAATCAAGACCGTAGCTATTTGGCCTTCTTTTCTTTTTGTTTTTGTTTTTTTCCAGCATAAAGCATTTTATGAGTATTTCATCTTTAATCATATTGTGAATTTCACTCAAGAATTGTCCAGGCACTTTGTTTATTAAATCTATTCCATTATTTGCTCTTTATCTTCACCACGTGCTCATTTGGAATATTGCTGAGATGGTACCTTCATGATTCTCTTTGTTTACTTTAATTTAAAATGAATTTTGGGGAAAAAATGTTCATGCTCTGAGCCACAGTCAGTTCCAGATCTTACTGTTGACTGAATAGAGTTCCTCTATTTTGCTTATAAATTTAATGTTGATACAGTTCATCTGATATGTCCATGTACACAGTTGTCTTATAAGTTGTTAGAAAAATGGCATTTGCTATATGCATCAAATTATACTGTCATAACTATTAGTTTATCTTGTGATTAATTTTCTGTATCTTATTGTTAGTTATTTCAGTTGTTAGTCTGTTTTATATTTTAGCATTCCATTTGCCTATGTTCAGTACAATTGTGTGTGTGCATTTTATTGGTAAAATATTGGAAGTCAGCATAGAATGCTTAGTATTTTCTACATCTGTGGTTAGAGCATAGATTTGCATTGTTATATTGAAAAGAGAGCAGGTTTTGTGTAGTGGTTAGGAAATCAGGCTGGAAACTGGGAGATGGTGAATTCTAGTTTTCTAGTTGGGAACAAAGCCAGCTGGGTGACCTTGGGCCAGTCACTTTCTCTCAGGCAGGAGGCAAGGAGGCAAGCCACTTCTGAAGAACCTTGCCAAGAAAACTGCAGGGAGTAGTCCAAGTAGTCTCCAAGAATCAGACAATGGAAGGAAAAAAATGAACGAAAAACTTATCAGGAACTCATATTCTATCATCTGACTTGAGCGCTTTTTTGATTTAAAAAAATGTCTGTTATTTTGCTCCTATGATTTTCTTGTCCGTAAGAGATAATCTGGTCCCCTTATGACATCAAGTAATTAATCAAGGTCTGAAATGAAGTCTTTTAGGCTGCCATGTTTTAAAAGCCTGAACAAGGGATGGTACCTAGTTGATCTGTGTTGACCTCAGTCGTTAGCATGGTGATATGCTTTTTAATTGGATTAAGGACCCATTTTTAAAGGCTAGACTGAAAGGCACCCCAGAATAAGGCAATAAGAAATTACTTCTATAATGCTGCCAGTACAATTAGAAATTAAGCTCACTTGGAAGTCATTGTTACTTTTTATGCTATCAGAATAAATTTTGGAGACAGTTTAAACAAATTTTGGAGACATTTTAAATCCAGAAACGATAATCTGCCTTGGACAGAGAATACCTTAATATATCTAGAGATCATGATTGAATAAATTTAAAACAATTTTAAATATACCGGGACTAGCAGCCAATTTGAATAGATGAGCCTCAGACTCACATTTCTATGTCAGGTGTTGAATTGATGACTGTTGATATCACTGTGAGCCTACAGAATACAATTCCCTTTAAGGGGACCATTCATTCATTCATTCATTGTCACTAGCAAATCAGAATGTCCAGATTGTAGAAGGGAAGTATGTAAATTCTTTGAGAAGAGAAAAGAAACCTATTTGTGAAAATTTACATAGAATTGGCATTACCATAAATATGTTCCAGACAAAGACATGTGCAAATTAGTATCAAAGGATACTAATAGGACCTAGGGATGATGAATGGGGGGGGAAAAATTAAAGCTTTCCTTGTGTACTGCTCAGCACCCAAATCTCAAAAAGTACCATTGGATTGTGGATATCAAGCAAACAAATGGAAGGACAGGAAGACTTTAAAAGTCAGCATTTTCTAAAAAGCATTTTATAATATGCATCTTCAGATGCCACAGATTTCAATCAAAGTCTCTTCATTCTCTCTTGGGTGGGGGAGAAAACCCCCCAAGTAAATAGCAGTTAATTCTATACAGTTTCTTATATCTCCGAAAGTATCAAGGTCAAATAACTTGGTAAAAATCACCAAGATTCATATCCAGAATCAAAGAACTTTGGATTTCAGTAGCATTATTTTAATTTGAATATTGCACAGATACCAAGGTCATTTTTAAGAAAACAGGGTTGAAATATTTGCATTAATGTTGTTATTTCCATACAGTCTACTAGATAGCTGTGACTGGATTTGGTACTTCTGGCTTTTGGGTCAGCTAGGATAGCTACAAATATTATTGTAATAGATGTGCTGCTACTGCTGCTGCTGTTTTTGTTGTTGTTGCAACATTTATTTCTCAAGCTTTAAAGCTGTCTTTGATCCAAGGCAGTGGTGGGATTCAAATATGTGAACAACCGGTTCTCTGTGTGGATGCCGTGTCCGGAAGTCCATTCTGGACCCGGGCAACAAAAAATTAGCTACCGGTTCTGCCAAAGTGGTGCAAACTAGCTGAATCCCACCACTGATCCAACGGTATAGTTAGCTTGTCTATCAGGATCACACTTTAATGTGATTTTGTGTGTGTGTTTGTGTGTGACGTGGCAGCTGTTCATTAGATACCAGGATTTTTCTAGAAGTGTAACCTGAAGACAATTATGAGCGCCTCATCATTCCTGAGGAGAAACCAGACCTTGACTCTTTAACTGCAAAAATGTTTGTCCAATTGAACAAAACTTTTGATAGGAGATGTGAGTCCTCCAAAGCTGGCTAATCTCTTTGTGATAAATAGAGGCATTTTCTCTCCACAAAGCTTGGCCATTCTAAAGTATCATTATAGCTTTTCTTTGTGCCCTGCATAATTTATTTATTTATTTATTATTGGGACTTATATGCCGCCCTATCTCCCGAAGGACTCAGGGCGGCTAACAACAATAACATACAATAAATACAGAAGTTAAGATAAAATTAAAATTAAAGGCCCCTGTACAATAAATTAAAATTAAAATTAAAATAAATTAAAAATTAGAGTTAAAAAATTAAAAACATAATTAAAATCCCTGTCAGTCCAGGTCAGCCAGGTGGAAAAGGAGTTGTTTTGAGGCTGCGGCAAAAGGACCGGAGATCTGGGGCCATCCGAAGCTCATGGGGGAGCTGGTTCCACAGGGCTGGCGCTCCCACAGAGAAGGCCCTCCCCCTGGGGGTCGCCAGCTGACATTGTCTAGCCGACGGTACCCTGATGGCACGTTTGTTAATCTTATTTCATGTGGGCCACCCAGAGGATCATGAAGACTTCACCATCTTCATGCTGTTGAGATGAGGACCCATCCTGAGAAATCTTTTATGATAGGTCCCTTCCTCTGTCCTTCTACCCAGGATACAATTTTCCACCATCCAGAAGAGCAAGAATGCCCTCCTCCTTCACCTCTTCAGTTCATTGCTGTCCTTGGGTTAAAAGTATACTGAAAGATGATTGACAGAATTTCTCCCTCTCCATTAAAGGATTTTCTAGTACATTTCAAAACATATGTTTTATCTAATAAACAATGCTTCAGCCCAGTAAGTAGCCGTTGGTTTTTCATTGAGAGAAACCTCACCAGCCATCATAACAGAGCCATTTACAGAAATACAATTTTTTGAGAGTAGAACGGGTATAATTCCATAGTTAGCTCCATGCAAAGCACCATAATGAAATATATCGGAGGATAAACCTCAGGGGAAAATATGTCAATAATGCAAAAATAAGTTGAGGAAAGCTACCTCCTACATACACGAACATAAAGACAAAACAATGCTACAGCAACATTCTCCTGTGTTCATCTTTAATTCATTTCTTAAACTCCTTTGAAGACCATAGTCTTCTTGAGTTGGAAAAATAATACAGTTAGCATTGATAACATCATATTAGTTATAAGCAAATGTAAATGGGAACTAGTTAAAGTAGCTCTTCTCCTATTTTCTCCAGGGATAGCTGGCTATCTAAATGAAGAATATATATCTGATGCAGCAGAAGGCTGATTTATGTGTTATAGAGACAAGGTTACTTCTAATTTTATTTTTATTTTGGCAAGAATTTCCATTTTACTATTAGATGTGTCTTAAGCCAACACAGTGCTAGGCTGCATTAACAGAGGGATAGAATCAAGATCACGTGAAGTATTAATACCACTTCACAATGCCTTGGTAAGGCCACACTTGGAATACTGCATCCAGGTTTGGTCACCACAATATAGAAAAGATGTTGAGACTCTAGAAAGAGTACAGAGAAGAGCAACAAAGATGATTAGGGGACTGGAGGCTAAAGCATATAAGGAACAGCTGCTGGAATTGGGTATGTCTAGTTTAATGAAGAGAAGGACTAGGGGTGACATGATAGCAGTGTTTCAGTTATCTCAGGGGCTGCCACAAAGAAGAGGGAGACAAGCTATTTTCCAAAGTACCTGAGGGCAGGACAAGAAGCAATGGATGGAAGCTAATCAAGGAGAGAAGCAACCTCGAACTAAGGAGAAAATTCCTGACAGAACAATTAATCAGGAGAACAACCTGACTCCAGAGGCTGTGAATGCTCCAACACTGGAAGCCTTTAAGAAGAGATTGGACAGCCATTTGTCTGAAATGGAATAGGGTTTCCTGCCTGAGCAGGGGGTTGTTCTAGATGACCTCCAAGGTCCCTTCCAACTATTATTATTATTATTATTATTATTATTATTATTATTATTATTATTATTATTATTATTATTATTATTATTATTATTATATTTTTGTGATGGTGAGGTTTTAGATGCTTATCTATTGGGTTTTACTACTGCTTCTATGTTTCCCTTGCATTTTAGTGAGATTTTTAAGATGTTCATGAGGTTCTGCGATCACAACAATTATATTTGAATTTATTTTGATTGCAGCTTTTATTTGTATTCCTTTATAATCATTCTTTCTTTCTTTCTTTCTTTCTTTCTTTCTTTCTTTCTTTCTTTATATCATCTATCATCTACCATCTATCATATATCTATATCTATATCTGCAATTATCCTAAAAATATCTATAGCTATATCTATCTATATATCTATATACACACATGAACACACACAGCCTCTCTCTATTTCTTATACTGAGTTGATAGCAGACAATTTATATAACTACATTTAGAAACTAAGGGAGAAACCAACAATAACACTAACACACTACAAGGCAGATTAAATGATACAATTCAGGGTTTTTTTCATTTCTTGCCTCCTGCACATCCTGAGGGCTGTCCAGACTATTGGGTGAAGGAACATATTGTATTAAGGGGGGAAGGGGAAAGTGGATTGCTACTATTATTTATCTCGAATTTGCCCTCTAAGCAAGGAAAGACAAGAGACTGAAGTTTGCCTCCTTTTATCCCTTATGTGAATAGAATGAGCATCTGCCAAGGACTTTTCTGGTAGCATATTCTTTGTAGTCGCCTCCCATGAATGCATGCATAATGAACATCATGGCAAGCTTGCCACACTCTCTCATATTGCATTAGATTTGGGGAGGGGGGAGTCTGGGGAGTCTGGGGCACAAGGAAAAAGCAGGGTACCACCTCAAGTAAGAAAAAACAGAAGGAACACAACAAGGGTCATCATTTAAAATGAGCATGAAGATATGTAATACAGTTGTGTCAACAATGCAAATAAAATGTATTTTGATAAGCTAATGAAATTATCAAGCTTGTTTTCAGATTTTTATATGTCTTTTTCTAGCACGAATTGTCTGATTTAACTGGGATATTTGTAGTCTCCCTGCCTTCCTTCAAATTTGTAAGCCCCTCTGGATGACCTCATCATTGTGCTCAAACTTGTGGGGTTAAAATGTAAAGTAGAGAAATGTATAAACAAACCATTACTTTGGACAAGGAGCAACGTGGCTCTCTTGTTTTATATTTAAGCATATATTGACTTCAAGTTAAAAGCTCCCTGAAATACGGTTGTCTTGACCTGCCTTCCAGAAGCCAATAAAAAGGTTGACAGGCAGAGCCCTCAAAGTAAGGAGGTCCATAACTGGAGTGCCATCGCTGAAAAAGCTCTACATCTTCTGGTGAACTGCTTTATTATAGGTCACAAGGGAGACACCCCAAAGAGCTTTTTTGGCCAGTCTCATCCCAGAAAAGAACAGCAGGCACTGATGTTTTATGCACTGTCCATCCTACTTCACTTTCTAGTTTTCAGGGCATGCGGCATCTGTCAGTTACAAGAAGCAATAAATCTAGGTCCTTTTATTAAAAAAAGAAAAAAAGTCTTTGTACTGTCACAGCCAGCAGCTCTAGAATTGAAGAAATTTTATTCTCTTTTTCTTGCCAACCTTGCCAGATCTGGCAGCAGATCCCTGGGCTGCTAAAGTTTAGAAGTATAGGGGGAGAAGGGAGCATGCTTTAGTCCCCAACCCTGGAGAAGAAGGAAGAATCTATCTGTCTGTCTGTCTATCTATCTTATCTATCATCTATCTATCTATCTATCTATCTATCTATCTATCTATCTATCTATCTATCTATCTATCTATCTATCTATCTATCTATCTATCTATCTATCTATCTATCTATCTCCCCTTCATGGATTACTGCCTTGTCGTGGCGAAGGGGCTTGCGTAATTCAATGAAGCTATGAGCTATGCCGTGCAGGGCCACCCAAGACGGAAAGGTCATAGCAGAGAGTTCTGACAAAACGTGATCCACTGGAGAAGGAAATGGCAAACCACTCCAGTATCTTTGCCATGAAAACCCTATGGACAGTACTAAAAGGCAAAACGATATGACGCTGGAAGATGAGCCCCTCAGGTCGGAAGGTGTCCAATATGCTACTGGGGAAGAGCAGAGGGCTAGTACTAGTAGCGCCAGAAAGAATGAAGCGACTGGGCCAAAGCCGAAAGGACGCTCAGCTGTGGATGTGTCTGGTGGTGAAAGGAAAGTCCGATGCTGTAAAGATTTTTTCTCCATAGGAACCTGGAATGTAAGATCCATGAATCAAGGAAAGCTGGACGTGGTCAAACAAGAGATGACAAGACTAAACATCAACATCTTAGGTATCAGCGAACTAAAATGGACAGGAATGGGTGAATTTAATTCAGATGACCATCAGGTATACTACTGCGGGCAAGAATCCCTCAGAAGAAATGGAGTAGCCTTCATAGTCAATAAAAGAGTAGGAAAAGCAATACTGGGATACAATCCTCAAAATGACAGAATGATCTCAGTTCGAATCCAAGGCAAACCATTCAATATCACAGTAGTCCAAGTCTATGCCCCAACCACCAGTGCTGAAGAGGATGAAATTGACCAGTTCTATGAAGCTCTACAGCACCTTATAGAACTAACACCAAAAAATGATGTCCTTATCATCATGGGGGATTGGAATGCTAAAGTAGGAAGCCAAAAGATAACCGGAATAACAGGCAAGTTTGGCCTTGGAGTACAAAATGAAGCAGGGCACAGGCTGATAGAATTTTGTCAAGAGAATACGATGGTCATAGCAAACACTCTTTTCCAACAACCCAAGAGACGGCTCTACACATGGACATCACCAGACGGTCAACACAGAAATCAGATTCACTATATGCTCTGCAGCCAAAGATGGAGAAGCTCTATACAGTCAGTAAAAACAAGACCAGGAGCTGACTGTGGCTCAGACCATGAGCTTCTCCTTGCAAAGTTTAGACTTAAATTAAAGAAAGTAGGGAAAAGCACTAGGCCAGTCAGGTATGAATTAAATCATATCCCTGTTCAATATACATTAGAGGTGACAAATAGATTTAAGGAATTAGATCTGATAGACAGAGTGCCTGAAGAACTATGGACAGAGGTTCGCAACATTGTACAACAGGTAGCAACCAAAATCATCCCAAAGAAAAAGAAATGCAAGAAAGCAAAATGGCTGTCTGAGGAAGCTTTGCAAATAGCTGAGGAAAGGAGGGAAGCGAAAGGCAAGGGAGAAAAAGAAAGATATGCCCAATTAAATGCAGAATTCCAAAAAATAGCTAGAAGAGATAAGAATGCCTTTTTAAATGAACAATGCAAAGAAATAGAAGAAAACAATAGAATAGGGAGGACCAGAGATCTTTTCAAGAAAATTGGAGAGATGAAAGGAACGTTTCATGCAAAAATGGGCATGATAAAGGACCAAAATGGCAGGGACCTAACAGAGGCAGAAGAGATTAAGAAGAGATGGCAGAATTACACAGAAAAACTATACAAGAATGAGCTTAACGTCTCTGATAATCACAATGAGGTGGTCACTGACCTCGAGCCAGACATCCTAGAATGTGAAGTGAAGTGGGCCTTAGAAAAGCTGAGCAACAACAAAGCTAGTGGAGGTGACAGTATTCCATCTGAGCTATTCAAAATCTTAAAAGACGATGCAGTAAAAGTGCTACACTCAATTTGCCAGCAAATTTGGAAAACTCAACAGTGGCCACAGGATTGGAAAAGATCAGTTTACATTCCAATTCCAAAGAAAGGCAGTGCCAAAGAATGTTCAAACTATCGCACCATTGCACTCATTTCACATGCTAGTAAAGTTATGCTTAAAATTCTACAAGCTAGACTCCAGCAGTATGTGGATCGAGAACTACCAGAAGTACAGGCAGGAATTCGAAGAGGCAGAGGAACTAGAGATCAAATTGCTAACGTACGCTGGATCATGGAGAAAGCTAGAGAGTTCCAGAAAAACATCTACTTCTGCTTCATTGACTATGCTAAAGCCTTTGATTGTGTGGATCATAACAAACTGTGCCAAGTCCTTAAAGAGATGGGTGTACCAGACCATCTTATTTGTCTCTTGAGAAACCTATATGCGGGCCAAGAAGCAACAGTGAGAACTGGACACGGAACCACTGATTGGTTCAAAATTGGGAAAGGAGTCCGGCAAGGCTGTATACTGTCGCCTTGCCTATTTAACTTATATGCAGAGCACATCATGAGAAAGGCAGGGCTAGATGAATCAAAAGTTGGAATTAAGATTGCTGGAAGAAACATCAACAACCTAAGATATGCAGATGATACCACTCTAATGGCAGAAAGTGAAGAGGAACTAAAGAGCCTCTTGTTGCGAGTGAAGAAGGAGAGTGCAAAACCTGGGTTGAAACTAAACATTAAGAAAACCAGGATCATGGCATCTGGCCCTCTCAATTCCTGGCAAATAGATGGGGAAGAAATGGAGGTAGTGACAGATTTTATTTTCCTGGGCTCCAAGATCACTGCAGATGGGGACTGTAGCCAAGAAATTAAAAGACACTTGCTCCTGGGGAGGAAAGCAATGGCAAATCTAGACAGCACACTAAAAAGCAGGGACATCACCCTGTCAACAAAAGTGCATATAGTCAAGGCTATGGTCTTCCCAGTTGCAATGTATGGCAGTGAAAGTTGGACCATAAGAAAGGCTAAGCGCCAAAGAATTGAAGCCTTTGAACTATGGTGCTGGAGAAGACTCCTGCGAGTCCCTTGGACTGCAAGGCGATCAAGCGATCAAACCGGTCAGTCCTAGAGGAGATCAACCCTGACTGCTCTTTAGAAGGCCAGATCCTGAAGCTAAAACTCAAATACTTTGGCCACCTAATGAGAAGGAAGGACTCACTGGAGAAGAGCCTAATCCTGGCAAAGATTGAGGGCAATAGAAGAAGGGGACGACAGAGAATGAGGTGGCTGGATGGAGTCACTGAAGCAGTAGGCGTGAGCTTAAATGGACTCCAGAAGATGGTAGAGGACAGGAAGGCCTGGAGGAACGTTGTCCATAGGGTCGCGATGGGTCGGACACGACTTCGCAACTAACAACAACAATCTATCCATCCATCTATCTATCTACCTATCTATCTATCTATCTATCTATCTATCTATCTATCTATCTATCTATCTATCTATCTATCTATCTATCTATCAATCATCTGTCCCCATCTACCCCCTTGATTATTTTAACAAATAACTCCAGGTGGCAAACATACCTGATCCTCCTTCCACCTCCAATTTTCCCTACAACAACAATCCTTTGTGATGAATTAGGCTGAGAGAGTGAGTGAGTGACCCAAGGTTTCCCAGTTGGCTTTTATAGCTGAGATGGGATTTGAACTCACAATCTCTTGCTTTCTAGCTTGGTGCCTTAACCTCTAGACCCATGGTGGTGGACCTATGGCACAAGTGCCACAGGTGGCATGCCAAGCTCTCTCCTAAGCCTTCAGCTGGGCTTTATAAAATCTTTTTCGCTTTAGGCCTCCACCGCCGTGTGCAAAAGAAAAGGTTCAATCAATTTCAACTTCTCAAGGGGAAAAAAAAGTTCTCACAAAGTTGGAATTGATTGAACTTTTTAGTCCCACCCAGTCTGCTGTTACCACGGCAGCCACACCCACCCAATTGGCCACACCCACCAAAAGAGCCATGCCCACCCGGCACCCGATGATACATAAGTGGGTTTGGGGTTGCAGTTTGGGCACTCAGTCTCTAAAAGGTTTGCTATCACTGCTCTAGACCAAACTGTCTCTCAATCAAAGATCAGTTCCATACTGGGTGGGTGCAATTTGGACACATGTTTTCTGAAAAGGCGCTGAACATGTGTCAAACATACATCCTCACCTGCAGATTGGGCATTACTTAACTCATCCATGGAGGAGGGATACAGCTCTAGTAGGGAACACGTGATGCATAACAATATTCTAAAATTGTTGGGGTAGGACAGGGTTTCCCAACCATAGTAAGTTTAAGATGTGTGGACTTCAACTCCCAGAATTCCCCAGCCAGCCACACTGACTGGGGAATTCTGGGAGTTGAAGTCCATATATCTTAAAGTTGCCAAAGTTAGGAAACCCTGCGGTGAGGGAAACTAATATTTGGTCTACAGTGGTTTAATTAAGAGACTTGCTAAGGGCTTATTTTTTGGATAATTATCACAAGCAAGTTCCTTTCTTTATTAAACATACCTTGCTATGGATATATCAGCTTTCAGACCAACCACACCCTTCAAATTACATTGTTTTCTATATCTGCCTATGTGCCAATGGATTGCAGCCTCCCAAGATATAGCTCCTATCATCTTGTTGTTGTTGTTGTTGTTAGCTGCGAAGTCGTGTCCGACCCATCACGACCCTATGGACAACATTCCTCCAGGCCTTCCTGTCCTCTACCATCTTCTGGAGTCCATTTAAGCTCACGCCTACTGCTTCAGTGACTCCATCCAGCCACCTCATTCTCTGTCATCCCCTTCTTCTATTGCCCTCGATCTTTCCCAGCATTAGGCTCTTCTCCAGTGAGTCCTTCCTTCTCATTAGGTGGCCAAAGTATTTGAGTTTCAACTTCAGGATCTGGCCTTCTAAAGAGCAGTCAGGGTTGATCTCCTCTAGGACTGACCGGTTTGATTGCCTTGCAGTCCAAGGGACTCGCAGGAGTCTTCTCACGCATCATAGTTCAAAGGCCTCAATTCTTTGGCGCTCAGCCTTTCTTATGGTCCAACTTTCACTGCCATACATTGCAACTGGGAAGACCATAGCCTTGACTATACGCACTTTTGTTGACAGGGTGATGTCTCTGCTTTTTAGTGTGCTGTCTAAATTTGCCATGGCTTTCCTCCCCAGGAGCAAGCGTCTTTTAATTTCTTGGCTACAGTCCCCATCTGCAGTGATCTTGGAGCCCAGGAAAATAAAATCTGTCACTACCTCCATTTCTTCCCCATCTATTTGCCGGGAATTGAGAGGGCCAGATGCCATGATCTTGGTTTTCTTAATGTTAAGTTTCAACCCAAGTTTTGCACTCTCCTTCTTCACCCGCAACAAGAGGCTCTTTAGTTCTTCTTCTCTTTCTGCCATTAGAGTGGTATCATCTGCGTATGTTAGGTTGTTGATATTTCTTCCGGCAATCTTAATTCCAACTTTTGATTCATCTAGCCCCGCCTTTCTCATGATGTGCTCTGCATATAAGTTAAATAGGCAGGGCGACAGTATACAGCCTTGCCGGACTCCTTTCCCAATTTTGAACCAATCAGTGGTTCCATGTCCAGTTCTCACTGTTGCTTCTTGACCCGCATATAGGTTTCTCAAGAGACAAATAAGATGGTCTGGTACTCCCATCTCTTTAAGAACTTGCCACAGTTTGTTATGATCCACACAATCAAAGGCTTTAGCATAGTCAATGAAGCAGAAGTAGATGTTTTTCTGGAACTCCCTAGCTTTCTCCATGATCCAGCGTATGTTGGCAATTTGATCTCTAGTTCCTCTGCCTCTGCGATATCCTGCCTGTACTTCTGGTAGTTCTCGATCCACATACTGCTGAAGTCTAGCTTGTAGGATTTTAAGCATGACTTTACTAGCATGAGAAATGAGTGCAATGGTGCGATAGTTTGAACATTCTTTGGCACTGCCTTTCTTTGGAATTGGGATGTAAACTGATCTTTTCCAATCCTGTGGCCACTGTTGAGTTTTCCAAATTTGCTGGCAAATTGAGTGTAGCACTTTTACTGCACTGTCTTTTAAGATTTTGAATAGCTCAGCTGGAATACTGTCACCTCCACTAGCTTTGTTGTTGCTCAGCTTTTCTAAGGCCCACTTCACTTCACATTCTAGGATGTCTGGCTCGAGGTCAGTGACCACCTCATTGTGATTATCTGGGACGTTAAGCTCATTCTTGTATAGTTCTTCTGTGTAATTTTGCCACCTCTTCTTAGGCTGTTTTATGTGTGAAGTTCCATGCTCCATAGCATAACAATCCTGTTTAGAAAAATAAAGAACAATTATATAAAATGTCAACTTGTGCTCTTAATTGCTATACATTTCAAAGTAAAGCACATTAGCTAAGGAGATGCATAATCTCAAATTAAATATTGCTAGGACTGTAAAATAATAAACTCAGACCCTATAGGGGATATTAAAGCCCATTTACCATAGCCATGTATCTCCTGCCTACTGAATGTTCATATTAGTGCATAGGAATTTGAAAGGTGGCCAAACCTACATCAATCAGGGTGTTGTTCAAGGTCTTAGTGATGGTTTTTAAGTCCTTACATGGCATGGGTCCGGAATACCTCGGGGACCACCTGCTGCCGGCGTCGACTCCCCTCCGCCCCGTGCGTTCCCACAGAGAGGGCCTCCTCAGGGTGCCTCCAGTCAGAGAATGTCGGCTGGTGGCCCCCAGGGGGAGGGCCTTCTCTGTGGGCACTCCGGCTTTGTGGAACCAGCTGCCGGTTGAGCTCCGGATGGCACCGGATCTCCGCTCCTTCCGGCGCGGGTTAAAGACCCATTTATTTGAACAAGCTGGCCTGGCCTGATGGGGAATCACTTAGGGTTTTAATATTTATATATATTTTTTATTGTTTTTATTGTGGGCAATAATTTAATTCTTTTTTAACTTTTGTACTTTTGTAGTTTTAAGATATGCCCTGTTCACCGACCTGAGTCCTTCGGGAGAAGGGCGGTATAAAAATTTAATAAATAATAATAATAATAATAATAATGTACATATTTTTATATTAATAAAGAATTAAGTTCAGTATGAATACAAATAACTACACAATGGTATGCAGCATAATCTTTTGTAGTTTGGTTACTGAATTCTCCCTTTTGTAGAGGAGCTATTTTATTCCTTATTCATTTGGGTTAGCTCCTCCACATGAATGTTGCTTTATATTTACAGGACTAATCACCTTCTCCCATTGTTTAATTAAACTGAGTGCTTTCATAACCCCTTGAGTTGTCTGGATGCAACAATCAGCTGCCAAGGGTGAAAATGGGTAAAAATAACAAGTGTCACCATGTGAAAAATAAAATTACTGTTCCAACACAGATTGATACAAAGCAGGACCCATCCAATATAAAGAATGTGGTATCCCTGGTCTGCTTATTAGACAGGCCTGTAAGTATATGTATTTTAGTATAAATCTTGCTGAGAAGATGAGGACTGAACTGAGGCTTCAATACAAGTGCGGGGATTACGCTGGGAATGTAATAGTTGGGAAAGTGTGCCTTGCACATTTATAATCTCCTAAGATTTACTTTGTTCCCATTCCCAAAGAACCAATCCTATTCTCAGTATTGTTTTATCGTTCCTCTCTATAAGTGGCTGTAAGGACCTGCCCCAGCGGGCCCCTCAGGAAACCAAAGCAGCCTGGTCTTGGAACCAGCCAGAAAGCAGTCTGCTCCGTCTCCTAAAATAATCCCCTTCCTTAATTCCCAAGCAGTTACAGCAAAAGCAAAAAGTATACAAAGAATGCCAACAAGACTTCCTCCCCCTCCCCCCCCCCCCCGCTTCAACAGAATGGCCGGGCATGATGGTGGACCTGACAGTGGCCTTGCCCCACCACTTTTAATTTGAGTGATATACCACACATGATATTTACAAGAAAGAGAAATCAACATCTCATACTGACATCCCTGTCCTTCAAATATGTTATAATGCCAATTGCATTAGGCTGTAGATAAAGCGGATGGGAAACCAACTGCAGGATTCATATTCTTTCTTTGGGAGGTAAAATCCACCCATCGCTTACTGGACTGAGAAACAAAAGATAAAATAACCTTTATTGTCATTTTTTTTTTACTGTGGGCACAATGACACACATCAAAAATGAAATTTAGTTGCCCGCTCTCAAAGAGAACACATACATGACACACACCTAAACATACTATATACAACATATACATACTATATACAACATATGTATAGACCCATACCCCTACATATACATAACATATGAATATTAAACACTGTCCATCCTGAATATATAACGGAAGGAGGAAGCCTGAGAGTTCACAAGGTTAATGCTGTATGGAATGAAACTATGGCTGAATCTGGATGTTCTGCTGCGGATACCACGAAGCCTCCTCCCAGAAGGTAACAAGGAAAACAGTTCGTGAAGAGGATGTGTAGTGTCCCAGACAATCCTGCGGATCCTATTCAAACAACACTTCTGTGCTATGTCTTCGATAGGAGGGAGGGAATGATCTTTTCGGCCATCCTCACCACTCTCTGCACCGCCTTCCTGTCTGAAGCAGTGATGCTTCCAAACCAGACTGTGATGCTGTATGCTCTCTCGATAGCTTTGTCATCTGTACAGGTAGTCCTCAATTTAGCACGACAATTGAGACCAGATTTTTCATCGCTAAGCAAGGCGGTTGTAAAGTGACACCTATGCAGAATGGAGACCTTGGCTCCTTGCTACTTATAGATTAACCGTTTGATAGCAAAATTGAAAATGCTTTAATGAATGAATGAAAAAGGATAATCAAATTAATGCAACTGAATGATTCTCAAATTACTAATGGAAAATTTCAAGGTAGGGGGCACAATGGAAGGAAAAAATAATTCAGAAATGGAAAATGGTTTTCTATATTTCTGCCCTATTCTGGATTGTTCATGTTAAGATCTTTATGACAGAGGTCAATTTATAGCTTGAGTTAGATCTCAGCTATCACATGGCTTGTGCTTGTAGAGGTGATAAATTCCTCTGAAATCCACTTTTTAGATACAGACAGCATTATACTTCTCAGCTATCTATAGATGCACTGTGTTTCTTTTTTTAAAAAAAAGAATCCACGATTGTCAAATGAGCTCTATCTTATCTCCAGTGGTTTATGTACCATTCTTTCTAGCCCTGTATCAAATGGAGCTTCACACAACAGAAAAACGGAAGGACGTCTACATTCCCTTTAATGTTAAAATAGGTAGGTAATCATAAGGATAAGAAACCAAAAACTATCCCAGAAGGGCAAGCATTTTCCTGTGCCACTTTTCTTGGCACAGCTTTTGAATTTTCTGCTCATTCTACAGTTTCTACTTAGTTGAGTCCAGTTTACTTCTCAACACCTGGACACGTACTCTACATAGATTTCGCTGGACATATTATCTAGTATTCTATAGTTTTCAAACAGAAGTGATCTACCCAAGGCTCCTTTTGGGGATCCTTTTTGACTTCCCAGTTTAGCCTATGTCCCCAATATTTTCTAATGGTTTCTCTTCCAAGAACTAATCAGATTGGACCAAGCCTAAAACCTGGTGATCTGTATGGCTCAGCAAATGGCTGACACTACCTTTATCACCATTTCTATTGTCTTGGGTGCACACAATCACCATTTTTTAAAGGATGGCTTGCAACAAGTAGTGTGAGAAGGAAAGACCCTAATGACACCCTTGCCACTCAGATCACTCGCCAACCCTGATCTTCCCTGACATGCCACTGAACCCCAAGCAACAAAACAAAAGACCCCTTGTGCTTTTCTGCCCATATTGACACTTGGACTGAAACTAGCGGTTCCCTTGCCAGGAAATTGGTAAATGTCAGCAACTAAATCAAACGCATAAGAGATCCCCTCAAGATATGGAAATTCTTTATATGCACAATAGGATTCTCCAGACCCACCACCCAAAATCAGCACCTGGACACAGAAAGAGAAAATTATCTCACCCTGCAGGGTGAAAAAATTGCATTTCCTCCACACTGGACACAGCTTGATCTCTGAGGAGAACCACATTTGTGTACTCTCTAAAACAAAGACCAAACTTTCCTGTAAATATTACTAACCCTGCCTTTCAATGTGTAAAGGTAAAGGTTTCCCCGCACATGTGTGCTAGTCATTTCCAACTCTAGGGGCCGGTGCTCATCTCCGTTTCAAAGCCGAAGAGCCAGTGCTTGTCCGAGGACGACTCCGTGGTCATGTGGCCGGCATGACTAGATGCCAAAGGTGCACGGAACGCTGTTACCTTCCCACCGTAGTGGTCCCTATTTTTCTACTTGCATTTTTACGTGCTTTCGAACTGCTAGGTTGGCAGAAGCTGGGACGAGTAACAGGCGCTCACTCTGTTACGCGGCACTCGGGGTTCAACCCACCAAACTGCCAACCTTCTGATCGACAAGCTCAGTGTCCTAACCCACTGAACCACTGCGTCCCTTTCAATGTGTGGCCATCTGCAATTGCTAACCTGTCTGTTCTCTGTAATAAATTCTACCTCCACTTCAAGCAGTTGTCGTGTGGTCTTTGACCTGGTCTGGAATGAACAGAGAAGTTTCTTCTAATGGTAGCAAGAGCAGTTGTGGCATCCAGCTCTATTCTGTTCTGTTCTGTTCTGTTCCGTTCCATTCCAACATCCATGTCTGAGAAAGTCATAGGGGTCTTTCACAGATGGGGTAGAGGCAGAAGGCCATTCCTGGGCCCACTCAATATATCAGGTGGGCAAATGGGCAAGAGGCAGACCATGCAACATGGAAACCATGGTGATGACAGCTTACAAGGTCCACATCTTCCCATCTTACCTGACTCGTGGTTATCTGTGCTGCCAGAATAAATAACATTCAGTGAAATCCTCTGGACCCCACATCTCCTTCTCCCCAGTTACAGACCCTTGTTTTTTCTCAAAAGATATACCAGTCCTCTTTAATATCCCTACCTTTAGCTGCATTTCTTTCCCTCTTTCACAGAAAAATAGCAGAGAGGAACCCCTCCCTGATATGTTCTGTCACACATCCTACTGGCTTTATGTCACAGAGACATTTAAAACAGGCCCACGACTCAGGGAGCCGGCAGGAAGAATCGACAAGGCAGAGCACAGAGAGAAATGGGGAGTTGCAGAAGGTGACAACTTGCCCATCGGTAAGGGATAAAAATGCAACGCTTGCCTAAAAAGTCACTTTGACATCTCTGAGCCTTTGTAAAAATAAAGACCAAGGAGGAAAGCAAAACATTTCAAGGTGGAATCTTTAAAATCTCTCTCTCTCTCTCTCTCTCTCTCTCTCTTTCTCTCTCTTGATTTAAGAAAGCTGGAAATCCAGCTGGGTTTGACATCTTGACTCTAAAGCTGCTCTTGCTCCCTTTTACTAGGTGAGTGGTTTTTTTTTCAAAAGCAGATCATTTTTTTAACGTATTAATAGTATTTCTTCCAGTGAAATATTATTCCTCCCTCCAGTCTCCAGTCTCATTTCCATCTTCCTTTTCCTATGCTTTGGATTTTGTAGACTCGAGGACGGTTTTTTATTCCTGGAAATCTTAGCACAGCTCAGAGAAAGAAAAACCACTGGGAGGAGACCATACTTGGAGATAACTCCAAGTGATTTTCTTGCCAACTTGATGCAAAGGTAGTTAGTTTGTGGTTGTGTGAATCTTTTGAGTTTGCTAGAATTTAAGAGATGGAATAGAAATACATTTCCATTTCCATTTCCATTGAGAATACATTTTGTGTTCCAGAAGCACAATTAGATGTTAAAGGGGGAATTGCAACTATGCAGAAGAAATTTGTTTGTTTGCCTTCTTTCCTCTGGCCCATGATAAAACTTTACTATTTCAGTTAGTGGGTTACTGAATTCAGTTCTCAATAGGGAAAGAGAAATAACTCAGTGGGGGAAATGTATTTGCAGAGGAGAACCTCTTGTTGAGAAAGAATGTGGAATAGGAAGTGTGGTAGAGCCCATGCAGTGTTTATGTTGATTGTCAATACTGCTTTTTTGTTTCTCAGCTTTGTGTCTGTGTCTGTGTCTATGTGTCTTTATCTGTGTGTATAATTTTTAAATACTGTTAGCTGTCCAGAGGTGAATTTGAGATGAGTGGCCATATAAATTGAACTAATAAATGTATATAGATCAATGAAATTAAGTCCCTCCCTTAACGTCTATCATGTTGTGAAAATGATTTGCCTATTTAAAAATTTATTGAATGTTTACTTATCTTTGTTATGAAATGCAATCAGATTTATTTTTTTGTGGGTTCTGCTAATACTCACACAGAGGCTGAGTGAACATAATAACACTGGTGTTTGGTGCACGCTTCATTTATTTCACGTGATATATCCCCATGAAGAAGCCATTTAGATTCGGGAACTGGTTGACCACTTTTAGCTGCTATAACCATAACAAAATGCTTCCAGTAATTGGAGATCAGTCCTAACATCACTGGGTAAACCTTTTGGCCCATTGCCATATAGTGAATTACATGGTGAACTGCAAGTACTGAATGCCAGAGCCTGGGTAGTTCTGAAACCAAATGCACTGAACTAAATGTAAAGATTTGTGAGCTCAGTTTCAGGTAAAGGACTTGAAACCCATAAATAATACCTGCAACCTATTTCTGAGAAGTCCCAATAAGGATGAAACTGATCGTGTAATGCTTCCTGGTGGTCTATTTAACTGGAAAAATGCCTCCACTCAGTAATATTTGAGAGTTTTCAAGCAGGAACTATATATTCCAAGGCCTTCCACAATGTTTCTATGGAACTTTGACCTCAACATCCAAAACATTGTTCTTCATCCATTCCCTTGAAGACCTGCTTGTAAATTTGGAGTTACTATCTTCCTGCTTGATCATTTTCGGCAGACAGAAGGCATGTTGTTCTTCATTGTGATCTCCGATCCAAGCAGAATTCATGTTTCCTTCAGTGACAGCAAGGCATCCAGGTACTGAGGTAGCAAAGTATTTCCAAATAGTGATGCAATTAGTATCACACTTTTCCTCTGGGAGTTCAAGATGGTATACATCACACTCCCTTCTCCACTTGTATTTCTTAAAACAGTTACTTTATAAAGTAGGTTGGGCTGAAACAAAATTATTGGCCCAAAGATATTCAGTGTCAGGCTCCAATAATCAAAAAAGACCTATGGTGATTCGTCCAAGTAGATTTCATTATTGTTTCACACCTATAGATAGAATCTTGCCAAACTGAAGCACACTGTTATCTACAACAAGCACATATTCTGAGAACTGTTAGGAAGAAGCTATCTTTTGCCTCTTCTTCTCACACATGTACTGACCTGCCACTTACTCCTCTGGAATGCACCCCTTCCTCTTGGGAATTCAGACTGCAGTCCATCACACTCAATGACTCTCTATGGCTACACCTGGGTCTCCCCAGTGCCAATCCAATATCCTAACCACTGTACTAAAAGGTGTATGACAATAGAACCTCAAGTATGAGGTTGGTTGGGTGTTGTTTTTTTTAACTGTGGAATGTACGGCTTGATTTCTGCCAAACACAATGACATTATTATAGCCTCCCTCCCCCCACTAAATTCCAATTTTTGACTCATTTATTTATAGAATATTCTTCCAGAATTCTGAAGGGTCATCCTGTGCTTTTGGCAAACTTGAAATGAGTATCTATCTTCCTCTTAGTCAGCAGTGCCCATTTTACCCAAGTTTATTCTGCAATGGAGACATATTCACTTTAGCCAAAGCAAAGAGAGGCCTGAAGTTCTCCAGATGTCGTTCTGAGTTCTTTGGACAACTTGATGTTCTTCTTTTGGAGAGATTTTGATATGATGCCCTTTTGCTTCATATCGTCATTTCACAATGACGATCCCAATGGTGGAGCAGTGATCTCTAAGAGCTTTACAAATGATTTTGTAACCCTTCCAAACTGGTAGACATCAAGACATTTTTTATGGGAGTCTTCAAAGCTGTCTTTTGAGCAAGTCATAATATGCTTCTATAGCCTGTAAAGTGAGACTTTCACTGTGACGAGGGGAGATTTATATAGAGCAGGGCTGGCTGATTTTTTTAATGAAGTACTCAGACAAGTAATCTAGATATCCTCTTAATTGAATTGAATGAGCTAAGGGGGGAGGATTCTTTTTCACAATGGCCTGTTGTATGTTAAATGATTTTTAAATGAAGGAAGCACCAAATGGCCCTGTTTCCACTCAGACCCCCCTTTAAAAATCTGATAGCTGTTAATTTTCAACAGCAAAGATACATAACAATTCAGAAATTTAAAAGGGGTGAATACCTTTCCACTGAACTGAACAGCCTTCTCTTTCTTCCACATTTCTGTTTTGCCTACAAACCAGGATAAAGATGCATTTATCAAACTTATACACAGTTCCACCTTAAAGTCTCAGATATAAAATAACCACATTTTCCTAAAAAGTTTAGTAACCCTGAAATGTTTTGAACTCATTTTAAGTTTCATGTTTCCCCGGGCTCATTTTATATCCATTTAAGCTGCTTTTGGGGTTTTTTTTTCTGTGGCCTCATTCTGTGTTGCTCACCATCATGTTTACCCTGTTTATTTAAAAAGAGCCACGGTAAGGTTCAGAAAGTTTTATCTTGGAAGCTGTACTGTATTCCAGGTTGGTTTAACCTTGGAAAGCTGCCTAATAAAAGATGCTCAGTCTAATCTGACAGAGAGGAGCTGTCAGTAGATCAGCCAGTATTAACAGCATCACAGATAACTGGGCCTGAAGAAATGTAAACATTTGTAAACAGACATGCGCACACCCTCTAGATATACCCAAATATACCATCCTTTTGTAAGATTACCTCTGCTGTTACTGAGATAAGGTTTGTTGCACTAAAACAATTGACTCTGCTGGCATATTCCAAGGGTTAGGTTCTCTTGCTCGTTTTTCAGGAAAGTTTGTGGGGATTTTTTTAATAACCTATTTTGCAAACTTAAGAACCCCAAGCTTTCGTCATTCTGCAGTGATTAACCCACAGACTGCTTCTTTGTGAATTTTAGCATTCTGCCTTACCGTATGATGTGACGGATGGATCCCAGACAAAACTGTAGAACAGAACTATCCTCCAGACTTCCCACTTCTCTGAACATCGTGACATGATTCTGGCTGGCTGAAATGCATTTTTAAAAGAGCATTTAAAATGTAATGGGAGAGAATGTTTGTAAAATCAAAACAAAATATAAAGAAATGGGAAAGGTATTTATATGAAGAAAAAAAAGGAAAGAAGGAAGGAAGGAAGGAAGGAAGGAAGGAAGGAATGTAATAATAATAATAATAATAATAATAATAATAATAATAATAATAATAATAATAATAATAATAAGTAGTTGGAAGGAACCTTGGAGGTCATCTAGTCCAACCCCCTGCTCAGGCAGGAAACCCTATACCATTTCAGGCAAATGGCTGTCCAGTCTGTTCTTAAAAACCTCCAGTGTTGGAGCATTCACCACCTCTGGAGGCAGGTTGTTCCAGGAAGGAAGGAAGGAAGGGTCTATTGGTTTCATATTCATATCTATCTATTATTTATCTGTTTAGCTATCATCTAGCTATCATCTAGCTATCTATCTAGCTATTTATCTAGCTATCTAGCTATTTACAATGTATAAGAATGCGGTGAATCATCTATACAATACTTATTAGGAGGTGCATTATATGGCTTATCATCATCATCACCACCACTATAATAATAATAAAACTGTCCATTTCAGGTCCTTGGGAAAGACTTGATAGTTGGATAAAAAAAATGCCAAATCCTGTCTAAATATCTGGCTGACAGTGCAATGAACTAGTAACACAAATGCAACAATACAGTGGATACAAGTTAAATGCAATGGAATATTTTAAAAAATGAATGAATAGGAAACTGTTCTCAGGGAGCAGATGAATGAGCACATGAGGGTCAGAAAACTAAACAAAAGATCTATGTCAAGAAATTGGGTCAGCTGAAAATCGGAAGTGATAGGAAGATTTCAGAGCCTTCAAGGAGGAGATGCCAGAAAGGTGTTATTTTTATGCACCATCCGTTAAAATTATAAATGACCTTGTGATGCAAAGAGCAGTTAGCTGAGTCCCAAGGTAGCTGACAAGCCCCAGAACAGCCCATTGAAATTCTGGTCCCATCACCAACACTCAGAAGAAATCCATCACACACCAAGCAAAGACCTTCTCTGTTGTACAGTATATATGATTATGCAGGCATATCAATGGAGAACATCGCTACTAAATGGTAATCTCTTTAATATAATTAAGTTGAACTAAACATACAAGTTGGTCTCACGCATGGCTTGTTCAGTATTCCACTCTAATGATCCTACAGTGGGGAACTGATTAGTGAGGCCTATGGAAGACAGCAGGGAATGGGGCGGTAAGCTCAGTTAAAGATCATTTGATGTTTGCGGATGTAACAACATACAGTTTTTTCCTCTTCCATTTTTTTTTAAATGGATGCAATGGTCAAGCTTTTTGGATATGAAGTGTTGACACTGAATTCTGAATTAGCTCCCTTTACATCTTCAGTTGTCTTATAGTTCATCTCCCTTTCAATTGCTAAGAGACCTGTATATCAAGGATGCATATATTCAACTTGCATTTAAAATCTCAAGAAAATGAAATGTTAACAAAAAGAAAACAATCTTGCCTATTTGCATGACTTGCTGTCCACAGCCTTTTCTTATAGAACCATTTGTTTGAATCCACTTGATCATTTCAGCTGTCCTTTGTGAACCTTTTCTAGATCTAGAACGTTCCAATCCAAGTGTTCCCCAAACTGTACAGAACATTCCAAAGGTATTTGCACTGCGCTTATTTTTGATTCCTTTCCAAACAAACCCACGCGATGAACAGAGTGACTGAGCAAGGGATCTCATCCAGATCTCCCAACTGAATCCTGCAATGAAAGCAGTAAAAGGAGGAGCCTAATAAGTCTTCAGTCACCCCCAAAGGAATCTAGCAGCACACATTTACCTCACACTATGAAGCCACCGAGTGCTGAAAAAATGAATCTTACCTTCTCCAAAGCTTGTCTGCCCTTACTTGACAAGATGATTGACTAAAACATAAATTGGGCAATGATATATAGAGGGCATTCACTCTGGGGAAAAAAAAGGACTGTGTTCATTGAAGCTTGTATGTGCCAAAGGCAGTGATTGATGGGAGATACCCACAAATCCCAGTGGGGGAAAAGTTCTGCATATACTGCTAATCTCAGTTGAAGAGTTGTCTTCCTCGGTTGTGAAAATGGTAAGTGCCTCCTTACATCTGCCTTGAATGTCTGCTCCTGCACCCTTCCCCTAAAAGAAAGGTATCATTGATGCCCAAGGTCCCCTTGAGGGTGGGGGGGTCCCTGAACAAACTCTGGAAGGTTTGTTCATCCAGATTTTTCCCCAGTCTGAATTCAGGTTTTAGCACTAGAACTGCACTGTTCACCAGACACCTGATCTGCTTTTGGGGAAAAGACAGTGTGGATATGAATCTCCTGCCTCCCTTAGTAGTTTTTGATACCATTAAAACATGGTACAGGTAGTCCTTGACTTATGACCACAATTGAGCCCAAAATTTCCTTTGCTAAGTGAAACAGTTGTCAAATGAGTTTTGCCCCCTTTTACGACCTTTGTTGCCACAGTTGTTAAGCAAATCACTGCAGTTAAGTTACTAACACAGTTGTTAAGTGAACCTGGCTTTCCCATTGACTTTGTTTGTCAGAGGTCGCAAAAGTGATCACTTGACCCTGGGACTCTGCAACCATCATAAATATGAATCAGTCACCAAGCGTCTGAATTTTGATCAGATGGAGATGCTGCAACAGTCGTAAGTGTGAAAAACGGCCATGAGTCACTTTTTCCAGTGCTGTTGTAGCTTCAAACAGTCACTAAATGAATTGTTGTTAAGTCAAGAACTACCTGTTTTCTGTTGCACTATTGCACTAATTTCCTGGAGCTTGAACAGGAGGCAGTGGTCTTCGGTGGTTCTGCTCCTACCTGCAGGTTAAGGCCCAGAAAGTGACAGTAAGGAAGAGGGCCACTTCGATTGTGATATCCCAGTTGCACCAACCTTTGAGCATCAGGAGAAGGCTTGGCTTTTTGGCCAAGTGGTGACCCTATCCTGGTAAAGAGGTTTGTTAATGCTTCTGGGACACATTTTTGATATCACTATGCAGAGTTGGGATTAGTTTCTTTGGAGGTGACCAACATTATTCACTCTGTAGTCTATAGAACCATCCTGGAGTGTTTCTATTGTTAACAGATAGGCAGAGGCAATTTGGCCTAGTGGTTAAGGAACCAAGCTATAAACCAGGAGGCCGTGGGTTCTAATCCCACTTTAGGCATGAAAGCAAACTGGGTGACACTGGGCCAGTCACTGTCTCTCTCAGCCCAACCCATCTCACAGGGTTGCTGTTGTTGTTATTGTGAAAATAGGAGGAAGAAAGAATATTAGGTATCTTCGCTGTCTTGAATTGTAAACAAACAAACAAATAAATAAATAAATAATAGATAAGATTGCATGATTAGGTGATTGTTCAAGACTCATAAATATTCTGACCTAAACAGTTCATTATTATATTTTTAATTCTGTGAAGCCATTCCTTTAAAATAATCTTTATATTTACCATATTCTCAGAGAAAACATTGCAGAAAATGATTGGCCTAGAAATATCCTTTTTTAAAAAATATCTAAATGTCACCTTTTTCATTATATCCCATTTGCTTGAGTGCTTTTTCAGGCTACTATTATCATTCTTTTCCCTTAAACTTTATGTACAGGGCTACTTCATGATCCAACACATTTGGCAATAATGATAAAATACGATAGAACAGACGTTTAACATAGACAGAAGTTTTCCTAGCATTTCTGAGAAGTATCTAGTTGCCCAAGAAAAATTAGGTAGGTAAATGGACTTTTCAATAGTTGATTTTGTTACTTCAGGCTGAGAGGTTTATTTGATGAAATACAAACAGGGTTAGCCTTTGAAAAGATTCTTTTAAGCCAAGGGGTCAACAGGTACCAAAGGCATTGAAAGAGATACGAGTAATTGTTGTTATTACATTATTATATATTAGAGCATGTGCTAGAATTTCACTAATCCGCAAGGCTGTCATCTAGGACAATTTTATGCGATGTTCAATGGCAGGAGAGCAGAAACACTTTGAACCTGAATGCAGCCATAGTTTCATAGCAATTTATTATATACAGTTGATAAAGTCTACTATACCATCTGGCAGGATTGCATAACACGTCTCATTGATTCTGACATGCACATCTTCAAATGATAATGCTGCAAGCTTTAATTTGCTGGCACAGAATTGTTGTGTTATCCCTTGTGCAATAATAGAGTTTTCCCACCAAATGCTACCTGTTACTTTCTTGTCATTCAAGGCTCTAAATATATAACAGTATCAACCGAAACACATACCACCTTGAATCCTATAATGCTCAAATAGTCACACAACCTCCTTTTTGTCTCAAATGTTGCAGAAACCATTATTGTTCTCTGAATATGCTTCTTGAAAAGTTAAATGGCAACTTCGGGATGATTTATTCTAGTGCACTATTATTTATCATACAAACAGCACATTCCAAGTGCAAAAGGAAACAACTAACTATAAAAATTGAGCTCTCTGTTGTGGATAGCACAGATTGCCCCAGCTCTAAAATCAGCATGGCTGAAATGTTCTTTTGCAAATCAACATGTCATTACTAATTCTATTTTTTCCTCCAGATGTTCCTTTAATCCATACCAAAAAAGTCTAGAAATCGCATGTCTCCCCGATGAAATAACAAGGTCCACATTTATGAAGTCCCCATATTTTTGTAGTCTCATGTTATATGTGCTCAGACAAAGGCAGGATACAGAAGGATGATTTGACATCTGGCTTCTCCACAGTCTATCAGTGAGCTGTAACTGTCATCAGGATTGTTTCACATGAGGTAGGAAAGACAGCTGTACAAAGACCCAATTCCGGCAACCAAGGCAATTACTCACTTTTAGAAATACCATCGCAACTGGAATTAGTGCTCCATAGTAGAAACTGAGCTAATTCTAAGTCAACGCTTTGTCTGAAAACACCAGCCCTCCCCTTTATCCAGCTGGTCATGAGAGATTGGATCTGTGCAAAGATTTGAGATTTATTTCAGGATTTTAGGATTGTAAGCCACCTAGAGTTATGGGATGGAGATGGGTGGCTATAGAAAATGAATGAGAGAGTGAGTGAGTGAGTGAGTGAGTGAGCGAGCGAATGAATGAATGAATGAATGAACGAACAAATGAATGAATGAATGAATGAATTAATTAATTAATTAATTAATTAATTAATTAATTAATTAATTAATTAATTAATTAATTAAAATCATTTCTTACAAGGACATGCTAAGTTGATGTGGTATGATCATACACCACCTGGCTCATGCAGTGAAGCTTGGATGCCTGAACTGATGGTTGTGTAGGTTTGGCTACACTTCCACTTTTTGTACTGATCTGCCTATCCCAGTTTTCCATTTATAATCTCTTAAAGGTTTTGATACACATTGATCACAGATGAAATGACATTAAAATTGTCTATCAACCTTTTTCTTTCCAGTCAATTCAGGGCCCAATCTCTTTAACTTTGGTAAAAACCAACTATGGGCAGGTCCTAGAAAGAAAGAAAAAAAGAAAAAAAATATTCCATTTCACTCTGGTCCAGCATTATTCTAGCACTGGCATTACAGACCAGATACCAGCACTATCTGCTATTCCAGCCCAGAATCCTTATCCTTATGATTGGGACAGGCTATAAATATTGTAAATAAAATATGTCTGGCTTTATAGAAAAAAACCCTCAGACACTTCAGTTTTCAACATACCTTCAATGTTCCTAGTGGAGTTCTTCCTGGTGGATTTCTCACTGACATGAAGTGAGGGGGGGGAGAATTAATTGCAATAATACACTTCTTTCCTATTCCACAGGGCAACTTTCTGCATGTTCCCCCAGTGCACCAAACAGACTCTACTCTCTGGGTGGTTCATTCTGTTGCTCAGCTGAGTAACAGTCCACAAAGAGATGAACCTGATAGGAGCTGCGGAAGATCATGTCAAGATATTGAATAGGACTCGTGCTCCCTTTCAACATTTACTAAGCACTTAGGTGGGTATACGATACTTCTCAGCTTTCTTGTTAAGCTACAAGAGTGATATAAGGACGGGATACAATAACCCAACACTTGCCACACTGAATGACTGAGGATGCTCAGGTTTCATTCCCAGTGCTATGCATTTTCTTTCTGCTCTCATTGTCCCATGGTCATAAGTGGAGAAAGGTTTGTGAACTGGTCAGGATAACAGAATAACAGAACTGGAAAGAACCTTGAAGGTTCTCTAGTCCAACCCAATGTTCAATCAGGAAATCCTGTGCCATTTCAGACAAACGGTTGTCCGATCTCTTCTTAAAAACCACCAGTGTTGGAGCATTCACAACTGCTGGAGGCAAGCTGTTCTGCTGATTGAATGTTCTGTCAGGAAATTTCTCCTTAGTTCTAGGTTGCTTCCCTCCTTGATTAGTTTCCATCTGTTACTTCTTGTCCTGCCTTCAGGTGCTTTGGGGAATAGCTTGACCCCCTCTTCTTTGTGGCAGCCCCTTAGATATGGGAACATTGCTATCATGTCACTCCTAGTCCTCACTAGAAGAGTGGCGTAGTACTGTAGAAAGAATATTAGTGTCTAAATACAACTCAGAGCAGCCTTGCACATTAGCACAATAAATATTTCATCTAATTTAAGACACCATAAAGCTTGCATTCTTTGTTCCTAATGGATTTGTAGTAATACTCTGCTTATCCTCCCTGGTGCACCAAACAGGCTCTGCTATCTGCCACATTATGCTCATTCTGTCAGTCACTGAGGCCAATCACTGGGTGGCATAAAGCCAGCTTAGAATAATGCCACAGTAAAGTTGGCAGAGTGACATTGGCCAAGGCAACAGAAAGGTATAAATTAAAGTCCAAGCCTTGCTAGAAGGACAGCTCTTATCTTCATGAGGCATGATGCCAAAAAATGAAACGGGCTTCATCAGAGGCAGGAAGAGATTGCAGAGAAGGCAAGAAGGGGTTAAAAGTTAAAGCCATCTTTCTTAGGAATGATTTGATGGCCACAGATAGGCTTTACACTTTGATAGTTCATTAATGTTCAGAAGGGGAAGAGGGAAAATATAGGAAACATGACTAGAACAGTTATAATAATCTTTCAGAGTACCCAATAGTTTTATAATGTGGAATAATAAAATTTGAAAGTGAATGAACACATAGGTTCACCTTTGATGTTACATTCCACATGTCTGAAGGAGCTGCAAGAATGAGTAGGGTTTGCTCCTTTCTTCAGTGACACCATATATTTTGGCAGAAGATGGATGGGAAACCAACAGCAACAACACATAAATCTTCAGGGACAGCCCACTATCAACAGGAGAAGCCATCTTTATATCTTCTCACAGTCAATCATACAATAATAGGTATCAATGAAGAAAGTTAATTTCATTGCATTTGTTTCAGACAATATCTCAATGACAATGACAACTGATGTATCATTTAAACAATGGCAGACGGTTATATCTAAATTTGTATAGAAAAGAAAGAAGTTAAATGTAAGATACTACAAGATGCAAAGGAAAGAGGATGATTGGGCTTGCCAGAATTCAAACTATGTTTTGCTCTCTATTGCTTAGTTTGGATGAAAGAGTGAGTGAGCTTAATAAATAGGTTATTAAATTTATCTATTTGTCTGTCTGTCTATCTATCTGTCTATCTATCTATCCCACCTTTATTATTTGTACAAATAAGTCAGGTGGCCAATATATCTAGCATACCTTCTTTCTCCTATTTTCCCCACAACAACCCTGTTAGGTGGGTTGGGCTGAGACAGTGTGACTGGCCCAAAGTCACTCAGATGGCTTTCGTGACCATGGCAAGATTTGAATTCGTGGTGAAACTCATGGTCTCCTGCTTTTTAACCCAGTGCCTTAACCACTAACCAGACTGGGTTTTTTGATGGCATGGCTATCTATGGTATGATAAAACTAATAAGAATGTAAACATTAAAACTCATTATGTCACACAGGCTATTCTTAGAGTATGGAATAAATACAAACTTGGATTCTGCCCAAAAACATTTTTGTGGCTTTCAGACCAGGAAGTATTTTATAGATGAGAAATTATAAGTAAATAAATGGTTAACTTACTGTGATATGCTAGAATTTTCTCAAGGCGTTTATAAAATGAAATCATAACAGTTGATAACAGAAGGCTATTCCTGTCAGTGGTTTTTTTATATGCAATTATCAGAAAGATTTAAAGTGGATAAAATATGTTATGGTTCTGAGTAATGTTAAGACTGAATTTGAAATAGAACTATGTACAAATGGTGAACATGTGATCGCTAAATGTATAAACCTCTGTTGAAATATGAGACAGAAGAAGTGAAAGAACATATAATAAAATGGGCTAAAACATTATACAAATGGATCAGTGGGAAACTATATGGCTGAAAGGATCAAAATTTACATTATGTTCTAACCATAAAGAGAATTTTTAAAAATTACACATCATTAGTATTAATCACCAGATAAACTGTCTAGAACAGGGGTGTCAAACTCAATTTCATTGAGGGCCACATCAGCATTGCGGTTGCCCTTAGGGGGCCAGGTGGGTACGGCCAGGGTGGGCGTGGCCTACTGGGTGGGCATGGCCAGCTCTACATCGTTCGCATCAAGGGTGCCTATGGGGGCCTGGGCAGGAGTGGGACAGATCTGAGGGTCTCTGGCAGAAGGAGGCTCTCTGGGCCAGGGCCAAGGCAGTGGGGGCCGTTCCCTCACTGTTTCCAGGATGGCTTCACGGGCCACATGAAACCACTTTGTGGGCCGGATCTGGCCCCCGGGCCTTGTGTTTGACATGTCTGGTCTAGAATGTATAAAGGTATTTCAAAGTTTTGCTGAAAATGTAAACAATATGAAGGGAGTTTTTATCAAGTTTGGTGGACATGTAAAATAAAACCCAATATTTGGATACACATGCATACATTTTTTAATCAAAGAGGAAGAGATGATTTTGTAATTGTACTTATATTTAGAAATTGGAAGCTTCTCTTTTTTTCTTTCTTTTTGCACTTTTCTTTTTCCCCCTTTTTTTCTTTTACTCTTTATTAGTTTGTGTTAGTTTTTCTGTCCTTTATAAAATTCTGTGTGTGTGTGTGTGTGTGTGTGTGTGTATTGTGGATCTGCAGATATGAAGAGCTTATATAGACATTAGTGCTCTACGAATGGTTCTGAGGGAGAATAACTTCACTATCTGGGTTAAAATTGCTAAATTTCAATTGCAGGAGCTGTATTATATTTCTGGGGACTGCCATTAGTTGTTGAAACAATGGAAAAATAGCATCCCTTATTTCCAAGCAGTGAAACTGAATTACATCATGTCAAAATATCCTGGTTGCCTGCATGGGGGATGTTGGGCTGCAGAAAATTGCAGGGGACTTTTTTGATTGGACAGCTTTGGATGGCAAAGCACTGCATAGTCCTACAGCTATTTTGGGATAAATAAAATGTACACCTAGAAATCAGAATTAAGAATTACACAATTTAAGCAAAGTCCTACAAAATTCGGATGCCCAAGAAGAGTAGACTTCTATATACCTTAGGATGGTCATCCTCTTCCAACAAGCTCACAGTTTAGGAAGGACAGACATAGAATGAAGAAGGAACAAAGGAACATATGTCTAGCCAGCCACATCAGATGAATGAACCCTGCTAGTCTGTGGGATAACAGATGTGCCAGACAGAGCATCCTCATATGCAGAAGGATGCTTAAAGTAGGAAGGAGGAAGGGGGTCCCTGATTCACCATTTGGCTGAAATCCAAACTGCTGGAGCATGTGATTCGACCATGCCATGAACCACGACATCTGATGTCAACTGGGAGTCACACCAATCATAGCAAAACTGTGAGAAGGAAGACTTAGATATAGGGACACATTGTACATGGTAAAGAAGACTCAGGGGCAAGGACAGCCAAGTGTCTGGACCCTGATGCCTGGAGACTTCATGGCAAACCCTAGAAACAGTGGATGGATTGCATCAAGGAGAATGTGAAATGCATGGAAGATGCCTTGGATCGAGCCAAATGGAGACAAGCGAACTCTGCCATAGCGCAGGAATAATGGTAGGTAGAAGATATATATGGATCATATGTATCATCATATCATCATTTATGCCCATTATATTGTGCAGTCTTTAACTTGTTTGTTCTCTATTTTCTATTTTCAATAAAGCTTCATACATCTTAGCAATAATATGATCACATATACAAACTTACTCTTGATACACACACACATACACCATATATATATATATGTGTGTGTGTGTGTGTGTGTGTGTGTGTGTGTGTGTGATATGTTAACTCTTAGATTACCTTGCTAGGCCCCAAACATGGGGCAAATCTCTCTCTCTATATATATATATAGTTATACCTCACAATCTGTATTTTTCCCAGTTTGGTAATATTGAGTTTGCAATTCAAAAATATAAACAAAAACATGATTGTTTGGGGATGTTCCACAGGAAAATATAAACATTTAGAAGAATTGAACACACAATATTAAGGAAAATTCTTATCAATTTTGTATACATAATAATGTATAAAAATTGTGTCCATGAGTGTATGCATGCAGAATCTTTGTGAAAAAGGCAACATTCCAAAAAACACACAAAAATGATATAAACAAATAACTAAAAAATCTAAATTGATGACATTGTAGGAAGGAATAGAAAAATCAGAAGAATAAAAAACTGAAGAAATTGAACTTGGTAGACTTTCTCGTCCCATTGTAGAAGAAGCTTTGCCTCTATTATTTCTAGGGTATTGTTGAACTGAAGATAAAATGAAATACTTTAGGGTTTATTGTCCTCTGGACATTAGAGAATTTCACCAAATTCGAAATATTTGTGGATTTTTCTCATTTTTCCACAGCTTGTGCTCCTCTGACTCTTCACAGAGTGACAGTGCATGAAATTAAATCATGTTAAAATGTTATTCTCAGCTATGAGTTCTCTGTGAACCTATAACTTTTTCAGACACATTTTATTCCTCTCAACTGGTCAGACTGACTTTATTCAAGTCTCCCAAAATAGCTCATACTTGGACACAATTTATCTGCCATAATTCAGTCAAAAGCCAACATTTTACTGTTGGAAATTTATCTGCAGCTTGCAACATGGGCCTGAAAGATTTACCTAATACTAGCTGTGGACTAGAAATAAAAACATTAATGTGAAACAATCAAATCTAAAGAGTGAAGAGAGTTTATCCCATTAGAATATCTTCAATTTCCATCAATTACCTTTTTCAGCAGCTGTTATGGACAGATCTCTTCCTGTCCATGTCTACAAGTCTTCAGTGGTGGAGGAACACATGTTGGAATCTTTAGACCCAGAAGCTTTCCAGGGAACTCTGGGAAATGTTTGGCAAACAGGCCAGTGTGTTCCCCAGATCTTATTGCAATTGAATTATGATTGGTTATAAGTATGATCATTACCAAATGTCCTTGATAAACTGGTAAGGTTTTCTCAAGAAAATACAACCACTAATACTATTTTATTGTAAAGCTACCTTAACAGAATCTTGCAAGTCTGATCTCCCACCATCTCTTTTAAACCCTGAGAAGTTATGGGGTAAATGTTAGAGCCTCCTGTTTCATCCGTTAGGCAGCTATGGGCTGTGGCCTCTCTTATATGATTGTTCCCTAGGCAGCATCTCCCAAGGTCATTTTCACATACCATTACAGTATCAGAACTGTCCCCTGATCTATAGCATGTTTCTCAATCTCTCTCCCCCCACCCCCCACATGCCTCCTTCCAACCTTGTTTTTGTCTGGTGGCCTATTGTCCCGGTCCAACTATTACATATAGACATGGGACAGTAACTGCTACATTTTCTGGTATCAGGACATTATTTGTGGTTATCCCCTCAGCATGTGGCATGGGTCCCTATTACATGTTTTTCACCCATGGCCCCTTTGAAATACCCTAGGGCCTCCAGGGAGCCATAGGGCCCCTGGTTGAGAATCACTGACCTATAGGTCAAAGCAACAAAGCAGCTCACCACAGTCAATCTTGAGAAGGACTGTGAGAAAAAAAATGCCTTGCCAAACACTTTTGAGTCAGCTTCCTTTTAAAAATAAACCCGTGCCTCCCACAGGCTCTGGTCCTTCCTTTTATAATGGATCCTGTGTTTGAACTGCCAGTCTTCATGGCTTGAACCTCACCGATGGGGTCTCCAGAGAAGTAGCAAGCTCACTTTTGCATAATTTGTGAACTTCTGTCACAAAATCAATAAACCTTCCCCTCCAGAAGAATCAAAATACTTCATAAGAAATTCACTCATCAACATCGGGAGAGCCATCAACACGAAGCAATTGCGCTAAAGCAAAGGAGCCACATGGGGGCAACCATTTATTCTGGTGTCACACTAACCAAAATGTCATCTAATGTCACATGCACAAGATTTTATTTTTTTTGGGGGGGGGAAGTCTCCAGTGCACTGTAGATACTTAAAAAGAATCCCTAATAAAGTTGCTGTTTTAAAAAGGTTCTCTTTCTTCTTACTAGTCAGGTGAAGGTAGAGCCCCCTTAATAACTGCTTACTGGGTTCCACTGGATGTGTACTAATAATATTTGTTTCATTGATATAAACAAAATCTTGAGAGAGAGAGAGAGAGAGAGAGAGAGAGAGAGAGAGAGAGAGAGAGAGAGAGAGAGAGAGAGAGAGAGAGAGAGAGAGAGAGAGAGAAATACCCCTTAGGGGAAAAAAAATGCCTGTTACTCTGATCCTCTCCTTCCCTTCCTCAGGTCTGGTTTTATGTTCCCCTCGGCCCCCCTTTTTCCTTTGTCAATGCCAGCAAATGCCTGGCAAGAAAAAAGAGAGAGAGCAGAACGAAGGCAGATAAGAAGGGTCAGTTTTGCGTAAGAGAAAAGATGATATCATGTCGAGACAAATTACAGAAGTGCTGTGTCTAAATATGTTGAAGCAAGAGCTGCGATACCACAGCTGCGTCAGCGGGCTGCTCGGGGTCTCTGGTGACGCCGACTGCATCTTAAGCAGCCAGGCAAAGAGGCAAAGCTGGTCAGGCAGAGGCAGCTTCTAAGCCAGATCAAAGCAACCCACTGCTTTGGGTAGTCCTGCAAGGATACCCTGCAAACTTCACATGTGCATGCACTCCCCCCACTCCAAAACCCCCCAACAGATGTTGCAGATAGTTTAAATTGGAGGAACCAGCTTTATCCGGCCAATACACCCCCTTTTCCCCCTCTCTCTTTCTCTCTTTCTATCAACGCCAGTCTAGGAGTAGTTACCTACTTCTTTCTGAAAGGCTTCAGGCTATGCACCTGGAATATGAGAAAGAGATGCTTGTTAAAATATACATTTTCCAGAAGGGATGAACATCAGAACAAGATTTGCTTGAAAATGTCCCTTCCCATTAATGGATTTTCCCAGTATGGCCCCACCTTCCTGTAGGCACCAAAGAGAAAATATAATTCAGATGGGCTTTGGAATATCTCCTCCTTCATCCTTTATTCTAGAAAGGAGGAGCATCTTGGTAAAAAATAAAGTCCCTGGACATCTCCAAAGAGGGAGGATTTGGGCACTGTAAAGAATACGTTAAGTGCAATCTTTCCCCAAACTTACTGCATCTGCATTGTTTCTCAGGAGGCGAGGAAATTCATTCATGATGAAGCCAATAGTAATTCAATAATGAGCTAGCAGTGGTCACGGATGGTAATTAAGCCAAGAGTCATTCTATCGATGTATCATACAGGAATGTAAACATTTCTGAGATGCTGCATGGAGCGCTTTCAATATCTGAAGTAATCAACATTCAGAACTACTATTAATAGCACTAGGCATGATTTTAGTTTGAGAATAACATGCGGTGAAGGTATACATGATATCAGTAGAGCTCCTGCACTAATGTATACATACAATCAATGAACAGTTCAAAAGAACTTAACCAACTTAACCAATCAAATGAAAAATTCTAAAAATGGGTTTTGTGGATCTCTTCAGTGATGAGATAAATGAACAGAAGATCTTTGATAAGACGGTTGAGTTCCAAACCAGTCACTGAATGAGCAGATGGAGAAAGGTTGTCTCTCAGAGGGGATGCAGTGGGTCAGTTTGGTTCCCAGTGTCCCCAGGCAGGGTTGGAAAAGATTATGATCACTTGGTGGAGGCCACCTTGAGCTAGATGACCAATGATCAGATCCAGTAAAAGGCAGCTGTCTAGTTTGTCATCCATGGAGAATCTACCTTATGCTCAGATATCTTCATATTTCAATGTTTCACAGAATTCCACCATACCACCATCAGTTGGACACTACCCCTCAGAGATAAAAACAGAAGAAACTGCTTACAATATAGTGAACCTATTATCAGCAAAATGGCAAGAACAATTGTATATAAACCTAGCCAGCTAGGAGAGTTTACATGCTGAATTGCATCACAAGCAGACATACTTTTGATGGGCTATACTTATTCTTCCATTGTGATGGGAAATGTTAACATTTTGCTTCTATACTCCAGCATCCATCACCTTTTATTATTTTTATGGCTACATTTCTGTTAGGTAGGAGTAAAACATACAGACAAAAAATCTTCAGTTGAGTTTCAATTTTAAAAGTCACTTAAACTGTGATATCATTGAGGCTAGATGGTGCCTCCTTCAACTGCCAGATGCTAAATGCATTTATTTGAGCAGAAACACTACTTTGTTATAGAAATGCATCTTGAAAGTAATAGAGAATTGAGAATCAGTGATTTAAAATAACATGTTTTTAAAGTAAGCTTTATGGCTGTAACATTTTAAAAGGGTATGTCTTAAAAGATATATTTAATAGTTTAAATTGTTGCTAGAGAAAAAATTATTATATAATTAATGAGTGGCTGCTGAATGCTTGTATACGTGTCTACTTTGAAGTAAATACTTTTAAGTTAATTGATAAAAATGTATAGAATTACAATCTATTTTTATATTTTAACATGTATGTGAGCCAGTCTTTTAATGTAATGTATAAGTATGTTTGAAAGATCACAAATACTTGTATTTTAATTTGTTGAACAATGAGTCATATCAAATGAACCAAATGATTCTCAGACTAAAATATGGAATAAAGCAAAGAACTGGTCAAAAGAGCTAGATGGTTATAGTAAAAACTATACCAAAGTATGCCATAGATGTAGCATATCATGTAGGGAAAAACAGCTTTTCTTCTCCAAAACTTAAAATGGGAATTTATTCAGAATAAGTCAACTAACAGAGTATACAAATCGAGAATGGAATCACTAATTCTATTCCTTTAGTTTTTGAACAAGACAATGGATTCATTTCTCAGAATCATAATAAATCCTTTTACACAGAGGCCAACACATCTCCTCTAAGGAAAAACCACCGTTCCTGCTCATGGCTGCCCATCTCCTTTCTCATAAACTATGAAAACTGATTTCCCCATAAGGAAGTGTCAACCCTCTTGGGTAAACCAGACAGGAAACATGACTAGATAAGTAAGTGCCTGATAGGAAAACGATCCATGGTGACTAGTGAGCAAGTTAAATAGAGGTGATGAAATTACAGTAATACCCACAACAGCCTCATTTGTAGTGGTTATCGTAATCATAATCGTTATCCTCAAAACACCTCTTGAGAACATTAAAAATGATTCTCTGTTGTGTAAGCAGTAACAAATTCCCCTCTTGGAATGTCCTTAAACCTGCTAAGTATGTCTAAGCAGAGGTTTGTGTTTCACCAGATTAAAGAAGTTATTCCCCTGGATTTCTGTAAAACTTTTGCCAACCTGCCCTTTTATGTAAGCATTTTTCAGACCCGGGGTTGCCTGGAAGCAAAAAGTAAAGAAATGCATTATTAAGTGTTGCATTGTTAATTGTTGGCAGGTTATTATGCATCTTTGTCAAAGTGAGGGCAGAATCCAAGGTACAACACAACCTCTGTTCTTCTCCCCAGAAGTAAGTCCCATTTAGTTCAATTGAATTATGACACTCATGTAAGATCGTGTAGCTGAGTCAATAAATAAAGCGTAGTACCTACAGAAGCTGAAATAACAAAAGCTCAATTCTCCAGTCCTAAAACTGAGAAGAAGAAAAAACTAGAAAATTTTATGACTGTGCCTTTTAAAAGCAGAAAGGGTAACTTTGGTCACCTTCAGTTCATATTTAAGAACACCTAGCCAGTTACTGCTCAAGCTCAGTGTCTGACTAATAAGACAAGAAGTAACTGATGGAGCTTTAACAAAGAGAGACGCAACCTAGAATTAAGGAGAAATTTCCTTGCAGTGAGAACAATTAATCAATGGAACAGCTTGCCTCCAGAAGTTGTGGGTTCTCCAACACTGGAGGTATTTCTTTCTTTCTTTCATTCATTCATTCATTCATTCATTCATTCATTCATTCATTCATTCATTCTTTATTTATTTATTTATTTATTTATTTATTTATTTATTTATTTATTTATTTATTTATTTATAAAATGTATTTGCCATCCATCTTGTATGCTTACCTCATTAAAAACATTTAAAAATCCATTATAAAACAGCAGATAAAAATATTAACAATCATAGAGACAAGATGGCCAAAGACACACGGGGGGGGGAAGGGAGGTGGTGTTGAATTTATTGAGCCAATCATCTCCAGTATGAAGCTCCGCCCATGGGACGCCAAGCCATCTGGCACAGCCAGGTCTTCAGGCTCTTGCAGAAGGTCAGGAGGGTGGGAGCCAGTCTCATCTCTAGGGGTAAGATGTTCCAGAGGGCAGGAGCCATGGCACAGAAGGCTCTTCTCCTGGATCCTGCCAGGCAAAATTCCATGACTGATGGGATCTGTAGTATGCCCCCTCTGCCAGCACAGGTGGTGCAAACCAGTCCCATTGGGGTGCGATGGTTCCTCAAGCGCCTCTTTTAAGAAGACACTGGTGTTGTGATTCAGGGTCAGCCTGTGGGTTCAGCAGTTGGGTCGGACGACTCAGAGGAGGAGGGGGGTGTTGAAGACCTTGCTGAGGGGGTTGAAGATCTTGCTGATGATTGCCCTCAGGCAGGCCCCTCCCACTTGGTCACCATGGAGACCCAGCTGTGTGAGCCTGACAGTGTGGATGAAGATGACCCACAGCTGGCCCTGTTCAAGGACGCCCGACGCAGGAGGGAGTCAAGTAGGAGTAAACAGAGGAAGGCATTGGGGCTTCTCGGAAGGAGGGAGAGAGAAGCCATGCCCTGAACTCTTTATAAAGGGAATGTGTGGGGAGGGCTGGTTTGCTGAAAGCAACCGCTCGGATAGTGTTTCAAAGCTCCTGTATCTTGGTTCGTGTCTTGTTTGTTTTTGTAGTAATAAATGTGCCAGATGTTATTCCAGCCTCTTGCCGTTTGTAAAGGGGTCGTCCCTGCTTTTGTTGCAGGGCCGGTAGCAGGCTGGTACAGAACAACTGGCCAGCCATTTGTATGAAATTGTATATAGGGTCTCCTGCTTGAGCAAGGGATTGAGCTAGAAGACCTCAAAGGTCCCTTCCAACTCTGATATTCAATATTCTGTACCATGTAATATAGAATTCATCACCTCTGTAGACAATGGCTGCCACCCTTAAGCCAGTCTGACATTGTAAACCTGGCTGTAATATAAACTTATTATTCCATGTCATTTATTTCACATTGAAAGAGGGCAAATTGCATCTCTTTTCTCTATGAATAGGCCTTAAAGTGTGCTAGTTCAATCCACATCTGCTCATCTCATCACATCTGCTTTGAGAACATACAACGTGAAGATCTTTGCTGATTTTTAAGAGACATTTTGGCATGGCGACGCCTTGGGCCTATCCCCAGTGCTCCAGCCCTCGTGGTACTGCTGTGAGAAACAGTTTTGGTCCATTATTTAAATGGCTCAAAATGAACACAACCTCCAGAATTTTTAGGGCTTTTAATATCTGCCATTCTTCAAAAGACATGGGACAGTAGCAGTGTAGAAGATCAGCCAGCTCTACCTTCACTTTGCTAGGCATTCTGGCAAACCACAAATGCCCAGATGTTCTTTTCCATCACTGTCCCATTCATTCATGTACAAATGACTATCTCTTGTCTTTTGCAGCACAGTAAGACTCAGTTGCCAATAGCAGGCCAGAGGAATCACACAAGAGATTTTGCAGAAAGGCAGACTGAAGAGGTGATTGCTCCCTTGTTTCCCTAATTCCTTCTTTCACTCCTTTGCCCTTTAGCCTTCCACTTGTTCCTGAAGAAGCAAATTGCAAATTGCAGATTACAAACCGCCACACCAAAGCACTGAGCCACTAGACAGATTCAAACTCTGTTCGACCTCTCAAAATTGCTTTGGGTAATTTCACTTAATCCCTTAGAAAGAATTTGCTTTTTCTAGCACAGAAAGGTGTAGAAGCTATTTTTGTTAAGTATGCTAAGCATTTTTGCTTGGAGCACATTGTTGTTGTTAGCTGTGAAGTCGTGTCCGACCCATCGCGACCCTATGGACAATGTTCCTCCAGGCCTTCCTGTCCTGTACCATCTTCTGGAGTCCATTTAAGCTCACGCCTACTGCTTCAGTGACTCCATCCAGCCACCTCATTCTCTGTCATCCCCTTCTTCTCTTGCCCTCCATCTTTACCAGCATTAGGCTCTTCTCCAGTGAGTCCTTCCTTCTCATTAGGTAGCCAAAGTATTTGAGTATCCTCAAATACTTTGGAGCACATGGTTCAATGCAAATGACTAAATGGGTGGGAGGGAGGGAGGGAGGGAGGGGGAGAAGGAGGGAGGTTCTACTTAGCTAGCAAAGTGGATCCTGGCACAACAGGGTGCTGTGTTGAGGTTTCCATACAACCTGCTGCATTAAATTTCCCCTCCCCCTGTTTCTTCCTTTCGCAAGAGTTAACATTTAATGGCAATGAGAACACTCAGGTTCTTTGTGGGAGGAAGTGCCTTGCAGTTTTCTTGGCAAGCTTTTTCAGAAGGGCTTTGCTATCTTTCTCCTTCCTAGGGCTGAGAGAGAGTGACTGGCCCAAGATCACCTAACTGGCATTGTGCCTAAGATGGGACTAGAACTCACCATCTTCCAATTTCTAGCCCAGCGCAGTGGTGGGATTCAGCCGGTTCGCACCACTTCGGCAGAACCAGTAGCTAATTTTTTGTTGCCCAGGCCCAGAATGGACTTCCGGAAGCGGCATCCACACAGAGAACCATTTGTTCACATATTTGAATCCCACCACTGGCCCAGCGCCTTAACCCCGACACGATCCTGGGGGTCTCTAAACTCCCATTAGGATACAGGACATCAGTTAAAAGAGGACAGAGCATTAACTGTTTTAGCCTCTCCAACTTTGATGCTGTTCTGAGGGCTTAGCAGAAGCTTCATTCATATTTCCCTCACCAGTGCAGATCTTCAGCTTACAAAACCTTCAGACTTTTAAAACCACCTAAAATGGGTTAAAATAAATAAAGTTACCACTTGGAAAGTAACAAAGTTTACTCTACTGTCGAAATACACATAGGACGCCACTATGACTGTTTGCACATAGCATATATATAAAAAAGTATAATCTTGTATCAGTCGACTTCTGGATTTTACAGAGCAGTCACACAAACTCCACACAGATCTATAAAACCATGCAACGTAAACAGATGGCACTCCTATCTCAAATCAATTCCCTGACACCCCCAATGGTAGGATACCTGAAACAGACATATTCCCTCTGGGCAAACCTACGGAGACCTGAATAGTGAAGAAAATGTTTTGAAATGAATCTCGTCCTTGGAGAAAAAAACTTACTAAAATACAGCATCAGGTATCACTGCCTGAGACGCTGGGGGTTTGGACAGACAATAACGCCCTGCATCTTGAAAAGTCCTCTTAGGGATTCCAAAAAGGGGTTATTTTACATGCTATTTTTCCACATGCCTATCACAGGTGGATCTTTCCAGAGCCAACTGACAAACAGGGCAAGCAATCAGTGTGCATAATCTAGTATACATTACAAACATCTGAAAAGTTTTCTTACACTTCTTACAGAGGAAAGAAATTTGAAGCAGATACATCCATGGATATCATCCATGACTTTTGTTTTCTATGGGGACTTACACGGAGTCAGCCAAAGCTCATTAAATGCAAAGAATTAGTCTTTAAGAAAGTGCCTCGAATTGTGCAAATATCTCTTGGCCAAATTTTCTTTCTTTACTCAAAAAATGCATTGTTGTGTAACTCCCAAGAAACATTCACGCTCTATATTCTCCTGTTTGGTGTGTTCAGCGCACCGCTATCTGTATTGAACAACGAGGTTAGAAAATTCTGATCTTGGTGGTGACAATAACTACTTGGCTTTAAGCCAAGTCAATGCCTTGATTTCTCTAGCTGCTCAAAAAGGTGAGATAACGTTCCCAAGCCTTTGGAGGTATTTGGCTTCTGGTAATTATAATCTTTCTCAGTTGTTTATTTTCTTATCAGGAGCCACACACCTGAATACTATATTCTGATTTACTTTTCAAACACTAGGAAATGGTGACAGCCCTTTAAGTGGGGTAGAAAATACAGTAAGAGGATAGTTCCAATTATCTAGAAATACCCAGGGGTGCGTGTCTGTTTGTCTGTATGAGTGTTGGAAGGAAGATGATAATTTATCATGGTTAAAATAGAAAAACCCATACATTTTGTTTACTTGGACCTTGTGTTAAAAGATAACATTTCTCCACAGGTTGCCAACTAACCAATCTATTATTTTAATAGCAGATCAATCTCCAGTCATTATCATATCTCACAAGTTCACCTGTTTATTCACACAGATCATGATGCTGTTACTGTATGGGACAAGAAGAGGCCAAAATATTATTTTCTGATTATTTGATTTTACAGTCCACCTAATTTTGGGGGGAAAATATAGCAAGATAATTTCTAAGATTGCAGGCTACCCTAACTACATCATTTTAGAAATGTCTTCTTTCTCCATTTATGAACCCAATGGCATACCAAGTGTTTTCTGCGAGTCTTCTTCCTGGGAACACAACAGCATTCATTTGGACTTTCCAGTTCTAGGTTTTCCATTTCTTGAACAGCGGAAGCCAAAAAGACAGACCCACATGTGGGTGGTGTTTCAGCCAGAAGCACAGTATGTGGAAGAGTTAATTTAAATACTTTATCTCCTGGTTGTGATCGGCCCTGCAACCAATTGCTATTTTAAAAGAGGGAGGGAGGAAAACATCAGATGACATTGCGCGGGGGGGGGATATCCTAGCATTATTCTGGAGTTGGAAGGGACCATTTAGCTCCCTGAGATGAATATCTTGGACAATACCCTTATAAGTACTTGAGTCCATATTAAAGCACACAGAGAGAGAGAGAGATCAAAAGATGCTGCTTGAAATGGAACTTAGCACCTATCTGGAATTGATTCCTTGTTGAACTCCTCTTACTGTCATGAAGTTCTTTCTAGCATTCAATCTGTAACTTAAGGTTATTATTCCATGACCTGTGTTCCATGACTATTTTTTAAAAGGTCTTAACTGTCTTCTGTGTGATACCCCTTCAGCTTTATGAAAAGTCCCTTCCCGTCTATTTCACTGCACGAATTTAATTCCTCATCTCCCATTTATTCACCTGAGGTCTGAATCACTTCTTCCAAATCATTATCCAGCCCTACCTATTTATCTCTGTGTTCAGTTTATGAAAGTATGCTTTCTTGAAGTCAAAGGAATTTGCATGACTACACTCCTCTTTAATTTCTTAATATCAACAATTCTACCATTACATTTTCACATTCACAGTCTTCCCTGTTAGTTGGGATCAAGTCAAGATTAGCTGATTGCTTTCAGCAAATAGCACAATAATTTCTTGGAAGGACTATGCTTGGCACAGTTTATCACCAGGATAACTGAGATGGGATTATTTGAGCCTGGGAATGAAAATGGATTATTTCTTTTTCAAAATATTGGAGATTGACATTTTGTGATATCAAACAAGCTACTGGTATCTTCCCCATTAAACCGAGACTCCAAAAAAAAAAGAATCAAAGAAAATTGGGAAGTCTTTCCATTCTTTGCAGAGTGCAAAACATCTAATGCCAGCAATCTACCAGCCACATTATACACATAATCTCAGAAACCAAATATCTCTTAACAATGTCATTTTAGTACCAATTCCCAGAAATACTTTTTTTCCTTTATGGTCTTCTTCCGCAGACTGAGATAGAACAACATCTGAGTCTCCAAGTGCTTCAACTTCTTCCATGGTTAATTCTTCTTGAAGTATCATTTCTCCTCACACAGATAAGTAGGAATATAAATTTGCCAGTAGAGGTAATGAGTACAAGCAGCTATTTGGTCATGTCCTGGTCTGTGCTCCTGGGAACAGGACACTTCACAAGCCATTGGATCCAGCTGGTACAAGTTAGATTCTTTCTCATAGTAGTCATACATAACTACAATGTTCCTATTCGTCCCTAGCATGTAGCATAGTATTCCTTCTCTTCTTTGGAACCCAGCCTCCTTATCTCAAATTAAGCTCGTTCTCTTATTCTTTACTTGAAGATCAGAATCTGTTTTTTTTTACCTTGATCAGCTTGGATAAAACATAGAATTCACTTCTAAATGAACAGGCAAACACAACCACTTAAATGTGCAACTATCCAGAAAATGCTTATTCTCCTCGGTCAACATTTTTCATAGGGCTGATAGACTGCTCCAACAGACTCTTATTGTTGTACAATTCTTTCTCCTAAGTTAAATTAAGAACATACAAAAGGAACAATATCATCAATTAACATAGTCAGTAAAATCGCGTACATAAGAAACAGGAATAAAATACAATCAGCCAAACACAATTAACAATGTAAATGGGATTAAAATAAAATAAAAAATAAATAAAAATCTTAAACAACTCAAAGGGAAAGAAACCATCATCTTTCAGGACCCAGGGCCTGAAACTGTTTATATAACTAACTTCAAAATTTTTCACTTCTTATCTTCAGTTTTGAAGAAGCTTCTTGGATGAGAAGCAAAATGTTTTCAAGGGAAAAACCCAAGAAAGTCCAGTTGCCTTTTGGAAAAACACGTTTGGGACAACGATGACCTGGATGATTGAGAATCTCCATAGACAACTGACCAGGAAACATTCTTCTACCAGATGGGCAGAGATAGCATTCTTGAGCAAGTAATATACTCATCATATTACTTATTCAGAAGTAAGTAGAATTCACTCCATGAATTGCAAGTAATGATATTGGCACTCAAGCACAAAGCCAAGAGCAACCAAGCTTGTCAGGCATGCAAATATACCATTATGGATTGAACATGGCCTTAAAAAGAGGAATGTGCTTATATAGACTTTTCACAAAGCCAAGGAATGAATGTTGCTAAGGGCTTGGGGTCTAACCCAGCTTCTTGTTCTATATATTTCCCATACAGTTTGTGAGAAGGATTTCTTTTTAGGGTGAAAAGCAATAGTAATATGCATCAATTGCTTGTACAATGTATGAATAAATTCTTGTTTTTTAAAGGTTATCTTCACATATAGCCAAAGAATATATATTCACAACCAGAATTTTTGTGTCCTATGTTTTATACAGAAGATCCTATTGTTAAAGAGACACGCCACACTTCAAAGGAAAATGGCGGGATTCTCCAGAACAGAAACCAAACCAAACCAAGCTAAACCAAACCAAAGATCTCCAATGGTCATTTTTCAATAATTATGGGAAGACTGCATATAATTTCTTTAAATATCTAAGCAGCCTGATTGACTGCAACACCCATTTTCAGCCAAGCAACAGAACAGCACGATTTTCAATCAGACATCTCCACAGCACATCATTTTAATTTGAAAATTATTGAAAATAAATTAGTGTAATTACCCACTGAGCTTAATATTTACAGACTATGAGAGAGATTTTAAGGCAACTGAGGAAAATTAGGCACATAACAAAAATAAGGAAAATACAGATAATCTGTAGAGCCATCATATAAATCAGTTATACCTATAATCAACAGTCCTTTGCCTACAGTGTCCAGATAATTTGTTTTCTCTGAGGTAGTATGGTTACTACAATAACATACTTACTGACTTGTTTTTGATTCATTGCTCAGGAAGCTCTTCATATGTTTTGGCCTCCAGTTGAACTTTAGTAACACAATTCATCTGAAATTTAATTCACAATTAAGTTTTATCTTCTGCTTCATTACCAGCCTGCTATCAGTATGATACTACTACTCAAAACAATTTAGATACGTGCTTCTACTCAACATATGAAAATAGTGGTGGACTTGTAGAAATATAAAAGCTTTTTGGATTAAAATTTGGTGGAACATTCAAAAGATTTTTAAGAGAAAGATAAAGTTTTCTCCACAATTGTTTTTATTGGGTATTGTTGTAGATTGTGATATTAAAGAAATCAATTTGATGTTGAACTTGATAACAGCAGCACGGTTACTGGTGGGACAATATTGGAAGAAAGATAGTTTGCCTACTATAGAAGAATGGGTACTTAAGGTATCGAATCTTGCAGAAATGTCTAAGATTTCTGCTTATTTGAAGGATCACTCGCAAGAAAGATATATTTCAGTTTGGAGGAGATGGATAGATTATATTCAGAATAAATATGGGACTAAAAAGTTCCATTTAGCTTATGAGTAGATTTTAGATTGTTATTAATTTTAGTATTAGTATTGATTATATTTTTGTTTAAGTTATTATTATTATGTTTTTAATAATTTGAATGTATCTATGTTAAAGGGGAGTTAAAGCACATTATGAATTTGGTTAATTTTATAATGGATAATCTTAGTTAGAATATTATTATTATATCTATAACCCTGTATTCAGCTCTGGGAAGTGGGGGGGGGAAAGGGGGTGGTTTGGGGCGGGTGGGTTTTGGGGATATGTATTGTAAAAAAATTTTTTTTTGTAAAACTCTTTAATAAGAAAAAAAAACATATGAAAATAAAAGTTGTGAAATGACCAGGAGCCTGTACAAATTAGTGTACACTTCTTTGAAAAGACAACAGTTGTTGTCTAAAGCAAATTCTTCTAAGTCCAGTAGCAAGAAAAAAAAACATTGCTGCCCTGGAGCAGTAGTGAGGTGCCAGCATCCAGTAACTAAGGGGTAAATGAGATGTGATGTTGTGGACTCCTTGATGCTCTCTGAACATGGTTGTTTGCTTTCAGATGTTTCATTACCTGAACAGGTAAAATCAGCAGTGCTAGTGAGTGAGGGTTTGCTCTCTGTTTAAATATGGTAGCTTTTACTGGAGACATGATCGTTTTTGCTTTAAAAAATAAATTAGTGAGGAGAGATGAGAAGGAATGGGGTCACCTCTTTCTCAAACACCCAAACCTCAATGAAAATTGGAATTGATTTCAAGTGTGCAGAGTGTGTCCACTAATGGTAAGCCCCACAGGATTCATTGGGATTTATTTCTATAGAAATATGGACAGGATCACAGCTTTGGACACCGATTCAAGGCCATAAAGGTAAGGCCATTTCTTCATTAAAGATTTATAGCATCTTCTAGAATTATCTGACTATTGTTCCTGCAGAATAATAGTAATGCAGACAGGGTTTATGTTTGGTTCTGATAGACGAGGACTCAGAGTGGTTTAACAATGAACGAGTTTATTGAATACACAAAGTCAACTGACTAACTGTCAAATGTTGCAACCTTTTATATGAGAAGTGTGTGAACTGTAACCAATCAATGGAGTCTATTTTCCCGCTCCTAGGTTATTGCAACCAATGAATGCACCTTAATTTCCCGCTCTAAACCCTGCTATGCTGCAATCTGTTTGCAATCTGTTAAGTACCTTGTTAATAACTATTTACATACACAACACCCCTTACCCCCCAGTTGATGTTATTTCTTTACAAAATCCTTTAAATATTTTGGTGGCCTATGTATTCTAGAAGGGTATCTGTTATTCTGGCTGCTAGGGACCTCTCTTCCTGATTGATTGCTTGGCTGCATGTCACTATTGGACCTGGGCTCTGGGTTGCTAGGCTCTGATGTTTCTCTGCTGCTGTTTTGTGTATTAGTTTGTGTTTGAAAATCAGTGGTCACTGGCCTACTTCGCAGGGGTACCTCCCAGTCACTTTGACTAAATTGATGTTGTTGTTGGGAACCAGGGGATGAGATGTTTTGCCATTCCTCTACCACACTTTCTAGCATGTTGTTATCCCTGAATCTAGATGTACTGTTTTCCCCCGATATGCTTTGGTCCCCCTCTACTGGCAAGCATCCACTGGATCTCTTCCTCAGCTGATCTATGTGTCTTTTACAGATCCTATTCCCTTCCCCCTCAATAGTGTACGATAGGGGACCTAAGATTTCAGTCACCACCCCGGGAATCCATTTATCCCCTTGGCCGTAGTTCCTGGCCCAGATCAAATCCCCCACTTTAAATGTTCTGTTAGGAATGTCCAATTCAGTGTTTGATTGAAGTCTGTCAGGGTGTAATCTGTCCAATTTGGTAGTCAGTTTCCTGCCCCACCTCATTTCAGCTGGACTTTTTCCTGTAGCAGAACATGGGGTCGTGTGTTGGGCCAACAAGAACTCGGCCAGTCTCTGATGCCAGTCGCCCCGAATGATTCTTTTTAAAGCGTCCTTCGTGGTCCGCACGTTCCGTTCAGCCAAGCCGTTGGTGGATGGGTGGAAGGGTGCTGATGTCTTATGCTTAATCGAGTTGGCCTTGAGGAAATCCTGAAATTCAATAGATGTGAATTGTGGCCCATTATCAGACACAATTAAATCCGGCAACCCATGAGTGGCAAAGAGGCCCCTTAATGCCTGTATTGTTCTTCCTGAAGTTACTGAACTGACTGGTACTACCTCTAGCCATCTAGAGAAGCTGTCAACCACTACTAGAAATGTTAACCCTTGGAAAGGTCCAGCAAAGTCAATATGAATCCTGGACCAAGGATTCCTAGCTAACTCCCACTTATGCGTACGGATGTGCTGTTGTTCAGGCCTAGAACGTTGGCACAGATGGCAATTGGCCACACATTCCTCAATGTCGTTGTCCAGTCCTGGCCACCACAAGTGACTCCTAGCCAACGCCTTCATCCGTACTATTCCAGGGTGTCCTTCATGTAATTCTAGTAAAATAGCTGATTTGTGAATTCCTGGAATAACCACACGATTTCCCCAGAGTAAGCATCCCAAATGAACTGATAATTCATCCTTCCTTCTAAAATAGGGCCTGTATTTTTCGTCCGGGTTGGCATTTGGCCACCCGCTCATGACCCAGGCCAATACTCTCTTTAAGGTGTGGTCTTTATTTGTTGCCTCAGCTATGTCTTTAGCGGTTAGGGGTAAATCAGGAATATCCTGTAGGGACATTATTTGTCCCACAGGTGCAGGGTCCTCCTCTGTTATGCTTAGGGGCAATCTGCTAAGGGCGTCAGCGTGTCCCATGTCCTTGCCCGGTCTGTATTGGAGGGAAAATGAGTATGCTGAGAGGAAAATGGACCACCTCAGCATTCTGGGCGACATAATTTGGGGAGTCTGTTTATCCGTGGTAAACAGTCCCAACAGGGGTTTGTGGTCAGTCAGTATGGTAAAGTTCCTACCATAAAGGTAGTCGTGGAACTTTTTTACTCCTGCCACTATTGCTAATGCCTCCCTGTCTATCTGGGCATAATTCCGCTCTGCCTTGGTTAGTGTCCGGGAATAATATGCAATGGGTCTTTGTATTCCTTGGTTGTCTAAGTGGCTGATCACAGCCCCTACACCATAAGGCGAAGCATCGCACGCCAGATAAATTGGTTTGTTTTCTATAAAGTGGGTTACAGTTGATTTACTGGAAAGAATGTCTTTTAACGTTTGGAAACTCACTTTGTGTTTGTTCAGCCATTGCCAGGGAGTCTTCTTATCTAAGAGTCTGTGGAGGGGTTCTGCAATGGCAGCCTTGTGTGGCACAAACGTGTGGTAAAAGTTTACCAAGCCAAGGAAGGCCTGTAGTTCCGCCTTGTTCCTTGGTTCTGGGGCCCATTTTATTGCTTTAATTTTGTCAGGGGTAGGGTGGATTCCATTTTTGTCTATTCTGAACCCCAAGAAGTCAGTGGACTTAACCCCAATGGAACATTTTTCCTTCTTTAATTTCAATCCAGCCCTCCTAAATCTGGCCAATACCTGTTCCAGCCGCTCTACTAACATTTCTTCATTTTTTCCAGCTATCAGGACATCATCAAAGTAAGGGCATACACCAGGTATGCCCTTTAAGGTCCTCTCCATCACTTCTTGGAAGATGCCTGGAGCAGCTGCAATACCAAATTGAAGTCTGTGGACCCGGAACGCCCCCTTGTGGGTAACTATCGTCTGTGCTTCTGCAGCCTCTTCAGAAACAGTCAACTGTAAGTACGCATGCGCCAAGTCTAACTTGGCAAACATGGCGCCGTCCTGGATCGTCGCGAGGACCTGCTTCACCGTCGGGACCGGGTAAGCATGCTTTTTCATTCCAATGTTCAGGGTGGCTTTGTAGTCAGCGCAGATTCTCACATCCCCATTGGGTTTTAGGGGTGTGACAATCGGCGTTTCCCACAAACCACCCTCAACAGGTTCTAATACCCCTTGGCCTACAAGCCGGTCGAGCTCGGCCTCGATTTTTCCCTTTAAGGCGAAAGGTACCCTTCGGGCCTTAAGCCTGATTGGTTTTACTGAGGGGTCTAGGTTAAATTTAATTGGGGCCCCTTTGTACTTTCCCAAAGATCCATCGAATACGTCTGCAAATTCATTGCAGACTGATTCGAGGGTCTTTTTCTTAATTACTGAATTTATCCCCCCAATCCAAATGCCCAGGGCAGGGAACCAGTTAAGTCCAATTAAACTAGTCCTATGTCCCTCCGTAACAATTAATTCTAAGACCCCCTTAAATCCCTTAAATTTAACGTTAAGGCTGGTCTTCCTTTTTATTTTTATGGGGCTTTTTTGGAAGTCAGTTAATTGAATATTTGTTGAACTAAGTGGAATTCTTCTTCCACTTATTTGTTCAATCCTCTCGAGGGTTTCAGTGGAAATTATTGACACTGAAGCCCCTGAGTCAATTTCCATTCTGCAAGGGACCCCTTGCAGCTGGACTGTAATTTTTAATTTTCCTATTGGAAAATTGTGACTTTTCCCCTGTCTCCTCCGGTTGACTCGCGCCACCTCCCCTAGATTTGGGACTTTAACCCGGGGTTTAGGGGTCTCCTTGCCACTGAACTTAGGGGTTACCTTACCCTCGGGCCACACATCGACTTTGTGAAGGCGGTTGTCGCGAGTACGGCTCCTACAGATGGCCTGGATGTGGCCGGTCTTGCCGCATGCCCTGCACTTTGCGGTTCGGAATCGGCAAGAGGCGCGGGGATGGTTGCCGCCACAGCTGCCGCACCGGTTCTGGTTGTCGATGTCTCGCGGTTTGGTTGCGGTGTCCCTCCATGGTCGTTGTGCCCCTGTCGCTTGTCTTTGCGGCGTTGCGGTTTGTTGACGGTGGGCAGGTTCAGGCCCTTCGCTTCTGGGTTGTCTTGGCGCCAATTTTCCGAATCGCCTGGAGACTTCAGCGATATCTTCCTCCCACTGCTGGTCCACCTCCCCGCAGTCCACATAGCCCTCTTGGTTGATCTCAGACGTTGCTGCCATGCTGCTGCGGGGGGGGTCGCGATACCCGGTTGACTCGTAAGTTAAAAGTTCGTCGATCACTTCCTGTAAATCGCCGGTGGGTTTGGCGATTATTCTGTTTTGCAGCTGCTCATCATACAAGCCCAGTACTACTCGGTCCCGAATTCTAATTTCTAAATTATCGTATTTACATCGTACTGCGGCTTCCCTGACGGCAGCGACAAACTTTTGTATGGATTCTCCCGGTCTCTGGTTCCTCTTTTCAAAGATGCGCTGCCAGAAGAGCTCGGATCTCCTGGGTGTAAAGTGGACCTTTAGTTTGGCTAGGAGGTCGGCGTAAGGCACACTTGAGACCGGTTGCGGTTGACACAGTCCCACAGCGATTCGGTAAACCGGTGTGCCACAAATCGTTAGTAAAGCTGCCGCTTTTTTACGGTCGTCTGTGATTCCGTTCACTAACAGGAACCCTTCGACTTGTCCGATGTATTCTTCCCAATCCTCGGGGAAGTTTGGGTCGAATTCCTTCAATGACCCGATTTGCGCCATTCGGAGAATTTTTTTTTTTTTTCTGCCGCGGCCGCTCGGTTGACTGTGACTCGTTCTGAATTTGCCGCCTTTGCGCGACAATTCCGCCGATTCTCTGGTCTTCTGTCTATCCCACCTTCGTCGCCAATTGTTTGGTTCTGATAGACGAGGACTCAGAGTGGTTTAACAATGAACGAGTTTATTGAATACACAAAGTCAACTGACTAACTGTCAAATGTTGCAACCTTTTATATGAGAAGTGTGTGAACTGTAACCAATCAATGGAGTCTATTTTCCCGCTCCTAGGTTATTGCAACCAATGAATGCACCTTAATTTCCCGCTCTAAACCCTGCTATGCTGCAATCTGTTTGCAATCTGTTAAGTACCTTGTTAATAACTATTTACATACACAACAGTTTATATCCCTTCAACCATAGCTAGGTCATAAATCAAAAAGGACTTTCATTTCCCCCCACCCCAATGACAGCCTTGGAATTTAAGCAAAAATCTTAAAAAGTGAGAAAGCAAAACACAAAGAACAAGGCTTTAGCTGGGCCTGGTTGTGAATACCAAAAACTAGCTATACTGAGGCTCTTTTTTTTCTACTTCCATTCCAAAACTGGAAATGTTGGTAATCTGGTCAGATTTTTTTTTCTTATCTTGGAAATGTCTACGAAGATTGTCGATCATCCAGATCATGGTTGTCCCAAGGTGCTTTTCCCAAAGCAACTGGACCTTTGTGGTTTTTAATCTTTGAAAATGTTTTGCTTCCCATCCGAGACGTTTCTTCAGAACAGTTCAGAATTGAAGAAGCTTCTTGGATGAGAAACATTTTCTAAGGAAAAAAAAACAAGTCCAGTTGCCTCTTGGAAAAAGCACCTTTGGGACTTCTCTTGGGAACTGACTTGAGGCATTTTGCAGGAGCCATTGCTACATCCTGAAGCTTGGCAAAGATCTCCTCTACTGTTGAGGCAGAAGAAAAGTGAATGCACCTCCTTATCAAGTTTACTTGCATGCCCCCAAGTAGTTACAATCTACAGTTTGAGAATTGAGCTCTACTCTAGAGGATAAATGGAGCACTTAGCTTTCAGCCAACAGGTTCTGCTTGACTATAGAATCTGGTATATTAGAAAATCAGCCTTGTATTAAGTGGGGCTTACTTCCAATTAAATACAAATAGCAAGACCAGACAATATATGATCCTCGGCCATATCTGCTCTTTTGATGCTGCTCCCTGCAAGTCTTTATGAACCAGAGATGACTTCATTTATTTAGGGCTCTTTAAAAACATTTTCCATATATATTTCCATAATCTATCTAGTTAAAGCTATTAGCTATTCAAGAAGATACATTTTTTCCTACTTATAACAAATTGCAGCTCTGTGTATGTAAATAAAACACATACAGATAGTCCTCAGTGTACAACCACAACTGAGCACAAAATTTCTGTTGCTAAGCAAAACAGTTGTTAGGGGAATTTTGTCCCATTTTCGACCTTTCTTGCCGCAGTTGTTAAGTGAATCACTGCAGTTCTTAAGTTAGTATCATGGTTGTTAAGTGAATCTGGCTTCCCCATTGGCTATGCTTGTCAGGTGGCAAAAGGTGATCACATGAACCTGAGACACGGCAACCATCATCAATACGAGTCAGTTGCCAAGTGTCTGAATTTTGATCAGGTGACCATGGGGATGCTGCAACAATTGTAAATTTGAAAAATGGTCATAAGTCACTTTTTTCAGTGCCATTGTAACTTTGATTGGTCACTAAATGAATGAGTGTAAGTTGAGGACTACCTGTATTTATATATACCTAGCCTGTTTCAGGAGAGCTAATAATTCCTGCTAACTCGGTGTAACTCGTGAAATAGCTTTTGTATATTTTTGTATTGATCTTGGTTTAAACTGACTGAGAAAAGCATTAGGAAGCATACTCCTCATTTACAGTCCCCTGATCCAGGAATTGGGAACTGTAGGTGAATCTGGAGCAAGGAACCACGTCTGAGGCTCATTTTAAGACACAAAAGGTCATAAATATGCCTTCTATGTGGAAGGACCAGCCCTATGGAACAGCATTCCTGCCCCACCCTCCCCTGACTTCAGCTTTTGCAAGGATTTAAAACCTGGCTGTTCCTGCAGGAATGTAGACCAGAATATTTAAACAGCCCTGTTGGTAGACCTGTTTTTGTGTGTGGATTGAATTTTCTTTAGAGATTGAAAATTGGGCATTTTAGATTTAAGTTTATGTTGTAATCTTTGTTATATTTTTATTATGGTATAGTAATTAGATTTTTTATTTTGCAGATTATGTTTCATTTTTATTTTTAATCTGTGGTGCCCCACCCAGAGTTGCTGCTTTGAGATGGGCAGCTTTATAGATGTTTTTAAATAAATATAATAGAAATGGGTAGACATTTTATCTACAGTTGAAAGCGTGGCTGAATGTGTGCAACGTTTGGATGAAAAAGTGGAGGATCTTAGTCAAAAGAACTCTATATTAGAAGTAAAGGTACTGGAGAATGAAAATTTAAGGGATAAAATGGACGGAGAATTGAGCCTTGTCCAGTACCATCAGATGCAGTATGCTATTAGAATCAGGGGCTTAAAAGAGAATCCTAAAGAAGATTTAAAGCAGCTGATTTCTGAGGCTTTGGAAGCAGTATTGGGCCAGCCAGCATTTGAAATAGAGGGATGCATGGATAAAATTTTTCGTGTAAATTCATGGATTGCAAGGCAGAGGAAGCTACCTAGAGATGTGGTGGTCTATTTTACAAAGAGAGCAACTAGAGATGAAGTTATTCAAGCTGCTTATGACACTAAAGTTGTGGTTGCTGAGCAAGAAGTCCTGGTTCTAAAAGAGATTCCTCCAAAGATTTTAAGGAGAAGGAAAGATTTTGCATTTCTTGTACAGGAACTTAAGCAACGTGATATTAAGTTCAGATGGGAGATTCCAGTCGGATTGGTGGTGATGCACGAAGGTAAAAGATATCGTCTGGTTACTGTGACTCAGGCGCGTGATTTCTACAGCAATGTTTTAAAAGCAACCCCTCTATCACTCCTGGAAGCTGCAAAGGGATCTGGAGAGGGAAAACCTCAAGAGGCTGAAGGTGGGAAGACAGAGGAGAATGGTGCTGGAGGGGATCAAATTATAGCTACATCGGCTGCTGCTGGAGAGCAGAGGTTGACGCGTGCCGCTTTAAGACGAGCAAGACAAGTACAAGAGCAAGACCAGCAGAAGTTTATGGAACTCTCAAAGCGTACTTACAGCGAAGCTGTGGGAGGAGCGCGGCCCAAAGAAGATACAGGGGCTATTGAAGATGTGCTCCAAAAGCTTCGGGGCGCCAAGCATGGCGACTAAATTTCTAACCTGGAATGTTAATGGATTAAACTCACCACAGAAGAGAAAGAAAGTTTTTCAATATTTAAAACAATTTAAGATTGATGTCATATGTTTGCAAGAAACGCATATTAGGGTTATGGACCAAAAGTATTTATCGAACTCAAGGTTGGGCACGCAATTTGTTGCCTCTGCGATGAATAAGAAAAATGGAGTGGTTGTCTACGTTAAAAGTACTCTAACAGCGGAATTAATTGAAGCAGATAAGCAAGGAAGATATGTTATGATAGATTTGCTGTTAGAAGGTAAAAAAACGCTTCTAGTTGGACTGTATGCTCCTAATCAACAACAAGCTGATTTTTTTAGTTTACTTCACAAAGCTTACTCAATTGGATTACAAATCGTTTATTTTTATGGGGGACTGGAATGGTGTTCTGGACGTACAGATGGATAAGGCTGGTTCTTTTAAGCGTGCTCCGAGTCATGCCAGATTGCCTAAATCTTTTTTTGAAATGAAGGACGATTTGGAACTGCGAGATATCTGGCGTGACATACACCTACATGAAAAGGATTATACTTTTTTTTCTGACAGACATCAATCTTTTTCCAGGATTGATTTTATTTTGCTGACTAATGATTTTTTTTCTAGGATTAAGAAGGTAAAGATCTGTGCAAGAACTATTTCGGACCATAGTCCAGTTTGGTTAGAGATCAATAAGGACAATAGGGATAGGCGCTCGTGGCGCGTAAATGAGAATTTGTTTAGAAATCAGAGAAATGTGGAAGAATGTAAACAGCAGATGAAGGATTTTTTTGAAATTAATATGAATAAGGATACCTCTATGGACATGGTTTGGGATGCTAGCAAGGCCTACATGAGAGGGGTGTTGATATATATGAATAATAAATACAGACGTACTTTGGAAGCCAGAAGGAAAGAATTGGAGAATGAAATTAGGGAAAAAGAAAAGGCCTTAATTTTGAACCCATTGGATGTGAAGACTAAGGAGGTTATTAAGCTATTAAGAGGACAATTTGATAAATTGATGGCTGATCAAGTGGCAACCAATTTGCGGTTTGCCAGGCATAATACTTTTTGCAATGCTAATAAGCCAGGTAGATGGCTAGCTTACAGACTAAGGAAAAAGCAAAGGGCTTCTAATATAGATAAAATTGAACATAAGGGAAAGGTTGTGTTTCAACAGGATCTTATTAAGGAAGCCTTTGTGGATTTTTATTCTAAATTATATGCTAAGGAGAAGATTAATGAAAAAGACATTGATGTATATTTGGAGAACGCTAGGATCCCGGTTCTTACGCAAGCACAAAAAGAGGAGATTAACCAATTGATAACAGAAGAAGAAATTCTTATAGCAATTAAGGAATTGAAGGTGGATAAAGCGCCAGGTACGGATGGTTTGACTGCGGCTTACTACAAAAATTTACAATTGGAGTTGATAAAGCCGTTAAAGGAACTGTTCCAGACAATTCAGAGAGGGGGAAAGGTGCCTCCGTCTTGGAGAACTGCTTTTATCTCTTTGATTCCGAAGGAAGATCAAGATGCTACTCAAGTTAAAAACTATAGACCGATATCACTTTTAAATACAGATTACAAGATATTTGCTAAGGTGTTGGCTAACAGATTGATGAGGGTTCTGCAACAGGTGATTCATGGGGATCAAACTGGGTTTATTAGTGGTAGGCAAATGAAAAATAATGTGAGGCATATAGTTGATGTGTTAGAGTTTTTGGAAAGGAACAACCAGATCCCTGCGGCGCTAATTTTTTTAGATGCTGAAAAAGCTTTTGATCAATTGAATTGGCAATTTTTGATGAAAGTTTTAGATAAAATGAATTTTGGGGATAAATTTTTGCAACCAATTAGGGCATTATATCAAAAACAAACTGCCCGAATAATAGTTAACAATAGTTTGACTGAAGCATGCAATATTGAGAAGGGCACAAGGCAAGGGTGTCCGTTATCGCCTTTACTATTTGTGTTAACATTGGAGATATTACTGGTAAAAATACGGAATTCGGAAAGAATTAAGGGTATACAAATTAGAGATCAGGATTATAGATTGAGAGCGTTCGCAGATGATCTGGTTGTTACGGTGACCCAGCCGGAGAACTCTGTTGTGGACCTGATGGAGATAATAATGCAATATGGGAAGGTTTCTGGATTTAAAGTTAATGCACAAAAAACTAAAATTCTGGCCAAAAATTTTTTTTTTTTTTTTTTTGGCCCAAGATGGCGACGGACGCAACCTAAGCTTCGGGCGCTTTTCGAGGGCTCCAAGGATTTCGCTTAGGGAGGCCCACGGTATGGACAGGCGACTCTGGGGGTGGGGGAGTTAATAAACAGCTGCTGGGCGCTATTCTTTGCGGCGCTGAGCCCCCCCCCTCCAAACTAGCGGCGCTGGAGAACTGCCGCCTGCCGACCTGTCGAGCTCTATTATGGCGCCGAACGCTGCTGCAGCGCCGTGAAGCCCGGGACGCCTTGCCTGATTTTCTCTTCTGCCGGCTTGCCGAGGTGACTCTGGGGATTGGGAGGACTCTGGAACAGCTGCTGGGCGCTGCTCCTCGTGGCGCTGAGCCCCCCCCCCTCCGAACTGTCAGCTTGCTGCTTTGAACTGGCGGCTCTTGAGAACTGCCTGCCTGCCGATCTGCCGAGCTTTGCTATGGCGTTGAGCACTGCGACAGCGATGTGAAGTCCGGGATGCCTTCCTTGCTTCCTTCTTCTACCGGCTTGCCGAGGCGTCTCTGGGGATTGGGGGGATTTTAAAACAGCTGCTGGGCACTGCTTTTTGTGGCGCTGAGCCCCCCCCTCCGAGCTAGCGGCCTCTGATTTGAACTAGCGGCGTTTGAGACTTTGCCTGCCTGCCGACCTCCTGTTCTCCGCTATGGCGCCGAGAAGTCCGGGACGCCTTGCCCTGCCTTCCCTCCTTCTGCCTGTTCGCCGTGAATACCCTCTGCTTGTCGGAGGGGCAGCGGCGACGATTCCCATCGGTCAGAGATCTTCTTACGATCACCAGCTGGCTGGCGCCGTTTTTGGCGGCGCGGAGCCTTTTTCTCCTCCCGGATGGTGGCTGCAGATGGTGGGCCTGGTCATCGGCCCCGGCGGACATGTCGGCGAATTCCCGGACTTATTACATCTGCTGGGATTGCCTCTCTCCGCCGTTAGAAGATTGCCTGGACTGGCGGATGGGTGCTTGGGAAAGAATGTTCCTGTTCTTCCCCCCCCCCCGGACTGGTGGCGCTGGCCGGAGATGCGAGGATTGACAGAGGCCTGGCCTGCCTTTTCTTACTTTTCCGGCTGACAGGCAGGCATTATGGCTAGCTCCATGCCTGATGCGAATTAAGATCCCTCCTATTGATAGTCCAGTGTGGCTGGGACCGGACCGTGGTGGGAGGACGGTTTTGGACTGGCCAGTAACCACCTCACTGGTGTGAGAGACCAGTTGGGGTGGCCCTGGCTCAGGATCCCCTTTTCTCTCTCTGCTCCTGTTTGGACTCCTCAGCCGGAGTGAGAGGACGACTGAGGTTGTCCCTTGGATTTCCATCTCAGGTGAGAGCTGAGATGGCTTTGCAGACTAGGAGAGGTGCCTACTGGACTTTTTACCATCTATACACCATCATTGAGCGATCCTTTGGACACAACATCTGCCCTAAAAGACTATCTCAGCGCAGTATGATTTATTATTACTCCGAAGCGGACTTGTATGCCCTTAGGGCAGTTCCTGCCTCATGGGCGCGACCTGTCGCCTGTTTCCATACTCCCCTTAATGACGATCCCAAGCTTTGGGACTCCGAGAGGTGGCTGGGCTTAGATAGGGGCCTCGAGTCAAGACATGCTAAGAGGCCCCTGATAAAATTTTTAGCCGGTTATTTTAAGAGGTTAGGGAGGGGGAGGGAGGGGGGGGAGGGAGGGAATCTTTAACCGGCACTCAGTCTGGTCCTGTTAGAGGTCCTGACGGGACGGGGTCGGGGGAGGTGGCTGCTGGTTCTGGGAATGTGGGGGTGGGGCTTCAAATCCCCACGGCGATAGGGAATGGCAGCAGGTGTTTGCGCGGAGGGCCATATCAACATCTGGGATCGCGCCCCCGCTATCTCCGAGCGGTGGCGCGCTCCGACCCTCCGGTTAGCACCCTCCTACCCGGGAATGAGGGTGATCAGGCCCCTGAGCTCAGGTTGGTCTATTTTAACGCTAGATCCGTAGTTAACAAAGCTCCCCTCATCCGTGATCTGATCGAGGAGGAATGTGCGGATCTAGCGTGCATCACGGAAACTTGGTTGGGTTCGGAGGGAGGGGTGCCTCTCACCGAGTTATGCCCGCCAGGTTTCCGGGTGCTGCACCAGCCACGGGCTCAGGGCAGGGGTGGTGGGGTGGCAGTGGTTATTCGGGAGACTTTGTGTCCCCGGGAGGCCACCATTGTCCAGATGGCCGGGAGTGAATCCCTCCTCTTGAGATGTGGTCCTCGGGTTCAGTTGGGCTTGTTGCTCACATACCTGGCGCCCAGCTGTGTGGCAACAGCCCTGCCTGAGCTGCTCGACACCCTCTCAGGGTTGGCGGTGGAGTTCCCCAGGCTTATAGTCCTGGGTGACTTCAACCTGCCATCACTGGGGGGGTCGTCGGAGTTAGCTCGGGAGTTCATGGCTTCCATGACAGCCATGGGCCTGACCCAGGTTATTGAGGGCCCTACTCACGAGGGGGATCATACTCTCGACCTGGTGTTCCTGTCTGGACAGTGGTTGGATGATCTGGGAGGGGGTTCTCCGTCCATCACCCCTCTGTCATGGTCAGATCATCACCTCCTGAGGCTGGTTTTCCGTCATGCCATCCCCCGCCGCTGGGCGGCGGAACCGACCAGGTGGTTCCGCCCCAGGCACCTAATGGACCCGGACCGGTTCCAGAGGGCATTTGGGCCGATACCTATCACCCTTACCCACAGCCCAGTCGATGCTCTGGTGGAGGCCTGGGAAACGGCTGCCACCAGGGCACTCGACTGTGTTGTACCCAGGTGACCTCTGACTCGGCGCAGATCCCGTTGGGCTCCATGGTTCTCGGTGGAGCTCCGGGAGATGAAGCGTCGGAGACGAGGTCTAGAGAGCGGTTGGAGATCCAGCCGGTCCGAATCCGACCGATTGCAGCTAAGAACCTTTATAAGGTCTTATCTTGCGGCGATAAGGACGGCGAAGTCTAACTACTTTGCCGCCCTTGTCGCGTCCGCAGATAATCGCCCGGCCGCCCTGTTTAGGGTGACTCGCTCCCTCCTTAACCAGGAGGTGAGGGAGGATCCCTTGCAGGGACGAGCCAAGGAGTTCAGTCATCATCTGACGGACAAAATCGCTCGGATCCAGACCGGCTTGGACTCTGACTGGGCAGAGTCTGATGTGGAGGAATCAGGCGGTCTTGAGCATGTTATCTGGACTGAGTTCGACCCTGTTTCCCCTGATGATGTGGACAGGATCATGGGGAGACTGAGCTCCACCACCTGTTTGTTGGATCCGTGCCTGTTAAGGAATTTGTTGTGCAGAGGTCTCCTTGTGCTACCAAAGAGTTGCACAGACAAGGAATGGGTACTGAGAGCAGTAAAAGTCACACACAGAAATACACTGAGTTCTAAAAGCAAAAAGTATTTTACTTTGAGGTGGTGTAAAAACAAAAATGCACAGTCAAAAATAAACAGTCCAAGTCATACACAATAGCAACAGTCCAAGTAGCAATCCAAAATACAAAGTCTTCTTACCGGTCCAGAGGTCAATACACAGTTCAAGTTTACAACAGTAGTAAACCAACAGCAGAGCAAAAAACAGTAACAGTAGAGATCAGTGAATTCAGAGAGAGAGAGAGAAGCTACGTTCCTAGCTTCCTCTTATGGCCATGAGAACACTTACACACCCATTGGCCAATTAACAACTTAAAGACATAGCATTATGGTTAATATATTTTCAACCCAACATTGTAGGCTAGCACCATATGCCTAACATTCTCCCCTTTGGGTAGAATAATATATAACTCTTACAATCTTATGCACATTCTTTCACAATTAGCATTGTGTTTCACAGCACTTTGTACCTTCGTAAAATGGTCTGCAATATTTACATCAGATGGACAATACTCTAACTGTATTAATTTATCTTTGACACATTGTCTGACATTTAAATAACGAAGATCAGTATGTTTAGATCTTGTTCTTACTGCAGCATTATTAGCCATCTTTATCGCAGCTTGATTGTCCTCATATACAATGAATGGATCATTTACATTTAAACCCATATCTAACAATAATTGTTTGTACACTAGCAGTTCTGTACATAACACTGATAGACATGAAAATTCAGCCTCCATTGTAGATAAGCTTATGTGTTTTTGTCTAATAGACTTCCATCCAATCAAAGAATCACCCAACATTACAGCCAACCCTGAGGTAGATTTACGACTGTTTGTATCAGAGGCAAAACTCGCATCTGCATATGCAGTAAGGATTAACTCACGATTTGGCTCTAGATATAACGAGTAGTGAATAGTCTGCTTCAGATATCTTAATACTCGTTTAGCTGATTGCCAGTGTCTAACAGTTGGATTATTGTTGTACCTAGCTAATTGATTTACACAGTAAGAAATATCAGGTCTAGACCAATTACTCAGATACATAAGACTTCCTATCAAAGATTGGTACATAGTCTTATCAAATACAGGACTCTCAACATTAGTGTCCTTAAAATCCATAGCCATCGGAGTTTTAGCTGGTTTACACATTTCCATATTGTATCTCTTTAATAACTGAGATATTTTACTGGCTTGTGACACCTTAAAACCCCTATTTGTTTTCACAATATCTAACCCCAAATAGTGGCTAATTTCTCCAAGATTTCTAATTGTGAATTTAGTTTGCAATCTTGAAATGATAGTTTGTGCTTCTAACTCAGTTTTTGTTATTATTGCAATATCATCTGTGAATAATAAAATAAAAGATAATGCTCCGTTGTGTTCTCTTCTAAACAAACAAGGATCAGCATTACTGGCTACAAAACCTATTGCACTTAACTCATTAACTAAACATTTATTACACTCATAGCCTGATTGTTTCAATCCATAGAGGCTTTTCTTTAATTCCCAACAATCATGGTCTCTATCACTGGTCAATCCTGGTGGTATTCTTAAATAAATAGTATGTTGCAATGGAGCATGTAAATATGCAGTTTCAACATCTACATGGTTAACCATATATTGGTTTTTAGCCGCCCATACTAAAGCTGCTCTTAAAGTAGTTGCCCTTAGACTGGGTGCAAACACTTCGTCATAATCCTCAGTAGTTTGGGCAAAACCTTGTGCAACCAAACGTGCCTTATGGGTTATAGTTCCGTCTACACCCTTCTTTATTTTATATATCCATTTGCAACCTATAGCTTGCTCACCAGGTGGCAGTTTTGCTTTCTCATAAACATTAAGATCCTGCAAAGAATTCAACTCCCTGTTCATTGCAGCTTTCCATGATGCCTGTTCCTTTTCAGGATACATCCTGATCTCATCATAGTTAGAAGGCTCTACACTAACTTGACATACTATACTAGCTTCATAGCGATCAGGTGGATGTCTGATGCGCGTTGAACGCCAAGGAATTACAGGGCTTTGAGTTTCTGACTCCTTTCCTTCCTCTGATTCATTTTTTATCTCCCCTATCTCCTCTTCATCTTTCATATTTACAGGAGATGTATTATCATTACTAGTTACGTTATCAGAGGAGTCCTCAAACACTAGAGGATCAGTATTAACAGTTACTTGCTCTAACCTATCCCAACCAACGTGCTCAAGGAATTTTGCACTAGCACTGTTATATACATTAGTTGTGCCTCGTTCCCAGAAACGATAGGATCTGTGGTTAGCTTCGTAACCTACGAAGTATAATTGCCTAGCCCTATGTTGGCCTTTACTCCTGAGTTGTGCAGGAATGTGGACCCAAGCTGGGGTGCCAAACGTGTGCAGGTAATCAAGGTTTGGTCTTCTACCATGCCATATAGTATATGGTATTTTACCAGTAGAAGTATTAACAACTAAATTCAGAACATGGTTTGCACATTTTGCTGCCTCCCCCCACAGTCTATCTGTTAAGCCAGAATCTCTTAACATGGTTCTAATCATGGCTTGTAACGTTTGCCCACGTCTCTCAACAAATGCATTATGTTGAGGCCTATAAGGGGCTGAACATTTATGCTCAATGCCAGCTGATTCTAGCATATCTACAAAACGCTTATTTGTAAATTCAGTACCATTATCAGTAATTATGCACTGTACCTTTCTCTTTGTTTTTCTCTCCACAAACCTCAGCCAGTTTGCAAATTGTTGGAAAGTATCTGCCTTTGACTTAAGCAGATAACAAAAACCATATCTAGAGTAGTGGTCCAATATACTTAAAACATAACATGACCCTCCTAAACTTGGTTTCATGGGTCCAATTAAATCAGCAAACACAACTTCCAAAGGTACAGTTGTTTTGAAGCTGTTTAACCTGTTTGCAGGAGTTGCCTTACTCTTTTCCTGATTACAGGCATTGCAATTCAAATACTTACTACATGGCTTCAGTTTAACTCCCTCTACTAACTCAACTGTTTTACGTAGTGAGTTAAAGTTTACATGCCCTAGCCGCCTATGCAATAAATGTATACATTCATCATGTGGCTTCTTGTTCTCACATATTGAGTTAGCTTTAACTGTACTAACCTGGTTACTTGTGAGAACGAATAAACCATTTTTCAAATTAGCAGTTACACAGGTTCCATTCCTCTCAATAGTGCATTGCTCCCCTCTGAATGTTACCACAAACCCAACCTTAACCAATTCCCTTACAGATAACAGGTTGAATCTTAGCTTAGGTATATATAACATAGGTAACTGTTCATCAATGCATGGACAATAGGAATTACCTTCACCAGAGGCCTTCATCCTCCAACCATTGGCCAGTGAAACATATTGGTTGCTGTTTTTCATATTAACAAACCTCTTTTTCACTTTAGTAATGCATTGTGAAGCCCCACTATCAACAACCCACAATTCATTATTTCTGGATGTTGATTCACCAGAAATAGCCAAACCAATGCCCTTCTTAGCCTTCCCACTGCTATTCACATTCTGTTTTTTACCCTTTCTACAGAATTTGGCTATATGCCCTCTAGCCCCACAAGAATAACATTTCTTGACGTTGTAAGCAGTGGTGAATTGCTGCTCCTCTTGTGGCTGTATCTCTCTCAGCTGGTCTCTGTCACGCCTCCTTCTGGACTCTTCCAGCAGTCTCCCAGTAATGTTAGTCAATGTCAGTTCCTCTCTGGTCAGGACTTCCAAAGAAGAAACATATCCATCATAACTCTCATCCAAAGATGACAGAATAATGTAGACCTGATGCAACTCTGAAAAAATCAGCTCCTTTTCATGAAGCTCTTGAAAAGTTGCTTTCATGTAATTTAAATGGGTCAGCATATCTCCATTCTTCTGCAGACGAGCCCTAAACAGCTTACGTGTAAGGTGTATATGTGCACCCACACTGTCACGAACATAAAGCCTTCGCAAAACATCCCAACACCTAGCAGCAGACTCCTCACCACGAATATGGACAAGCTGCTGGTCATTCAGTGTTAGTCCAATAATGCAAAGAGCTTTCTCATTGCTACGTTTAAAGTTATCTAACTTCTTTGCATCCTCTTCATCATCTGGATCCCAAGCAGTAGTATCTGGTGGGTTATTTACAAGAGCCCATAGTCCTTCCTTGCGCAAAAGCAAGCAGCATTTTGTGGACCAGGAAACATAGTTTGTCCCATCCAACCGGGTTATCCAGGAGATGCCTGACAACAGTTCCTGTGCCATTTTACACCAAATACAAACTCAGCTAGGAATACTGTGTGTACTTACTCTCAGTACAGGCCTGGGCCCATAACCAGTGTTATGGAATTTGTTGTGCAGAGGTCTCCTTGTGCTACCAAAGAGTTGCACAGACAAGGAATGGGTACTGAGAGCAGTAAAAGTCACACACAGAAATACACTGAGTTCTAAAAGCAAAAAGTATTTTACTTTGAGGTGGTGTAAAAACAAAAATGCACAGTCAAAAATAAACAGTCCAAGTCATACACAATAGCAACAGTCCAAGTAGCAATCCAAAATACAAAGTCTTCTTACCGGTCCAGAGGTCAATACACAGTTCAAGTTTACAACAGTAGTAAACCAACAGCAGAGCAAAAAACAGTAACAGTAGAGATCAGTGAATTCAGAGAGAGAGAGAGAAGCTACGTTCCTAGCTTCCTCTTATGGCCATGAGAACACTTACACACCCATTGGCCAATTAACAACTTAAAGACATAGCATTATGGTTAATATATTTTCAACCCAACATTGTAGGCTAGCACCATATGCCTAACATATGGCGGCGCGGAGCCTTTTTCTCCTCCCGGATGGTGGCTGCAGATGGTGGGCCTGGTCATCGGCCCCGGCGGACATGTCGGCGAATTCCCGGACTTATTACATCTGCTGGGATTGCCTCTCTCCGCCGTTAGAAGATTGCCTGGACTGGCGGATGGGTGCTTGGGAAAGAATGTTCCTGTTCTTCCCCCCCCCCCGGACTGGTGGCGCTGGCCGGAGATGCGAGGATTGACAGAGGCCTGGCCTGCCTTTTCTTACTTTTCCGGCTGACAGGCAGGCATTATGGCTAGCTCCATGCCTGATGCGAATTAAGATCCCTCCTATTGATAGTCCAGTGTGGCTGGGACCGGACCGTGGTGGGAGGACGGTTTTGGACTGGCCAGTAACCACCTCACTGGTGTGAGAGACCAGTTGGGGTGGCCCTGGCTCAGGATCCCCTTTTCTCTCTCTGCTCCTGTTTGGACTCCTCAGCCGGAGTGAGAGGACGACTGAGGTTGTCCCTTGGATTTCCATCTCAGGTGAGAGCTGAGATGGCTTTGCAGACTAGGAGAGGTGCCTACTGGACTTTTTACCATCTATACACCATCATTGAGCGATCCTTTGGACACAACATCTGCCCTAAAAGACTATCTCAGCGCAGTATGATTTATTATTACTCCGAAGCGGACTTGTATGCCCTTAGGGCAGTTCCTGCCTCATGGGCGCGACCTGTCGCCTGTTTCCATACTCCCCTTAATGACGATCCCAAGCTTTGGGACTCCGAGAGGTGGCTGGGCTTAGATAGGGGCCTCGAGTCAAGACATGCTAAGAGGCCCCTGATAAAATTTTTAGCCGGTTATTTTAAGAGGTTAGGGAGGGGGAGGGAGGGGGGGGAGGGAGGGAATCTTTAACCGGCACTCAGTCTGGTCCTGTTAGAGGTCCTGACGGGACGGGGTCGGGGTCGGGGGAGGTGGCTGCTGGTTCTGGGAATGTGGGGGTGGGGCTTCAAATCCCCACGGCGATAGGGAATGGCAGCAGGTGTTTGCGCGGAGGGCCATATCAACATCTGGGATCGCGCCCCCGCTATCTCCGAGCGGTGGCGCGCTCCGACCCTCCGGTTAGCACCCTCCTACCCGGGAATGAGGGTGATCAGGCCCCTGAGCTCAGGTTGGTCTATTTTAACGCTAGATCCGTAGTTAACAAAGCTCCCCTCATCCGTGATCTGATCGAGGAGGAATGTGCGGATCTAGCGTGCATCACGGAAACTTGGTTGGGTTCGGAGGGAGGGGTGCCTCTCACCGAGTTATGCCCGCCAGGTTTCCGGGTGCTGCACCAGCCACGGGCTCAGGGCAGGGGTGGTGGGGTGGCAGTGGTTATTCGGGAGACTTTGTGTCCCCGGGAGGCCACCATTGTCCAGATGGCCGGGAGTGAATCCCTCCTCTTGAGATGTGGTCCTCGGGTTCAGTTGGGCTTGTTGCTCACATACCTGGCGCCCAGCTGTGTGGCAACAGCCCTGCCTGAGCTGCTCGACACCCTCTCAGGGTTGGCGGTGGAGTTCCCCAGGCTTATAGTCCTGGGTGACTTCAACCTGCCATCACTGGGGGGGTCGTCGGAGTTAGCTCGGGAGTTCATGGCTTCCATGACAGCCATGGGCCTGACCCAGGTTATTGAGGGCCCTACTCACGAGGGGGATCATACTCTCGACCTGGTGTTCCTGTCTGGACAGTGGTTGGATGATCTGGGAGGGGGTTCTCCGTCCATCACCCCTCTGTCATGGTCAGATCATCACCTCCTGAGGCTGGTTTTCCGTCATGCCATCCCCCGCCGCTGGGCGGCGGAACCGACCAGGTGGTTCCGCCCCAGGCACCTAATGGACCCGGACCGGTTCCAGAGGGCATTTGGGCCGATACCTATCACCCTTACCCACAGCCCAGTCGATGCTCTGGTGGAGGCCTGGGAAACGGCTGCCACCAGGGCACTCGACTGTGTTGTACCCAGGTGACCTCTGACTCGGCGCAGATCCCGTTGGGCTCCATGGTTCTCGGTGGAGCTCCGGGAGATGAAGCGTCGGAGACGAGGTCTAGAGAGCGGTTGGAGATCCAGCCGGTCCGAATCCGACCGATTGCAGCTAAGAACCTTTATAAGGTCTTATCTTGCGGCGATAAGGACGGCGAAGTCTAACTACTTTGCCGCCCTTGTCGCGTCCGCAGATAATCGCCCGGCCGCCCTGTTTAGGGTGACTCGCTCCCTCCTTAACCAGGAGGTGAGGGAGGATCCCTTGCAGGGACGAGCCAAGGAGTTCAGTCATCATCTGACGGACAAAATCGCTCGGATCCAGACCGGCTTGGACTCTGACTGGGCAGAGTCTGATGTGGAGGAATCAGGCGGTCTTGAGCATGTTATCTGGACTGAGTTCGACCCTGTTTCCCCTGATGATGTGGACAGGATCATGGGGAGACTGAGCTCCACCACCTGTTTGTTGGATCCGTGCCCCTCCTGGCTAGCTTATGCGGCTCGGGAGGGAACACGAGGCTAGTTCCATGCAGTAATAACTGCTTCTTTGAAGGAGGGTGTCTTCCCTGCCGCCTTGAAGGAGGCGGTGGTGAGACCCCTCCTCAAGAAGCCTGCTTTGGACCCGGCTGTTTTAAACAACTATCGTCCAGTCTCCAACCTTCGCTTTCTGGCGAAGGTTGTTGAGAGTGTGGTGGCGCATCAGCTCCCTCTGTTCCTGGAGGAAACTGATTATCTGGACCCGTACCAATCGGGCTTCAGGCCCGGACACAGCACGGAGACGGCATTGGTCGCGCTGGTGAATGATCTCTGGAGGGCTAGGGACAGGGGTTGCTCCTCTGTCCTGGTCCTATTAGATCTCTCAGCGGCTTTCGATACCATCGACCATGGTATCCTGCTGTGGCGTCTCAGGGGGTTGGGAGTGGGAGGCACCGTTTTACGGTGGTTCTCCTCCTACCTCCAGGGCCGCTCGCAGTCGGTGTTGACAGGAGGGCAGAGATCCGCCCCGAGGTCTCTCATTTGTGGAGTCCCTCAGGGGTCGGTTCTCTCGCCTCTCCTGTTCAACATCTATATGAAGCCGCTGGGCGAGATCATTCGTGGTTTTGGGGTGGGGTATCACCAGTACGCTGATGATACCCAACTTTTTCTTTCCACCCCGAACCAACCCAGTGATGCCCTCTCCGTGATGTCCCGTTGCCTGGAGGCGGTTCAGGTCTGGATGGGGAGAAACAGGCTTCGTCTCAATCCCGCCAAGACTGAGTGGCTGTGCATATCGGCGTCTCGGGTTAACCAAGTTATTCCACCTCTAATGATGGGGGATGAGGTGTTACCCCCCGGTGATAGGGCTCGCAACTTGGGCGTCCTCCTGGATTCACGGCTCAATTTTGAAGATCACATAGGAGCCGTGACCAGGGGGGCTTTTGCACAGGTTCGCCTGGTGCGCCAGTTGCGTCCCTATCTGGACCGAGACGCCCTACGCACAGTCACCCATGCGCTTGTGACCTCCCGTTTGGACTACTGTAACGCTCTCTACATGGGGCTGCCCTTGAAGACCACTCGGAGGCTTCAACTGGTGCAGAATGCGGCCGCGCGAGTTGTAATGGGGGTTTCCCGATACTCCCATGTAACACCTCTACTCCGCGAGCTGCATTGGCTTCCGGTTGCCCTCCGGGTGAAATTCAAGGTGCTGGTTATTACCTATAAAGCCCTACATGGCCTGGGTCCGGGTTATTTGAGGGAACACCTGCTGCCGGCATCAAATGCCCTTCGCCCAGTGCGCTCCCACAGGGAGGGTCTGCTCAGGGTTCCGCCGGTGAGAGATTGCCGGCGGGTGATACCCAGGGATAGGGCCTTCTCAGTGGGAGCGCCTGCCCTCTGGAACCAGCTGCCGGTGGAGCTGAGGACTGCTCCCGACCTCCGATCATTCCGCCGGGGCCTGAAGACCTGGCTTTTTGAGCTCTCGGGCCCAGGCTGAGGAGAAAATTTTAACTGGGGTTTTTAGTGTACAGGGTGAATTTAATGCTTTTTAACTGGTTTTAACTTTTGTATGTTTTGATTTTTAATTCCCTGTAAACCGCCCTGAGTCCTCAGGGAAAGGGCGGTATACAAATGCAACTAAATAAATAAATAAATAAATAAAAATATGACAGTATCGCAAAAGGCTCTTTTAGAAGGATTAACTGGATTTGAGATTGCTAAAAGGGTCAAATATTTGGGGGTGTTTTTGTCACCCTCTAATACAAAGTTATATAAAAATAACTATGAAAAATTATGGGGAAAAATTCAAAATGAAATGCAGAGTTGGGAAAAATTGCAATTGTCTTTGCTGGGAAGAATCGCAGCAGTGAAAATGAATGTCCTGCCTAAATTTTTATTCTTATTTCAAATGATACCGGTTCTTAAGAAAGATTCCAATTTGGAAGAATGGCAATGGGGTATCAATAAATTTGTTTGGGCAGGGAAAAGGCCACGAGTTAAACTTAAGATTATGCAGGATACTCGTGAAAGAGGTGGTCTCAAAATGCCCAATCTTAAATTATATTATGAAGCTGCTGCGTTAGCAGGAATAAGTGATTGGATTAATTTGACACAAGAGAGATTATTAAATCTTGAGGGCCACGACTTGTTATTTGGCTGGCATGCATATTTGTTGTATGATAAGAAGGTAGATAATGTGTTTAAAGTGCATATTTTAAGACAGGCATTGTTGAGAGTTTGGAAGAAGTATTGACATAAGTTAGATTGTAAGATGCCATTGTGGGCAATTCCAAAACACGCAATAGAAAACATAAATGTTGGTTTCAAACATGATGTGACTACGTATAAGGAGATTTTAAGCTTGGAAAGAAGTGTATGGTGTTTAAAATCGTATAACCTCTTGCGAGATGAGAAGATTGTTCAAACTTGGTTTCAATATACTCAGTTACGGGCCAGGTGGAAAGAAGATCAGAAAACTGGTTTTGCAATGACTGATGAAAATTTGATAAAGCAAATTAGAAATCAGGGTCCAGCACATATCAAAAGGATATATCTTGCATTGATAGAAATTGACTCAGAAACAGAACTTGTTAAGGATTGTATGATAAAATGGGCCCAGAACATCCAAGAAGTTATTACAATGGACACGTGGGAAAAGATCTGGGTGAGGAACGTAAAATTTACACAAGCTCAAAACCTAAGAGAGAACTTTTATAAAATGTTTTATAGATGGCATTTAGATCCTAAAAAGCTTGCAAGTATGTATCCGAATTATCAGCCAAAATGCTGGAGGTGTGGTGGCGAAGATGCAACATATTTTCACATATGGTGGACCTGTAAAAAGGTCAAGGCTTTTTGGATAAAAATTTGGTGGAATATGCAGAAGATCTTCAAGCAAAGGATAAAGTTTTGTCCGCAATTCTTTTTGTTGGGTATAATTATAGATGCTACTGTTGTGGACACTAAGTTGATGTTGAATTTAATTACAGCAGCAAGACTTTTAATAGGTCAATATTGGAAGAAGGAGGAACTGCCGACTATAGAAGAATGGACTTTAAAGGTTTCTGACCTGGCAGAAATGGCAAAGATCTCAGCTTATTTGAAAGATCATTCGCAAGAACGTTATATTATGGAGTGGAAAAATGGATTGAATATATTCAGAACAAATATGGGTCTAAAAAGTTTCATTTAGCATTTGAATAAGTCTTCCTTTCTATTTTCTTTTTTTTTTTCTATATGAAATATTAGTATTGTTTGTAGTTATCTTATATGAGCTAGAGAGTGATAGATTTAAGAATTTATTGTTGGTAGTATATGGATGTTTATGATTGTTCTTCGTTTTTATACCCTGTACTTAGCTCTGGGAAGTCGGGGGGGGGAGGGGGGAAAGGGGGGGAGGGGTAGGGAGGGATAGGTAGGGGGGGAGGGGGGATTGTTAAAGATAAAATGTATTTTAAAACTTTTCAATAAAAAAAAATAGAAATGGAACCAAAATGGGGGAAAAAACCTTTATGCTATGGGATATAGACAAGAAAATGGGAAACAGAGCTATAATATGCAGACTGTGAAAAATTAATATTGAAAAACCAACCATGTTCTTTTACCAGCAGAATAAGCCCCAATTTTAGTATCTATTTAAAATCTAAGTTCAGTTGCAGAATTTGTAATAGATTCTCCAAGAGTAAATTCTCTAACCATATTTGCACTTTAGGCAGTCACTGATGCCTATGCAAAGTGAGTGTGAAATGCTCTTGGATGAGAAACTTTATACCCACTTTGCACTTGGACGTATGATTAAATGAAGTTCCGGGTAGCTGAAAAGGAGGCTCAGCAGGATGTCGTGATAAGAAAGCATTACAGATTGCCCTGTGAGATTTCCTCCTTGAGGAAGGCCTGTCAGATAGGAGAATGATATTCCTTGACATTTGGCTTCATAATGATTCACCTGTCACACTTGGAATGCATTTATCCCATGAATTAGGCACAGTTTATTAGTTAAGTTTAATAAAGTAAATATTGCATATTACTGGATAAGCGCATACTTTGACATTAGTAAAAGTTGCTACTTGATCCTCCTTCCCACCAAACATTGTGGTAAAATGCTTGGGAATAACTGTGCTACAATTAAATATTTCTGATAGAGGTTGGGGATTTGGAGGATTGTTTGGGCTGATTCCATTATTTCATTCCATTCCAAATGGCATTTCTGAACTAAACTTTCTACAAATGTTCAGTTCAGATCTCTGACAAGAACAGGGAGGGAGGGAGGGAGGGAGGGAGGAAGGAAGGAAGGAAGGAAGGAAGGAAGGAAGGAAGGAAGGAAGGAAGGAAGGAAGGAAGGAAGGAAGGAAGGAAGGAAGGATGTTTCCTCTCTCAGTACCCTCCGTGCTGAATGTTTAGGAAGAGATTTGTCTTTAATGCAGGAAAAATGAATAAGAGAGTGGGCGAGAAATGTGTCTAATACTGCATGTAAGGAACTTAAAACATTTCACATACAAACTTTTTAAATGGATTACACAATGGTAGCTTGAATTCAGGTAATCCATTTACCTGTCATGCAGGCACAAGTCCTTAATCCATTCCCCAAACCCTTCTTGTGGGGTTTGCTGTCAAACAGTTTCTAAACCTGGTTGTTTAGCTCATGCTGATAACCTATTCCTCTCAACTTTCATTTTCCTCTTCAATAGGGGTGAAATAAAATTACAGATGGTTTACTTTTAGAGGAATAGGACTACAAATAAAATAATGGCATGCGGTGTGGATATTTGCAGATAGCTCAAAGTAATTATATCATTGTAGCAGCATCAGAACAAGCCTGGTTGTGTGGAAGAGATTATATGTGGAGACCATGGGAGCTAGAGATAGGAAAGGATGGCAGAGACATTACTCTCTTTCCCATCAAAGTTGACAATATAAACAAACTAACCAACAACCCCAGATAACAGGAAAAGACTTTATTCTTGAGTATATTCGAGGAAGAATGGTTAAGTATCAGGCTTGCAGAAATTTTATTTACACAAGTTTTTGACTTACCAGCTAGAGCTTGATACAGATCTGGATTTGAAGACTTGATTACAAGGACTTGGACTGAGTGAACTTTCAGTCCCTGTCACAGAAAATTCCACTCTTGATTAGCCCAAATTTTATTCATCTCAGTGACCAAGGAGTTGACTCAGACTTACTTAGCAGACCATCTGTCTTACTAAAAATATTGGAGAAATGTAGCCATGATTCAGTGGAACTTAAATGCAATTAACTTGGTTTGACTCAATGTTCAATGAATTTTGGTATCTTGGGAGATATTGAAATTCATAGCTGAAAGTTAACAAAACCTAGAGAAATTTAAGCAATGTTCGAATAATAGATTTAAATTCCTTTTTTCTTTACAAATATATGACAGCCACTTCTAGTAATGTGGTTAAGGTACTAGAAGAAAACCAGTGAGACCTAGGTTTAATACACTCTCAACCTTCAAACTTATGGTATTCATGGTGACTTTTCAGCCAGTCATTCTTTCTTGTTTTGACTATGACTGCAAAGGGAATAAAACTGGAGAAGAAAATAATACATTCTTAAACTCCTAAAAGAAAAATAATATATAAATCTAACAAACAAATCAATATATTTCAATGATTGTTCATAATCTGTGGTATATCTTTCATTGAACCTTCAGATGAAGAAGAGGAGCTGTGGTGGCACAGTGATTAGAATGCAGTACTGCAGGCTACTGCCGGCTGTCAGCAGTTCGGCAGTTCAATTCTCACCAGCTCAAGGTTGACTCATCCTTGATAGGTTGAGCTGATGTTTCCCAATGTTGTCTTTTGAGCATGCTCAGAGAGAAAAGAGCAGAACCACAGCAGAGTGACACATCCAATCTCCAATTCCAAAGCTCACCAAAGATACATTGGTCAGTGGGAACAAAAGCCCCTATAAAATCCAGAAGAATCAGTATCTGTCAATATCTATCTTTTATATGGGTCATCCATTGAAGGGACCAAGTCCATCATTTGTCAAATCTGGGTCTGAATCCACACTGGAAAAGTTGTAAATAATCTGTTTCATCTCAGAATTCCTGGAACTACATCCTCACTTTCTTCTCTACCAGTTTGGCTAAATATCGGGTGAGGGTTGAGGTTTTTTTAAGTTTCTTTTTATTGAACTGTGATTAACAAACATTATTGGGTAATTAAATTAACATAAATCTAAGATGATAGAGAAAAAAATGATATAGAAAATGCAAATCAATCTACAGGTAGTGCTTGATTTACAACCACAATAGAGCCCAAATTTTTGTTGCTAAGTGAGACATTTGTTAAGTGAATTTTGCCCCATTTTATGACCTTTCCTGCCACAGTTGTTAAGTGAATCATTACAGTTGTTAAATTAATGATATGTTTGTTAAGTGAATCTGGCTTCCCCATTGACTTTGATTGTCAGAAGTTCACAAAAGGTGATCACATGACTCTGAGACACCGCCATCATCATAAATATGAATCAGTTTTGAATTTTGCATCTGAATTTTGATCACCTGACCATGGGGAAGCTCCAAGAGTTGTGTGAAAAACAGTCATAAGTCACTTTTTCCAGCACCATTGTAACTTTGAATGGTTACTAAATGAGCTGTTGTAAGTCACGGACTACCTGTATTAAAATAGATGTACTGTATATGTGCAAATTTACCATACAGTATATAAACTATTAACATACTACAGTCTATTGCAATTGAGGTAAGCATTAAAATCCATTCAAATTCGATAAAATTTTTGTTCCTGACTCTGAAATGCCATTATTTTAGCTTTGTCTACATTTTTTTTTATAATGTGGGAATTGAAGAGGGCTTGTTAATTCACATCTCTATTGTTACGTTATCTAATGTTTTCCAGTGTTGGACCATTATTACTTTAGCTGCTAAAATTAGAAAATATGTGCCTCAGTTTTAAGCATGAGGTTTGGCCTTGTAAATAAATGCAGTAGGCCTAACTCTGGGAAGTAATCCATACTTCGTTTAGTGATGGCACTTTTCTCCCCAAAAATTGTAGGCCAAAAGAGAATAGATTTATTGCATGGCCACCTCAAATTAAAAGAAATGACTTTTTTTAACAATCTCTCCAACACTTGGAAGAATATATGTACCAATCTACCTGGAGTCAAGTGCCAGCTATCTTCCACTGCAGTTCTTGCACTGAAGCTGAGGTGAATCTATCCCAGTGTACTCTTGTTAAAATATGTCAGTCTGGAAGAGACTTCTTAAGCAAGGTGCTGGAGAACTCCATTTGCTGTATAACTGTTAAATCTCAACAATGCAGTCCTTGGGAGTCTTTCTAAAACAAGCCAGTGAGAGATCTAATATGCAAGAAATGGTGGGAAGCAATCCAAGTATCTTACTCACTTCCTCAAAAGACAAGCAACAAAAGTCTCAAACAAATAATATGAGATGGAGCGCTGGATACCTTAGATAACATAATGTGCCAAGTGTCATATATCCATGGTATGTGAGAAAGCATGCAAAATGGTTACATGGTATGTGAGAAAGCATGCAAAATGGTTACAATGAAGCTTGGGTGGTAGAAGGATGATGGATAGGACCGCAAAGGACCATGTCAAGCATCCAACAGCATAAAGAAGGCTGATTCTTCATAGGTGTAATCAAGGACCATTACAATATTGTCTTTATAATGGTGTCTACTCAGTTTATTTAATTTTATTCTTAGACCTGTATGATAATCATTCAAATCACTTCATTACCCACAACTGCCTGTATACCATGGGACATTATGGGTTCTGGCAAGGAACAGGACCTAGCTTAATCACCATCATATCAAGTGCCCCAAAGACTTCATTCTTTAAAGTTTGATTATCAATAGGATAATCTGTCAGATTCAAGGAAATGTCTTCCAGCTGCCTGGAATCCAATTAGATCCATTAATCTGGGTAGACCAACTAATCTCCCCTTCCTCTCCAGAAGGGAATTTGCTGTGGCAGCTCAGCTTTCAACAAAGAATGATGCATCTCTGGCAAGGATACCATATAAGAGATCCACGTTTCACTCACCTCCAAGATTAAAAAAAATAAATCAAGAATCTGTCAAGACTCATGGTGCTGAAACAAACAATTGGAGTGAAGAAGCTGAAGAAGCTTCTTGGATGAGAAGTGAAATGTCTTCAAAGAAAAACAAGAAAGTCCAGTTGCCTCTTGAAAAAGCACCTTTGGGACAACTATGACCTGGATGACTGAGAATCTCCATAGACAATTGGAGTAAAGCATGAAATTCTAAATTCAGGCTTACCTCAGTCGGAATGGTGAAGATGATAGACCCAGTTGGGGATTCCAATAAGCATTGGGGCAATCAACAGAGGGTATACACTCTCAAAAGCAACCTACTTACAGGCCTGGGAAAATCAAATGGAACCTTTATGGACTAAGGCAGTATCCTTCCCAGAATGTCAGCCAGCAGAAGGGAAGTTCACGTTCCATCCTCTCAGATCTCTATAATACACGCCATCCACCTTGCAGTCTGTACTAAGATGATATATGACATAGTTTGTCATTAGAAATAGACTCAGTGCTCAACAGGAGTAGCAGCAAAACCTGCACTTGTTTAATTGACCCAGAATAGATGTGGTAGCTATCTTTATGAACAAAAGGTCCTATCTGCCTAAACCTATCTATCTTTTCCCTTTCTAATATATCTCTCTTTGCCCCATATTATTTGGACTGGAGCAGAACATCATAGAGAAGGCTGAAAAGCACATGTGGTATTTGGCCCTTTATGATTTTCCTCCAGTATTAAAGCAACCATGTAACACAAGGATACTACAAAGGTATGAAACATCTTGTGAAAAGGTATGAAGGAAACTAAACAGGAGGGAGAGCAAACAGCATACCTTACCCACCGAACAATTTTAAAGATTAAAAAGCATACACTAAAACAATCCCACCTATCTCCCCAATTAAAAATAACAACCTAACCATCCACTACCACCCTTACACCTTTGTGTGCTTGCTATGTAAAATTTTGTTTGGCTCAACCAGTGACCTCTGATTTGGTAGCCAGGCCAGGCCATCATCTTAGCACAGCAACTCATTAGTGAAGATGGAAGCTACCAGGAGAAGTTCAGCAAGAAGGCTCAGCTGATAAGAAATTCACATGCCAAGGCACATGTGTCTTTTCTGGAAATGTCTCTTTGTAATTTCCCCATATCTATTTTTTCAAATCTTGTTTCAAGGGTCAGCTTTAGCCTAGATTTTGGTTTATCATTATTTGCCAGGACAAGGAATACTGCCCTCTCCATAAAATAACCTCCTTGAAAGTAGGTTTAAAAATAGATCTGCTGAAGCAGGCCAGCAGATTTTTTTTCTTTCCAAAGTGGGCAACGACATACTTCTGGAGCATTTACAAGCAGGAAGTGGGATTGACCCCTCTCCCAAATGGTATTTGAAGACATGCTGCCCCCAACTGGGAGGTATCTGTCTCATTTTTAATGCGGGAAAGGCCGATGAGATTTCATTCAGTTCTTGGCAATCTATGTCTCCACCCGGAGCATCGCTTTCACTCTTTTATTGCCTGATGGCACAGCTATTTCCCCAGCTGATTTTCAGCTTTGAATATAACTAAAGACATTCAATTATTATTGGAGGCCCTCCTGGTTGAACAGCCATTTGTCTAAGCCAGACATGTCAAACACAAGGCCTGGGGGCCGGATTCGGCCCGTGAAGTGGTTTCATGTGGCCTGAGAAGTCATCCTGGAAACAGTGAGGGAACGGTCCCTGCTGCCTTGGCCCTGGCCCAGGCCGGCCAGGAGCCAATGTACAATTTCGTGGTGGTCATCTATGCTGAAATACATTCAGTCTTAGCTCCACAAGGCCATCTGCAAACAGTGAGGGATCGGCCCCTGCTGCATCGGCGCTGCCCCCTGGGCACATGCTGGGGAGGTATCACCCTTTGTGAGGAATGAAGAAATGCACCATTGCCTGGAAGTGGCCAGCACATGGCCCTGCCTACTTTGGGCAGGCTAGGGGCTGGGCAGCATTGCGCTTCTCTTCAGATTCGTGCCACCCGGCTCAGCCTCTCGGCACTGTGAGGAGATCGCCCTGCTGCCTGCCAAAACTGGGCAGTCTGGGGGCTGGGCAGCATTGTACACATAACATGACTCTCATGCTGCTTATGGCATCCCCTTCCCCAGAGCCCACCAAGCCGGATATGTGAAGTAGGCGAGGGCCATGTGCTGGCCACTTCCAGGCGATGGTGCATTTCTTCATTCCTCACGAAGGATGACACTTCCCCAGCTGCATTTCTTGCCTGTTTTTCTTCCTCCCTCATCTCAAATATTTTCCCACCACTCTGTTCGAAGGAAGGAAGGAAGGAAGGAAGGAAGGAAGGAAGGAAGGAAGGAAGGAAGGAAGGAAGGAAGGAAGGAAGGAAGGAAGGAAGGAAGGAGAGGGAGTGTCTGAGGGAAGTCCTGCCTTAGTCCTGCCCTGCTGCCTTTTCACCATCCCCTAGCCTCCTCCTTCTGGCCTATCCTGGGGGGTCTCCCATCCTATTACTAAGGAAGCTTTGGATACAAAGCCAGGTCTCCTCACATGGAGAGGGAGTGGGCCTCCCTCTTGACTTTGCCCTCATACCCATCATGAGCAACCTGGCTAAGGAGAACAAGCACAGTAGCAGCAGCCTTAAGGAGAAGGTAAGTGCAGCTAGGTGCCCCCTTGGGGAAGTGGGGCTGGGCTTAGTGCCACGGATGCTTGATGGCTGGGCTGGGCATTTGACCTCTGTGCCACTGTCCAGCCACCACCACCCCGCATGAACTGAGAGGAACAGTGAGGTCCTTCCAACCTTAGGACTCTGTGATAGCTAATTTCATTCAATGTTATAAGGACAGAGAAAAGACATTGGTACCTAAATCATTTTTGTTTAAATCCAGAGCATACTTTATTATTTATTATTTTTGCGCCAATTGCAGATTTCTATCAGCCACGTGCAGAGCTTGCAGAAGGACAGGCCACATCACAGTAGTTTGCAGAGCCCACCAGAGAGACCGGCCACCCAAACACCAGTCGGAAGAACCGACTAGGAGAGCTATTGGGGCCCAGGGTCCAGTTAGTGTGGGGTTTTTCAGAAGCCGTAGAAACATATGCCGCACTGGGGCTTGACGCCCCCTCAAACCCAAACTTAAGCTCATGATAGAGCTACAAGGAGTTCCATGTAAGATGGAATTGGACTCTGGCTCTACAGTGTCAATTATTTCTCAAGACACTTTTAACTTTGTGTGTAGGCACAGTAAAATTGGGCCAAACTAAGACCCTCAGATATAATCCTAATGGACTTTCAAAATGCTCACGTTAAAGTTAAGGGAGAAGCCACTTTGTTCATAAAGTTTAAAGGGTTTTTGGGGCACCTGGATGTAATAGTAGTAGGGGGCCAGAGAACGAGTCTCATTGGACTCAATTGGTTTGATGTCTTAGGTATTCAGATTACTGGCATAAACCGGACACAAACTACAGACCTCGCGTCAGTATGCAAGGAATATGCGGATGTTTTTGATTCAACCCTAGGAACATACACAGGCCCGCCTATCTCATTTAAGCTAGATCCCAGCATAGTTCCAATCAGGGTCAAGCTGGGTCCCCTTTGCCTTAAAACATAAAATTGATTCCAAAATTGATAAGCTTGTAGAACAGGGCATGTTACAGCCTGTTGATGGTGGGGAGTGGGAAACTCCTATAGTCACTCCACTTAAAGCCAACAGGGAAATTCACATTTGTGCTGACTATAAATGCACTCTAAATAAAGCCCTCAAGCAACACGCTTACCCGGTTCCAGGGGTCAACCATATTTTAGCCTCCTTGCAATGGGGTACTATTTTTGCTAAACTTGATTTAGCACAGGCCTACCACCAATGGCCATTTGATGAGGCCACAGCTGCGGCTCAAACGATCGTGACTCACAGGGGGGCTTTCAAAGTTAAACGCTTACAGTTTGGAGTCAATGTTGCACCAGGTATTTTTCAGGGAATCATGGAGCGTACACTCAAGGGTATTCAGGGCATCTGCCCTTATTTTGATGATGTTCTTATTGCAGGGGAATCCCCAGAAGTGTTGGCCAGTAGGCTCAGGGATGTCTTGCAGAGGCTTCATGAGGCCTCAAATTAAAAAAGAACAAGTGTAGTATTGGGGGTTTTTTCAACAGAATTCCTGGGTTTCCAAATTGATGTTAACGGCATTCATCCCGCTGATTCTAAAGTGAAGGCCATTAAAATGGCTCCTAGGCCCAAATCAAAAGGAGAGCTACAAGCATTCTTGGGCCTCCTAAACCTCTATCACACATTTCTACCTCATAAGGCCACAATAGCAGAGCCCCTCCACAGGCTTCTAGATAAGAAAGCTCCATGGAAATGGACTAGCTTACATGAAAAATGTTTCCAGGATTTAAAAGCACTATTGTTAGAAAAGTCCACTGTAACTCACTACAAAGAGTCTAAACCTTTATGTCTTGCATGTGATGCATCTCCCTATGGGGTGGGGGCAGTTTTAAGTCACACAGAAAAAAATGGGAAACAGGTTCCTATAGCATTTTACTCAAGGACATTGTCCTCTGCTGAGTGCAACTATGCTCAGATTGACAAAGAGGCCCTAGCCATTGTTGCTGGAATAAAAAAATTCCATGACTATCTATATGGCAGGGATTTCATGGTCTACACTGACCACAAACCTCTGTTGGGACTGTTCACAACAGACAAACAAACCCCCCACATACTATCTCCAAGAATGCTGAGATGATCTATTTTCCTATCTGCATACAATTTTAAATTAATTCACAAACCGGGCAAGGAAATGGGCCATGCTGATGGCCTCAGCAGACTACCACTACCACTAATGGATCCAGATCTGGCTCCAGCTGCTAGAATATTGTCCATACAGGACATACCTGAATTTCCCCTACATGCAGGGGACATTGCTGCTGAAACTGCCACAGATAAAATACTTAGTAGAGTGTTGTCATGGGTATACACGGGCTGGTTGGATAAAAGTTCAGGCTCTGAATTTCAGAGCTATTTTGTCAGGAGGCATGAGTTATCTGCCCATAAAGGGTGAATTTTATGGGGAAACAGTGTCATAATTCCCACTTCCCTAAGAGACAGGGTTTTACAATCATTACATGAAGGCCATCCAGGCATTGTCAGAATGAAAGCTTTAGCTAGAAGCTACCTCTGGTGGCCTGGCCTTGATAAGGACATTGAGGCTCAAGTCCATGATTGATATACATGCCAGCAATCTAGGCCTGAAATGCCACAGGCTCCAGTTCACAGGTGGGAGGAAACGCACACTCTCTGGTCTAGGGTTCGCATAGACTATGCTGGGCCCTTTCAGGGACAGCTCTTCCTTATAGTAGTGGATAGCCACTCCAAATGGCTGGAAGTAATTCCAGTTCCTAACATGACTACTGCTAGGACCATCCAGGTGCTGAGAAAACTCTTTGCCATACATGGGTTGCCAGATGTCTTAGTTTCAGAGAATGGGGCCCAATTCACTGCTGCTGAATTTCAGGCCTTCCTTACAGCTAATCTCATCAGACATGCAATGTCTGCGCCTTTTCATCCATCTTCTAATGGTCAAGCTGAACGCATGGTGAGGACAATGAAGGAATCACTGAAGCGCATTGTCACAGGTGACTGGCATCACAGATTGGCAGATTTTGTACTCTGCCAGCATTCTACGCCCTGCACTGCTACAGGCAAAAGTCCTGCAGAACTACGTTGGGGGAGGCGTTTGATCACTAAACTGGACAGGTTGCATCCAGATAGAGTGGCAGCAGAAGTGTCTCAACCAAAACCCACGAGGGGACTGCACATGGGCAATTGGGTTTGGGCCAGGAACTATGGTCATGGGAATCTGTGGGTTCCTGGTCAAATTATCAAGGCATCTGGACCCCTATCTTATGAAGTGGGGTTGGAGGGAGGGCAAGTTGTCAGACAACACATTGATCAGCTCAGGAAATGGTTTCCAGAACAGCCACTAAGCGAGGACTGCATCATAAGTCCCTCCTAAGGTCCTCAAACTTGCGGCCAAGCCAGTCCTCACATGGACTATCAGGACTTTTCCTTCTTAACTGAGGTGAAACCGGAGGGAGAACTGGGGAGCCCTGGAATGCAACATGGATCCCCTGAAGGAGTAAGCCAACCGAACTTCAGCAACCGCTGTGCCTACTCTGCTGAACAGTCTGACTCTGGGGTGGGCCAACCTGGAGAGGCCAGCCAGAGTGCATCGAATCCCCTTGACTCAGGAACACAAAGGGACACAAGTCTACCCAGCCCACTGGGTAAGCTGGTAGACCACAAAGTGATGGGAACTCCGAGACGTTCCTCTAGGGCACGCAAGCCTCCTTCATATCTTGCAGATTACATTGTAAAATAAAGAGCTATATATTGTTGTAATTCCTGTTTGCCACTGTACTACAGAAACTAGTGCTATGATGTAACTGTCTAAAAGTGCCATTTTTGAAGCCTATTCATTCAGACATTGTTTAATAACATTGTAACCTACATTGTTTTTATTTTTTATTATTATTATCACTTTTACTTTAGTGTGTTTGGATAATGAGTCTTGATAATTGTTGAGACTAATTGGTGTTATTATGGTCTGTTCTAAGAAGGGAGGGGTGTTATGTACTGGGCTCTTGAGGATTATCACGTGGGTTGCTGGAGCAGTTAACGGCTCTCCAGCAACCCAGACTACAAGTCTCCTGTGCTGCAATTGGCTATCTCCAGGCGGCAATGGTTGATTCAAACCTATTGGCTGCCGCCTAGGGGCTAGACTATATATTGCGGCTAGTTGCAGCCATTTCCCCAGTACAATTTCTGCACAAAATAAAATATGAGTTACCCTGTACTCAGTTACACGTCTTCATTCCTGCACCAAATAACCCGCTATTTAACATTCCCCTTGAATTGTTTGCCAGGGTGTGTTTGAAAAATGAAGTGGGGAGTGGAAAAGTCAAGAGCTTAAAGAAGGAGAGCAACATTTCGTTGGGGTATTCAATTGCTTCTAAATTTAATCTGAGCATCTCCTTTCAAAGGGCTACCTGCCGAGGTGGGCATTGTGTCCTCTGAACTCAACTCCAGGCCACATGTAGAGAAGAGAACAGCATCTGTCTGGGCTTGTCAAACAAACAACAACAAAAAAGGATTCATCTCCTTGCATCTGACAATGCAACATAGATCACACCGTTAGAAAAGGACAGACTGACACTGCTTCTCTTTCAGTTTCTCTCTCTCATCGCTGCTTGCAGTTCATTAGGAGGAAAACAACTCCCTAAATGAAGGGAGGTTTTAATGGCCTCCCCTGCTCCTTTGTTTTACTGTCTCATCAGCATCCTGTTAATCCAGATAACCTTTGGATTTTTATAGACATGTTTTGCAATTAAGCACCATCATACTCATCCAAGGCCTCACTTCTAAAGGGATGACCAGGCACTTTATTTAGCTCAGAATGACATAATGATTTATCAGCCATAAGAGTCCTTGAAAGGGAATATGTCATTCCACTCAGATCTTACACTAGCAAAAATCAAATTAATAATAGAGGACAGATTGAAATAGTCTTTTTAGAAGGAAGACGATACACATAAAAAACCCTGAAGTATATAAGAGCAGAAATGAGCCTTGAACATAGGGTGTAGAATTTAGTGCCAAAATTAACATGATGTCTAGATCAGCTCCTCAGAAATCAATGCTATAGAATCACTGTGGATGGAAATACTGTCTTTCTTCGGAGAATCAAAGGAATTGGTGACAGTAATGTTCTAACAATAAACAACTTTAACACTGCTTTCATATCTAAGACAAATATACATTCAAATCATAACAGATTTTTAGAAATTAGACACAACGTTTCTAAAATCATGAAGTTGGGGGGTGGGAATCCTAGATTTAAACCCAAGATGCACAATAACACTATCACGAATCAAGAAGAAAGAGTAGTCAGGTGGTTGTCAAATACAGGGATATTCAGAAAGTCCAACACTATCATTTTTTGCTTCAAAGAAAAAAACATTGTGAGCGATGCGAAGATACTGCAAATGGAAGAAAAGGGGAAAGTCAAGAGGTTCCCAACTTCAGGATCCACTGATGTTTCATAGAATCACAATAACAGATATTCACATAGATGTAAAACCTAGATAAGGAAGATGTCAACTTGGTTAGAGAGCAGTGTTGGAAGTTTTAAGAGGGAAGAAAGACTCTTGTCAACACAAATAAAATGAATTGTGGAAGGAGGCCAAAGAAAATACTTTGAGAAGCATGATTTTACAAACATTAAGACCAAGAATGAATATTTTTCTAACCGATGGAGAAAGAAATGGAGACTACTGAACTGTTTTTTTCAACAAGTTATTGGAGAAGGCTATGGAAGTTGCAAAATGGATGAAAAGAAGGCTAAATCTTTATGAGAGATGTATAAAAGATGCCTAGTTGCAAACTATTTTCCAGGTGAGTTTTTAAGAAAGATGTTGGACAGAAATATAAATTTAAGGGCCAACCAAGAAATTAAAAAGAAGCTTCTGGATGATGTATGTTGGAAAATTCTAAAATACATACTAACATTTGAATCTGTGCAAGATTTAAAAAATTAAAAATTTGCTAGCTTCCTCTTTTTCTCTGTTCTGGATCAACTAATAGGATGTTTTATAATAAGTAGCTAAACAGCTAGATGAACAAGTTCTACCTTCCAGAGTTTATTTATGCCATTTGACAATCATGAGGTTTTTAATGTAGGGCAAGCACTCCAGCCTCAAAAATAATTTCTCAGTAATATATACTTAAAATGAAGCAACAAACTCCTTGTTTCCTCTCTCCCATCTATCCATTTGCTTTTCCTGCTACTCAGGGCACTTCCATGCCACTACTGTTTCCACCACCACCCCAATCTGCAAATTAGAAATCTAGGAGCATTGTCCCATGTGGAGAAGGGAGGGAGGGAGGGAGGAATGGAGAGGGGAGGGGAGGGAGGGAGGATGGAAGGAAGGAAGGAAGGAAGGAAGGAAGGAAGGAAGGAAGTAAAGGAAGGAAGGAAGTAAAGGAAGAAAGGAAGGAAGGAAGGAAGGGAGGAAGGAAGGAAGGAAGAAGAAAGAAAGAAAGAAAGAAAGAAAGAAAGAAAGAAAGAAAGAAAGAAAGAAAGAAAGAAAGAAAGAAAGAAAGAAAGAAAGAAAGAAATCAGGCAGCCCCACCTCTTTGACACACCTTGGTCTTGTCCCTTCCCGCTTTACTCCCTTAGCTGGGCTACTGAGGGAGAGGTATGAAATGGAAACCACCATTCCCCTCATAAGATTTGCTGGGTTGGGGACTTCTGGTCTTACATCGTAGCAACATGGCCGATTGCGGAGCTCCGCACCCCATGGCTGATTTCACCCTGCCAGAGGACCCTAAATGGGTCTAAAGTCACCCCGGAGAGGTGACGAAGAAGGCCCCCCCACTGATAGCAGAATGACAGCAGTCATTCCACTCGATCTGGGGGAAGCCCTCCAACACGACAGGAAAAAGGCTAGCCACACCTTGTTGACTAGTCCAAGCTACTGGCATCCAAAGTCCAAAAGCACTAACCAAAACAATGGTGAACAGTGTGTTTGGAACTGGGAGAGAATATTCAATCTTTTCTCTCCTATCTTGTAACTGATTTCCTGGAAAAAAATCTACACCCTCACCCTTCCATAGATGGAAGTAGCGAATAAATGTTTATGGGGGGCAGAAATATATTGAAATGAAGTTAATAATACTACAGTCCGGATAAATCTGAAAATTATGAAAACTGTTAAGATTTTACATCTGAAAGAGTATGCATGAAACTATAAGAAAATAATTCTTTGTCTTCAAAGTTGGAAAATGAATAGATACTAACATCTAGTGGAGGATTAGAGCATAACTATAGCTGAAATTGGCAAGACACCCAGAAATAGAAAAAACTTCTTATTTTGAACTTCGGTGATTTTTACCCAAATAAAGAACAGCTGGGAACAGAGGAAAGAAAATACAACAGGGCTATCTACTATAAAGTGAGAACTACATTTGTTTTTTAAAAAAACTGCTGACCTTCTGGGACTCACTGAGCTGTGATTTCAAGGCCAAGAATTGTTTGCAGAGAAAGAAAAACCTTGACTTTTGGCTAATCTTCTAGGGGGAAATTTACTGGAAAGCTTTTAGGTGGCTAAACATTCTGGACTACAATTGTGGCTGGTTGATAATTCTAAGACCTCTGAACAGAAGAACTGTTATAAAACACTGCTTTCAATGATGCTTTGTCAACTGGAAACACATTGGATTACAAAAGCCAAATATAAAGATAAGAACTATATAAGATTTGGTTGTTTGGATTTTAAGATTGGCTGGATTTATAAGGCTAATCACAGAGACTATAGCATCATTGAAAGACGATCTGGAGGGGGGAGACAAAATGGATGTTGCATAACTATCTAAAAGTGACAGGAAACTACATCTAATATTCCCTTCTGAAAACCCTAGCCTGAACATCAGAGATCTGCAGGAGCAATACTTCAAGATAAGGCAAATACTTTCCAGGAGGAAATGTATGTAATGCTGTGACAGATTCAAATGACAATGGTTTCAAACCATGATGAGATTAAAAACAACTTTGATGACATAAATGAGCACATCTTCAACCTAAACTTACAATTAAAAAACTCTCAGAAAATGACGATAAAGAATGAACAAACAAATGATAACAGAACACAAACTAGAAGAAAGTGACTTAAATAGGGAAGCTACAAATGAAGAGAACCACAACTTAACACAAACAGAAGAAAATCTACAAGATTTGGAAAATATATTTTATCTTTCTGGACTTCAAAACAAATTTGAGAATAAGAAAGAAGATTTAACAAAATGGATTTTAAAGCTGCCAGGAGAATAATTAGAGTCTGGGAGACAAAAAGCATACATCCTACTTAACTTGTCTTCCTTACTCCCAACAACACTTACAAAAATATAGAAATCCCCTAACAAGTGAAACATACTGACTTGGAAAGCTACTTGGCTAGAGTTATACTCAAGAGACTTGACTCGACTTACCAGATGAAGTACTATATGATTAAACACTTTTTTGAATATGGTTAAAAGAGTAGATAAATTTTGGATATAAAGGGGCCCTACAGTAAGAGGGACAAGATATATAAGTAGGATAGTATTTTTATAATATATGAAAAATATTATGTATGTGAATGAAAAGTTTGGGCATTTAAAGGTAATTAATTTTGAGAAAATTATGACTGATAAGAATGATTTGAATACTGAGGGGAAATCAAGCCTAAATAAGAATCTTGAAAACAGGACATATAGTGACCTAATAAGATGACTTTTACAAATATAATTGAAACATAAGCTGACCAGAAAAGATGTTATATGTGAATGTTATAAGATATACAAGTAGTATAGTACTTTTTATAATATATGAAATGTGAAAATATTGGGATGGTGTATGTAAATGAAAAGTTTGGATATTTAAAGGTACCGTATATACTTGAGTATAAGCCGAATTTTTCAGCCCACTTTTTGGGCTGAAAAATTCCACTTCGGCTTATACTCCAGTCAACAAAAAAACTTACCGAGGACTTGTGCGCGGCCGAGGCTTTGGTGCTTCCGGGATCGCGCGCACCTCTCCCAAGCCACCGCCGTCCGGAGACCTGCCGAAGTTTGGGAAGGTTTGGGGAGGTGCGCGCGCACCTCCCCAAACCTCCCCAAACGTCGGCAGGTCTCCTGACCTCCGCACCCTGCCTGCCTGCTTCTTTCCGCTGCGGTGTCATCTCAGTTTCGAGGGCCATAGGTCAATGGTGTCCAAAGATGTTTCCATGATCATGTGGCCAGCATGATATCATGGAGAGCTTAAGAATTATTAAGAATTACATTTGTTTAATGCTGACAAAGGAGAATACTATTGGAAGAAGAGAAGATCAAGGAAATATACTATTAATTAATATATTGATTATGGAATTATAGAAATTAATTATTATTTATTGTTCTTAAATATATGAACCCAGACAACACATTGTTTACTAACTACTAAAGATTGTTATTGTAAAGAAATCAATAAAATATATATTTTAAAAAAAGATTTGCTGGGTTGGCTGAAACTGAAGTGAAGTGAAGCCAGAGTTAAGCCAGTTTCTTCCAGTGGGGCAATGACCTGCTCTGGAGCTCCAAAAAGTACCACTATTTCCAGCTGCAAACTGGTATTGAGGTGCTTCCTCATATACCACATCTTAGCCAGAGGTCTAGTGGCCCAGAGGAATGTAACGTGGGATCCCAGTGATGTGGGAGTAATCCAGAAGTGGTGCAAACACCTCTCATAATAAAGTGCAGAAAAGGAAGATTCTACCTCCTTCCTGTATCCTAAGATTGCAGGCAAGGAACAATATTAGAGAGACTGGGAAATGAATTTCTCCCCCAGGATATAATCCACAACTATGTCATCATGTTAGACATCAGACTAAGGGAAATATATCTTGGGTTCATACCTATGTTTTCTTTTTAGAAAAGCTCTTATGAAATTATTTCACTTTCAGGAAGATATAAGATAATTTTAGAATCCATAGAAGGACTTCTTAATTTTGTTCAACTCCAGTTTATCACACTGGAAATATCAGAAACTATGGTTGTGTGGCCTTCAGAAAGGAGATCCAGCAGATTTTACTCCACTAGTCATTGCCAACTATAGAGGATGGTGCTCATCTCAGTTTCGAGGGCCATAGGTCAATGGTGTCCAAAGATGTTTCCATGATCATGTGGCCAGCATGATATCATGGAGAGCTGTTACCTTCTCACCAAAGTGGTACCTATTTATCTACTCACATTTGCATGCTTTCAAATTGCTTGGCACCCCAGGAGAAAAAGGTCTGTCGCTACCTAGGATTGAACTCTCAACCTTCCAAGTCGAGGCAAGCATCTTAACCACTAGACCAACACATCATTCTCTTTCACCAATTTAGTGGATTTTAGTCAGTCCACTAACGAGAGAAGATGGCAAAGAAGTAACAGGCAGGAGAGAGAAAGCAGAACTGCTTAACTCATTCTTTGCATCAGTCTTCATGCAAAAAGAATCTATAGCCCAACCTACCAAACACATAACTGTAAAAGAGAGATTATAAATAAAAATTAAAATGAGCAAGAAAATGGTAAAAGAACACCTGTCTGATCTTGATAAATATAAATCACCAGGACCCAATGGATTACATCCCAGAGTTCTGAAGGAGCTGTCAGGTGCTATCTCAGAACCATTGTACCATATCTTTAAAACATTTTAGAACACCAGGGAACTACCACAGGATTGGAAAAGAGCTGATGTGGTTCCCATCTTCAAAAAAAAGAGTGGTTCCCATCTTCAAAAAAAAGGGGGGGGGAAACAGACCCAGGAAACTACAGACCAAACAACCTAACATCAATACCTGAGAAGATACTGGAAAAAATAATCAAAACAGATCTGTGAACATCTAGAAACAAATAAAGTTATAATTAGTAGCCAGCACTGATTTGTTAAAAACAGATCATGCCAAACCAATCTTATTTCATTCTTTGACAGAGTGACTAAATTAGTAGACAAGCAAAATGTTGTGGACATAGTATATTTAGACTTCAGCAAGGCATTTGACAAAATAGGCCACAACCTACTTCTTGGTGGCTGGAAAAATGTAGGATAGAAAGCATCACCACCAGATGGATTTGTAACTGGCTGACAGACCATATTCAAAGAGTAGTCCTTAATGATACTACATCTATACGGAGGGAAGTAAGCAGTAGGTTGCACAAGGTTCCGTCTTAGGCTCAGTACTCTTCAATACCTTTATAAAGGACTTAGATGAGGGAATAAAAGGGGAACTCATCAAATTTGCAGATTACACTAATTTGGCAGGAATAGCCAACACCCCAGAAGAGAAGCTCAGGATCCAGAAAGATTTTAACAGACTTAAACAATGTGCCCTATCCCACAACATGAAATTTAATGTGGAGAAAAGCAAGGTTTTACACTTAGGCAGGAAAAATCAAAGGTACAAGTACAGATTGGGTGAGACCTGGTTCAGGGACATTGACTGTGAGAGTGACCTTGGAGTCCTAGTGGATGATCACTTAAACATGAGTCAGCAGTGTGCATCAGCAGCCAAAAAAGCTAATACAATCCTTAGTTGTATAAACAGAGGCATAGAATCAAAATCATGTGAAGTATTAGTACCGCAATGGGACGCGGTGGCTCAGTGGGTTAGGACGCTGAGCTTGTAGATCAGAAGGTCGGCAGTTTGGCGGGTCGAATCCCTAGTGCCGCGTAGCAGAGTGAGCGACTGTTACTCGTCCCAGCTTCTGCCAACCTAGCAGTTCGAAAGCACGTAAAAATGCAAGTAGAAAAATAGGGACCACTACGGTGGGAAGGTAACAGTGTTCCGCGCGCCTTTGGCGTCTACTCATGCCGGCCACATGACCATGGAGACGTCCTCGGACAAGCTCTTCGGCTTTGAAACGGAGATGAGCACTGGCCCCTAGAGTCAGAAACGACTAGCACGAATGTGCGGGGGAACCTTTACCTTTATATTAGTACCGCTTTATAAAGCCTTAGTAAGATCACACCTGGAATACTGCATCCAGTTTTGGTCACCACATTACAAAAAAGATGAAACTTTGGAAAAAGTGCAAAGAGCAACTAATATGTGCCGTTGTGCCCACAGTAAAAAAAAATGAAAATAAAGGTTATCTTATCTTATCTTATCTTATCTTATCTTATCTTATCTTATCTTATCTTATCTTATCTTATCTTATCTTATCTTATCTTATCTTATCTTATCTTATCTTATCTTATCATGATCAAGGACCTGGAGACGAAAACATATGAAGAATGGTTGCAATATTTGACTTTGAGTCTAGGGAAAAGAAGGACTAGGAGAAACATGATAGAAGTATTCCAGTATTTGAGGGGCTGCCACAAAGAAGAGGGGGTCAACTTATTTTCCAAAGCACCAGAAGACAAGACAAGAAATAATGGATGGAAATTAATCACAGAGCGAAGCAACCTGGGATTAAGGAGAAACTTCCTAACAGTGAGGATAATTAACCAGTGGAACAGCTTTGCCTTCAGTAGTTGTGGGTGCTCCATCACTGGAGGTTTTTAAGAAGAGACTGGACAGCCATCTATCTGAAATGGTGTAGGTTTCCTGCTTGAGTGGTGGTTGGACTAGAAGACCTCCAAGATCCCTTCCAGCTCTATTCTGATTCTGATTCTGCTAGGCTGGCAAGACCTTGGGTGAGGATGGGAGCTCACTCTGTCATGTGATGCTCAAGTCTCAAACCTGGAGAGTCGGCTTTCCAGCCAACAAGCCCAGCATCATAATCACTGAGTTATTGTGATGCTTGTGTGGACTTAGCTATGCATCAAACTGATCACAATTTCAATGGATCTCTCTGTGATGACTAAGTCTGCAAATAACTCAAAGTGATTTTTTTTCCTAATTGATGCCCATGCACTTTTTATTTCTCTTGACACCTCTAAAGTTTTATACCACTTGGGACAGCTTTTGGTAGGGTTTTCTTTTGTGAGAGGGAGATGTGTGTGTGTGTGTGTGTGTGTGTGTAAGGGGGGGAGGCGCAATTAATAGACTTTCAAATAAAACCACTTTTCCTCTTTGCATTTCTCCTTCAACATTTTTTTTCATTTTGTGTTTTTTCTGGGAAGTTTATGAGTATTTCACCACTTTACAATGTCTTTGATTTGGGCAGCAATAAATAAATTGCTGAAAAAATAACGATAGCTGCATAAATGCATCAGCTTGTTTTTGAGACAGTTAAGCCTGAAGAATAAAGATGATAGGTTGCGATATGGATTAACTTCTCAGACCGCCTAATCCCATTTTTTTTTATTTCTCATTGTTTTGTTCCAGCCAGGGCTACTTTTCCCTTAGTTCATTACCAGTGAAACACCAACTGAATCCTATTTCATCCTATTGATCACTCTCGGAGCCACAAATCAACTTGTCCTGCACAAATCCTTCAACCTCTCTTTCCAGCGAAGATAAGAAATGCTGAATTCATTTCTAATCACCAGCTCCTGGCTGGGCACAACCTTCCCTCTCTTTCCCTTCCTACTACTTAATGAACCCACTATATCTTGGATCAACAAATTAATATAGCCTTTGTTTGCTTCTTTGCTGCATGGAGAGCTGAGAGAGCAATAATAATCAGTTATATCATTGCTTGACCAGTCTGAGTCCTTCTGGGTCTTTTGCAGACTGCTTTGTAGCATATTGGCTCCATTAAAGAAGGCTCGGCTGGTTGCCATTTCCTTCTTTTCCGGGGAGGGCTCCTGGGTTGCTGAGATATGCAGCTTTTCCTCTGTGAGCAAAGCTTTCATCTCCTCTTATTTGTTTCTGACTTGCCTTCCATTAATGGGTGGTGGGTGAGCCTTCCCTTGACATGGAGAAGCTGAGAGAAGATGCCCTTTATTGCAGGTGATTAAAGCGAGGAATGGCTGATAGGAGAGTGTTCACTCTGACTTCAGGGAATACCTTGGTGTGGTGATTGCTTAAGGACAGAAGTGATTTATTATGGCAGAGGCTGATTCAGACCAAATGGGGATAAAAGGTAAAAAGGTAAAGGTTCCCCCGTACATGCATGCTAGTTGATTCTGACTCTAGGGGCCGGTGCTCATCTCCGTTTCAAAGCCGAAGAGCCAGCGCTTGTCCGAGGACGTCTCCATGGTCATGTGGCCGGCATGACTAGATGCCAAAGGCACACGGAACGCTGTTACCTTCCCACCGTAGTGGTCCCTATTTTTCTACTTGCATTTTTACGTGCTTTCGAACTGCTAGGTTGGCAGAAGCTGGGACAAGTAACAGGTGCTTATCACTCTGTTACACGGCACTCAGGATTCAACCCACCAAACTGCCAACCATCTGATCGACAAGCTCAGTGTCCTAACCCACTGAGCCACCGCGTCCCCTAAACAGGGATATGTCTATTAAATAAATCTGTTTTCTGTACTGCAGTACTGTGACATTTACCAGCTCATCTAAAGAAACTGATTGGAGAATGAAGAAGTTCTGGACTGGCATGATTAACCAAAATGGGATGTTACTGATCTTGTCCCCAGCTTCCTGCCTAAATAGACATTCCCTCCCCCCTTAAAATATAACATTCTCTTAGTCCTACACTAACTATGAACTTATTGCTTAAGGATTCTCATGTGGCTCCACGTATTACATGACTGGAATGTTTGAAAGACTATCTAAGTCAAGAGTTTTGCAAAAAGGTCAATGGACAAGAAGGACTCTCAATCCTGTATGGTGAGGACTCACTCAGTGAGGGCAAGGGAGACTTTGAAAACCAGGGAAAGAAATAATTAATGGAAACAGAGTATTGCTGGACAGCTAAAACCTGAAATGGAACATTAAACCTTGGAACATTTCATGACACTGGAACTTATTCCTTTTGATTGTTTAAGGAAAGGGAGATTTCTTGTCACATAATATTAATGTTCATGGAGCTGCAAGAGATTGTAATGGTTCCAGTTTTATGAATAAAGAATTGAGTGATTGGCCAACATTATATATTAAATTAACAAATTTTATACTTGTTAATTTAGTATATAACAAATATACAAGGCAGACAATGATGGAAGGTAACAATGCTATGTTATTGTTTAGCGAGGCTGGTTAGTGAAGAATAACTTCAGATCAGATTTAAACTTAAGGCTTCCAGTTTGCAACCACCCCTTTTAGCTGTTGCACAGCAACGGGGCAATAGTTATAAACCTAGATTCACATAAACCTTATGTGAAAACCTTATATGATCATTTTAACTTAGTTGGGAAAGAACATTTAACTGGTATGATCATACCGTAAACACTTAGAGGAGAACCTACTTATTTGCCAGGGATAGCCGGATCTTGTGTGTCTCTTGCACACTTTGGAGACCAGACAACATGAAGTGAGATGGAATTCTGTAATTCTCCAAGGAGAACAACTTTACTAACAATGTTTGCCATACTGTTGGTAGCTTCCAGTTCTGAAATCAAACAGGGATGAATTTGCAATGGACAGAAAGTCAAACAAGTTCCCACTTCCTGTCGGACATCAGATATTTCAAAATGTCTATTAAAAGGCTAAATAGTAATTATTTTTAGTGTGGCTCCTGTCCCTACTGGATTTAATCAGTCAATTCACAACCAAGAGCTGTTTACATCATCGTTTATCCTGAGATAATCATTCTATCCCATGCTTCAGTTGAGAAGCTGTAAGAATGTAGGAAGATTTTAAAAGCTGGAACAACGCATTCACCGAAACTACGTATTTTTTTTTAGAGAAGGGACCCCTTCAAGAGGAACAGAATGTTTTTTTAAAGTAGACAATAATGTCCATTCACAAGTAGAAATGATATCATGGAGGGAGAGTGTTCCCTTTCCTCAGTCTGAAGCGCCAGTGCAGACACAGGGGCATGTGTGATCAAAAAAAAAAAGTCATCATGGCAGTCACACTTGTACAATAGCGATAGCAATAGCACTTAGACTTATATACCACTCCACAGTGCTTTACAGCCCACTCTAAGTGGTTTACAGAGTCAGCATAATTGTCCCCAACAATCTGGGCTCTCATTTTACCCACCTCAGAAGGATGGAAGGCTGAGTCAACTTTGAGCTGGTCAGGATCAAACTCCTTAACCACTGTGCCACCATGGCTCCATCAGTCAAAGCTTCACTTTTTAAATACATTGCATGAGCAACCCATGTAAAAAAAAGGGTGTGTGTGGCTTCAATCATACGGTGTTGACTTTTTTTATTTCTTCCCTGCTGACGCCCTAAATCTTCTTTCAAGGTCCAAAGAACTGGCAGAATGCATTGAGAATGTATTCAGCCATTGCTGAAAAGGAGAGAAACTCTTGTGGGACATTAAACTTAGCTGATACTTTTTGTTTGAAGGAACTGGATACCCTCTATCTGTAGTTCACTGTAGCTCACGTTATCTGAAAAATTCTAGATATGGAAAGAAAGGGGGGGGAAAGATGGCACCGGGAGAATGAATTGCCACAAAGTCGTTGGTTGATAAATAGCAAGGGTACTTTAAGAGCCCTTATCTCCAATTGCTCTAAAGTTCTTTATTCATTTCCTGGCATATCTTCCTGTTAAAATAGTGTCCTGCCTTTTCCTTATTTTATTGATCTTTTTATGGTGCTTTTGAAAGAAAGAGTACTCCAAGGGCCCTTGCTAAAAGTGCCATTTGGCTGAACCTCCTTCCCAACTTCCTTTAACAGATTCATAAGGAAAAAAATACACAGATTGGGGTTTCTCTAAGCCTTGGTTTCTTAAAACCTGGTGTGTTCTGTAAGCTGCAGTTGAATGGATTTGTTCTGTACCAGCCTGCTACCGGCCTTGCAGAAAGGCAACCCCTGTACAAACGGCAGAGGCTGGAAAACGTCTGAGGCTGGAAAACGTCTGCCAAGTTTAATTCACAAACAAACAACAGAACATGAAACAAGATACCGGAACTTTGATCCTCAAACGGAGCGGTTGCTTTCAGCAACCAGCCCTTCCCCAAACACTCCCTTTATTAGAGTTCAGGGCGTGGCCTCCCTGTGCCTCCTTCCGAGAAGTCCCACAGCCTTTCTCTGCTTGCTCCTGCTTGACTGCCTCCTGCGTCGGGCGTCCTTGAACAGGGCCAGCTGTGGGTCATCATCATCCGCACTGTCGGGCTCGCGCAGCTGAGTCTCCACCAAGTAAGAGGGCCCTGGCTGGGGGCTCTGCGAAGCCTCCAAGCCATCATCAGCAAGTTCGTCTTCAACACCCTCCTCCTCCCCCTCGTCTGAGTCATCCGAGTCATCCGACCCGGCTGCCGGACCCACAGGCTGACCCTGAATCACAACAGGATTATACAGTGTAGTAGGTTACAAACCATAGTTTGTAAAACATAATGGATGCCTTCACACAAAACATTAAGCTAAAATCAAAGAAACTGGTTATATATTAGTTAGGACTAACATATGTGGGCTGCAAAAATGCAGAAAATCAGTGCATGTCAGGAAAGAAATTTAAAACCTTATCTTTTTTCTCTTTTCTGCAATCTTTCATTTCATGTTTATGGCCCAGACTTGATAGTCCTAGCTTGGCATGATGCATAAGTCCTGTTTAAATTTATAAATTATGGTTTAATTAGTCACAATCTATTAAATCACAATTGGGCTGAAACCACACAAGGAGCACCAAAAAAGCAAATCACATTTAGATTTAGCACGGCACATGAGCACAGTGTTAGCCTCTAATCCTAATCCTAAAGAGAGAGTAGGACTTCTGAATACAAATACTTCTAAATGCAGCAAGAATTGCAGCTGATACATTAAAGCAAATTAAAAGTATTGATCAACCCAAATCACTGGTTATGTACAATTAAGCCATAACATGGGGAGGACAAGTTTAATGTTTGATGGATCATGTTCTGTAAGCATCTAATCCTCTTTCTCTTTTACTTTTTTTCTTTCATTTAAAACTAGCCATTCCTTTAGCTTCTTCCCTTTTTTCTCTCCTTTAAACACTTCAGCCAAGCCTTCAGATGCAATTCTTCAACTCCCTCTACCTCATTAAGCAATTAATCAGCCTAGCTGGCCTTGCCCAGGCTCGGTGAACTCTTCAGCTCCATATGATTGAGTTGTCGCATCAGAAGCACTATATAGCAATGAGATAATTAATACTTAGCTTCTACTGTAAGGATCACTGTACCTTTCAAAATGTTCTTCAAAGAGGAAGGCTAAGGATGTCCATGGACCAGCCATTGACGGAAACGGGGCGTGCTTGGGTCATCATCAGAAGTTAAATTATTTGAGCAAATACCAAAGGGGCACTTCTTAGGTCAACATGGGCAGTACTGCATTTGTATAGGCAGAGGCTTAATCCCCTGTGTACACTATGTTTTATATACACGGTAAAATATAAAACCCAATGTACAGACATAATATACAAACATTTACAACTCATTATTACTGGACCAGATAGTGGGATTAGATGCAAGGACATCTTTCCCTCCTTGGCCCCTTACACTCATTAACACAGACACACACACACACACACACACACACACACAGAGAGAGAGAGAGAGAGAAAGAGTTGAGATTGTTGGAGTTTGGGGCACTGGTATTTTAAAACTTGCATTCCATCTTTCCACAAAATGATGCTTAATGATGGCAGATAGTTACAACAAATAATGAAGAGTTCTACTATAAAGGAAAATGTAATAAAGCAGTTCTAAAATATAAAGTAAATCATTTTTAAAAGAGTAGAAAGTGGTGACAGTAATGTGATTATTTCATTTCATTCTTATTTGCTAATTTCTTTTCAAAATATCTGGTTGATCTTCATGACCAAAAGTTCGCCAGGTATCATATATAACTTTAAAACAGGAACAATTTAAAATCGAGGTGCATACCTATCCTAGCAAATAATATCATTAGTTTTAAATACTCTAGCAAACAGGTCCATGAGTACTCACCAAAAAAATCCCCACAGAACAAAACTAATCCAGTAACACATCTTCCCAAAGCAGATCAAAGAGAAGGCTTTGTTTCTCTGCCAATGAAGAACGTGCTTCTTGGTTATGACACTTGAGAAGTTCCTCCTCAAATTACTTTAATGCACCAACAGAACGGGGTGGGAAGAGATGCTTGTTCAGATGTTACACCCCCCCCCCCAAGTTGTTGCAAAGTGTTGTGCAAAGCATTTGGAAAATGGTCTTCACAGTAGGAGTTAACACAGATCGAGCACTTTTGTGTTGTGAAAAGAACTGCATCTTTTGCAAGGTGCACACACTTGCTCCTGAAGCTGCCTCTACATCTGCATGAATGTCCAGTTGAAGTATTACCTGTGCATGCATAGACAACCAGGGCAGATCTCAAAGCAGCTCTGTGCATCTTGTAAAGGATGTGCCTGCTTTTACTCTTTAATGAGCATTGCTTTATATGAGTGCCTTTGTAGAAGCCTCTCTTTAAATGCTGTGCACATTCCCCACTACTGGTAAACTCTTCTTTTTTAGATTCAGCTCAGGGTCAAAGAAAAAGGCAATATAGATCTTGAGGAAGTATTAGAATGCAATTCCAGTACCTAGACGAACTGGCTGGAATTCTAGCAGCTGGTGCTTCCAAATTGTTTCAAGGTCACTCATTCATAATGCACTACCATAATTAAATTTTGTTTTGTGGATCATGTGACCAAGCCATCCAAGAAGTGTTTCTGCTTATTATTCTTCCCTAAAAAGATGATCAGCCTCTTAAATAAACCAACAATATTCTCTATTGTCAATAGCTGATTGCTCATTGAGTGATTGAAAATTGTGGTTTGGGGGGGGGGGTGTTGATACAACATTGTTGGTTGTATTTTATGATTTATGATTGTACTGTATCTTATGATTTATTTTTAGGACTTATAACTTTATTGATTGTATGTATACTGAGAGCTTATGCACTGGAGACAAATTCCTTGTGTGTCCCTTTACACTTGGCCAATAAAGACCTATTCTATTCTGTTCTGTTCTGTTCTGTTCTACTCTACTCTACTCTACTCTACTCTACTCTACTCTACTCTACTCTACTCTACTCTACTCTACATTATTTCTATTTCTATCATGATTTTGAAAATTGAAGTTGGCTGTAGTGTTGTTCCACATCCTTTCTTTCTGTCTTGTGTGATTTTATAGCAATGCATTCTGGGAGAAATAAGAAGGAGACTTCCCAGAACAGCTGGCCTTGAATTTCCCCTCTTGCTAACAGTGATTTGTTTCTTATTGCCAACCACAACAGGCGAACTTCTCCATTGCCAAAGGCTACAAAGGGCATGAATATTCCCATCCTCTCTGTATTAATTGCAGGAGAAATTGAAAGCAGAGCCAAATGGGTCTCATTAAGAGTGAAACAAATGCATACTCCAAGAAGTAATGTGAAAGCTCATGACATTTTTTTAAAAAATCATAGTAACTAGAGTGCTGCACTCTAAATGCTGGGAAGGGTTTAATCCTTTTCCTTGCACTGTTATCAATACCCTCAAAGCTATTATTAACTCTGTAGGGGGAAGAAATGCAAAGGATTGGTCAGTAGGTCTAGAAGAAGCTTGGGAGGGGAACATGATTTAGATCACACAAATAATGTGAGAAGGAAGATACCACCACCTTTACCCTGATCAAATTAATACTCACCTAATAGCTGCTTTGAAAAAAAGATTACCTGTGACATGTTTTGGCCCCAAGCTTCTCCATGAATTATGTAATATCAACAGAACATTTATATGACAAGTTCTACACTTATTACCTTGTAGTAGTAATGGGTTAATAAACCAAGCATTTAAATTAGGCCTGCAGTGTGAATTCAAAGTAGAATGGAACATTAAACATGAGAGAATCCCTCTGATGGTGCCCTTGCACAGAAACATTGGAAATCTCAGAAGAGCTAAGACCAAACCAAAGATTTAGCTAATCCAGTGGTAGCCCATGAGATGCCAATGGTAAGGTGTCATTCAGAACAGTCCTGCTGGATCAGGCCTTTCTAATATTGCTGCTTAAACCCAGCTGATTATGAAGTGGCAGCCCAGAAGTAGTCGAACTTCTCTTTGCTGCCATCTAGAGATCAGCAATATTTCTGCAGTCATCTAATCTAGCATTTTGTACATCTAATCTAGCATTTTGCATCAAATGGAGAACATGCAGATTCTTTCAAGAAATTCACTGATATGGAAAGGAAGGCAGTAGTTTCTTACATTGTTGTGCCCTAGTCAACATTACTGAAAGGGGCCTCCTACTGATAGATAGAGACAGAGATGGAGACGGAGACAGAGACAGAGATGGAGACGGAGACGGAGATGGATAGATAGAGGTAGAGAGAGAGATGGAGATGATGGAGATGGAGATGGAGAGAGAGAATGGAGATGGAGATGGAGAGAGAGAGAGATTTTCTATCATTTTTTACCTTTCATCCCTCCCTTTCCTTGTATTTGCTTGAAGCTAAAAGGCTCTAGGCCAGAAGAGAGCTGGTCTAACCCTCACAGGAAAATAGCACACTTTCTGCAGCACCAGATATGGAAAGGCAGACTGCTTAAAACATACAGGCAGTCCTCAACTCATGACCAGCCATTTAACAACCATCTGGATTTTCAATGGCCTCAGAAAGGGGGCTTTGTGGACCGTAAAGCACTTCCAGCCATCGTAAAATGTTGCCCTGCCGCCGTGGTCACATGATCTCATTTCAGACTCTTGGAAACCAGCTCATATTTATAACTGGTTGACAAGAGTCTCATGGCCAGGTGATCTGCAGCATTTTATTTTCCATTTGGGAGAATGGATTTATATTACGACTGCTTGATTCACTTAATGACTGCCATAAAAATGATCATAAAATCTCCAAACAAATTCTCAGTTACACGCCAAAAGCGCCTATCTCTGTTAACCTTAATAATCTCCGACCAAACTAAACTATGATCAAAAATAGTTCTTGCATGTATCACGCCAAATGTCTCGCCGTTCCAAATCATCCTTGAGTTCAAATAAAAAGAATATAAAAAGAAGGTTTAGGCAGTCTCTAAGACAACTTGTTGTTAATTAGGAGCTTGCGTACCCATTCTTAGTTCAACACATACTTTAAGTCCATAACCCTAATATACTTTTCTAGCAAGCAAATAACATCAATCTTAAATTGTGTAAAATATTAAAAAAAACTTTCTTTCTCCTCTATAATAATTTTACTCCATTAACATTCTAATTTAAAAATTTAATCAGCAATCTTAACACCCCAAAACTTTTGGAGCACATCTGTCATGACCCCCAAAACTTCTTTAGACCGCTCCCCTCCCAGATCTTCACTGTAAGCACGCTTTGGAGATTCCATAACTTTCTGCTGGTCTTGCTCTTGCTCTCGTCTCACTCTTCTTAGGGCGGCACGCGTCATCTTCTGGCCTCCTGCAGCAACCGATGAGACTGTGACTTGATCCCCTCCAACACCATTGTCCTCTGTCTGTCTATCTGCAACATCTTGAAACTTTCCCACACCGTATCCTTTTGCAGCTTCCAAAAAAAATAAGGGGGTTGCTTTTAACACATTACTATAAAAATCACGTGCCTGAGCCACAGTAACCAAACGATGTCTTTTACCTTCATGCGTCGCCACCAATCCAACTGGAATCTCCCATCTAAACTTAATATCACGTTTCTTAAGTTCCTGTACTAGAAATGCAAAATCTTTCCTTCTCCTTAGGATCTTCGGAGGGATCTCTTTTAAAACCAAAACTTCTTGCTCAGCCACTACCAATTTAGTAGCATAAGCAGCTTGAATAACTTCATCTCTAATTACTCTCTTTGTAAAATAGACCACCACATCTCTGGGTAACTTCCTCTGTCTTGCAATCCATGAATTTACACGAAAAACTTTGTCCATATTTCCCTCAATTTCAGATGCTGGCTGGCCCAGTACCCCTTCCAGAGCCTCAGAAATCAGCTGCTTTAAATCTTCTTTACCATTCTCCTTTAAACCCCTGATTCTAATAGCATACTGCGTCTGATGATACTGAACAAGGCTCAATTCTCCGTCCATTTTATCCCTTATATTTTCATTTTCTAATACCTTTGCTTCTAATATAGAGTTCTTTTGACTGAGATCCTCCACTTTTACATCCAGCTGTTGCACACATTCAGCTACGGATTCAACCATAGACAAGATGTCCACCCTCATTGCTCTCAACTTCTCTTCCATCTTCTTCTCCAATTTCTCCATTTTCTCCTCCATTTTCTCCTCCAGCTTTTTCAACTTTTCATCCATCATATCAGACATCAATTGTGCATGCTTTCCAAGAGCATCTTGTAAATCCTTAAGCGTCAATACCGGGGGAGATGCAGGAGGAAGCAAAGCTTGCAATGAGGTCTCCTGCACCAGGGAAGACCCCGCATTCCGAAGAGCTTTAGAAGTTTTAGCCGCCATCTTCCCCCACTTTCACTTATTACGCACTTTCACTTTAAAGCTATAAAATCCATTGAGCTAGAGAGTAAAAATAAAGAGTCCACTTCACCTTGACCTCCTGTACCGCTCTGCCTGCGTCTTGATAATCAAAAGTATTTCCTTTTGGCAGGGGTGGTTGCTAACGCCTGGCTCTGCTCCAAAAATCCCGGAGCAGAGGCGCTGCGCAGCTCGGAGCAACCCAGGCTTCGGGGGGGCTCATCCTTCAGCCGCCCAAGCTCTCAGCTCCAGCGGCCCCGGAGAGCTCAACCCCTACCTGGGGCCTCACCCCCTCCTCTTCTCCTGAGGAGGGGGCTTCAAATCCATCTAAACAGCTGATCGGCGCTGTTTACGATGGAAAAACACAGCTGCGGAGCGGGCAGCCCGAAAACGGCTGTCTTCGGCGTCGCGTCGCCACCGGAAGTCACCGGAGAATGCAAATAGCAGGTGAAAGTTTTTTTTTCGTTTTTTTTTTGAAATTAATATGAATAAGGACTGGGATTAAGAAAATTTATTTTGAGTAAAGTTCTTTTTCTGTTTTCCTCTTTTTCTTTTTTACTTTATTTGTAATATTTATATTGTTTGTATTCATTTTATATGAGCTAGAGGGAGATAGAATTTATAGTTTATTGTTGATAACATAGGGGTGTTTACGTTTGTTTTTCGATTTTATACCCTGTATTTAGCTCTGGGAAGTCGGGGGGGGGAGGAGGGAATGGGGGAGAGGGATAGGGAGGGTTGGATAGGGGTGGGGGAGGGGGGGATTAAAGTCAAAATGTATTGTAAAACTTTTTAAATAAAAAAAATGATCATAAAATCAGGTCCAGTCATATGGGTGCATCAACATACAACCGTCATATCTCACAACTAAAATTCCAGCTCCAATTGCAGTCATAAGTTGAGGAGTGCCTATATAGTCACGGTGACTAATAGTTGTTAATAGTCTCAGGCCCTTATAAATATGTCTTTTCAAAAGCGTTTGCATTTGTGGATAGTTCTTATGGCATCCATAGTTCATTCCTGTGTGAATATGCACTTCCTTTTACCATTCCTGAGTTTCCCATCATTCAAGCTGAGTGACTTTTGAGTTCCAGTGTTATGAAAGAAAAAAACATTTCCCCATTCCTTTTCTTCACAATGTACATTACACACAAACACACACACACATCTTAATTTTGGATGGGAGAAAATGTGCTAGACTTGGAAGGTCAAGCATCTGAAGAAAATAAAGAGAAATCACTTCTTTTTGTTGCCACAATAACACACAGATGTACCCTTGAAGTGTAAAGTCAAGGAATTCTTCATTTTACCATTCCTCTCTCCACTCATTTTTGCCCCCTAAACTAAAAGCTCAAAGGTCATAACTTTTTTCTGTTAATTGTCCTCTACTGCAGCCCCCACCCCATCCATGGCCAATTCTACAAAAAAATATTTTTGGGGAGTTTGATGACCAGAATTAGACACAGCACATCAAAAATAGTCACAGCACAAATCTGTCAAAGCATTTTTATTATTATTTTGGATCTCTTTTTAACAAGCCATATTATGAAATGTGCCTCTTTTATTTTTTAATTTTTTTCAGTATTTGTTCACAGATTGACTTTTGTGTCAGTATAGCAGTGATAACACTAAACACCTGAACAGTATGCATGATCTTTTTAGAAATTCTCAGAGGAGAATAAGGCTAGCTGTAGACCATTGCTGCCTTACATTTCCTACTTTCCTACTTCCAATTCCCATACAGTTCTTACTGAATCTGCACACTTGGAATTGTTATCCTTTTTTGTCCTAGCTTTAATATGAAACATGGACAACTGAGCCTTTGTATATATAAAGGACACACCAACTGAGTGCCAAAACCAGTGGAAAGCAGAACTGGGATGGTAAAACAGCTGCAATGTAGTGGCCAAGCCGCTAGAGGCACCAGACCTTGGTCACAGACAACCAGCATAGTGAATCAGAACATCAAGACTCTTGTTCTTTTGCAAATTCAAAGATACACCAAGCATGGGATAAGTGGTCTGAGTTTCCAATTGAGGAGGAAATATTTCCCACTTTTGTTCTTTATTCTTAGGACCAACGAAAGGAAGGATGAGGTACCAACACCAAATCTTGTAAATAGCTCTCGCTCAGAGTGAATCTGGGGACTGTGAGCATGATTAATGATGAATGTCTGCTGGGAATTGTCTGTGTTGAGGGAAGATAATTGAGTCTCTATTTTGAGGTGATAGAATTACTGATTGGATTGCAAAATTAATTGGTGTTGTTTGAGGGGGAAGAATTGATTTCAGGAAGCCGATAGAGGAGCAGAGAAAATAAAGAAGAAAGATTAAGGATCTCTCTTTCCTTGTTGCCATCTCTCACCCTGCCTCTTTCATGGTCTTCACATCGTATGAACATCACAGGACTCAAAAGGGCATGCGTGCCCCAAGTCAGAGAGGAATTTTCTGTCCGCTGGTTTGCAGGATTTTATCCTTTATTTGAAAAGGGTACAGTAACATCATCCAAGAATTGGATTAACTTAAAGAAAATTCCTTAAGGCTTACAGCTTCCGCTACCCAATAAGGCCAAGAATGATTAAGATTGATGGGGTTATAAGCTGCTTGGGAGGGGGGGGAGAGATTACCAACTGGCCATCAGGAGTCAGAGGGCACTGGGCCAGAGGGACATGGGCTAAAAGCATGGCAATAAAATAATCAGGAGTTATTCACCAAACTTGCTCTTTCCAATACTCTTCTCACTTCTGTGCAGATTTGACATTCAAGGTGAGAGTCAAATATACAGTAGCTGGCTATCATTATTAGATTCGTTATCACTATCTATTCTTCAAAAAACAAGAAATAATAACTTTGTAGAGATAAATAATGATGTACTTTTCAAGATTATTGTGAGGAAGTAATATTCTTCCTTTAAAATTTTTTTGGGGGAAATGACACTAAAAAGCAGACATCACCCTGTCAACAAAAGTGTGTATAGTCACGGCTATGGTGAAAGTTGGACCATAAGAAAGGCTGAGTGCCAAAGAATTGAGGCCTTTGAACTATGCTGCTGGAGAAGACTCCTGCGAGTCCCTTGGACTTCAAGGTGTTCAAACCGGTCAGTTCTAGAGGAGATCAACCCTGACTGCTCTTTAGAAGGCCAGATCCTGAAGTTGAAACTCAAATACTTTGGCCACCTAATGAGAAGGAAGGACTCACTTGGACAAGAGCCTAATGCTGGGAAAGATTGAGGGCAATAGAAGAAGGGGACGACAGAGAATGAGGTGGCTGGATGGAGTCACTGAAGCAGTAGGCATGAGCTTAAATGGACTCCAGAAGATGGTAGAGGACAGGAAGGCCTAGAGGAACATTGTCCATGGAGTCGCGATGGGTCGGACACGACTTCGCAGCTAACAAAAAAAAAACATTATTCCAATGTTTCATTTGAAGCCATAGAACACTATTCTGATGCTGAGGAAAGTTAGCAATTATACTTCTGCAGATTACATTAAGTAATATGACCACTGTTTTTCTAAAAAAATCTGTAGTATTTTTAATAGAATTCAGCTTGTATTTGTAAATTCTTATTTTTATTTTGCAGTATTAAAAGCAAGCCCAATGTACAAAAACCAAGCAAATCCAAGTTTGTTAAGATCAGTAGCAAGAAATATTTACCATTTCAGAAGTTAATATTAATGCTTTAACATCAAGATTATGTGAAGAAACAACCTGGAAGAAGGTATCTGAGAAGCCTATGAACATTCCATGTGTTTGCTGAGGACTCAAAATCTTTGGTTAAAATTTTTGGCCAAGGGATATGATCACATCTTTAACAGTTTTCTTCTGGCCTGCTAAAATTTTTCTTTGTTAAATAGACCAAACACATGTCACATTCACTTTTTTAACTCTCTTAATGCAATTTGGCTGTCATTGACTGATGCTGTATTATTATTATTATTATTATTATTATTATTATTATTATTATTATTATTATTATTATTATTATTATTATTATTATTATTATTATTATTATTATTATTATTATTATTATTATATCTTCTTATTTGAATTTTAGATGACTTGGGGTGCTTATCATGGATTTGTTGTTAGCCAACCTGAATTTATTTTAAGGAAAAGAGGGGTGTAAATTCAGTAAGATAAGTATAGCGTAGATTGTTCCACAGTATAGCAAACTTCATTAAGGAAAAAAGCTTCCAAAGCAAGTGACCCTTTACTTTGAGAAGATTAATCTATTATAATGCCAGCACCTCACCAAATATACTCTTGTCAGCTCAGTAATATCAGGCTACTTTACAGTTCTCCTTGCATGCTCCTGGTTCTCCCCGCTATCCATGTATTCCCAGCAGACAGCTCAACTAAATCAGCACACTACGCCCACACAAATACTTTATTCTTTCAAATAAAAATCAGAAGGAAGGCTTTGCCTTCACTGAAAAGATGCATCCTGATGGACCACTGATTTTGTTTTAAGAATCCAAAGGTCCCCAAAGCAGCTTTTGGCATCATTGATCAGCCTCTAATGTTGCATGATTGACTGCAGGATAAGCAAGTTCTCCAACAATTCATTTTTTGCTCATGATGAGCAGTGAGCTATGTAGATGTTATGTTTAGTAGTGGTCTAGTATTAGACCCAGTTGGTCATGTTGATCAGCTGATTATTCAAACATTTCTTCCCAAACAGAATGTACAACTTGGCTTCATCTCACAGATCTAGCTGCAGTTCAGAAGTGATATCTCTTGTCCAGCTTATGGTTTTGCTAATTGTGGCGGTGGACCACAATGTGACCTCATCATTATTAACTCTTAAAAGAAGGTTCAAGGAAGGCCATCTTTCCAATTTTCCTAAAAATGAGGTAAACTTGGGATGCAATTCAGTCAGGATAATGTGGAATTATCTTTGGGGAAATGTTCGGGGAAATTGGGTTCCTTCTTCTTCCTTCACTCTTAAGGGCTGTTGAACAGGCGCGGAGGGAGGGGTATTTTATGCTTTCCAGCTATCACCCGTTATCAGGCACAGATTCTTTTCCTTACTCTCAGGAACTCTCGTGTGAATAGAGACCAAAATGCACAAAGGAAGTCTTTAGCTCAATCATTTTGTGACAAACAAAAAAGTTCTCGCCTCCCCTCTTTTGGAGCCCATGAAGGCAATCCACGAGGGGAAAACTGATACTTATGCAGTTGGGCAGGAGATGCAGGGGAAAAAGGATGTTTCTAATAACCTTGAAGATAGGTTGGGGAAGAGTGCTTGGAGCTTGAACTGAAAAAAAAATCATATATAGAGAAGAAGAAGTAAAACCACGTCTTTTAATATATGTGAAAGCAGCAGCAAAGTCAGAAGCAATACTTTTTTTTACTACTTCATTCTTCTTCTTTTTTGGGGGGCGGGGGAAGGAACAATGGAAAACTTAACCCCCAAAGAAAAAAATTCTGCAAAAAGAATTCTGCTTTGCTACCTTATTGTCAAAATTCCTCTAGGTCTTTTTTTTTTTCCCTTTCAGCTTTATTGTTGGAGACGGCAGAAGGTCCTACCATTAGTCTTTCTGTTTCCAGATATACATCTTTCCATGCTCTGAAGTTTCTCTGTAGGTTCATCATTTCCTCCTGGTTCCTTCTGGGATTTAATCATGGTATCATCTCAGGGCTGAATCAAAGAATGAGAAGCCAAGGCTCCTGGAAAGAGCATTGAAGAATGAGAGAGAATATTCATTCAAACACACACACACACACACACACACACACACACACACACACACAGAGAGAGAGAGAGAGAGAGAGAGAGAGAGAGAGAGAGAGAGAGAGACTTTTGACTGCTTTGTAATTAAATAAGTGCAGCAATCAATCAAAGAATTCTCTGCTTCAAGTTCAAAATAGATTCGAAAGTAAACTCTCTTTCCTCAGACTGAAAACAAATAGCTAGGGAAGGAATGCAAGAGACTTGTTCTGCATGGCAGCATCACAATTCCATCTGTTCCAAATGCATCCGCAGAGCCTTAGGAGCTGTTCAGCTAAACTGTAAAATGCTGCAGTAGACATTTGTTTCCATCCAATTTTCCCAGCCCGTTTAAGTGCTTTTAGTATTTCTAGCTGAAAACATGCTGCATAAATACACAGCTCCAGTCCTTCCAAGTCCAATTGCCCCTTTAGACTCCTTCTGGTCCAATCTTAGGACCCCAGTGGTCCATGAAGCAGATGTGCTGCAATGACAAATGCTCTCTCTCTTTCTCTCTCTCTCTCTCTCTATGTGTGTGTGTGTGTGTGTGTGAGAGAGAGAGAGAGAGAGAGAGAGAGAGAGAGAGAGAGAGAGAGAGAGAGAGAGAGAGAGAGAGAGAGAGAGAGAGAGAGAGAGAGATTATAGGAAATATATATGTGTGTGTGTGTGTGTGATTATAGGAAATATGTGTGTGTGTGTGTGTGTGTGTGTATGTGTGTGTATGTGTGTGTATACATACATACATACATACATACATACATACATACATACACACACATATATAGGCTGCTAATAAAACAAACCATCCTTTGGTTTTCTGGAGGGAAAATTCACTGTATCTCTGCGGACTTCTGAACATTATATACTGTATATGGAATCTTAAAGCTGGCAACCAGCAATTCATGCTCCCTGACTTCCAAAATGAAAAGACTCTACCACCTTGTGTTGTGTGTGTTTTTTCCCTAGGCAGTCTTTGTGGGTTCTTATTAGATTAGCTGTAAATTCTGCAAAACAGAGAATACTTATAAAACGTGCAGACAGCAGTCAAACGTGTGATAAATTAGCTTCGAAATAATGGTGCTGATGACTGACAGAAGGTAAAAGGTTTCGGTCCTCCGGGAATAAAAGTCTTCGTAAGCAAGACAAAGTGCAGTAAGCAGGAGAATCATTCCATACCTTTAGCTATAGGTTTGCTCTGGCAACGTATTCCATTACAATTGTAGCTGTAAATAAGTCAATTAAAAAGTAGATACGGAGAAACTAGGGGGGGAAGCAGATCCCACATTTCCTATAATCTTTTCAATGCTTTTCCTATCTCACCTGTTATTATTCATTGTTTTAAATATGTTTGTGTCACATTTACCACATAAAAAATTAAAATACGAATTAAAATAGGAATACCTAATACAGGTAATCCTTGACTTGCAACCATTCATTTAGTGACCATTCAAAGTTACAATGGCACTGAAAAGTGACCTATGGCTGTTTTTCACACTTACGACTGTTGCAGCATCCCCATGGATTCTTGGCAACTAGCATACATTTGTAACAACTGCATTGTCCCGGGGTCATGTGATCCCCTTTTGCAAAATTCTGACAAGCAAAGTCAATGAGGAAGCCAGATTGACTTAACCACCATGTTACTAACTTAACAACCGCAGAGATTCACTTCAAAACTGTGGCAAGAAAGGATGCAAAATGGGACAAAACTCACTTAACAACTGTCTTGCTTAGCAACCAAAATTTTGGGCTCAGCTGTGGTCATAAGTCAAGGATTACCTATTTGAGGATGCTGTCACAAATAAAATCTATGTAAACAACTAAGGAGTTTTTTGTTTTCCTTGTATCACACAACTTTGATATCAGCTACAGTAGCTGTGTGAGTAAGTCTTCCCTTCTCTTGTGCTTCTTTTGTTATCAGTTTTGAGGATGGTGGTTGTTATGACCTATAGCTGTGGGCTTGCTTTCAACTGTACTGAGAATACAGTCCCTTTTCTTTAGAACAGGTTTGGGGGAAAAATATGGGTTGTTTATTATGCTTAAGGGGAAAACTTTCTAAGGGCATTTTGATCTGTTGGGAAAGAAAATGAAAGAATAAACCATTTCTTCCCAGAAAATGTAGTAATCAAGGTGGGGCTTTTTGTTGTTGTTGTTGACTTGTTGATTGCTTGGTTGCCACTTCAGTTTTATGTATACCTTTTTACAAATGATATGATTGTGTATGTTCTTCCATGCATGTACATCACCTCATTATCATACATTTATTCTTGGGTGTTTTCCCTTGTTGACAAAAGCGTTCTACATTTATCAAAAGAGGAAAGCACCAATAAACACTCTTTAGTTGAGGCAGAAACAAAGAATTACTGCTAAAATGTTGCACAATGGTCCTTTGAATTATTTTCCATAGTCACCATCTAGACAAGGAGAGAAGAGGATTTCAAAAGCTCAGACTTGGCAAAATACACACATTTCCTAAACAGGGAAAGGGGACAGGCCAGGAAGTCAGAAGTTCTGAAGCCCCAAACAAATTCTGTCTGGTTCTGAAAAGGATGTACATGATCACTAAAAGTGACACAGAAATATACCTTCTGAAGGGAAAAAATATGTTTGGTTTCCATTTTCTTCAGAAGCCCATGTGATAATTATAGAAACCAGGATGGACATTCGCAAAGTCAGATTTTCACTGAACAAGCGATGTGGGAAACTAAGGGATGATAAGATGTTTAGACTGCAGCACTTTTCCCAATCTTTTGGATCAGGTACAACCAGGTGTTCTAGTGTCATTTTTGCCAAAATTGCAGTTTTATAGTTTCTCAAATGCTTGCTTGGGTCGATTGTTGTTTTACATCATCCTGGACATGATCCTCCAAGCATTGACATTCAATAATATTAATTACAGGATATCAATCAGAGAACCTGCAAGTGACAGCTTGTATTAGAAAGTAATATGTTTTCCTCCTCCTGTGCTCTTAAAAGTAATTGTCTTTCTAAGGACAGTGGTGGGGTTCAGCCAGTTTGCACCAGTTCAGCAGAACTGGTAACTAATTTTTTGTTGCCCAGAACGGACTTCCGGAAGCAGCATCCACACAGAGAACTGGTTGTTCACATATTCCCACCACTGTCTAAAGGTACTTGCATTTTGCTCGGTTGCCATTCATTAGTCCCACCAAAGGATTCTGAAGTCATGCAAGCATCAGAATAACAAAACTAAAGATTTGGAAGGGAATTTGGAGGTCTTCTAGTCCAACCACTGGCTCAAGCAGGAGACCCAATACTATTTCAGTCAAGTGGCTGTCCCGTCTCTTCTTGAAAACCTCCAGTGTTGGAGCACCCACAACTTCTGAAGGCAAGCCATTTCACTGATTGATTGTCCTCACTGACGGGAAATTTCTCCTTTCTTCTAGGTTGCTTCACTCCTTGATTAGTTTCCATCCATTGTTTCTTGTTCTGCTGGTTAATTGTTCATCATCCTTCCCCCTCAGGCCTGGAGATGCTGAGCAGAAGCAGAAGACACCATGAGTTCATCAGGGTTTTCTCCAGACAAGCAACAGAGTGCAAAAAATCATGTTTTATAAATTAATATTTTATAAAATATTCTAACAATATTTACACTATTACTAATACTTTAATCTATGCAGTTTTAACATGTTAAATTATTTTCACTTGTCGTGTAACTTGTAAGCCACCCGGAGCAACCTGGTAATAATTAAATATTTATTTATTTATTTATTTATTTATTTATTTATTTATTTATTTATTTATTTATTTATTTATTTATTTATTTATTTATTTATTTAATAAATAAATAAATCTAGACCAATGATATGTATGTACCTGTAATATGCATGTCACAGGGGACACGCCAGGCCTCCAGACCTTCTGGAAGTTCTGTGAGAAGATCTATTCTCGCTTGTTCTCTGGAGCCTCTGCAAATCATGTGCAGTGTATGCCACTCAGCATACACAATGAACAGCGCAGCAGGAGGCTGACTGAGCAGATCAGCAGGGGGTTGGACAGCTCCAGGCGATAACCACTCACGCAGGAAAAGCCTGAATGGCTCAAGCTGTTGACAGCCCCAGGCATGGTCAAGCCTGGCGGAAAGCCAGGATTTAAACCCATTGGCCACCTGCACTGGCGGGAAGCCCAGGTTTGAACTGATTGGATGTCATCCACCTGGGCAGGTACAAATAGACGCCAGGTATCCCCTTTTCCCCAGTTTTGTTCTGTTCCTGAATAAACGCATCGTTACCCAGCTCTGTGTCCGTCTCTCTGTGAAGCACGCGACCTTACACTGGCGACGAAGGTGGGATCCTGCCCCGGACAACGCTAGCCGCGGACGAATTCCCATCGGCAGCTTGGAAACCGACGCAGGATGACCCAGACCACGGTAATGGCGCAACTGGGGCAATACCCCATCTTCCACAGCAACCGCCCTGAGGAGTGGAAGGCGTTCGTAGGTCAGCTCAAGTGCTACCTACGGGCGAACGGGGTCAAGGATGACCGACAGAGAGCGGCGGCGCTACTCTGCAGCTGTGGCATGGAGACGTACCAGCTGGTGGTCGGTCTTTGCGCGCCCGACGACATTCACGCCGTCGGGTACAGCGAACTGATAACCAAACTAACGGAGCATTTTAAGCCCGAAACCTCAGAAATAGCATGGCAGTACCGGTTCGAGAAACGGGACCAGCGACCAGGCAAGACCGCCAAGCAGTACATGGCCGCCCTGCGACAAGCGGCGAGACTCTGCAACTTCGACAATCTAGAGATCTGTCTGCGAGATCGGATCTTCTGCAGACTAAGGGACCGAAAACTGCGGCAGAAGATGTTTGCCAAGCAGAAGCTGACCTTACGGGACGTCCAGGAGGAGTTCTTAGCCTGGGACGTAGCGGAGGAGTCCGAAGCGAGGGAGAATGGGGCCATCCATCAGTTGTCCAGCCACAGCGACGCAGAGGGGCAGAATTCGAGGTGGATGCCATTCACCGTCAGCAGTGATCAACTGCCTTCTCCAGGGACCGCATGAGGGAGCAACGACCAGCGGCAGCTGAGCAGCGGTACCAGGAGTGCGGGTGCGGAACGAGCGGCCCCTGGTCTACCCAGTTTCCCGGCTGCGGCGCCAATCGCTCCCGATCTACCCAGCAGTGCGGCGGCGGCCCCAGGTCTACCCAGCCCAGCGCTCTCGGACAACCCCGGTCTACCCAGTGCACCGGCTGCGGATCAGGAAACTCCACTCGGTCTACCCGATGCGCCAGCTGCGGAGGACAGCATCCCCGGTCTACCTGCCGTTTGAAATTGGCCAAATGCAGAGCATGCGGGAAGACCGGCCACATCGCAGCGGTCTGTCGGAGCCGGCCGAGGGACAGTCTACACGAGGTGGAGGTGGACTTCCAGCTGGCCACAGGTACAGGGGAGTGGACGCCGAGGCTAACGGTTAGCCACACGGTGGGACGGTCAGCTGGTTGCGTAACCGGGGGCACCCGCCCCTAACGCCAAAAATCAAAGTAAGGGTCAAGCTTCAAGGGGTTCCCTGCGTAATGGAACTTGACTCTGGGTCAGCCGTATCCATAATTTCCGCACGGACATTCAACAAAACCTGCAAGCGGAGCGGCCAGCGGGTTCCCCTGAAGCCATCCAAACTGACCCTCTCAGACTTCCAGAACTCTCCAATTAACGTCAGGGGGGAGGCATCGGTGATGGTCCACTACAAGGGGTTTAAGGGGGAGTTGAGCGTGCTGGTCGTCGAGGGTCAGCGGACCAGCCTCGTGGGGCTAGGGTGGTTCAGGGCATTGGGCATTGGGCATTGGGATCACCGGGATCCACCAGACGCAGAGCCACCCCTTGCTGGAGGGCATCTGCAGGGAATTCGCGGATGTTTTTGACGAACGGCTGGGAAAGTACACTGGGACCCCAATTTCCTTTAAATTAAACCCCCTAGTCCAGCCGGTTAGGATGAAGGCGAGGAGAGTTCCTTTCGCGCTCAAGCACAAAATTGAGCAGGAACTGGATAAATTGGTGGAACAGGGGGTGCTGACGCCGGTAGACGGGGCGGATTGGGAGACCCCCATAGTCACCCCGTTAAAGGCAAATGGGGACATTAGAATTTGCACAGATTATAAAGGGACAATCAACCGGGCGTTAAGTGCGCATTCTTACCCGGTCCCTGCCATAAGCAGCATCCTGGCATCCCTGCAAGGCGGGGCAGTGTTCGCAAAATTAGATCTTGCCCAGGCTTATCAACAGTTGCCGGTAGACCCAGAGGCAGCAAGGGCCCAAACGATCATCACCCATAAAGGGGGGTTCTGGGTAAACCGGCTGCAATTCGGAGTCAGTGTAGCTCCGGGGATTTTCCAGGAAGTCATGGAAAAAACGCTCAAGGGGATTCCCGGGGTTTGCCCGTATTTTGACGACATCCTCATAGCAGCTGGCTCAGAGGACATCCTGGCATCACGACTAAGAGCGGTACTCGGTCGTTTTAGGGATGTGGGTCTAAGGTTAAAAAAAGACAAGTGCAAGACTGGGGTAATGGAGACGGAGTTCCTGGGGTTCAGGATGGATGCTCAAGGCATCCACCCGTCCGCCTCCAAGGTGAGGGCTATCAAGGAAGCCCCAATTCCCAAAAACAAAGCGGAACTGCAAGCGTTTCTTGGTCTTTTAAACTTTTATCACACATTCTTGCCACATAAGGCAACCATCGCAGAGCCTTTACACAGACTCCTGGACAAACAGACACCCTGGGACTGGACTGCCACACACACAAGCGCATTCAGGACCCTCAAGAACATGCTAGCTGGGGATGCAACAGTCACACATTTCAGGGAGGACCAGCCCATCTGCCTAGCGTGCGATGCATCCCCTTATGGGATAGGGGCGGTCCTCAGCCACCTAAGGGAGGATGGCACGCAGGCTCCCATAGCATACTATTCCCGGACCCTGTCAGCAGCTGAAAGGAACTACGCTCAGATAGATAAGGAGGCGCTGGCAGTGGTCGCGGGAGTAAAAAAGTTTCACGATTACCTCTATGGGAGGGAATTCCTCATTTACACTGATCACAAGCCCCTGTTAGGACTATTCACCACGGAGAAGCAAACGCCGCAAATCCTTTCACCAAGGATGCTTCGATGGTCCATTTTTTATCAGCATACTCCTGTAAGCTGATCCACAGACCAGGTAAGGAAATGGGACACGCTGATGGACTCAGCAGACTCCCCCTAAGGGAGGCTGGGCCAGACCCCGCCCCTGCTAATCAGATACTAGCAATACAGGAGCTGGCTGAATGCCCATTAGATGCTAGAGACATAGCAGTTGAAACTCCCAAGGACAAGATTCTCAGCAGAATTCAGTCCTGGGTGAGCAGCGGATGGCAGGACAAATCACCTGGACCACAGCATTTTTCACAGCATTTTTCACGAGAAGGCACGAGCTTTCAGCACATAAAGGCTGCCTGTTGTGGGGGAGTAGGGTCATCATCCCCACAAAACCTAGGGAGAAAGTCCTGCAGTCACTACACGAGGGCCACCCAGGAGTGGTAAGGATGAAGGCCCTAGCGAGGAGTTACCTGTGGTGGCCGGGGTTGGACAAAGAGATAGAGGGGTTGGTAGCAGGGTGCTACATGTGCCAAAGGTCTCATCCAGAGCAGGCACACGCCCCAGTCCACAAGTGGGAACAAACTCACACCCCATGGTCCAGGGTACATATAGATTAGGCGGTGCCTTTCAAGGGACACACATTTCTAGTCATCGTGGACAGTCACTCCAAGTGGTTAGAGGTGTACCACTAACCACTAACATGTGACTAACATGACATCAGCAGGAACTATACAGGCATTAAGGGGAGTGTTTGCCACGCATGGGCTACCAGATGTAGTGGTATCTGATAACGGAGCACAATTTACCTCCTTGGATTTCCAGGTGTTCCTGAGGACCTTGGGGATTAGGCACGCCACATCAGCGCCCTTTCACCCTGCCAGTAATGGATTGGCAGAGAGGTTCGTGCGGACCACCAAGGATGCACTCAAGCGAATAATACAAGGGGACTGGAAACAGAGACTGGCCACATTCCTCCTCCATCAACACACAACACCCTGCACAGCCACAGGCAAGAGCCCAGCGGAGCTCAGATGGGGCAAACGCCTCATAACAACACTAGACAGACTCCACCCAGACAGGGTATCAGCAAACACAGAGCCCCCAATCCTGAAAACCAATTTCAACACAGGGGAGCAGATCTGGGCCAGAAACTACAGCACAGGCCATCCATGGGTGCCAGGTGAGGTAGTAGAACAGACAGGGCCCCTCTCCTACAAAGTAAGGGTGGAGGGAGGACTCCTGTGGAGGAGACATTTAGATCAATTAAGGAAGAGGGCCCCTGAAAGGACAGGTGAAGCATCAACGAAGGCAGTGGGGGAGGAGGCAGTGCAAACACAAGCACAGACACACACACAAACCCATTCACAGTCACCCAGAAGAACACCAGGAAGAGCCCTGGGGGATCCATCTACCTGGCAAGTAGCTGACAGGGGAAATAGGCAGGAGCCTGATGACAGCGGGTCACAAAGAGCCAACACAGAAACACATACCCCCACACAAAACAGACCAACGCAGTCAGACCGAGAAACAAGAAGCAGAACCGCACCTACTGCAGAGCCGATCCTGAGAAGATCCAACAGAGCACACAGAGCCCCTAGCTACCTTAACGATTATGTTCGCTCTTAAGCCTGGGGGAGGAGGAATCAGAGGGTTGAATGTAAATTTGTAAATAAGCTGTATATAGTTAGAAGGAACGACGGAGGGTCCTCCTCACCATGGGGGAAGGGGTGCAGTGTATGCCACTCAGCATACACAATGAACAGCGCAGCAGGAGGCTGACTGAGCAGATCAGCAGGGGGTTGGACAGCTCCGGGCGATAACCGCTCACGCAGGAAAAGCCTGAATGGCTCAAGCTGTTGACAGCCCCAGGCATGGTCAGGCCTGGCGGGAAGCCAGGATTTAAACCCATTGGCCACCTGCACTGGCGGGAAGCCCAGGTTTGAACTGATTGGATGTCATCCACCTGGGCAGGTACAAATAGATGCCAGGTATCCACTTTTCCCCAGTTTTGTTCTGTTCCTGAATAAACGCATCGTTACCCAGCTCTGTGTCCGTCTCTCTGTGAAGCACGCGACTTTACATCATGCAAGGACAAGACGTGCTTTCCCATCTCTTTTCAGAGGCTGCAAAGCCACACAAGAACATCCTCCAAGGTTTCCAGGCCTTGTGTGCCTGGGAGTTGTCTCAGGTAGCCATTTTGAAGAATTTTTACAATTATGTCCCTATGTGTTCATTTATTAAATAATAATTTTAAATAATTTTATTTATTACTGTCATAATTTTTTTATTTTTTGTCAGGGGAGGGGTTGGTGGTACACTACAGAATTAAAATAGGCATTTTCTGAATTTTTGAAACGCCGAGCCTAAAAGGTTCATCATCGCTGTTCTAGAGAGTGCTCTACACCCTGGTGCAGGGATGTCCAGTCCTGGCAACTTTAAGACCACCAGACTTCAACTCCCAGAATTTCCAGCCAGTATTCATGCTGACTGAGGAATTCTAGGAGTTGCAGTCCGCAGGTCTTCAAGTTGCCAAAATTTGACATCCCTGCCCTGGTGGCTCCTGGAGTAAAAAGCAAACAAACAACCTTCCCTCTGCTGATGGAGAAAAATGCAGTCTCCACCTCCTATGTAATACCTTCATAGTTCTCTATGTGTTTTGCAAGTGTTAATGTGAGGGGGAAGCTGCCTGACCCAAAAGACCTACAGTGAGAGGAAAAAATATTTGATCCCCTGCTGATTTTGTACCTTTCCCCCCTGTGAAAGAAATGATCAGTCTATAATTTTAATGGTAGGTTTATTTTAACAGTGAGAGGCAGAATAACAACAACAAAAATCCAGAAAAACGCATTTCAAAAAAATTATAAATTGATTTGCATTTTAATGAGTGAAATAAGTATTTGACCCCTTTGCAAAACATGACTTAGTACTTGGTGGCAAAACCCTTGTTGGCAATCACAGAGGTCAGATGTTTCTTGTAGTTGGCCACCAGATTTGCACACATCTCAGGAGGGATTTTGTCCCACTCCTTTTTGCAGATCCTCTCCAAGTCATTAAGGCTTCAAGGCTGACATTTGGCAGCTTGAACCTTCAGCTCCCTCCACAGATTTTCTATGGGATTAAAATTTGGAGACTGGCTTGGCCATTCCAGGACCTTACTGTGCTTCTTCTTGAGCTAGTCCTTTGTTGCCTTGGCTATGTGTTTTGGGTCATTGCCATGCTGGAATACCTATCCACGACCCATTTTCAATGCCCTAGCTGAGGGAAGGAAGTTCTCATTCAAGATTTGATGGCACATGGGACTTCCGGTGGCTCCGCGGCGCCGGAGACAGCCTTCCCGGGCTGCCCGCGGCTCAGCTGAGTGATTTTCGCCCGAAACAGCGCCGATCAGCTGTTCGGGCGAATTTGAAGCCCCCTCCTCGGGAGAAGAGGAGGGGGTGAGGCCCCAGGTAGGGGTCAAGTTCTCCGGGGCCGCCTGAGCTTGCAGCTTGGACGGCTGAAGGATCGAACTCCCCCGTAGCCTGGGTCGCTCCCAGCTGGCCAGCGCCTCTGCTCCTGATTTCATGGAGCAGAGCCAGGCGTCTGCGACCACCCCTGCCTGAAGGAAGGACTATGGATTAAAAGGAGCAGGCAGAGCGGTACAAGAGGAAAAGGTGAAGAGGATTATTTTATTTTACTCTCGAGCTTGATGGACTTTTTTAAACTTTAAGTGAAAGTGCGTCACAATTGAAAGTTAAAGATGGCGGCTAAACCTCCCCCTAAAACTCTTCGGAGTGGTGGATCTTCTCCGGTGCAACAATCATCATTACAGGCGTTGCACCCTCCTGATGTATTGACACTGAAGGATTTACGAGATGCTTTGGATAAACATGCCCAGGTACTTTTGGAATCAATTAATCAATCAATTGGTGATAAATTTGCACAGATGGAGGAGAAATTGAAGAAGTTGGAGGAGAGAATGGAGGAGAGGATGGAACAGAAGTTCAGGGTGATGAAGGTAGACATTTTGTCTTCAGTGTATAAAGTGGCTGAATGTGTGGAAGATTTGGATGAAAAAGTGGAAGATTTGACTCAAAAGAATGCCATATTAGAAGCAAAAGTACTGGAGAATGAAGATTTAAGAGATAAAATGGATAGAGAATTGAGTCTTGCTCAATATTTTCAGATGCAGTTTGCCATTAGAATCAGAGGTTTAAAAGAGAATATTAAGGAAGATCTAAAGCAGCTGGTTTCTGAGGCTCTTGAAGTGGTATTGAATCAGCCAGCATCCGAAATAAAAGGAGGCATGGATAAAGTGTTTCGTGTGAATTCATGGATTGCTAGACAGAGAAAGTTGCCTAGAGATGTGGTGGTTTATTTTGCAAAAAGGGAAATTAGAGATGAAGTTATACAAGCTGCCTATGACACTAAAGTCGTGATTGCTGATCAAGAAGTTCTGGTTCTAAAAGAAATTCCTCCAAAGATTTTAAGGAGAAGGAAGGATTTTTCATTTCTTGTGCAAGAGCTCAAGCAACGAGATATAAGGTTCAGATGGGAGATCCCAGCTGGGTTGATGGTGATGCATGAAGGTAAAAGGTACCGTCTGGTTACTGTGATGCAAGCGCGTGATTTTTACAATAATGTTTTAAAAGCAACCCCATTAACACTTCTGGAAGCTGCAAAGGGATCTGGAGAAGGAGAACATCAAGAGGCTGAAGATGGACAGACAGAGGAGAATGGTGCTGGAGGAGATCAAGTTATAACACCTTTGGATGATCCTAGAGAACAGAGGGTGACGCGTGCTGCTTTAAAACGATCAAAAAAGATAAAAGAACAAGAACAGCAGAAGTCTATGGAACTTTCACAACGTACTTACAGTCAAGTAGTGGGAGGTGGGAAAAGATTTGGGTGAGGAATGTAAAATTTAAACAAGTTTGAAATCTAAGAGAGAATTTTTACAAAATGTTTTATAGATGGTATTTAGATTTTAAAAAGCTAAGTATCTATCTGAATCATTAGCCTAAATGTTGGAGGTGCGGTGATGAAGACGTAATATATTTTCATATATGGTGGACTTGTAAAAAGGTTAAGGCTTTTTGGATAAAAGTTTGGTGGAACATACTAAGTTGATGTTGAATTTAATTACGGCAGCAAGACTTTTGATAGGTTAGTACTGGAAAGAGGAACTGCCGACCATAGAAGAGTGGGCTTTAGAGGTTTCCGACTTGGTTGAAATGGCGAAGATTTCGGCCTATTTGCAAGATTACTTGCAGGAACGCTATATTATGGAAGGGAGAGAATGGTTTGAGTTTATCCAGAATAAGTATAGGGTTAAGAAGTTTTATATTTGAATAAGGCTTTTTTCTTTGTTTCTTTTTCTATATTAGTTTTTTTTATACGGTATATATTTAATATTACTAAGGTTTGTTTTATCCTATATAAGCTAGAGAGTGATAGATTTTAGAGTTTATGGTTGTTAATATATGGTTGTTTATGATTGTTTTTTTTTATACATACCTTGTATTTAGCTCTGGGAAGTCGGGGGGGGGAGGGGGGGAGGGGGGGAGGAAGGGGGGGAGGGAGAAGGGTGGGGGAGGGGGGATTTTCTAAGGGAAAAATTGTATGTTAAAACTTTTCAATAAAAAAAAAAAGATTTGATGGCACATGGCCCCATCCATCGTCCCTTTGATACAGTGAATTTGTCCCGTCCCCTTAGCAGAAAAAAACCCCAAAGCATATTTTCACCTCCATTTTTGACAGTGGGGATGGTGTTCTTGGGGTCACAGGCAGCATTCCTCCTCCTTGAGATCATTGACAAGATCCTCCTGTGTAGTTCTGGGCTGATTCCTCACTGTTCTCATGATCATTGAAACTCCAAGAGGTGAGATCTTGCATGGAACCCCAGACCGAGGGAGACTGACAGTTATTTTGGGTTTCTTCCATTTGTGAATAATCACACCAACTGTTGTCACCTGCTCACCAGGCTGCTTGGCGATAGTCTTGTAGCCCATTCCAGCCTTGTGTAGGTCTACAATCTTGTCCCTGACATCCTTGGACAGCTCTTTGGTCTTGGCCGTGGTGGAGAGTTTGGAATCTGATTGATTGATTGCTTCTGTGGACAGGTGTCTTTTATACAGGTAATAAACTGAGATTAGGAGCACTCCCTTTAAGAGGTTGCTCCTAATCTCAGCTCCTTACCTCTATAAAAGACACCTGGGAGCCAAAAATCTGGCCAATTGATAGGGGATCAAATACTTATTTCACTCATTAGAATGCAAATCAATTTATAACTTTTTTGAAATTTGTTTTTCTGGATTTTTTTGTTGTTATTCTGTCTCTCACTGTTAAAATGAACCTATTATTAAACTTATAGACTGATCATTTCCTTGTCAGTGGGCAAATGTACAAAATCAGCAGGGGATCAAATATTTTTTCCCCTCACTGTAAGTATTTTCTGCCTATAAATTCCCCCTGAAAGCTTTAGAAGTGGCATGACCCTATTGATTGCAATCAGGTGCTTTTCCCAATAGCTGCAAGCAAGACTGTAGATTGCAGTGGGCAGTAGAAAGTTTCTTTGTGTGTGGGGGGGCACACTTGCATGTGGATAAAAGAGAAGAGGAGGAGGAGGAGGAAGAAGAAAAAGAGGAGGGAGAGTGTAAAAGCTCACTTAAGCTCTGAGGTCAGGAGGCCTTAGGAAACACATCTTCGATTCATATATCAGCAGGGAAAATCAAACCCAGCGGGGTTTGGGGGGCTTATTTTCACCAGGAATTGTGAAATGGGTTACTGTACACCGATTACTGTATTTATTTATCTTATTTGTATCCCACCTTTATTATTTTTATAAATAACTCAAGGTGACAAACAATACTCCTTCTCCCTCCTATTTTCCCCACAAAAAGAACTCTGTGAGGTGGACTGGACTGAACGAGAGTGACTGGCCCAGAGTCACCCAGACACATGTCATGCCTAAGGCCTAACTAAAACTCACAGACTCCCAGTTTTGAGTCTTATCTTTAACTGCTAGACCTAACCAGCTCACTGATTAGACTATCATTAAAATGTAGGAAGAGCTGAGTTGAGGTTACACAGGGTGGTAAGAGGCCAGAGCTTCCACCAATGGGCAAATGGATGCTCCCAAACCCTGCAGAGCTCCAGAACTGCAAATCACAAAAGAGAAGTTGTGCTGTGTGAACTGTGTCATGCTTGAGCCTGAAGAAGATCAGCTCATTGGCCTAGGAAGAAGAACATCACCTTGACTCAGAGAAGTGATAGTGGAACAGGATCAGCGCCAGCCCTGCAGATGGGATGGCTTAAAATGAAGCCAGAAGATGCAACATTTGGATTCACATGAATGAGATACAGCATTCATTTAATTCCCAGTCTCACTACCAATCTGGATAGATTTGGTGGCTTCCTAATTGCGCTGACCAATTCCTCTGCTGTACTGAAATGTGTCACTATCTTATTCTTTAAAGCCCATCACTTGCACAGAGATGTTCTCTTGATATTATCAAAGTTTGTAGCCCTCCAGGGTTACAACACTGAAACACACACCCCAGCTTTGTTTTTATTCATCTATCAAACTAAAACAAAAGACACGTTAATACTTCCACTGCCACCATTCACTGTGTGGGTAGCATAACATCAGGGTATCGTTGTCTCTTCTCTTTTACATTCTGGTCCTCAACCACTCAAATAGCTGGTCTTTTTGGAGGGTGGTGTCATCAAATCAATGTTGACTCCTGACAACAGCATGACCAATCCTTGTGGCTTTCTTGGCAAAGTTGTTCATAAGTGGTTTGCTATTGCCTCCTTCCTAGGGCTGAGAGAAAGTAACTGGCCCATAGTCACTCTATTTGGCTTCACGTCCAAGGCAGGATTAGAACTCATGGTCTTCCAGTTTCTAGTCTGATGTCTTAACCACTACAACAAACTACTCTAGCTGTTAGACCACAAAATTTCCTGACAACAGAATGATTGTCCAAATAATGTTCTATCCAATGATATACAGAGGATATCCTCAGTAACAAAGATTATATTTAAAATCATTATTCATTATAGTAACTTTCTTTGCTTTAGACATTTCTGAGTGTAAATCCAGGCTATAGATAATGTTTGTTTTTTTAAAAAAAATCTGCTTGGAATCACAGGATTTCTAACTTAGATGTAGACATAAGTGCATTTGTTACTAAGCTGAGTAAATACATTATTATTTTTAATTACAGAAGTGACATCAAGAAAAGGATGTGAGGTTTTCCATATTCATTTTAACTATAAGTGTGAGTGTGAAGTGTTTAAGTCACTGCTACAAAGGTTGTAAAACTGTGAAAGGAGAAGGACTTCAATATTTTTGTTCCATAAAGCTGTAAGTCAGGAATCAGCAGCAACAGGATGCTTTGGACGAGAAAATCCAAAATGCCAGATTATTGGGAAGTCTATCTGGGTCTTCTCAGTACAAAACATCTGGATAATAGTAAAATGCTTTGCCCTACATATTCTGTCTTTTAATTCAAAAGCTCAGAGGTTTTCACTCTGTACTGCTTGGGAACTTTCCAGAAGCATTCGCCTAACTAAATACAGGACTGGATAAATCTTTGGTGTGATCCAGCCGAACTCTGCCTCTCTGTCTAACTCCTCCGTCTACACTAAAATTTGGAGCCAATGTGTTTCCTAATGCCAGTAGATTGGTGACTATATTTTTCCTCAAAGTGGTATCACATTTTATGGTCTTATAAGATTCATTTATCTGGGCATGATGGGAACAGAATTTTGAAGTCATTCTTCCCTCATCACCTTGATATTGTAGTGGCCACATAATGGCCCCTTAGAAGGTCCTTGTACAGGTGCCCCATGAAAAGTCTTAAGTTTCTTTAGAACAACTAGAGTGGTAGTAGTTATTTTTAATTTTAAGTGGGACCACACATTAGTTCTGTAAACTCCTTTTTGGCTTCCAAGAGTGCAGAAAAGAGCAACAAAGATGATTAGGGGGTTGGAGGTTAAAACATATGAAGAACAGTTGCAGGAATTAGGTCTAGTCTAATGAAAAGAAGGACTGCGGTGACATGATAGCAGTGATCCAATGTTTTAGGGGCTGCCAGAAAAAAGGGGGGCAACCTATTCTCCAAAGCACCAGAAGGCAAGACAAGAAACAATGGATGGAAACCAATCAAGGAGAAAAGCAATCTAGAACTAAGGAGAAATTTCCTAACAGTCAGAACAATTAACCCATGGAACAGATTGCCTCTGAAGTTGTGGTTGCTCCATCACTGGAGGCTTTAAGAAGAGACTGGACAGTCACTTGTCTGGAATGGTCTAGGGTCTCCTGCTTGAACAGGGGGTTGGACTAGAAGACCTCGAAGGTCCCTTCCAACTCTGTTATTCTGTTCTGCCCTGTTCTGTTCAGAGCTGCAGAAGTGCAGGCTTATTCACATGATCAGCTTGCCCAAGTATGAGCCACTGACTATTTCTTGACAACAGAAATAGATATCATCTTTTACCCATATTCAGCCCACTGAGAGGCAGTCTCTGTCCATCTTCTTCTGCTATACATCAAAAATAACCAACACGTGCCTCTTCCAATGGTACTGTCTAGTTCAACCTATTGTATTTCATTTCTCTACAGTTAAATGCCTCCAGTCCAACTGGTCTCTCTGGCAGGAATACCCCTTTCTGCTTGTCACAGATCACTCACCCAGACAGCCGCCGCCTCCTCCTCCTCCTCCTCCTCCTCCTCCTCCTCCTCCTCCTGCTCCTGCTCCTGCTCCTCCTCCTCCTCCTCCTCCTCCTCCTTCTTCTTCTTCTTCTTCTTCTTCTTCTTCTTCTTCTTCTTCTTCTTCTTCTTCTTCTTCTTCTTCTTCTTCTTCTTCTTCTTCTTCTTCTTCTTCTTTTTTACAAGTTCACTACTGGTACAGTGAAAAGCTGGGTTTCTTTTATGTCAACAAGTTCCGGGCTATTTTTTAACCAGGTAAAATTGTCAAGGACTCTTTTCCTCCTCTAGCTCAAATAACAAGAATTTTTCTTTTAAGCAGAAAAACCTGGACAAAACTTTTACCCCTGTAAAAAGAAGTAAAGAATATCTACCAATCAGGTGGCAATTGTACATGACACCATGCTGGAGGGAAGTACTAACACTTTGGAAGATAGACTCAAGATTCAGAATTTCCTAGGCAGTAAAAACCAAATGCACAGGCTCAACAGTAGTAACTACGAGAGGGATCTTGGTATTCTAAGGGACCACCACTTAAGTATGAGCCAGCAATGTGCTATTGTCAATAAAGCCAATGCAGTCCTAAGTCGCATCACCAGTGCGACATCAAAATGATGAAAAGTGATAGTACCACTTTATACTGCAGTAATGAGGTCACACTTGGAATGCTGTCCAGTTCTGGTCTCCATGATGCAATAAAAAATGCTAAGACCCTACAAAAAGTGCAGAGAAGAATAACAATGATAAGAGGTCTGGAGGCTAAATCATATGTTGAATGGCTAAGGGAACTAGCTATGTCTAGCCTAATGAAGAGAAAGATCAGGAGTGACATGATAGCTCTTCTTCTAGTACTTGAGTAGCTGTTATGGAGAAGAGAGATCAGATTATTCTCAAAAGCACCTGAAAGCAGGACCAGAAGTAATGGGCAGAAGAGCATTAAGGAGAGAACCAACCAGGAACCAAGGAGAAATTAACTATCAATGAGAACAATTAACAACTTGCCTCCTGGAGTTGAGCTTCACTGGAGGTTTTCAAGAAAAGATTAGAGAACCATTTGTTCAGAATGGTACAAGTCTCCTGCCCTGGAAAGGGAGTTAGACTAGAGCAGAGGTCCCCAACCTTCTGGGCACCAGGGACCTGTTCCATGGAGAAAAGTTTTTCTGCAGACTGGAGGGTGCGTGGTTTTGTGTGCTGCCTGCATCCCTCAAGATGGGGCTTTGCTTGTTTGTGCAGACAAGAACCCTGGACTAGAGGACCTCCAAGGTCCCCTCCAGCCCTATGAGCCTACCTGCTCATCACCATGACCAAAGAGAAGAAAATCCAGGTCGAAATCTAGAAAAGGATCTCTTAAACCAGCTTAATTTTCTGCTGCAATCCAGAAAAGCCACATGCTTTATGTTTTGGAGGTGTCAGAGGTAAGGTAAAGTTACACATCTTTTGTCTTTGAGGGAAGCTGAAGGTTGGATTATAGTGTCAAAAAGTGCAAAAGCTGAGATATTTCTTTGGGAAGCCAAAAAGAAGCCAGTAAAAGTCAGCAGTTTGGGAGGCGGAATCTAGAAAAATTCTAGGAGATGCAAAACTGTTGATGGGAATGGAGGGCTTGTTCTCCCCTAAACTGGAATGCGAAGCAAATTATAAAGGGTCTGTGTATCTTTTCATAAATCTTTCTTGGCAGCTTTGATTGGAAATAAAGGACACATTTTCTCCAAGAATAGTTATTGGAACCTTGTTATCTACTACTAAAAAATAAATTCATGAAATCTTTTCAAAACAAATTGCCAAATATTAATCTCTTAGATAAACTGAATGTCATGGTTCCGATAGATGAGACCAGTAAAAAGAACTCCAAGGCAAAAAAGTTTCCTTAAAGAATACATTTATTTGGCTACATAGTATTGGCACAATCAACGGTGAACCCAAGTCTGAATTTTCCCCAAAAGTTACAATATTACAAAGTTGAACTTCCCACCCCAGTAATGTGTCATAAATCATAATCCCCAATTAACTACTTGCGCTGGGCTTTCTAACAGAGGCTTTAACCTGCCAAAATGTAACCAGCAATGACCTTGGTTCCCACAGAACAATTTATTGTTTTGACTAAGCTAAAAAACACTCATCCCCCCTCCCAATTCTGTGGCAACCGAAAACGAAGGGAAAATGGCTTCCGCTAAATTTGTTTGTAGAGTTGACACTGTACTTAGGAAAAGAGGAAAGTCTCTTGCACTTTTGTCTGCCCTGGTGCAGCTTTAACTTTTGTGTGTTTAAGCCATGAATATTTCAGTACTATACCTTTTGAGAATGAAGTCCCCAGGGAGTTCATGTAGGATAAGACTGAAACCTAAAATATTCAGTTTCAGCTAAAAAACACACTGCGTTAGGCTTTGTTTGTTTTCCCCTCTAAACTTGGCCACTCTTGTTTACTGTGTAGCTGTTGACATGTACTTACTGCAAAGTAAATACAATATATAATAATGGCTACTTTGGAAGTTAATGTCCCATCCAAAGGGGATTACTGCTGCTGTTACTACTCACAACAGGCAATTAGCAGCACCCACAGCACCTTTAAAAAATTAAGAGCAGCCGCACAGTTGAGTGACTATTGGAAAATTGGCCATTCCTCTGAGATTAATGAACAATTTTCTGTCAGAGCATAGAGTGTGCTCTAGTAGAAAACTGACAAAAGCTGCTCTGCACTCGAAGGATTATTTTTCCCCCCCTAACAATCCATTTTGTTGTGCATATTTAAAAGGCACTTGTGGATATCACCACCTGCCCAGAAGTATTCTCATTATTTTCCCCCTTTAAATATCAGAAACCCATAAAAGACAAGATACACCAGGCTACCTATCTACAATCTAAAACAGCCAATTATAGTTGAATAACCAACTAAGTGTAAAATATTTAATGAGAGAAGGGGTCCTCCCACCCTTTTGGCTGCCTTCTTTAGGTTTCTTAGACAAATAAGTGGCAGGAATGCGAGTGATTAAACTGTATTTAAAGCAGTCACAAGTGATTAATATGACTTATTTTACTCTGACTGCTCTGTGTGCCCAACAGGTCATCCCTTAAAAAGCTTATACTTTCTAAGGAGAACTGGCTGATTAAAAAAAAAAGTAGTTATGCCTATCACATAGTTCAGCCCATTTTAGAAAATTAACATGAAAGCTCAGTGCTGTAGCAAGGCTCCTAGTTCACTCTTTCACATGCAGTAGGATTCTCACTCAACCATAGAATCGGTCTCCAACCCCCAAAGCTTATTTGAAAAAGAGGATTCCATTGCCAAAATAGAAGCCAGCTTCCCCCAATCTGGACATCCTCCAGATGTATACATCATCTCTCAGCTAACATGGCCATTTCTAAGTGTTGTGTACTGGGTTTGTTGCGCAGGAATGAAGACGAGGCGAGTGAGTTCAGCAAAGATCATGGTTTATTGCTTGCAAGATCTGAACTAGGGAACAGGGCTGCAGATGCAGAAATTTATACCCTGGCCCCTAGGCAGCAGCCAGTAGGTTTGAAGCAACCTATTGCCGCCTAGGGGCAACCAATAGCAGTGCTGGAGACGGGCTGTCTGAGATGCTGGGAGCTGTTAGCTAGCTCTCTGCTCCAGCAGCCTACCAGCTGTTACCACGTGGTGTTAACAAGCAAGCCCAATACATTACACCCCTCCCCCCTTAGAACGAACAGCACTATAGCAACAATAGAAAGTAATTACAGCAATACACTTTACAAAGACTTAACACTGGTGTGAATAGGTTCCACTTAGCAGCACAATAAAGTACTTACAACATTATAGCTCCATTGTCCATTTCAATCTTGTAGGTCAGCATTAAATACAAGGGTACATACAACATTATAGCTTTATTATTTCAGAACAAAATCTTGCAGATAAGCAGGGGATTTGTGTGGCCTTGTGGAACACCTGGGGGACCCAGACATGTCCTGGCCTACCAGCTTGCCCACTGCTGGGTAGACCAGTGTCTCTTAGTTCAAGTGATTCAGAGTGGCTCGGTGCTCTCTGGCTGACCTTTCCAGGTCGGCCCACCCCAGAGTCAGTTTGTTCAGCAGAGTTAGCACAGAGGCTATAGCCATCAGGTTGGCTTTCTCCATCAGGGGACCCATGTTTCACACCCAGGCTCCCCTCCTCTACGGTCAACTCCTCCTTGCTTGGGCTGTGTGAGCCTTCAGAGTCTATGCATGGTCTGGCTTGGCTGCTGGTTTGTGGACCTTGGTAAGGACTTGTGACAAAGTCCTTGCTTTGTGGCCGTTCTGGGAAACACTTCCTAAGCTGATCGATGTGGCGCCATACAACTCGCCCGCCCGCCAGCCCCACTTTGTAAGAGCAGGGGCCTGACGTTTTAGTAATTTTTCCAGGCACCCACAAATTCCCATGCCCATAGTTCCTGGCCCACACCCCATCACCCACTTGCAGCCCCCTCAGGGATTCTGGGCGCGAAGCTTCTGCTGTCACCCTATCTGGATGCAACCTCTCCAGTTTCGTGATCAGTCACCTACCCCAGTGCAGGTCTGCTGGGCTTTTCCCTATACCCGTGCAGGGCGTGGAATGCTGGCAAAGTAAAAAATCTGCCAATCTGTGATGCCAGTCCCCAGTCACTATATGCTTCAGTGACTCTTTGTGGTCCGGACCATGCATTCGGCTTGACCATTAGAAGAAGGGTGAAATGGGACCGACGTTGTGTGCCTGATGAGGTTTGCTCTCAGGAATGCCTGAAATTCTGCTGCTGTAAATTGGGCTCCATTGTCGGATACTATGACATCTGGCAGCCCATGTGTGGATGGTCCTAGCAGTAGTCATGTTAGCAACTGGAATTACTTCAAGCCATTTAGAGTGGCTGTCAACCACTATAAGGAAGAGCTGTCCCTGAAAGGGCACAGTGAAGTCTATGTGAATTCTAGACCAGGGAGTGTGTGTCTCCTCCCACCTGTGAACTGGAGTGTGCGGCATTTCAGGCCTTGATTGTTGGCATGTGTAACATCCATGCACCTGGGCTTCAATGGCCTTGTCTAAACCTGGCCACCATAACTAGCTTCTAGCTAAAGCTTTCATACGGACAATACCCAGATGACCTTCATGCAGTGATTGTAAGACCCTGTCTCTTAATGAGGGGAGTACTATGACCCTATTCCCCCATAGGATGCAACCCTTGTGAGCTGGTAGCTCATGTTTTCTAGTAAAATAACTCTGAAATTCAGGGCCTGGGCTTTTATCCAGCCACCCTGTGTGCACCCAAGAAAGTGTCTTATCAGCTGCTGTTTCTGCAGCTATGTCCCCTGTGTGGAGGTGAAACTCTGGCAAGCCCTGAATGGACAATATGAGAACTGCTGGGGCCAGATCTGGTTCGATTTGTGGCAGTGGAAGCCTACTCAGGCCATCTGCATGGCCCATTTCTTTGCCGGGTTTGTGAATCAGCTTAAATGTGTACGCTGATAAAAAAAAATAGACCATCTCAGCATTCTAGGGGATAATATATGGGGGGGGTCTGTTTGTCTGTGGTGAATAACCCCAGTAGCAGTTTGTAGTCTGTGAAGACCGTGAAGTCCCTGCCATATAAGTAGTCATGGAATTTTTTAACTCCAGCTACCATGGCCAATGCCTCTTTGTCAATTTGAGCATAGTTATGCTCAGCAGAGGACAGCGTCCTCAAATAAAATACAATGGGAACTTGGGTTCCATCTTTCTCTAAGTGACTCAAGACTGCACCCACCCCGTATGGGGATGTGTCACATGCTAAACAGACTGGTTTAGATTCCCTGAAATGAGTGACAGTAGAACTGACCAACAGAAGTGCCTTCAGGTCCTAAAAATTTTTTTGTGAATGCTGGTCCACTTCCAAGAAGCTTTTTTATCTAAGAGCCTGTGAAGTGGCTCTGCCACTGCAGCCTTGTTAGGAAAGAATGCATGGTAGAAGTTGAGGAGGCCCAAGAATGCTTGCAGCTCTCCTTTTGTTTTAGGGCTAGGTGCCATCTGAATGGCCTTCACTTTGGACTCAGCTGGGTGGATGCCATTAGCATCAATGCGAAACCCCAAAAATTCAGTTGAGGGAACCCCAATACTGCATTTGCTCTTTTTTAGTTTGAGGCCTGCTTCACGCAGCCTCTGCAGGACGGCTCTGAGCCTCCTTCTAGCACCTCTGTGGATTCTCCAGCAATAAGCATGTCGTCGAAATAGGGGCAAACCCCTGGAATGCCCTTGAGTGTGTGTTCCATGATTCCCTGAAAAATGCCCGGGGCTACTCTGACTCCAAATTGCAAGCGCTTTACTCTGAAAGCCCCTCTGTGGGTCACACCTGTCTGTGCTGCGGCCGTGGCCTCATCAACAGGTAGTTGCAGATAGGCCTGCGCCAAATCTAATTTTGCAAAAGTGGAGCCACCCTGCAAAGATGCCAGGATGTGGCTCACCACAGGGACTGGGTATGCATGCTGTTTAAGGGCCTGGTTAATTGTGCATTAATAATCTGTGCATATTCTGACTTCCCTGTTGGCTTTGAGTGGTGTTACAATAGGAGTTTCCCACTCCCCACCATCTACTGGTTGCAAAACGCCCTGTTCCACAAGCTTGTCTAGTTCCATGTCTATTTTGTGCTTGAGGGCAAAGGGGACCCTGCAAGGCTTAATCCTGATGGGAACCACATTTGGGTCTAGTTTGAATGCTATTGGCAGGCCCGTGTATGTTCCTAGGGCTGAATCAAATACATCTGCAAAGTCCTCGCAAACTGACGCTAGACTCACGACTTGTGTCCAGTTGATACCAGTTACTTCGATGCCTAGTGCATCAAACCAATCGAGCCCAATTAGGCTCGTTCTCTGGCCCCCTACTACGACAACATTCAGGTGCCCTGAAAACCCCTTAAATTTAACGGCCAAGGTGGCTTCACCCTTGACTGCGACCTTTGCGTTCTGAAAATCTGTTAAAAGTATGTCAGAGGGTTTCAGCTTGGCCCATTTTCTACTGCGACTGCACATGAAATTAAATGTGTCCAAAGAAATAATGGAAACAGCGGAGCCTGTGTCCAGCTCCATCTTACAGGGAACCCCTTGAAGCTCCACCTGAAGTCTATACTTGGGTTTAAGGGGACGTTGGGTCCCGGTACGGCAGACACTTCTACAACTTGAGCAAAATCCCACACTGAACAGCCCCGGGCCCCCGGTACCTCTCCTGGTTGGATCTTCCGATTGGCGATTCGATGGCCGGTCCCTCTGGCGACCTCTGCAAACTGATGTGATATGGCCAGGTTTTCCACAGGCCTGGCACGTAGCTGTCCGGAACCTGCAGTCTGAGCATTGGTGGTGGCCGTCACAACCTGGACATCTAGGCAAGAGATCTGCCTTGTAAGTAGTCTCTTGCTGCTTGCTGCTGTGGAGCTGCTGGTTGGGTTGTCTGTGCAACTTGTCAACTTTGGCATCTTCTTCTGAGTCCCGGGTGAGTTCTGCGTCCACATGGTGGATGGCTTCTTCGCGTTGCATCATTCTGGCAGGCTGGATCGTTCAGACGGCTCCACCAGCAGCTTCGTCTGCCATGACTTTGTTCTGGGCATCTGCGAACGACAGGACCTCTCTGGCAAAAAGTCTCTGCTGCAGCTCTTGGTTGCAGAGGCTGCAGATGAGCCGGTCTCAAAGTCGCTCTTCGATGTCTGAAAATTGACAGAGGCGTGCGGCCTGCCTCAAGGCTGCAATGTACTTGGATGCAGTCTCTCGCGGCTGCTGTATTCATTGTTCAAAGACGTAGTGACATGCAATCACCGTCATCTTGGGTTGGAAATGTTCTCAAACATCACTGGGCCACACACACAAAGCAGCATGGCGGCCTTCAGTCCGTCCTCTGTGACCTGGTTTGCCCAAAGGTAGTTCTCGACCTGGGACAGGTACGAGGGCCATCCTTCTGGTTGCTTGATGTCAAATTCTCGCAGCCTTCTGACCTTGGGCATACTTTTGGTCTTCGTGGCTGGATCTCAGCATCTTCAAATCCTGCCTCTCTGTTGCCCAGGGACTGGTCCTCTGAGCACGTGGTTGCTAGCGTGGTTAGCTAGCCGACCGTAGGGGGGGATTTGCTTTTCCCGCCACGTGAACACTTCCTCTCCCCTAGTGACTTTCAGCTTCAACGGAGAAGCAGGATCCCACCTTCGTCGCCAGTGTTGTGTACTGGGTTCGTTGTGCAGGAATGAAGATGAGGCGAGTGAGTTCAGCAAAGATCATGGTTTATTACTTGCAGGATCTAAACTAGAGGACAGGGCTGCAGATGCAGCAATTTATACCCTGGCCCCTAGGCGGCAGCCAATAGGTTTGAAGCAACCTATTGCCACCTAGGGGCAACCAATAGCAGTGCTGGAGACAGGCTGTCTGAGATCCTGGGAGCCTTTAGCTAGCTCCCTGCACCAGCAGCCTACCAGCCATTACCACGTGGCGTTAACAAGCAAGCCCAATACATTACACTAAGCATTCTGGGAATTGAAGTCTATTCATCTGGGCAGCATCCAGATTGTCAGAAGTTGCTATTGGCAACTAGAATTCTAGAATGTTAGGAGTTATTTGTTCTGCTAAATGAAATCTTGGAACCAGTCAGTTACTAAGCAGGAGATTTCAATTGGACCAACAGTGCAGTCATCATGGGCAGTGTGTCTATTTGTTTGTTTGCTTGCTTGCTTGCTTGCTTGCTTGCTTGCTTGCTTGCTTGCTTGCTTGCTTGCTTGCTTGCTTGTTTGCTCACTTGCTCATTTGTTCGTTCGTTCATTTGTTCATTCATTCGTTCGTTCGTTCATTTATTCATAGGATATAGGATTTAAATGCTGGCTTTCTACCATCTATTGATGCTCAAGAAAAGCAACAAAAACAAGAGAGCAAGACACAAGTACAACTTCACCATCCCATGAAATTTACAACATCTTTGCCTAACTAACCTTTGATTCTTCTCTTCCTCCTTCTAACTCTTTTGTTTTCTAATCTGGGGTTTGTGAGGAAGTTTCACTAATTGTTACATACAACATATAAGATACAAGATCGGAATCTTGAATTTGGGAGGAGGGGGGAAAAGGAAGCTATCCGTAAGCCATGCAGTTTGTGATGATAGTACTGTGATTACCCTAAAAATCCAGTCTGAAGAGAAGATTAGGATTTTTAGTTTGTCCCTTTAGGGTATAACTTTGTCTGCACCATAACAGGTAATGTTAGAGATTATTGGTATTCCTGGTTTCTAATAGAATCAAGATCTCATTAAATCACAAATTAGCTAAAAATGAATCCTGACAGAAATTCATGGTAATATGCTTCTATACACAAAATAAGTATCAAGAAATAAGGACTCAGGGTTCATAGTCTGATTAGGTTTTGTGTGTGTGTGTGTGTGTGTGTGTGTGTGTGTGTGTGTGTGTTATCCACATTTTAACAAGTTTATTGTTTCCACAGCTTAAAAAGAAGAAAAAGCTCTACTTTGGAGTCCTTGGTGTTCTCTAAGCTTGTTTGCTTGCAGACATTTCATTACCCAACTAGGTAACATTATCAGACCTCTGTTCTTTTTGAAGTTTGCATTTTGCTGCATTTTGCTGCATTCCTCTCTTAAAATTGTGTCAACTGTCCAGAGAATGTCTGTTATGAGACACCCTTATACTTATTGTTAAACGGAATGTAAAATATCTTACAGATTGTGATAATCATTTTGGAAGCAACTTTGTTAATTTGATTGAAGGAACTGAAACTTTGAATTTCCTTGAAATAAAGAGAATGCTTGAAAGGTTATGTCTATTAGATAGAATATTTGGGTTTTAAAAAATTATTTATTATTAGATGTTTACTCCAACCTTTATTTTTTATCAGCTCAAAGCAATGTACATATCTAACGCTCCCACCTGCTATTTTCTCCACATCAACAACCCTGACAATTTTGTGGAACTGACAGAGACTAGCCCAAAGTCACCCAAAGCCCAAAGCGAGATTTAATCCCATGGCTCCTGTATCTCAATCACTACACCAAACCGGTTGATCAGGAAAGAAAGCCTCTCGGTTAAAAGTCACCATTTCATTGGAAGATTGATTAGATTATGAGCAGTGGTGGGATTCAAATCTGTGAACAACCGGTTCTCTGTGTGGATGCCGCTCCCGGAAGTCCATTCTGGGCCTGGGCAACAAAAAATTAGCTACTGGTTCTGCCGAAGTGGTGCAAACTGGCTGAATCCCGCCACTGATTATGAGGTTAGAATATGCATTTCTCAAAGCCAATGATTCCTTGTGTATCCAAAGAAATACGAATGCAATTTTGAGTGTGCGTACTAAAACAAAAAACAAAAAAACCAGTGTATTTATTGGCACATATCTCAGGAAATATTTGTAACATTAATGTCTTATAGGGGATGCGTATGAGTTTTGTTATATATTATATTGTTTCTGTAGTATTTTTGACAATAACCCCAAACAATAGCTGCATTCAGCAGCTACATTTCAGTTAAGTTTTCCTCAACAGCAAATTCAGCAACATTGTTTGCAATGCTATTAGAATTATAACTCAAAGTCACTAAGTAGAACCACCAGCATCAATAAAGATTTTCAAAATGCTCATGGTCAGCTGATGTAGTAATTTCCACTCTGGTGCATACTAGATTGCATCATCATTAAATCCAAAACATATTTTACTTATGACATTTTAAAAACAAGACATACGAAAACACAGAATTTGCAAGATGTTCTCCTATCTTGAAAGTTGTCTAAACAGGTTGGATGAATTTGTGCTCTGAAATTAATGAAAAATAAGTACTCCCCTGTGAATTTTACTTAGTAGTGTACGAGCTGTACTTTCAGAAAAAAATCCAAATCATTTTTCTGGGAGATTTTGGGTTCCCCCCCTTAAGATTCATGTTTTTGTGGAGTATAATCTTAAAAATCCTTATGCTAGTGAGTTCTGAGGAATAATTCCTTGCATAAAATAGTACATGAGAAGGCATTTCAGGAAAGCTTACACAAAAATAAATTCAATTTTTGTTAGCTTCTACAAGGTTCTTCTGTTGTATTTGTTGCAAAAATCTAGCTTGGCTTCCCACTTGGAATGTGCAACATTTGTGTGTTTTGTGACCCATGAACACTTGAGTTCTCATTAATCCATAAAAGTCATCCCTGAATAATGTAGTTGAAACTCTGCATATTGCATTCTCTGACATTACTTTCTTGCCTTGATCCGGCAGGTGGCCTTTTGCTTTGTTACACAAGAGATGATTACCACTATCCTACCCACTTGGTCTGATTGGTTTTCCATCATTTCTCTCCCCATCACCCTCCTTTCTAATGTACAACTCACAATTGTGTGGCCTGACGTCCTGGACATTTAAATTGCTCTTCTGTCTTTCAAATACCTTTAACTATTCAGACACAATTTCAGATTTGTCAGAATGTGTTGAAGGGAACTACTTAGGGAAACACATTTCTTTGTTAATTCATTTTCATGTCATTGTAAAGTCAGCTCTCTCCACCCACCTACCTGCCAAAATGGAATGACTTTGTCCTTTAACCCTCCTTTGGAAATTCTAAATATAATTTTTGGCAGACAGTGAGGTATTTGTAATGCTTCTGATGAGTTAAAGTATATTTTACATTTGCTGCATTAGTCAGTGGTCAATAATGGCCAGTTAAAGAGAAAATTTACCCAGTGGTGTAACTTCCCCAGATAAATGTTGTGGTAATAATACAAAACTGGGCTAATTATGTATTTTGATATCATATTACAACATGTAAAAGAACTTTCCATTACCTAGAGTTCCTTCAATGTGTTGGGCTGCAGTTTCTATAAACCTTAACTAATGTACACAACTACCAGGTTGTTTGATTTTAGGAAAAGCAAGTGTTTATTTAATTAAAAACCTCCCTATCAATTGCTTGTTGAATACTTAAATAATGTTTATAAAAATGGCATTTGGAGAACTCCACATTTTATTTCTTTTCTGAAGCATCTAGCCTGGCATGATAGAAAACAAGATTCTGGTTTTGATGGCATTTGGTCTCATTTATCCTGGATTTTCTAATATTTTTTGCATAGTACAGGTGACTTATAACCAGTCACTTAGCAGGCAAAAAAATGCACATTGGGTATAATGGATTCACTTAAACAACAGTGGAGTTCACTTAATGACCACTGCAAAAACTGCTGAAAAAAATCAGATCTGGAAATATGGTGTCTCAACTTACAACCACAACAATAGCCAAAAAAGCTAACACAATCCTGGGTTCCATAAACAGAGGCATAGAATCAAGATCATGTGTAGTATTAGTACCGCTTTATAGAACCCTAGTGAGACCACACCTGGAATACTGCAACCAATTTTGGTCACCATAGTACAAAAAAGATGTTGAGACTTTGGAAAAAGTTCAGAGAAGAGCAACTAAGATGATCCAAGGTCTGGACACTAAAACTTATGAAGAATAGCTGCATGTCTTGGGTTTGGCTAGTCTAAAGAAAAGAAGAAATAGGAGTGAGATGATAGTAGTATTGCAGTATTTGAGGGGCTGCCACAAAGAAAAGGGAGTCAAATTATTCTCCAAAGCACCAGAGGGCAGGACAAGAAACAATGGTTGAAAACTGATCAAAGAGAGAAGCAACCTGGAATTAAGGAGAAACTTCCTAACACTGAGGACAATTAACCAGTGGAACAGCTTGCCTTCAGAAATCGTGGGCACTCCTTTTAAGAAGAGACTAGACAAGTCACTTGTCTGAAATTGTATAGGTTCTCCTTCTTGAGCAGGGGGCTGGACTAGAAGACCTCGAAGATCCCTTCCAGCTTCTATTCTATTCTATTCTATTCTATTCTATTCTATTCTATTCTATTCTATTCTATTCTATTCTATTCTATTCTATTCTATTCTATTCTATTCTATTCTATTCTATTCTATTCTCATTGTAAGTCAATGACTACCTATAATATTATCTGCCTTACCCAAAGTTTGATGCTAAAGAAAGGTTTTCCTGAATTACTGGCAAGTTTTCCTGTGATACTAATCAGAAGAATATTCACAGTCACGTACTTCTATTTTATTTTGGTCAGAAGGAGCAAAGTGAACATTTCTGATATCATCAAAGTCATTTGATGAAAGGTTTGGGATGGTAAAAAAAAATCCATAATAAGCTTGTCATTCTTATTGGCCAGTTCCTAGACCCAGGCTATGGGAAAGCTTGGCTAAGAATGATCTGTCAAGAATGATGTGGACACCCATATAAAGTCCATACAAAGTAATCAAGTTCTATGTTCTCAAGTCAAAGTGAATTGGCATCAATGCTAATCATGTAATACTTGGACATGATTCATATTAATTTTATTTTGCTCTGAATCAGGCTCAAGGGCCGATTATGACAAATCCTGTTTGGCCTCACCGATTGGCTCTAGCTTGCTTTGATTTGTCTCATGATGTTCTTTAATCAAAATTAGGTGTGGCCTCAGAGTAGTAGAAAAGGGGATGGATAAGCTCAAGGCATAACGAATTTGTTCTTTTATTTGCCTGTGTCAAGTTAAACCCTCTAAGCCCTCTTGAATGAGGAAGTTTGGAAAATGGGCAGGAGAGGACAAGCGACATGGATTCTGTTTAGTTTACATCCCAGTCAATCCCTGTGTCCAGAGCAAGTACACAGGATAGTTATCAAAGCAAAACATATCTCAGTGTTTGTATTAAATCTCAGCAAAAATAAAAAAACTGTTAACTGGCAAGATAGGACAAAAGTAGGGGGAGAGATATAAAGAGGAGAAAGGATCTAATAACCATTCACATCGCTTCTTTCTCAAAATGCCAGCACTTTGCAGGGCTGCTGGAAACAATATTGTAGGGAATTAGCAACCGCAAAGGGCTGAGAAGCCTGGGGTGGTTTCAGCTTCACCCTTTTATGTGCATAACAACAGCAAAATTAAAGTTGGAAAGGAGGACACCAGGTGATGGAGTCCCACAAGGGAAGAGGTTAGGAGGATGGGAATGGTGAATTCAGCATTCAAGACCATTTTGAATCAGGCTGGAACTTCAAAAGGGTCTGAGCTAAGTTTGAAATGGTCAGATGAAGCAATTTCCCACTTTCATATTAAGGGGCAGCCTATCTTTTTTTCTTTCTTTGATTGATTGATATCCCAACTTTCCCAGCAAACAGCAGAATCAAGCAATCTCTATGGCCACTCCCACCAACACTGACAGGCAAGCTACTAGAAGATAAACTGACAGCAAACTGCACTCCTTACTAGCACTGACGATGTTACCTGGTTTGGATAATGAAATGTCTGCAACAAAACAATCAAGCTCAGAGAGCACCAAGGGCCCCTCAAATCCCAATGTCATGGTTCCAATAAATGAGACAGTTCAAACAAAATGCAAGCATTGTTTATCTAAAAAGTCTTAATAATGAAACGAAACATTGGCACTCATGGAGGGATGCCAGAATCTGAAATCTCCTCCCCCCCCAAACCCATGTAACACACACACAGTCCCCACCCTTATCTACACATCATAAATCACATTATCCAATTAGTTTTACATATGAGGTTTCACTTCCCATTCTGTACTTGGGATTTTCTAATCTTCTCAAAATAGTCATTAGAAAATTTCCTCCCTTTAAGATTCAAAGCGAAGCAGTTTAAACAAAAGGCTGTCTCTTATATTGTCAGTGCAAAAAACATGTCAATGTTTGCAGCATTGACACCCAACTTTATTTGTACAACTCAAGGTACAACACAATGCTCCTTATTTTCTCCACAATAATGTGCTGAGGTGGATTTAGGTAGACAGGATACCTGGACCAAATGACCCACCCAGCTTTTGTGCTGAAGGGAAAACTAGAACTCAGCCACCCAATTTTACCATTGAACCCAACTGGCTCTCATTACAGGTAGTCCTCGACTTGCAACCATTCATTTAACAATTGTTCAAAGTTACAAACAAATGTGTCTTTGACCAATCCTCCAACTTATGACCATTGCAGCATCCCTGTGGTCACGTGATGAAAATTTGGGTGCTTGGGTTACTGGCACATATTTACATGTGATTGCCATTTGCAAACTTCCCAGACGGCTTCTGACAAGCAAAGTTAATGGGGGAAGTTGGGTTCGCTTAACAATCTCATGATTAAGTTAACAATGCTGATTCACTTAGCAACCATGCTAAAAAAAAAGATTGTACAATTAACAATGTAACAGCTGCTTTGCTTAGCAATGGAAGTTCTGCTCCAGATTCTGTTCGTAAGTTGAAGATTACCTTGCAACTGGATATTTGGGGGGGGGGAATTCATCTCATTTCATCTGTATTTGCTGCGAGTGCTCAGGTGGCTAGCTCGATTCCTCCACCAAGTTAAAAAAAAAAGGCAGATCAAAGCATAGTGATTTTTATTATTTTAAAAAGGACTTCAAGATGTTGTCATATTTAAGCAGGAAAAATATGAATGGTGGTTAATAAGTTGGTGCAGATCGGTAATGTACTTAGCACACCAAAAGAGCAAAATGAATTGACTTCATAAATAGCTTAATCTACTTTTTGTATATTTGACAGGAATAAAATTGCACTTTCAAACAGTTAAAGGCATTGAACTTTGAAACACACACATGCACACAGGCACAGATATACACAACCCTGAGTGACAGAGAACCAAGCTGCTTTAGGCATCTGTTTATGCAGCTATGTAGCAAAGCTCTTTTGGTTAAATACACATTTATTAAATTATGCAACTACATGTTTTAATTATATAATTGCATGTATTCAATCAAATTCCATCATAAGCCCATATAGTATAATTAAGGCTCATAATGATTGCAAACAAATTATTTTGCGTCAGGGTTTTTTTCGCATGCAGAAATTATATTTTTAAAAAATTATGCAGCCCCCAAATGATAGGAAATGGCTCCCCATTCACAAGCAAAAATGTCCATTTGCTGTGTCTGAAAATGCATGTGCAAAACCCCAAAAAGGCAGCAAAAGAGGGGAACCCTCCAGGGACAGCAAATAAGTATGGGGGGAGTATTATGAACCTCTTGTACTTTTGGGGAAAAGAATTTTAAAGTCTTTCCAATAGCTTGGAAACTTAATGCATTTGCCTCATTTTCTGCCAAAATGCACAAGAAATCTTGCTGCTTTTTCCCCCCAATAATTTGACCCTAAATGTTAACAATCTGGTTCTGTGAGAGGTGGTGCTACAATGCTACACATTGCAAAAAAAAGATTTTTAAAGGGACACCCCATTGGTGATTACGATGACAGTCGTCATTATCGATCACATTATTACAGTCATAAGTCTAGTGGTAAGATAAGAATAAAATATATAAAGCTAAAAACAAAGACCAAATGATTGGATTTTCAGATTAGAGTGAACCGTACAGTGCTAGAACAATAGTCAGGTAGCCACACAAAAGATAGAGGGAGCAAACAACTGTCAGCTTTCTAGGCCAGATGGTGGGTTGAGACAAATTCAGGAATTCAAAAATATCCCGAGTATGTAAAGTTTCTAGGGTGTGTTCTTAGGACTGATGGAAGCTGAGGTTCAATATCCTATGAATGGAATTTTGCTCTTGCAGGATCCGACCCAGGAGTGCAGCTTCTGTTTATCTTCTTCATCCAAAACTTGAAAGTTTTGCTGTACATGTTTCCATCCTTCCATTGCATCATGCTCTTTGTTTAATTTTTTAAAAAATAGCTAATGGTATAATCCTGTCATTGGGCATTATTATCTTAGAATACATGGCCCATTCATTTGAAAAAGACCCTCGTCCTTTATCTGTGTACAGAGACCGTTTCTATGACAGGATAAGCTGGATTCTTTACATTTGAGATGCCAGGAATTCTGTATTATTATTATTTTTAAAGTCACTTCATATCTGTATTCTTAGTTTAGCATCAGATTTACCATACGGCTTCCTGGACAACTGAAATAGCGTATTTACTCCGTCAGAATCATGTGAGGAAAACTGCTCCAACAGCCCTCCTAGCTGATGTTAAATACTTCAGGTCTTCCTGCACTTTATCAGCTAAAGCGCCGAAGCCTCTACTTCTTTCTATATTGAAGTGAAATGTGAACCTCTAAGCTGTGGGGAATATTTGTGCCATTTGCTCCAACCTTCAGCTTTTACAAATGTCAACCAGGCCTTGGTAATAGGAACAGCAGACAATATCATTGCCTCTACAGGAGTCTCTCCAGCCAAATTACTTGCTAATGACGCCTGTCTGGCTCATACATACAAGGTCACTGAGATACCTTGTTTGTAAAAATTTACTTTGCCCAAAGGGCATTTCACTCCCAGCAACAGCCTTGTGTACTTGACAGAACAACTGCACAGCCCACCTGACAATCCTGGAGGATGGGTGGAAACCGAAGCATTGAAGGGAAATTCCTCTTTGCTGATGTGTGCTATTGTCTCTCTAATCAAAGATTCCTCACCCAGTCTTGATTTTCAAATAATTCATTCTTAAATACTGATTATCTGACAGCAGATAGAAATGCACAATCGTTTCTATTCTTGATTTGTTGTTTTCAAGAAAAGGAAACTGGAAAAGTAATAGGCAATACAGGTAGTCCTTGACTTACGACCACAATCGAGCCCAAAATTTCTGTTGCTAAAGGGAGACTTTGTGAAGTGAATGTTGACCCATTTTACGACCTTTATTGCCACAGTTGTTAAGTGAATCACTGTAGTTGTTAACTTAGTAGCATGGTTATGAAGTGAATCTGGCTTCCCCACTGAGTTTGCTTGTCTGAAGGTTGCAAAAGGAGATCACATGACCCCAGCACCCTGCAACCATCATAAATATTGAGCCAGTTTCCAATCATTTTAATTTTGATCATGTGATGCTGCAACCGTCATAAGTGTGAAAAATGGTCATAAGTCTCTTTTTTCAGCGCCGTTGTAACTTTGAATGGTCACCAAATGAACTGTTGTACATCAAGGACTGCCTATCCTTTTCTTGTTTATCTTTATATTCTTTTTTTAAAAGATACCAAACAGTGATCAGAGAAAGCAACAAGTCTGTGTACAAATCAAATGACAAACATGAACTGTAAAAAGAAAGAGCCCAAATAGCCTGTTGAAACAATGTAGAGTTATAGCAAAATCCTATACATGTCAAAAGTAGCTCTCGTTGATGTTAATGGGACTTACGTATAAGTAAGCGGCTATTAAAGGACTGCACACTTAATGCAGTACTGCACAATCTTAAAGCTGTACTCAAATGCTGCTGATTATTAAATGCTGCAAAAAGCTGGAATTTAACAATGGGAAAAAATTCAGCAATGATATCATGTTGGAAAAGGTTAGATTGGTAGTTTCAGTAAACGAGTGGGATTCTTTTGTGGGTAGGTAATCCTTGATGTCCTAGTTTCAGTTTGAAAATGTAATTAACATTATGGTTAATTCAGACACTTGGTTTATTAATTCAGAGAAACAGTGCCTTCAATTATATTATCCCATTATTTGACTCCCAAGGGTAATGTTGTGTAATGCCTTTGTGATTGCAGATTTCACCAAAAGGCTTGCCTGCACAAAATTTCCAAATTTTGTGTTGAAATATATATTTCAAGATTCCTTTCATTTTCCGTAAACTGTTTTCATTGCTCCATTCCTCTTTTCTTTATTCTAACCTAAGGAATTTCCAAAATCTGACATTTATTTTGGATGAAATTCATGGTAAATTAGGATCTTACTGCTGAATCAGGATGCCATTTTTATGTCTTCTTTGTAGTAACTGTAATGTGCTGACAAGCTCTGTTTCAGATGAGAATTGTTTCCAGGATATGTATAACCTGTACTTATAAAGGTAGTTGTTGCTGTCATGCTGAGTGATTGATTGCTTGAACAGACACGCTGCTGACACCATACATACTCATGGTGGCTCACCACACAATTAAAATTTCCACAGAATAACATAAATAACTGAATAATAAAAGAAGCACAATACATCAAAATGAGATCAGTGCTACAAAATTAAAACATATATATAATATTAAAAAACAAACACCAACCCCTTAGCACCAAACACAATTCAATTAGAATCAGCTTCACAATCTCCTTCACACATAACATGAAGGCAGTCCTCAACTTATGACAGGTTGCTTAGCAAGTGTTTGAAGTGACGACACGCATCTCCAGGGCTAATTATGACCCAGATTTGAAGTTCTGACAGCTGGGGCCCCCAGCAGTCACATGATTGCATTTTGGGTGCTGGGGCAACCAACCCATATTTATGACCGTTTGCACCATCCTGTGGTCACCTGACCACAATTTATGAGGGTTTTTTGCCAGAAACTGGAGTCTGTTTCCAGTTTCCAGCAAAAAACAGCCATTGCAAACAATGGATTTGGTTAAGGACTATTGCAGAAAAGGTCGCAAAATTGGGCATGATCAGGTAGTGACTTGCTTAATAACTGCCATGACTCATAGCCATGATTCTTGGCTCAATTATAGTTGTACATTGAGGACTATCTGTAAAATGATTCTGTACAAGATAGATCCTGCAGAGTAGTGGTTGGGATGTCTAGGGAAATCAGCTACAACTGTTCCCTGAGGGACCTTGGCCCATCACCATCCCTCAACACAACCTCTCTTAGACATCTGTTGTCATCAGTGAAGAAGGAGGTAACACAATGCCACCTTGAGCTTCTGGCAGACAATTGACTATAAATCTAATCATGCACTTATGCTAAGAATAAAAATAATCGCTTAAATTTACAGTCAGGGTTCTGGCAGAGATAGCAGAAGACACAGGATGATGTTTTATATGAGGTTGAGCAAGAAACTGCCAAAACTGTCATTATGTACCTTACAGTACCACTTAAGATGTCATGCTAACGTCTGCATGCATATTTGGCTCTCAATTTGCACTGGATATTGATCAAAGTCCTAAAAACATTTATTTTTTGCTTGTTTATTAAACTTGTATCCTGCTGCAGTCAAAAGAGATTCACAGCCTTCTGTTGAAGAACGGTGCTTCTTTATTCCACTCAAATTTGTTTTGTTTGTGATGCTCTTCGGCTATTCACACCCCACCGTATATCTGTTGAAAGCTCCTTAAAAACAGCCTTTGCTTGCTAGCAGTGGATGAAATTCATATTCCAGCAAATCTCCCCAGTGTTTGCCTGTTTGTCAGTTTGTGTGCATGCTTTTCTACTTCTCATTGACGGGACTGGCTGCCATTCCCCCTGCCTCCAATTCCTGATTTTCCCTGCCCATCATTTGAAGGGTAAGAAATCTTCAAATGCATTTTCGATGGCTTGCATGCTTGCAACAATCCTTGCAAAAACCCCAGCGCTCTTTAGGTGCCAAGTTGTTCTGTTGCCATGGAGAGATGAAGGCTTTCTGTGCTTTTTTGTGTAATCACCTCACACTTTCAAAAGCCAATCCTCCATTGTGATTACCCTCCAGCAGCCTAACAGGAGGAACATTTTGCAGACTAGGAGATAAATGTACCCAAACACCTGTTGCTAAGTGCACTGCGGGGGAGCTAGAAACATTTTCCGAAGCAAAGGAAATGGGCTCAGTGAACACAGGAATCTTTTGGGGGGAGGGGGGAAGTGGGAAGCAGAGAGATTGAGTGCTCACCAACTGGTGATTTTTGCGTTCAGCAGTTGGCCAGCTGACCAGAAATTGGCTTGAAGTCGCTGCCTGCAAGCTTCAAACATTCGAGTCTATTGAGGATGTATTAAAAGCATTTTTGATCTGCAGATGATGAGCATTACTTGGAGAAATCACAGGTTGGTGTTGAAGTGTGTAAAGAGTTATTTTTACCCAGAACGGCTGATGGTGTGACAGAGCTCAGTGACATTCGGTGTCCCCCCCCACTCCTCCCGCTTTGCAGTCTTTGTACAATTCACACAGATAGTGGAAGGATGGAATCGGGGAGTGTGGAAGGGGGGGGAAACCCTGCATCCCCTCCATTCCCCATACCTTTTAAACAGCCCCTCCTTCCCGCAGTGATGGAGCCAACAGGATCTAAGGCAGAATTTATAGTTCAGCTGAAATGCAGAGAAGGGGGGGGCGTTTTTCCCCCCTGTATGTTTGAGCTGAGTGAAATAAAGGTGGTTTGCATTTCAGTTTGGCATGTGGGGGAAAAAGATGCAGAGGCTGTTCATAGAGGGATCCTGGTTCTGTCTGTATTTCCTTGCCTTGCCTAAAGGACTTATTTGCATGTCTTTACGTAATGTGTCTCTCTAATGGTTGGGCTGGTATTCTGTGAGTTTCCTCATTTCCTTCCACTATTTCTTCATCTTGTCTGATTCTCAGGTGTGCTATTTGAGGATCAGCCTGACTTGATATCTATCTATCTATCTATCTATCTATCTATCTATCTATCTATCTATCTATCTATCTATCTATCTATCTATCTATCTATCTCTTCCTCCCCTCCCAATGGAGGACAACCACATGACAGGCACTTTGGTAGCCCTTGATTTACAACCATTCATTTAGTGACGTTCGAAGTTACAAAGGTTTTGAGAAAAGTGATTTACAATTGCTTCTTGCAATTATGTCCAAGCAACGTCAATGGATGGACCCAGATTCACTTAACATCTGATTTACTTAACTGCAATGATTCACTTAATGACTGCAGCAAAAAAAGGTCACACAATCAGGTGTGACTCACTTAATCAGCACCTTGTGTTGTTGTGTTTTTTTTTCCTCTTTACAACCCTGTAATCCCTTTGAACAGAGTGGAGTCAGGGCGACTGAATGGAGCTGAGAATTTACTGGCAGGATGCTCTTCCTAACATCTACATGGAGTCGACCACCTTGTTTAGCAAATGAAATTCTGGCCCAATTCTGTTCATAAGTTGAGGACTACCTTTAAAGCTTTATCTCCCTGCACAAGGACCAACCTCAAGAAAGCCTCCTTATAAAAGCTATATTTCTAACTTCATGGTTTCTGTCTCTACATGCTTCTTTCTGCTCTGTAAAACTATCCCCAACCACCATCTTCCTTTCGAATCTAGATAGCTGCCATTTATACCTAGGAAGCTTCTAGAACAGATCATAAAGCTATGGACTTGCAAAAACTTTGAAGGAATTCTTGTCCAACTAAATGTATGTCGTGTTTTCATTGGATAGATTCCTGATCATATTGTGTGAACACAATATATCTTGACTTCACTCAAGTATTTGACAAAATTCCTCATGACATTCTGGGCCACTTCGATTCCTCACAAAGCACTTTGAAGCAGCATGTAACCATCCTGGGTTCTGCCCACCTTGAAATGCAGAGAACATGATGACCCAATCAATAGTCACTCTCTCTTTCCACATCTAACAAAGAGGAGAGACCAAGGTGACATCCAGTTAGAGTTCTGGTTCCTGTGTAACCACCACTCATGGAGTAAGAAATATCTACTCAACTCTGTCCACCCAAAAAAGAAATAGAGCTAGTTCCCTCCTCACACTTTTTACAGGACATTAAAACCTGTGTGCTATAATGGGAAGTTACACAAGGCAGATAAAAACACTGTAGACTTGCAAAAGCTTCCTGGCTCCCTTGCTACTATTCTTCCATTGCATTTAGAAAGCTCCTATTGGTTGTGAAGATGAGATGCTAGGATTGAGCTGGTTTTGCACTTTTCCCAATCATCGGGTCCACGCAGTGGTGTGATTCAAATGTGTGAACAACCAGTTCTCTGTGTGGATGCTGCTTCTGGAAGTCCATTGTGGGCCTGGGCAACAAAAAATTAACTACCGGTTCTGCCAAAGTGATGCAAACCAGCTGAATCCCACAACTGGGTCCATGTCTACATAGTGTATAGGGCTGCTGGATTGGCAAGTGGGGAAGATACGGCTTTTACAATAAAAATAATGCTCTGAACCTCACAAGAGGAAGAATAAATGTTGGCTGGAGGCTTAGAGCCAGAGTGAAGCACATGTTGAGCCTTGGTGGAGCAGTGGGCTAATGCCTCCTTAAGTAACACCAGCTGCCTGCAATTAGTGCAGGTTCGCATCCCACCAGGCTCAAGGTTGACTCAGCTTTCCATCCTTCCGAGGTAGGTAAAATGAGGACCCAGATTGTTGGGGGCAATAAGCTGACTTTGTAATAATGCCGCTTGGGGTGTGTGTGAAAGCCCTAATAAGCAGGCATATACATAGAATGAAGGCTACTGCTAAGCTTGTAAGCCGCCCTGAGTCTTCGGAGAAGGGCGGGATATAAATGGAATTAAAATTAAAAAAATGTTTGTGAGACACATGTTTGTGTCAGTGGGAAAACTGGCAAGGTTTACAAGATCTGCAGAGCCTCAGCAATTCAAAAAAACCCCCAAACTGTAGCCTTTAATGTGGTTTTCAGTAAATCAGAGCAGGGTTGGAAATAAATCACCTCAACTCCCCCAAACCAATGAGACTGTGAGGCCTGGCAACATCCCAAAATAGTCCAAAGTCCTGCTAATGGGAAGGGGAGGAAATGGGAAGAGAGACAGAAAAGTTTCTTAATATCTTCTCCCCTTTTCTCACATACCATTCAATCAGGATTGTTAACAATTACGAAACTTTAGGTGCTAAAGGTTTTTAATTGTTTGGCTGGGTTTCAAATAGAAAATATACCCGTAGTATCTGACTTTTTGTAGCCTATCACTAAGTTTTAAGTAAAGAAATACTAGAGCAAATGTGGTTTGGTTCTTAAACTTTCTATTCACAGTTTGTATTCACTAGATTGTGTAGTATTGTGTGCAGATTGTTTGAATGGGATCTGGCCATGCTTGTTTAAATGAAATGTGTGCATGCCAGTAAGTCAGAATAGGAGGTATTTCCTGAAGTCAGGAAAGTCCTTAGTCACTTCAGTCTCTCAGTCGTAGCAACTGTCCCCAAGGATGGACAATTGGCAATCCCCCATTTAGTAAGCAGAAGACTACCAGTCCTTTGGTAACAGGGATAAGCCCAGAAAACATGAAACAAATCAGTGGGCAGAAGATCACCAATCCTTTGAGATTACAGTTCCTTCAAGGACAGACAATTAATGGTTCCCAGGCAGCAGAGGGCAAAAACTGTCAATTGCCAAGAAGAAGTTTGGAGAGAAAAGGATGCAAAGAGATTCTCCCTTGCTAACTCGTTTTTTTTTTTTAAAAAAAAACCACTGAAAGAATGGTCCTCTACAGTTCCAAATGAGGGGTGCTTCAAGGTTTGGCTCAAGCCCCCTTAAAACTTCAAGGGTTCTATCAATGACTTGGAAGACACAATGGAAGAATGCTTGTGAATTTCAGATGATGAGAGTTAGGTAGGGAACCCAGTCCTCTAAAATACACTATATTTTCAAAATGACCCGGATAGCTAATAGAAGAGGACTGAAAGAGCCAGGTGAATATTTTATGATGAATGCAACAGAAAAAGAAATGAAATGCATAGGATGTTGAGATAGGATGGGAGACCTATTTGACTTGATAACGGTGATAGGCAGACTGCTTTAGGAAGAATTCAGCCAAAAATGGAACAGATTCAGAGAAGAACAGGAAGGATAATTAAGAGACTGGAAATTCCACTGGACACTGGGTCTGTGTGGCTTGGGGGGGTAGTCCATAGAGGGAGAATATGGTGGCATTTATCAAGTACCAGAGGGGGGTCACATAAGAGAAGGCTGTGGCATTCCAGAGCAGAAAGCACCAATTAATTTCAGGACAGCTGAGTATTAGGAAAAACTGGCTAACTATGAGAAGAATCTGATAATAGACCCAGGGAGGTAAGGGGCTTCCCTTCACTGCAGCCCACATACAGATTTCTTAGCATGCTTTAATCTGGCATCCTGCACTGAGCAGGGAGATGCACTCTGTGGTCTCCATGGCATTTTCCTTCTATTGGATTCTATAAATACTTGGACTGCACACTTCCAGCATGTCTTGAGGAGCAGTTTTTCTCAGAGGTGAAAGGACCATTAAAAAAAAACCCTCCTTCCCTGGATTTCTCTGCCTTAAGCCTATGACTGCAAATTCTATCTTTGGGTCATCAGGTTTTGGAGCTGTTATGTGACCAGGGAGCAGCTTCATGAAATAATTTCATAGTTAAGTCTGTCTGTAAGATTTGCTTTGTTTAATAATATACAAGCAAGCGTAGAAGCAGAGACCCCCTACAGCAGGCACAGAGCAGTTGCCTAGCAATTAATCTGTGCACCACCTGAAGGCAGTACAGTAGTCCCAGGCCAACTACCTCCGGTTGAAATTGTCAGCAGTTCTTTTCCTTGACCTCTTTCCCATTCTAAACTGCTGATCCTGTAGCTACATCTATACAGTATCTTTCAGAATGGGATCCTGAAACCCTGCAGGTAAATTGTCCATTCAGAAATATCCATTGTCCCGGGCATGAGTCATTAAGGTTCTGATGCCAGATCTCCAATCAGGCAATTACTTTGCACAGAAGCAGCAGTAGGCCCAAACTCAGTAATTAAGTGGCCAGCCTTACAACACAATGTAAGAATGTGTAGAATGCAATTCAGTGGTGAGAAAAATAAAGTTTTACACTTAGGCAAGAAAAACCTAATGTACAGATATAGAACAGGTGGTACCTGGCTCAACAGTAAAAACTGTGAGAGGGATCTTGGATTCCTAGTGGATGATCACTTAAATTTGAGCCAGCAGTGTGCTGCAGCTGGTAAAAAAAAAGCCAGCCTAGTCCTAGACTGTATTGACAGAGGGATAGAATCAAGAGTATGCGAAGTGTTAGTACCACTTTATAATGCCTTGGCAAGACCAAACTTGGAATACTGCATCCAGTTTTGGTCACTACAATACAAAAAAGTTGTTGAGACTCAGAAAGAGTGCAGAGAAGAGCAACCAAGATGATTAGGGGGCTGGAGGCTAAAGCATATGTTGAATGGTTGCAGGAATTGGGAGTTTCTACTCTAGCAAAGAGAAGGACTAGGAGTGATATGATTGCGGTCTTCCAATATTTGATGGGCTGTCGCACAGAAGAGGGGGATAATCTATTTTTCAAAGCACCTGAGGGCAGGACAAAAATTAATGGATGGAGATTTATCAAGGAGAGAAGCAACCTAGAAATAAGGATAAATTTCCTGACAGTGAGAACATTCAATCAGTGGAACGGCTTGCCACCAGAAGTTGTGGGTGCTCTATTCCTGGAGGATTTTAAGAAAAGATTGTACAGCCATTTGTGCAGAATGTTTAGGATCTCCTGCAGGTAGTTGGACTAGAAAACCTCCAAGGGTCCTTCAAACTCTGTTATTCTGTATTCTGTACAACAGTAATACTTTGCAAAGATAAGCACCAAATTGTAGGCTGGGAAAAACGTATAGGAAATGGCTGATCCTGAAATGTAGAGTGGTGTTTCTCAAGCTGACCCAGACTATGGATCATTAAATAAATGTTCTGAGGAGGCAGAGTTCTTTTAATTAAAAAGAAATGTGTATTTGCATCTTGAAGAGTGGGGAGTTCATGCTTTTTGGAAAATAAGGTAATGATTTTATCTGCATTTATGTATGCCTTTCTGACCTCTCCACTCTAAAAGATGTTTTTCAATTAAACTATCTATCAAAAATCTAACCCAAAATTATGCATTTATCACTTGGATTATTTTGCGTACTGTATATAAAAAACAGCAAAGGCTCAGAGGTCAAGAATATTATTGGTCAAAGATATTTTTCAATAGAATCTCAAAACATTAAGGACCTAAAATCCCTTCCTTTTGTGCCTTTCTTTTCTGTAATACATGTAGTTGTATCTGAGTACAGCAACTGTGCTCAAAACCCATTCATTATTATTTTTACTGATATTAGTCATTCTATTGCTAGTTCTATTACCACAAAGAGTGCTTCAATGAATAATAAATTCAATCACTGATCCATTTTGACAAACTACTTGACTGGTGTTGATTGCTGAGCCCCAAAGCTAAGGCAGGGAGCAGGCTTTAGTCTGCCAGCTGACTGGCACAAAGTGCTGGAGTCTACCTGAATGAATTATCAAGGGTCTGTAGACCACGGATCGAGAATCCCTGACTTAAAGGAGTAAAGGAAACTTTCAGGCATGTTGAAAAAACAGAATTGGAATATTACATTTGTTACTTGGTTCAAAAGCAGCAGATCCTCATTAATTTAAAGAATGCCCAAAATACCACAAAAGTATGAACAAAAAACAATTGTAACAGACTTCACAGAAGGGGAACAAAGGATGTCTTATAATAAAGCCTGTTGTGCTTGCTTGCTTATTTACACCCACCCTTTTTAAATATGTTTGGATCATTTGTAGTTTATCAAATATCCATTCAGTAAAGTCCCAGGGTAGGCTTCAGGTGTGAGAAGACTTGCATCATTTTGGTGCAGCAGCTGAAAACTTTTTTTCATGGTTCCCAGTGTATTAGTCTCCGAAGACAATAGATGTAGGGGCTGATCTCTCTGTCATTAGAACTGTCACATCACCCTGCAAAATTCTGAATGATCACTAGATGGCAGCAAAGAGCCAGAGGAAAATCTGTTTCTGCCTTCTGGTGGCTGTTTAAAATTTTGTGATGGTTCAGCATTTTGCATCTCTGGTTTGGTAGCCCTGCTAACATTCCCATCTCTTATTTCCAGGCATTAGAACGAGAAGACGAGAAGAGGGGCATTTGCTTGTACAGTCTCTGAACACTTCTGATTCAAAATATAGAATCATGGAAGAAACTTGCTTCCACGTTCCCTCGGTCTCCCACTGTAATACATGAAGAGTGATAATTGGATAGGACTGAAGGCCAATCCAGTATAGCTGCTCTAACTGTTCATATTTTGTAATTGTTCAAGGAAACACTTCCATATAAGGCTATTAAACAGAGAAAAACAAGGTAAACCTTCCATTTCAAATGGATCACTTGCCTGCTGGGTTCCACTTCTTGCAAAGAAAGAAAGCCATGCAAAATAAAAAGACTTCTGAACAATATTAAAAAAATGCTCCTTCTTCTCCCTTCCATAACCCCCCCCCTCCTTTCAAAAGTAATAAATATGATTTTTGGACAAGAAATAACACAAATAATTCTAGGTGTAATTATTTGAAGACTTATATAAAAATGTCAAGTAAATTTTATTCTTTGATATTGTCTATAAAGTTCCAGCTCTGGTGTACTTTTTTTTGCAGGTCATTAGTTTTTGTCTCCTCTCAGTAGGATTTCTATCCAGCTGATCTGCAAATGATCAATAGGCTTCCATACTGAGCTACAATCAGTGTTCTGTCTCCTTTTTGCTTCTGCAGAAAAAGACCTCACTAACACTTCTTAAATTTTTCATTAATGAGATCAATAATATCAGAGTTCTATTTCTGTCTGTCCTCCACTCTGCCAAGTCTGTGTGAACCTGCTGGTCTCTCTGCAACCCTGGTGTCAAGGGACTCTTTTCTCTTCCTTATTAGAATTATCCCTTTGGAGATGACCGCAAGACTCTTTCTTTCCTTTTCTATATACCTCATAGGTCAACCAGTTTACACATCCTTCCCTCCCAAGTTTTAAATCACTTTTATCCATAGGCAGTAAATCTCTCAGCTAATCCTCCCAAGATTATAAAACTCGATTTGAATCCAGAGAGATGATCATAATATATAAGTGAAAATCCTGACTCAGCGTCATTTCTAATATGTCTGCGTTAAAAACAAATTTCAGGAAAGGCCATGTCAGTTTAAATTCAATCTCACCACCTAAGCATGTTTTATGTCGCCTAAAACTCAGCTTTCTAATTTGTCTTGACTTGCTCCTAATTCTGGGATTTTTTTTTCTGAAGTGCCTGTGCTTCTAAGCAATATTCGTTAGTGTTTCTATATTCTTGTTCTTCTTTAAAGTAGCATCCTAGTACTTTTCTTCAGAATAGGAGTCGTTATAACATAATGGGAAATGAGAAAATCCAAGAGTTAAAACTAATCTCTGCCATGAACTCACTATAGAGCCTTTGGCAAAATATTCTCAATCTCTTTCCTTCCAACTGCAGTATGGGATAATAACAGCCATCTTACAGGCAGGACTAACATCAAGATAATGTATGTGAAATATGTGGATGCCCTGTTGTTTGTTTATAGAATTTATATATTGAGCTTCAAGAGTATTGCCTATAGCACAACTACCATTACCGTGTTTCCCCGAAAATAAGACCAGGTCTTTTTTCTTTTTTTTTGCCTCCAAAAGAGGCAACAGGTCTTATTTTCAGGGGATGTCTTTTATACGCACCTCCAGCACTGTCCAGCCAGTCTACTTCTTCTGTGGCAGAAGGAGCAGCTGCCTTTTGCAGCTGCCTTCTGGCCTGCATTTTGCAATCAGGCCTTTCCAGAAGGCCTCTGCCACCAAGTACCAAGCTATGGATTCAATCCATAGCTCGATTCTTGGCTGCAGTGGCCTTCTGGAAAGGCCTGTGGCTGAGAAATGCAGGCCTGGCTACAGAAGACACTGCAGAAGAAGTGGGCCAGCATGGAGAGGCCTGGCTGCAAGTGCGCATAGGGCAGATCTATACACCTCACCCCTGCCCTAGCTTGATTTTTAGGTGTGTGCCTTGCCCCAAAACTAGGGCTTATTTTGGGGGGAGGGCTTATTATTAGGCCCACCCCCAAATATCAAGCTAGGGCTTATTTTCAGGGTAGGCCTTACTTTTGGGAAACACGGTACTAGTGCTACAGATAGTTTCGGGTTTTTTAACAGTCAACTACTCTTATCTCATTTTCTCCACATTAGAAAGACAAATCTACACATCTGCACCCATCACTTGATGACTCAATCAATGTAAAATGGCCACTGCAAGCTAAAGAAAGAATGATGAGCTTTCTTCTTACTTCAACTGTGGTATTTTTCAGGATATGTCCATCCATAGATGAGGGGAGTGTCAACTCAGCAAAAACAATAGTTGTAACTCATGTTGCACGCATGAACAAAGAGAAGGGGCTTCAGTCACAGTTCCATGGCTGACAGCTAGCCTATTTTGACTTCCTCACACTGACATTGCTCTTAACAAACTGTGAAAAACTTTTAAGACTTTTCCTCATCCTCAGTTTCCAGCAGCTGACAATCATCCAAAAACTGGACAAGACACCCCTGCAGATATCACCATACTGAGAAAATACTAATTGAAAAATTAGAAAATAGGGATGGATAAATAAGCCAAGATCTTATTCAAATTGTTGACTTGGCTCCTAGGGCTAATTTGGAGTCAGTTTGATTAGAAGTGACCATTTGAAAATCCATTTCATTTCAATGCCAGTGCATGTATGCAAAAAACCAAACAATATTCAAGCGGATCCATAAGGATTTAACTTGATTCAAGTGAGAAAACTGATTCAGTAAATAGAATAAAAGGGAAGACTGAGCTGAATTGCCATCAGATCGTCAAACTGAAGTTTCACAGCTCTAGAAAATATTGTAAACTTCCTAGTTCAAAAAAAACCCCTCCCCTCTTCATTATTGAAAATAATTGGCACGACATAACACAACATGTAGTTGATATCATTGTGTTTCATTCTTACACAGGTAAGAAAAAGTCTCCAATCATGAGTCTCCTGTTATTAGTCAAAAAATAAAACAAGGAAATAATTGTCTAATGCTACTAGATCTGGGCTGCAATAATCTGGATGATTGTTAAATGGCAGCAAAGCCATAGAAAAAACTCTAACTCTTTGTTATCATGTCCTGGCTTTCTGTATTTTACAGTTTTACAGTCCAGAATTGTAAGCCCCACTCTAGCCTATTTCAGAAGTTACAGTGACTCCACTTCATGCTCAAACTTTAAAATTTCCAGATGGAACAATAACTTCAGAAGTAAATTGAAGCAAAGCAGAAGACACTGATTGCTTCTACATTACAGCAAAACCTATCATCTGATAGGTACAGATTTATTTTCCTCTGCAGGGAAGAGACGCATACCTAATTAATTATGGGTGAAGGGCTTGCTCTGAAATAAACAAGGAAAATGGTTTCATAAATCAATTACAATAACCCTTTAAGCATAAGGATCCACCATACCTTGAGGTGATTATTTGCTTTCTGCATTGAAGGATGAGGTGACTTATACTCGAAAGAAAGTAAGAAGGTGGGGTTATTGTTTCAGCATTCAATATGATAACAATGAAAGAGTTATATATGTTATTGAAAGAGTGATAAACTTTTGAGATTGTTTATAATCATGACACATTGCTATACACAAAATCTTACCGACTGTCCTTGAACTTATTTTAGATGAAGAAGGCCATTATTCCCCCCCCCCCTCTCTCTCTCTCTTTCTCATCTATGGATGTCTATGTCGGTTCTGTACAATATTATACCTCTTCCTAAAAGTTGTTGCACTCTTTTGGCAGAGAGCTCTGGGTTGCTGGCTAAACTAAGGCCCTCAGATATTATTTTAACAGATTTTCAGAACGCTCACGTTAAAGTTAAGGGTGAAGCCACATTATTGGTAAAATTTAAAGGGTTTTTGGGGCAAGTAGAGGGCCAAAGAACGAGTCTTATTGGACATGAGTGGTTTGATGCTTTAGGCATTCAAATTACAGGCATTAATCGGACACAAACAGCAGACCTCATGACTGTTTGCGAGGAATACTTGGATGTTTTTGAGTCAACCCTGGGGACTTACACTGGCCTGCCAATTTCTTTTAAGTTAGATCCTAATGTTGTGCCAATTAGGATTAAGCCTCGCAGGGTCCCCTTTGCCCTAAAGCACAAAATCAATTCCAAAATCAATAAGCTAGTAGAACAGGGCGTATTACAGCCTGTTGATGGGGGGAAGTGGGAAACTCCTATTGTCACCCCACTGAAGTCCAACAGGGAAGTTCGCATTTGCGCAGATTATAAATGCACATTAAATAAGGCCCTTAATCAACATGCTTACCTGGTTCCTGTAGTCAGCCATATTTTAGCCTCTTTGCAAGGGGGAACCATTTTTGCTAAGCTTGATTTAGCGCAGGCATATCAGCAATTGCTGGTTGACGAGGCCACAGCCGTGGCTCAAACAATAGTAACTCACAGAGAGGCATTCAAAGTCAAATGCTTACAGTTTGGAGTCAGTGTTGCACCGGGTATTTTCCAAGGGATTATGGAATGCACACTTAAGGGTATTCAGGGTGTCTGCCCCTATTTTGATGATGTTCTCATTGCCAGGGAATCTTCAGAAGTGTTGGCCAATAGGCTCAGGGCTGTTTTGCAGAGGTTCCACAATACGGGCCTCAAATTGAAGAAAAACAAATGTAGTATTGGGGTCTCATCAATGGAATTCTTGGGGTTCCATATCAGTGCTAATGGAATTCACCCCGCTGATTCAAAAGTTAAGGCCATCAAAATGGCTCCAAGGCCAAAATCAAAGGGAGAGCTGCAAGCATTTTTGGGCCTCCTAAATTTTTGTCACACATTCCTACCTCATAAGGCTGCGATAGCAGAGCCCCTCCACAGGCTGCTTGATAAAAAAGCCCCTTGGAAATGGACTAACTTACACAACAAAAGTTTCCAGGATCTGAAAGTCCTTCTATCAGAAAAGTCCACTGTAACTCATTACATAGAGTCTAAACCTGTATGTCTTGCATGTGATGCATCTCCCTATGGGGTGGGGGCAGTCTTAAGCCACATAGAGAAAAATGGGAAACAGGTTCCTATTGTGTTTTATTCTAGGACTTTATCTTCTGCTGAGCTCAATTATGCACAGATTGATAAAGAAGCCATGGCCATAGTGGCTGGAGTTAAGAAATTACATGATTATTTATATGGCAGGGATTTCACTGTCTACACTGATCAGAAACCTCTTTTGGGGTTGTTCACAACAGACAAACAAACTCCCCACATACTATCTCCAAGAATGCTGAGATGGTCTATATTCTTGTCTGCATACAATTTTAAGTTAATTCATAAACCAGGAAGGAAATGGGCCATGCGGATGGCCTCAGCAGACTACCACTGCCACTAATGGATCCTGATCCAACTCCTGCTGCTAAAATATTGTCCATTCAGGACTTACCTGAGTTTCCCCTCCACGCAGGGGATATTGCTGCTGAAACTGCCACAGATAAAATTCTGAGCAGAGTGTTGTCATGGGTATACACGGGCTGGTTGGAAAAAAGTCCAGGCTCTGAATTTCAAAGTTATTTTGTCAGGAGACATGAGTTGTCTGCACACAAGGGCTGCATTTTATGGGGCAACAGAGTCATAATTCCCACTTCATTGAGGGACAGAGTCTTACACTCTTTACATGAAGGCCATCCAGGCATTGTAAGAATGAAAGCCTCAGCTAGAAGCTACCTTTGATGGCCTGGCCTGGATAAGGCTGTAGAGGATCAAGTTCATGGTTGCTATACATGCCAGCAATCTAGGCCTGAAATGCCTCAGGCCCCAGTTCACAGGTGGGAAGAAATGCATACCCCCTGGTCCAGGGTTCACATAGACTATGCTGGGCCTTTTCAAGGACAGCTTTTCCTGATAATAGTGGATAGCCACTCAAAATGGCTGGAAGTAGTTCCAGTTCCTAATATGACTACTGCTAGAACCATCCAGGTGCTGAGAAAACTCTTTGCAACACATGGGTTGCCTGACATTTTAGTTTCTGATAATGGGGCTCAATTCACTGCTGCTGAGTTTCAGGCTTTTATTAGAACTAACCTCATCAGACATGCTACGTCTGCACCATTTCATCCTTCTTCAAATGGACAAGCCAAACGCATGGTGAGGACAACAAAGGAGGCACTCAAGCGTATTATCACAGGTGAGTGGCATCACAGATTGGCAGATTTTTTGCTCTGCCAGCATTCTATGCCCTGCACTGGTACAGGTAAAAGTCCTGCTGAGCTACGTTGGGGAAGGCGTTTAATTACTAAACTGGACATGTTGCATCCAGACAGAGTGGCATAAGAAGCCTCTAGACCAAAACCCCCGAGGGGGCTGCAAATGGGCGATTGGGTTTGGGCCAGAAACTATGGGCCAGGGAATTTATGGGTTCCTGGTCAAGTAACCAAGGCATTCAGACCCCTGTCTTATGAAGTGGGGTTGGAGGGAGGGCGACTGGTCAGAAGACACATCGACCAACTCAGAAAGAGGTTTCCAGAATGATCACTAAGTGAGGACTGTGGCATAAGTCCCTCCCGATGTCCTCAAACTGGTACCCAAGCCAGCCCACACCAGAACCACCAGGGTTTTCCCTTCTCAGCAGAAGTTGATTCCGAGGAAGAAGCAGGAAGCTCGGAAGTGCAACAGGGAACCCCTGACCAGGCGAGCCAGCCGAATCTCAGCAACTACTGTGCCTACTCTGCAGAACAGACTGACTCTGGGGTGGGCCAACCTGGTGAGGCCAGCCAGAGCGTTTCAATTCCCCTGGACAATGGAGCACAAGGGGACATGGGTCTACCCAGCCCACTGGGTAAGCTGGTAGACCACAAAGTGAGGGGAACTCCAAGGCATTCCTCCAGGCGACACAAACCTCTGACATATCTCACAGACTATATCGTAAAATAGAGTGATGTATAGTGTTGTGACAATTGTACCACTACCTACAGAAATTGGGGCATTTTGAAACTGCCTGTACTGCTTGTAAGCATGTTCATTGAGACGTTGTTTAATCTCATTGTAGTCCTTACTGCATTGGCAAGCCATTTAGCCATTGTTTAATCTTATTATAGTCCCTACTACAATGGCACGTCCGTAAAGGTCGCTTAATGTCATTCTAGCCACCTTGAATTTATAAGCATTATTATTTATTATTTTATATTTTTTTATTATTATGTTATTATGGTTGTTGGGAGTGATTCATAAGTCTTGACTGTTGTCAAGCTTATTAAGGGGATTATAGCCTGATCTTAGGAGGGAGGGGTGTTATGTACAACACCACATGCGTTGCTGGAGAACTAACGGCTCTCCAGCAACCCAGACAGGCCATCTCTGGTCCTGCAATTGGTCAGCCCCAGGTGGCAAGTGCGGGTTCAATCCTATTGGCTGCTACCATAGGGCTAGGCTATATATTGTGGCTGGGTGCGGCCCAAGCTCAAGTACAGTTCCAGCAAGAATAAAAAAATGAGTTTCTCTGTACTCAGCCTTGTGTCTTCATTCCTGCTCACCAGAGCCCACAACTTAACACCTACCACACCGGACTCACCTTGCAAAGATCTGTCTCCTCTCTGCTGCTGTTTCTTTGCCTTTGAGGGAGAGGAGAGTCGATGGAAGCTCCCAGGTGCCGTAATATCACATGGGTTCAAGCACCCATCCTCTTTTATAGATGAAGTTTCCAGTCTCCATCAGGTCTCTGTCCTGGCAAAAAGTGCTTGAGCACCTATGGGACACTTGGAAATGGAGCAAATAGCGACCAACTACCGTGATGCTGCAACTGTCAAGTTTCCGACGGATGAGTTCTTCAAAGGACTCTGAGGCATTGTTTACCTTAAAAGTCTTTTATTAGAGCCCTATAACATCGGCAATGCTTGCTGGAAGCTGGAATCTGAATTCCCCTCCCCTTAGCACAATAATATTAAACACAATTCTCTTCCTTCCATTGCTGTCATTAATCACATTCTCCAATTAGTTTGAAGGGTCTTCCCTTCTGTTAGACAATCCGCCAAATTCTTATCTTCTCTTATTTCAAAACATCCTTGAGAGACATTCTTCCTCCTTCCCTCAGCATCAACTGATTCTAGCTCTAAAAATAACACATGTTTTAAATATGAAATAGCTGCCTCTTCATCTTTTGTCAAAGCAAGAACATCCGATGTTAGCAGCACTGACAGCAACATTCGTAATTTCGGGACTTGCTCATAAACATTAGGGGGTGCTTATCACGTAATTTTGAATGGGCGGTAAGTAAACACTCATAACTCGGGGATTACCTGTAATTTATTATGATTGTATTTTATTATGATGATCATGATTTATCACTTTTTGGTTGCATGTATGCTGAGAGCTTATGCATAGGAGATCAATTCCTTGCATGTCCAATCACATTTGGCCAGTAAAGAATTCTATTCTATTCTATTCTATTCTATTCTATTCTATTCTATTCTATTCTATTCTATTCTATTCTATTCTATTCTATTCTATTCTATTCTATTCTATTCTATTCTATTCTGTTATATTTCTATTTCTATTTCGATTTATCTATCGCCACCACTGTCCTTTATTCCTTGCCTGCTACCATGATGTGTAGTTGATTGGCCAGTACCTGCTTGTCTATCTGGATCTGGAAGTCCCACATAGGAACTTAGTCCTGTTATTTGCCACAATCTTCTGTGAAATCTCCAATCTTGACCTAGAAGAGTCTAGCTGGCCCATACACAGAATAACAGAGCTGGAAGGAACCATGGAGTCCAACCCCCTCCTGCCCAAGCAGGAAATCCTATACCATTTCAGACAAATGATTGTCCTTTTCTCTTCTTAAAAACCTCCAGTATTGGAGCTTCTGGAGGCAAGTCCATCCACACCATACAGATGCTCCTGTACACAATGACAGCTATTTGGTTGTGCCATTCAGTGTATGCTGTTACTGCCTGCATCTTACAACCTGCCACTATGTGGGGCCCCTGTGCATAGTCTGCACCTCCTCTCTAGTTGTAGTAAACCACGCCTTCTATGGATCTGGTGCTTAGTGGCTGTTCTTGTGCTGTAAGACCAGTGCCTCGGTGCTGTATTTTAGTCCAGCCCTTTCCAGCCACTGGTAGGATTTCCCAGTGTCTACCACTTCAATTATCTGTCATTGGTACATCCCCCATGCAGGGTCTTGTCTTGCCATGGCACTTCCTCTGCTTGATCTTCTCATGTCTGCTGCTGCTGCCCTGAGGCATTCTCTCAGCTGTTCATCTTTGGGTGCTGGATGCTCTGGGTTTACTCCTGGATGCTCTTGGTTTCATTCAAGATAGTGTGTGTGTGTGTGTGTGTGAGAGAGAGAGAGAGAGAGAGAGAGAAAGTGTGTCTGTGTGTGCGGGTTCACTTTATACTTCCTAGACTAAGAACCAAAATATGGTATATTTCTAAATTCAGACTTTAGTTTGCCAATGAAGTTCTCCAATCAAGAAAATGCACACCATCAGCAGCATCGTCAGGGGGTGGGGGTCAAGCAGGTAAACATGACATCAGCAGCATTGTGTTATTGCAATGAAATCCCCTTTCCTTTTTAGGTGCATCAATATATGCCCCAAGGTCAGCATTTATGGTCTATTGGCATGACACTGCTTTTGTTATTTTAAAGCTGTTAGCAGACGTGGACACAGTAATCATACTTGTTAATATCATCATATTGGTCAGGATTCCATAAAGATGCAATGCAGTTCTTGCATCTTGTTATAATTCTAAAGTCAGAGAAACAATAGGACACTATTGTTCTAGGACACTATTAAACCATGTGCTGGTATTTGGTGCTTGATTTTATACATTCTCCCTAGCAATAGATCATCTGGTTTTGTTTACTGAAACCTAACCCCAAGATAGATGCCGTTTCAAAAACAGGCATAGAAAGCAGCATGGTCAAATCAATTCACAATATTCACACAATGTGAATTCTGTGGAAATATGTGAGGTTCAGACGTGTCATCTTTATTATCATTGCTTCATTTATGGAATTATTTTTGCATAAAGCCTGATTGGCTGAGAGTTGGGGAGTCTGCCAATGGGAGTTTTGCACTGAGATACTTTTACAAAATTCCCCTTGGGGTCAGAGAGGAAAGCTTCAAAGGGACTGCTGAGGTGAGCTGGGGTGAGGAACTTTACAATCAAAACAGAAGAGGCCTTGGGCAGTTCTTCATCTGTTGCGCTGCTGGTATTTCTTTTTTGACTCGAGGTGACTCCTCCCTTGGCTGCATAGGTACAAATCAGTAAATCATCTGAGTCTCATGGTAAAGATCAGTGCGTTCTCTATGATGGGAGCACTCACCTCCTGCTGTGAATTCATCCCTTTGCCACTGGAACTTGTTCTCCCAAACTGAATATGCCAGCATAGCGAAGAACGCGTGAAACCACTGCACATTTCTGCAGGAGACCACGCATTGAAATGCACGTCCTTGGTTCTCTGCAGGACTTTTCAGACTGCAAATCTGTCAGGCCACATTTAGCAGGCAAACCGTGTGCCTCAGCGCTCTTGGCTGCACAGAACTATCAACTACACAGATGCAGTGTAATGTATCATTCTGGTGAAAAACTGTGGCCTCCCACCCCATTGATCTCCCACCCTGGAACATTGCAGACCAAACCTTTCCAGGAGGCAAACTGGGGCCCAATTGTGCGGGTACAAAGAAACGCACGAAGAATAAGTCCTACTTTATCATGAGTCTTGGCAATACATTCGTTCTACATATAGAATAAAAATAATCACTTTGATTTTTACCAAAGCCTGCATTTTACCTTAACTTCTCCAGAGAGGAAACCAGCAGAGTAAGAATACAGGGAAAGTGAGTAGCCTGCACTTGTCCATGTATTGTTTATTTATTTCATTTATTGGATTGTTATCCCACCTTTATTATTTTATAAATAACTCAAGGAGGTGGACATAAGTAATACTCCTTCCTCCTATTTTCCCCACAACAACATCCCTGTGAGGTGGGTTGGGCTGAGAGAGAGCAAAGTTACCTAGCCAACTTTCGTGCCTAAGGCAGGACTAGAAGTCCCAGTCTCCTGCTGATTAATCCAAAACCACGGAGCTGACTTTCACACCTAAGACAGGAGTAGATAGAATTTACTGTCTCCTCTAGTCTGGGATTTTAACTGTAGTGATTTAATTTCCTTAAACCTGACCTACCCTTTAGGCTTGGTTTTATACAGTGCTTTTTTTGTAAAAGAAAAAGGTGCTGGAACTCACAAACGTCATACAACCCGCCTTGCCTACCCTACAAGGTTCCATCAAAAAAAGGTGCCGAAACTCCGTTCTGAGTGTTCTATGAGAAAAAAAGCCCTGGTTTTATGTACTACAATCTGTAAGGTTTTGAAATTGTTGTAGTGACGGTTGTCTCACACTATGTGTACATTTAGCATTTTATTTTAGTTCGTTTTTGAAAGTCAGGACAAAAGAACCTGAGCCTGCCATCATTTCAAAACTGAAATGGATAAAAAGAAAAAAGAGAGACCTAAATACTCCAACTTTTTTTAAACTTCTCCTTCAATGATCAGCTCAACATAGAAGACGTATTTTTAAAAAAATATATTTGATGCATTTTGTATGCCACTTTCTTGCAAAAATGGATTAAAAAGTAGAGTCCCATCTAACTGGGTACTGATAAAATAAATAGTTTTGTTCTGCTAGTGACTATGGTGTTTCCAACAAAAAGACAAATGCTAGAAGAGTTACTGGTCTATACAACTTTTGTCAAGGAGACAGAATTAACTGGAGAAGGACTTAAAGCAATATTTTGCCAAGCACTTGCTTCCCCTGACACGGAAAACTGTTGGGACTTGATACTTGCTCAAGAAGAGGTGTTTTTTTTCTAAGTAGTGTTTAAACATAATGAAGCAATTAGGTATCATCTAATGCAGGGGCCGGATGTGTCATAGCAAAACTGCGCCCACCCCATTGCCAGCAATGGAAAAAAAAGTCATGATACGTCACAAAATGTCATGTGACATTGCAAGTTTGACACCCCTGATCTAATGAATTAGGTATTTTGTAATCCAGATGATTAGAAGAGCAGGGGGAAACTGCTCTTGGGGAAAACTATCAAAAAATGGTTGAAATTTTTAGATTTATTTATTTATATACCACCTTTATTATTTTTACAAATAATTCAAGGTGGCAAACATATCCAACACTTCTTTCTCCTCCTATTTTTTTTCCTGAACAACAATTCTGTGGGATAGGTTGAGCTGAGAGAGAGTGCCTGGCCAAAAGTCACCCAGCTGGCTTTCATAACTAAGACAGAACTTGAGCTTATGGTCTCTTGTGTCTTAACCATTAAACCAAACTGACTTTTTTTTCTGTGCATAGCAGCTAAGAAAAATTGACCCCAAGTAGCAAATATCAGCCACTTTAGAAAAAAGCAACATTGAAAAATGTAAATAGCTATGTATATAAGTTCAGTATACTATATAGCAGACATGTCAAACTCGCAACATCACATGATGTCGACCAACGTATCAGGATGGTTTTGCCATTGACGGCAATGGGGTGGGCGTGGATTCCGCATGACACGTCCGGCCCACGGGCTGGCAGGTTGACACCCCTGCTATATAGAGTACTTTAAAGAAAATCCACGACTCTTAAATTCTCTGAAGACTGTCTGCAATGTAATGGGAGACCTGTGTTAGGTTATGGTAGCCAAAAAAATAAAATGAAATCCGGTAGCCCCTTTTCTGACAAATAAATTGTATTAAAAGGCACCAGCTTTTGTGAGCTCTAGCTGTATAAATTTGCACAGAGCAGCTGGTCTGATGTAGATTTTAAATAGGGATGAAGGTGGAGAGGAAGACAGGTTGTTTTTGCAAATGCAGGTTACATGTGAGAAAAATTACAAGTACCTGTATGGTAAGTACTCATATCTCCATACAAACAACCACCCAGCCTGAAGCAGATTATCACAAAAAATACAGCAAGGATGGAAACATGAGAGTCAGACCCTGCAATAAACTCAGATTTCTACTTTGTCCTCACATCTACACCAACAGCAAAATTAGAAGCCCCAGTAATTCTACTCTCAAGGTAAGAAGTGCCTTCACCTGCTGTTCCTCTAATATGATATATGCCACCATCTGCCAGCAATGCCCTTCTGCATTTTATGTAGGACAAATGAGACAAACTTCACACAAAAGAATTAATGGACACAAGTTTGACATCAGGTCTCAAAACAAGGGCAAAGTCACATCAGAGCAGTTCAACCTCCCAGGATGCTGTATTGCAGATCTCAAAGTGGCCATCTTGGAAAAACAAGGCTTTAACAGTGCCACTGAGTGAGAGATAGCTGGACTCACACAAGTGAAATGGTCTCAAGCTAGCTAAAAGGTCTCAAGGAACACAGTCAGTTCTGAATGCATTCCAATGGTTAATTGATAAGGCAATTGTAATCTGTCTCACCTTTATCTGCATAATTTACTTATCTTCCCCTCCTTTCCTCCTGACCTCACCCCAATTTAAATCCTACATCAGTCTAGTTAATCTGTGCATCTGATGAAATGAGTTGCAGCTCATGAAAAGACTATGCCTTTTAATAAAATCTGGTCATCAAAAAAGGCACTAGCAGACTCTTCCTGATTTGGAAAGTTTGGTGGGTTGTATGTTCAAATAAATTAGACTGTACCACTTTAAAAAAGATGTCTGAAGATGATTACTGTAGGATGCCCACATATTTAGACAGATAAGAGATGATACAAGCAGCCTGGCCTATCTGAAACAGATGTTCTAAACACCATCATGATGTTTCCAAGAAGCCCCCCACAAATTCATATCAATTCTGTATTTTTACAAAATGCTCTTAAAGTTACATAAAAGATAAACATGTGAATTGACTCATGCTGCATTTTAAAAATTAAAGAAGACAACTGGCCACTATAAGCACAGAGATTGGGGCAACCCAAGCACTTAAGAAATAACTTGGTTAGTGTGCAATTTGTTGGTGTGCATTTCAGTTAGGGAAAGAAACCTGGCTTGTCCTGTGTATGATGGTTTGTTTGTTCTCACCCCAACTTGGCTTAGAAAATGTCAGTTCTGTATATCATTTCTACCTTGGATTCCTATTACATGGCCTTACAAATGACCTGTGCTATTTCTTTTATTGATTTATCGGCCCCACCCTCCCTTTCCAAAAACAAACCAGATTGTAAAGCACTCAGCTTTACATTGCATGCATAGATTGTCAGGGAAGAATATATTGTAAGTCATAAGAATGAGTAACGTTATTGACATGGTACAAATCATCATTGGCAACTGAGCACTGAATTTGATTGGAGAGGGCTGAGAGTTTATGCAAAATCATAAATCTCACTAAGATCCATGGGTGATTGTCATTGGATGGAGAGATTTACAGTCGGAGCACTGTGCCTTCATCTTGTGTGGCTTTCTTTACTCTCTGAGTTTGTTTTAACCTGCATCACTCTATTTAGTTGTTTTTAGAAGTTTGGACCCCATCTGAAAAGCCCCAACAAATACAACAAAGCTTTCTGAATATCAGCTGAGGGCAACAATTTGGAGAAGAAGCCTGTTGTATTATCATTGGAACATTGTGTATCACTGCCTTGCATACTATTCCTGGTAGGCATTTTTACAGATTTCATCACTGTCAACATATCTTTCGTGAAACAGTTAAATATTTCTGGAGAGGGGTTTGTGTTGGAATAATATAATAAACAAGAAGTCAGTCTTAAATTTTCAGTACAGCCATCGTACATACATTACTCAGAAACAAATCACTTTGAAATCAGATTCATGGCTAGAATTGTTATCCACTTTTCCATGCTGAAGGAATTACATAGATATGAGTGGCAGGCTAGGCCAACTTCATGTTCTAGATTTGCACAGAATAAAGTGGGTGGGTCCAGCAAAAAAATTAATATGAGATAAATTGCCTTAAAATTAAATATAACTGATATAGCTAATATCATCAGTCCCCATGTATTTAACAGGTTCCCCTTGCTATATAATGCTTTAAAGGAGCCCAGGGGCTACACCCAAGATTTGATATATTTGATATATTTGGCCCTGAGGCCTCAGTTTCGTTTCTTCTCCTCTAGAGTAGGTGTACAGAAAATGAATTTTAAATAACCATAGGGTTGGAAAGCTCCCCTGACAAGCAGGGTTTCAAATTGTTATTCAATCCTTTCTCAGGAATTCTAGTATATTTGATCCCATGCAACCTAAAGGTAAAGGTAAAGGTTCCCCCGCACATGTGTGCTAGTCGTTTCCGACTCTAGGGGCCGGTGCTCATCTCCGTTTCAAAGCCGAAGAGCCAGCGCTTGTCCGAGGACGTCTCCGTGGTCATGTGGCCGGCATGACTAGACACCAAAGGCGCACGGAACGCTGTTACCTTCCCACCGTAGTGGTCCCTATTTTTCTACTTGCATTTTTACGTGCTTTCGAACTGCTAGGTTGGCAGAAGCTGGGACGAGTAACAGGAGCTCACTCTGTTACGCGGCACTCGGGATTCGACCCGCCAAACTGCCGACCTTCTGATCGACAAGCTCAGCGTCCTAACCCACTGAGCCACCGCGTCCCGATGCAACCTAACCCTAGCCAAATTTTCTTGGTTGATTATGTTTTGAGCTGCAACCAGCCCTTGGGATTGTGGTGGTCTCTAAATATGAGAGCTAAATAAATAAGATAAATAAGTATGACCTCAAAAGAGCATAATGTGTCAGTGAAGAGAACTGGTATTTTTCAGGTTCTAACAGAGAATTTTCCACCAAAAATGAGAGGGAAACATGGGGTGACAGAATCCCCACCAGGAAATTGATATGCCCTTTACACCAGGGCAAAGTATCTTTTTTTTCTCTCTGAGTAATCTCAGTTTCATCCTTGGCAGGAAAACATCCTCTGAGATCCAGAGAGCATCTGCAGTCATCCATCCTCACATCCCAAGGAGGATAGAAGAGAAAGAAACTCACAGGGGATAGAAGCAAACAGGACTTCTCTGTAGCTCTAATGGTAAGCCATATCATTATGAAAATCAAAGACAAAAGAGCTCACCTAGAAAGGCCAGGTAACTGATAGGGGTCATTCACTGTTGGGTAATTGGATGTTATTTCTCTTGTTCTTGTAGATCCCTTTAGAAAAGTACAAGAAAAAGCTGCTGAAAACAAATGGACTCATGTAAACAGACAGAAATAAGGAACTTCAAGTAAAGCCATGCAAAGCATTAACAAACATCTAACAGTGTAATTCAGGGGCTGTTTCATGTCGGGAAGAGACACAAAGAAGAAAGAGAGAGATATTGAGTATGAACAGACACGCTTCAGAAATGACTGTTGCTAGATTTTTTTTTCTGCTTATCCCTAGAAGTTTTTTTTCACAGCTCTTAATATCAGAGGGCCCAGCACTGAAGGATGTGGTGTGTACTTCTTTCAGTATTAACTGTTTCTTTGCAGATCCAAGTTTGTTCCCTTAACTGTTTGGTATTCCCTTTTGCAACCCCCCCCCACACCTTTCATTAAAAAAAACAATAAAAGGAAACCGCTGCAGGAGGAGGTGAGAGTTTCATGCTGTCACAATGATTATTTGCACTACTACTTAGGGTTTTAGTGATCAGAAGCTGCCCTCATCTTAAAATCTTTGACTGTGATTCTGGAACTGCAAAAGGAGGGTTAGGAAAGCACATGCAGTTGGCTAGGAAATCAAGCAACTGAACAGCTATCTTGTGACCTAAATGTGTAGAACTTGCCATTCCCCAGCTCAGTCCTAGACTGAAGGCTGTAGATACACACACAATGCAATGTGTATGTTGAGTTTTACAGCAGCTGCACTATTCAACTGGCGTCCAATTGGATGCACCCATACGGTCTAATTTTAGGCAATTTTCAATTTTTCTCATAACAGCAGGAAAATCACAGAGGAAAAAAAATGCTGGAGCATATGGCATACATATGTCCTCTCCTTTTCTCCGGAACCCTTTTGCAAATGAGATCTTGGATGATGTGAAGTTCTGTTTTCCCCACGGTAAACTTCTTAAATGAAATAAACTGCATTTAAACTGCTCCAGAGGAAGAAGCAATTTAAGAAGAGCCATTCAGGAATTCTGTGCAAATGAATTGTTGTGTCTCCAAAGACTCCTACCCACACTACGTTGGGGTATCAATCTCAGGGATTGTTGACATTAAAGGTGATGTTGAGGAATTTGGACACCTGTTCTGTACAAATCAATCTAAGTGTTACCAAACTGGTGGGAAACCTCAGGAGCTACCAGGTGACAAATCAAAGGGGAATGAGCACGCAGTCTCAAAGTCAACATTTTCAACACCTCCCCTAAAAGGTTGCAGAGGTGCTACGTGGCAGGAAACATTTTCAGACTGACTTAAATTTCGCAGTAGAAAATAAGGGCTGTTCCACATCAATACCCTTCATAGTCTCCAAACCATACAATTGCCTTTGTGCTGTGCAGTGAGTATATCCTCACCTTCTGTCTGCACAACAGTCCCTGCTTCTCCAGGGATAGCAAATTGCAGAGCACAAAAATCAGTCCTCCAGTCAGGATCTCCCTCAGCTTCTTGATCATCTTACCAATGATTTGGCTTGGTTATTGGGGAGGGGTTTGGTTATTGGGGGCAGGAAGTAAAAGGCCAACTGACCACTGATCTACTCCTCAGATCCGCAGAAACAAAGGGAAAAATAGCACCATGACACCCTTACTTCTGGGAGGGGGGGTAAATTCCCAGAATGTGGGAGCCCCTGCCGATGTCCTACCAGGGGAAAGGATACTTTTCAGCCTCTCTTCTGAAGCAGCAGCTCAGTCAATCAACTTCTGCAGTTAATCAGCTCAGCTTGCAAAGATCTGCAGGAACCCCACCCACACTTGGCATGCAGAAGGGATCTAAATATATCTTGATAGAGAACACAGAGCAAGCTTACCCAGGCAATAGTGAAATATGACATTCTCCCAATTCTCCAACTCACCTTTAATTGAATGGCTTTTATATCTTATAAATTAGCAATTAGGGACTTAGCCTCAGATGGATAATCTTAGTTTCAAATCACCAATCGGCACTAAACTTGTTATGTAGTGGGCTCTTGTGATACACCACATGGGTTGCTGGAGCAGCTAACGGCTCTCCAGCAACCCAGACTAACTGTCTCCTGTCCTGCAATTGGCTAGCCCCAGGCGGCAATGGTTGGTTCAAACCTATTGGCTGCCACCTAGTGGCTAGACTATATATTGCGGCTGGTTGCAGCCCTTGCTTCAGTACAGTTCCAGCAAGAAATAAAAGTATGAGTTATCCTGTACTCAGCCTCGCGTCGTCATTCCTGCACCAAAGAACCCACTATTTAACAAAACTCCTACATAATCTAGGTTCCGTGGTGGAACAGTGGTTAGAATGCAGTATTGCAGACTAACTCACTGCTCACTGTGAGGAGTTCCATCCTGACCGGCTCAAGGTTGACACAGCCTTCTGCCCTTCCAAACTGGGTAAAATGAGGACCCAAGTTGTTGGGGGCAGTTATGCTGACTCTGTAAACCACTTAGAGAGGGTTGTAAAGCACTGTGAAGTGGTATATAAGTCTAAAGTTATTGCCAGGGCTTTTTTTTCTCATAGAACGCTCAGAACGGAGTTCTGGCACCTTTTTTGGATGGAACCTTGTAGGGTAGGCAAGGCAGGTTGTATGACATGTGTGAGTTCCGGCACCTTTTTCTTGTACAAAATAAGCACTGGTTATTGCTATCATCTTTCACTCTGCCCTGCTACATCTGAGACCCATTTTGGAAAGTGGGTTGGGCACTGGATTAGGTCAAGAAAACTTGATCTAGTCTTGCCTTAGGCACAAAGCCAGGTGAGTAATTTTGGGGCCAGTGGCTCTCTCTCTCAGCCTTAGGAAGAAGAAAGCAAGGACAAACTACTTATGAAAATGTTGAGCAGAAAACAGGTCAAAATTGACTGGAAAGCCTAAAATAAAAAAAGCACTACTTCAAAAGATGAGGATGAGGATGCAATTAAAGGATTGGAGACAATTTTTTTTTAAAAATCAGATTATAGCTTCTTGAGAAAAATCAGGACAATGTTTGGTATTCTCCCATTCTCCATGGACACACAAATGCCACACATTCCACCCCATTCTTGACTAAGAAAAAGTGGAGAGGAATACCAGCTTCCTTCCTGTGAGGTTGTTGTTTTCATCTCTCAGATCATTTCACTGACCTTTCGTGTCTCCTTAATGTCACATAAGTCAGTGAACTGAAGAATAGTCCAATCCAAATCTGCAGTGAGAGAGCCCTGGACACGCACTTCCTTTAATGTGGTTTTCTTCCTGCTGAGCATGACAAATGACTCCAGAGCTTGCTGAAGTTTATTGTTGCAGAACCTTCCCCTCGGAGGCATCTCCAAATTCATATGAGCCACATCTTTTAACAGCACCCCAAATTGAGTTTTTCTGTTTGCATAAAATCATGGCATTTCTCAAGTTTGCAAGAGGACCCAGTGCAAAAATATGCCTCCCTTCAGTCTGACTACTGACCAAGGTGGGTGGGGGGGGGACCATGTATCTTTGAAAATCTGCTGTGACAACTCTTGGCAACTTTTCTAAGGCTTCATGGTATGTGGGGACTGCAATTCTCAGAATTCCTAGCCAGTGTGGAGACAAATAGCTATAATAAACCTGGGATCATTATTTCCTGTATCACTACTGTATTAAGAAACAGGCTTTGCCATTATGCAGGCTGTGCTGGTCACCACAAACCTCATATTTTCCAGAATGGGCAACCTTGTCAATGGTACAGAATAGGTTTTAAGGCTCCTGCTGATGGCAGAAGTTATTTCTGAGGGATGCCACATGAGACATTTTACTAGGAAAACGTAAGCTTATCTTCATGGACCTACACTTCCCAGAAGTTATTTCATACATGCATTGTTAATTCACCTGGTAGGTAGGCAACTGTATAATTTTGTAAGAAAATGCAAATAAAGCATTTTCTTTCTTCAGAAAAAATGGTTATGACGGGCCCACATTTTACTATTTGGGGCAGAGCAGAAAATAGCTATTTTTCCTGGGCTGCATGTTCGCATGGACTGTCAATCTGTTTGCAGGCTTAATTCAAAATGTTACGGTTGATTTTATAGTCCTTGAAAGATAGCACTACTAAATGCTGAGGCCAGAGTAAGGCTAGCTGAGGAATTCTGGGAGTTGAAGTCCACATGTCTTAAAGTTGCCAAAGTTGAGAATCTGGTCTAAAGTAACACCTTCTCCCCTATGTCTGGAGCAGTGTTTTTCAAATTATTGGTTGGGGAACTCTGAGGGTTAAAGTCCATACATCTTAAAGTTACCAAGTTTGAAAAACTGGTCTAGAACATCCAGACATTTTAGAAAATCTCCATTGAGTCACTGTCGGGGTGTGGGGGGGGTGTTTGTTGGGTGTTATTTCTCCTAAATCTACACTTTACTTGTATATTGTTGTAAAGCAGGGGTCCCCAGTCCCTGTTCCACAGCCCAGTGCCAGGCTGTGATCCATTCAGCACTGGGCCACGGAAGTGGTGGGTGAATGCGCAGGCACGCAAATATCCCCTCACCCCACCACCACTGGTCTGTCAAGCCAGAAAAGTTGGAGATTGCTGTTGTAAAGCACTGAAGTCTTACTGGAATTGGGGAGCTTATAAATTGCAGAAATTAGGTTTGGGGTGGGAAACTGTTACTTTAAACCTATTGGTCATCACCTAGAGGCCAACCATATAAATAGCTGTGCAGCAGCCATTAGCTTGCTTCTGTTCTGAGTTAATAAACTTGTTTGCTGTTTCAACATTTCGTCTCACTTAATGCCTAAAGAACCGAAGATATAACAGTGGTAACGAGGGTGGGATGTGCTGCTTTATCACAAGAGTCGGAAGTCACTAGGGGGTGAGGCTAGCAGAAAGCCTGGCAAGGACCGCATTCCCCCCCCCCCGGTCTGCCAACAAGACACGCTGGAGACCACCGCGCCCTAAGGATCCATCCTAGGGCCTACACAGAAGCCAGCAGCACAAGGCAACGCAAGCAACAAGAAACGCAAGCAACTCACCATGGCGAAAGTGGGGAAACTCGAAGAGTTTGATGTCACACACCCAGAGAGATGGGCGTCCTACCTTTCCTGCATCAAGAATTACCTCCAAGCCAACCAAATTAGCGAAGACAGGCTGAAGGCCACGACCCTCCTCTGCATCTGTGGCCCAGCCACCTTTGACATTGCTGAGAACCTGGTCGCACTGACAACACTCGAGTCTGTCACCTACACGGACTTGAAGAAAAAGCTCCGAGACTACTTCAAGCCCAAATTATCTGTCATAATGTGGAGGCACACTTTTGAGCAGCAGGAGCAACAGCTCGGTGAGACAGCCACAGCATTCATCGCTGCTCTTCGTCAAGCGTCCCGACTCTGCAATTTCGCAGATCTGGAGGAGAGACTAAGAGACCGCTTAGTCTGTGGACTCTGGAACTGAGAGCTCCAACAAAAACTGTTCACCAAGGAGACTCTCTTGCTACAAGAGGTCTTGAAGGAGGTCATGGTGGACGAAGCCACTGGAGGGGCCGTTAAAGTGCTGCAGTCCTCCAAAAGCACTTCAAGCACCAAAGACGACCACCACGAGGACACCAAACGGATGGAAGACACCGACTCTGACTACGAGGTCGACAAGCTACAGAAGCACCAGGAGAAGGGACCGTGGCCCACGGAGAAGGCACTTCTGTTCCTTAGATGCATGGGCTGTGGAGGCTGCCATCGACATGCAGAATGCCGATTCCAAGCAGCAACGTGCCAGGTGTGTGGCAAACCTGGCCACATCGCTGCCGTCTGCTGAGGTCACCAGAGGGACTGTCATCAGGAAGACTCATTCAGGAGAGGTACCAGGGCCTTGGGGCAACACCGAGTAGGGTTGTGCTCCAGCTGGAGGAGCGTGTTCCACACTGGTGCCCACCGCTCACTTAAACAGAAGCTTTGAGTTCATGACAAGCTTCAGGGAGTTCCATGCAAAATGGAACTGGACACAGGCTCAGCCATGTCCATCATCTCCATAGGAACTTTCCGGCACATATGCAACTGCAGCAATAGATCAGTCAACCTTCAGCCATCTAACCTTCTGCTCACAAACTTCCAAAACTCCCAAGAGGCGGTCAAGAGCAAAGCCACACTTCTGGTGAATTTCAAGAGGTTTGCAGGCCCACTAGATGTTGTAGTGGTGGAATGCCAATGCATGAGCCTCATAGGGCTCAATTGGTTTGATGCATTGGGCGTCCAAGTAACCGGCATTCACCGTACACAGGCAGTAGATTTGTCTTCAGTCTGCCAAAAGTTCACAGATGTTTTTAGTTCAAGCCTAGGAGAGTACAAGGGCCCTCCGATAGCTTTCAAGCTTGATCCCCTGGTAACGCCAATCCGGGTCAAGCCTCGTCGAGTGTCTTTCGCTTTAAAGCCCAAAATCAATGCAGAGCTGGACAAGCTGGTCAGTCAGGGGGTATTGCAACCCATAGATAGTGGGGTGTGGGAGACCCCCATAGTAACACCACTTAAGGCCAATGGAGAAGTACGCATATGTGGTGACTATAAGTGCACCATTAACCAGGCACTTCAACAGCATGCATACCCAATGCCAGTTGTCAGCCATATTTTGGCATCTTTGCAAGGAGGCTGTGTGTTCACCAAATTAGATTTGGCACAGGCCTATCATCAGCTGCCGGTGGATGAGGCCACGGCAGCCACCCAAACCATAGTCACCCATTGGGGGGCCTTCAAGGTCAAGCGCCTACAGTTTGGGGTGAGTGTAGCCCCAGGAATTTTCCAAGGCGTAATGGAGTGCATGCTCAAGGGCATTCTGGGGGTCTGTCCCTACTTCAATGATGTACTCATTGCCAGGGAATCTACAGAGGTTCTGGCTGAATGGCTTAGAGCTGTCCTTCAGCGGTTCCGCACAGCGGGACTTAAATTAAAAAAAGAAAAGTGCAAGATTGGGGTAGAGTCAACTGAGTTCTTTGGGTTCCGCATCGATGCCGACAGCATTCATCCTGCAGGTTCAAAGCCGTATAAATAGCTGTGCAGCAGCCATTAGCTTGCTTCTGTTCTGAGCTAATAAACTTGTTTGCTGTTTCAACACTTTGTCTCGCTTAATGCCTAAAGAACCGGAGATATAACACTCTCATTGTGAGAATCTGTAAATCCTTCTACCTCTGTGCATAAAAAAACCTAACTGCACATCATATATATAGAAAGGAAGTCTTGTATTTTTGTTTCTACATGGAAACCATTTTTGGACTTTTTGCTAGGAACCGAAATAAATACTATATTAATTTTGAGATTTCATTAGTAGAAATGTTTATGACTACAGAAATACTGGTTATTATTGAATTTGTATATCAAAAGGTTAATGTATTTTACATTTGTAACTTATCAAAGTAAGTTGAAAGCTATTCTTTAATTTTTTTGTGTGTGTTTTTCTTTATTTTTTGTATCTTCCCTTATTTTTTTTCTTCATAATTACTTTGTTTTTATATTTTATCTTTTGTAGAAATTTAATAAAGTATATTAAACAGAGAAAAAGAAACATAGAGAGTTAGAAAGAATGCATAGACCCATTTCCGATCACCTTCTCTTTCCTGCTCCATTTGCCCACTCCAGACTAAGACAGAGCCTCCTTGCAGAAGAAAGCTAGAGCAGTGGTGGGATTCAAATATGTGAACAACCGGTTCTCTGCATGGATGCCGCTTCTGGAAGTTCATTCTGGGCCTGGGCAACAAAAAACTAGCTACCGGTTCTGCCAAAGTGGTGTGAACTGGCTGAATCCCACCACTGAGTTATAGAGTTTAGAACAAGCATTAGATAGAGCCCTCGTGCTGCATCCCTAATTTTATTTATGTTATAGACCACTCAACCACCCCTATGCAGTGAGCCATACCCCAAGCCAATGCCATGATAAATATAATCTATAATAAATGTTTTAACGTCTGAGAAGGTCCACTTCAGTTTGTCCTCTGACAGGCCTTTCCTTTACTAGTGGGTCAAAAGGAGCCAATTCGTACCACTGTTTTAATTTTCTGCCCTGCCTCAAAGTGATAATTCAGTAGAACTATTACTTGTGGAAAATTAAAACAGGGGAGTTGATGGATCCAGCTGCCTGATGCTACTGGAATGCTAAACAAGGTGGAGGGTGGGGGAGGGCTACAGGCAGATATCAGAAGTAGCTCTGCCAAGGTGCTGGGGATCTGGCAGTTTTCAAGGGTACCAGCTGCTGACACCAATCCTGCCAACAGCAATGTTCTTGTTTTCTAATGCAAGCCAGAAATGAAATATCTGTCTCAGTGTTAACAGAGGCAGCAATAGATTTATTTATTTTTCATGTCCATGTGGGAGGATATTCTCTGAGGGGGTAAAAGGTATTTGGGATGCTGGAAAAGTTTTGCTGCATATTTGATTTCTCCCAAAGAAATGGCCATGTATTTTAGGTTAAAATTCCCACGCAAAGTATTTTTTACCGAAACCATTTCTGTTAATTGAGCAAGCTTCTTGTTAAGTAATTGTGGTTCAGATCGCTGTCTTCTTTTAGTTCCCAGTTAATGAATCCATTAATATTTTTAAGAAACATATTTTAAAAGTACATTTTTTCAGCTTGCTACAGAAGAAAAAAACTAGAGCAACAGAAAGCAAGTAGAAAGGGCAGGTTGCTTGTCTGTCAAGGAGGGCTGAAGCATGGAGCTAGCTTGGAGTCACTACACAATGGGTAGGACTGACCCCTCTAAGTTCCTTGGAGTCTTATCTATTTGTTCCCAAGAGAAGGCTGCCAGACCAGGGAGATTCCTGTATTGTAGGCAGAACATAATAAAGTAGTCAGTTCAAACTCTGCATGTGTGGGTCTGGTTGTTAGTGCCTGACAAGGCCCCGCTCGATTTTCCAACGTTCTCCTGGAAGGCAGCCTCACACAAAGCATGTTGTCCAAGCAGGATGTAAAGTGTTATAGTGCTGGGACAGAAGTAACAGCCTTTCCTCCCACAACTATGCCATGAATAAAAGCTCAGAAAGGAAAATGTCTTTCCCTGCCACCAATTATACTGAGGACAACAGCCCCAATAGGACGAGAAGGCGCTTTGAATCCCCTACTCATTAGATATAAAAGAAGCTAGCCCAAGGATTCAAGAAAACAGCCACCAACGCTTCATGTCATGGTGTAAACAGACCACCGGCTCACCTTCGTCTGACCTTGCAATTAGGTTCTGCCAACAGCACACAGATGCTGGAGAAGGGAAAAACATAGCAACAAACAGAAAAGCCTGGAGTCTGGTGCTAACTGTGTATTTCTTTGTAAGCGCACAAAAGTGGAAACCTACTAAAGCTTCTAGGACTTATGGTTGCTGCTTTCTGTTTTAATGAGGTTTCCAGGTAAATGCTCTGTGTCATGGGGGAGATGCTGTTGTGTTGCTCCTACCTTTGGAGGAGATGAAATAAAAGATTATTTTGAAGCATCTATATAATTCTTTGGGGGGAAAAAGTGTGGGGAAGGCAATCAGTCTCAAAATAAGAAATCTAAATAATTGGGAAGGGGGAAGCCGAGGAATTAGCATGCCATCTAGCTCTCCTATGGGGAAAACACCACAAAACTGGAGTAATTGTTTTGGTGCTGCTAGGAGATGATTTGAAGGAAGGGGCAGCATGCTGTCCCATGGCTTTCTATCATGACCATCAAGATAGCAACAAAAGTCCAAGGCTGGAAAGGAGCATTATTTATTATTTGAGGAGAACCAAGTAGCCTAGTTGGTTACTAAAATGTAAATCGCATTAAATCCATTTTAATATTTAATCTGACCCAACCCACTCTTTTAAGTATGTTTTAAGTATGTTTTCCTGGCTGGCCACCCAAAAACCAATTATAGGATATGGATTGGAAAAAGTTGTATAATCCTGAACTTAAGCTTAGTAGGAACTGTTTCCAACTGGACTTTGTTTACAATACCTTCCATTCTTTCAGAGAGAGGAAGGTATAAAATGCTACTTATCCTGACTTTCAAAGCCATTCAAATGGTAAAGCCTTCTTAGCATGAGTCATACCTCGTAATTGGGTGTTCTCAAGTCCAGTGGTGGGCTTCAGTCGATTTGCACCACTTCGGCAGAACCGGTAGCTAATTTTTTGTTGCCCAGACCCAGAATGGACTTCCGGAAGTGGCATCCACACAGAGAACCGGTTGTTCACATATTTGAATCCCACCACTGTTCTCAACCCACTCTTTAGACCCCATTTGCAATGAGTGTGGTGTTTGAAACCAGGAGGAATGGGCTTTGCTTATGCTGTGCAGGAGAACCTATTGGCTTGTCTTCCTTAGAACAATGCTTTCTGGTTTATCCAATTGTGAATGTTGGCCTGGAGGAAGGATGTCTAGAATGAGCAACTGTGCCATTTAGGAGATGCATCTGAAACATTTCCCTTCTTTGTCTGCAATGCCACACATAGGCAACCATTGTCCCAGGGCTCGATCTCTTAGTAGCTAGTTGTAGACCCTCTGGTAAATGTCTTGCCAATTCACAACCGGTTTCTTTGAAGCAGAGACATACTAGGAATTTGAAGAGCTCTTACCCACTTCGCAGACAGCTTTTGCATACTCTATCAATGATTTGTAGCACAGACAGAAGCTGGGTTAATATTCAACTCGTATGGGTAAACTGACAGCTGTTCTGTAAGATAGCAGAGCCCCCCCCCCAGGCCCCACATAGAATCTTACCTCCATAAGAGACTTGTGCATTCCCACATCTTTGGAAATTCTCTGAAGCACTTCTATTATTTTTGATCTGACACACACACAAAAAAACAATCCTGTTTTCAGACCAGCTGTGCTATGATAGCAGCATTTAGGCTAGATAGATACTTTGATAAAATAGGTCCCTGTGACAGTAATATTGTAAGGAAGTATTATGGGTAGTCTTCAATTTATAACCACAGCTGGGACCAGGCATTCCATTGCTAAGCAAGGCAGTTGTTAATTGGGTCATACCCAATTTTGCAGCCTTTTTGCCCTGCTTGTTAAGCAAATCTTTGCGATCGTTAAGTGGCCGTTAAGCAAGTCCAGCTCCCCACATTGGCTTTGCTTATCAGAATCGAATGGGAAGATCACAAATGGTGATCACATGACCCTAGGATGCTGCTGCAACCCTCATAAATACATGCCGGTTGGCAAACACCCATGACTGTGGGAATGCTGCAACTGTCATAAGTGTGGTCGTAAATCACTTTTCAGTGCTGTGCCCCTAGGCCAGTGGTGGCAAACCTATGGCCTGGAGCCCTCTCTGTGGGCACGCAAGCCGTTGCCCCAGCCCCGCCTTTCCCTGTGGCCCCCTCCTCACCAGCAGCTCCCCCAGAGGAGAGTTGCCCCTGAGCACAGCCCGTGCAGAGCAGCGCAGCCAAGGACATGGCAGCCAGGCAGCAGGGATGATTCTGCAGGGCACGGGTGGAGGGCATGGCCACCATGGTGCTGCAGGGCCACCTGGGAGATCTGCTGTGGTGGGCCATGGAGGCTGTAGGTGGTCCTGTGGGTGGGTGGGACAGGGGGCAGAGTGGGGGTGGGGTGGGTGGGAGGCAGAACAGGGGTGGGATGGAGCAGGGTGGGTGGGTGCAGGCGGGGGGGTGTTGGGGGCACTCTGTGTCTAAAAGGTTCACCGTCACTGTCCTAGGCCACAATGACACTGATACTGCCAAAATAAAAATACAAAGATTTGCAATTTTAGAAAGATTCAGAAGAAGGGGGCTTTGTTCCCTAAGGTATGGTGCCCTGGCCCAGCGCCTACATGGGCTTCAGTCCAAATCTGGCCGCACATTTTAGATATCCTGAAAAATCTGCATAAATGTAACTTCCTGCCAGGATCCCGATGCCATTCTATGACTTTCCAAACAGGGTTGTGTCACTACTCCAGCATCCACATACTGTCATTCTTATGGGCCAACCAAAGAGATTTTCTTCTGGCTTGGCTACAGAGCAACCATTTGAACTATTGATGATTGGAGTTTGGAGTCGTGCCAGTTTTCCATTTGTGGGAACTCTCATCAATTCCCAGCTCCATGGCTGCTTAGCTGCATTACAGCCACAAAGCCTCCATAAGACCATACTGTCCTAATGCCAGGCATAAAGCCTTTTGCAAACAGAACATCTGTTTTCTTTCATTTCATTTCATTCCTTGCCTTTAAAATAAGCATGGTGAGGTTAAGGAGAGAGTTACTGACAGGCTCAGGAAAAGCCTTGCTTTTGTGAAGACAGGAGCTATTCCTGTGATGGCAGAAGCCTATTTTTGAAGATAAAACTGGTAGCTTATGGAGACACCCCAAGTTATCCAATCTATGCCTCATTTGAAGTAGCCATCTTAAATCCTTAGCATAGCAAGCTTAATTGCAATCTACTTGTGCTACCTCTAAATGCGCGAAGTGTGTTGAATCTCTACATTTTAAAGGAAGCTAATGAGCAGTTATGTACTACTCATTAGCTTCCCATCACATATAGAAATCTATATTCATACTGTTCAGGCAAAACCTCTACTCCCTTGCTCACTGTGCACATTTTCTGCAATTATAATCCATGATAAGAAATTTTGGATCCAAACAACATTTTGTGCTTATTTCCTAAAAAAAAAACATGTCAAGCTATAAGTTCTCACTGGTAAGTTAGGTTAACAGACTTTTCAGGAAAAATCTTAAAATTCAATCATATGGAGATGTCTTTTTAGCAACAAGCACAATGTATATTGTGCAATTTAAAAGGGAATATTTTCAAGTTGGATGGATGGATAGATAGATAGATAGATAGATAGATAGATAGATAGATAGATAGATAGATAGATAGATAGATAGATAGATAGATAGATAGATAGATAGATGATAGATAGATAGATAGATAGATAGATAGATAGATAGATAGATAGATAGATAGATAGATTAGATAGATAGATAGATAGATTAATTTAAATTAATTTGAGGAATTGTGATCTACTTTCTGAAGGATACCGATAAGTGGTTGTACTAATTCTTCATATAATTCTGCCTCTAGCAAAGAGAGGCAACACAAAACCATGAGTTTCCTTCCTGGGATCTCCACTGTCCAATCCCTCAAATTGAATTGCAGGGTGCTTGGGCAAAGCTATTTCCCCTGGGGAAAGAGATCCACTCAGGACAGGCAATTAAGATCAGGGGGCACCAGTTCTTGAAGGAGAAGATGTCTCCCATTGTTATCTGGAATGCACGTGCTAGTGTAAGAATTACATAAGGAGTCAAAGTTTCTCAAGGCAGAAATGCCAGTTATGTCAGCGACTAACAGCTTTTTAGCTTCATGGCTAAGGAAAAAGTAGGAAAAAGAAATACTGCCTTTTAAATTGCCAGGAGTATAAAAATGGTCTTTACAGAAGATAATCAACTGTTTAAAATAGCTTCCGCCTAGGATACCAGATTATTCTCTTGCTGGGCTACATCATGTGCTTGGGTAGCTTCCAATAAGTTTAAGCTGGGCTTCCTGACAAGTAGAGCCGGGGACCCCCTTTCCCCAGGACTAAGCTTTTATATAGATGGCTTCAGGTTGCCTTTTTATCAAGGTGACCAGGCTCAAGTAGTTGTGGTCAATTACTTTAGTACACTCTATCAAGACAATATTCAGGGAATTAAATAAATAGTCAGATCACAGAAAATCTACAGTAGACCTACAGATAAGGACTAAACTCATTAATTAAAAAAAGAGATAAACAAGGAACAACAAGTAAGATCAAAGGTAAAGCAACACAATGAAACAAGACAATGCTGAAAAGAAACAAAATATCCTTTACTGTTTCAGTCTGTATTTTCCCTTCCAACTTCATTCTGCTGGTTTGTGTTCTCTGCCCCGAAGCATTTCCAGGGCTTTGGGGCAGAGAACATTAATCCCAGATCCAGTCAGGAAATCTTATCCTATGGTCATTTCTACACTCAGGACCAAGAGATTGGGGGAAAAGGAACTTCAATCTCCAGCTTTTAACCCCTGACCCTCATTAAAAAAGGATGATACCTTGATTTACTGTAGCAATAAAATGCTAAGAATGGCTATCTAGCCTGCAGACTCCTTAAACCACCACACCATATAATAATTTGATCAGATTAACTGTGCTTATAGTTGCTGTATTGCACAAATACAAACTAAACCATGATAAAAAGCTTACCTTTACATTTATTTGTTTCTTTGTTTAATATGCTGCCCATCTCACTGTTACAGCGACTCTGGATGGTTTAGGTAAAGGTAAAGGTTCCCCCGCACATGCGTGCTAGTCGTTTCCAACTCTAGGGGCCGGTGCTCATCTCCGTTTCAAAGCCAAAGAGCCAGCGCTTGTCCGAGGATGTCTCCGTGGTCATGTGGCCGGCATGACTAGACGCCAGAGGTGCACAGAACGCTGTTACCTTCCCACCATAGTGGTCCCTATTTTTCTACTTGCATTTTTACGTGCTTTCGAACTGCTAGGTTGGCAGAAGCTGGGATGAGTAACAGGCACTCAACTCTGTTACGCGGCACTCGGGATTCGACCCGCCAAACTGCCGGCCTTCTGATCGACAAGCTCAGTGTCCTAACCCACTGAGCCACCGTGTCCCTTACTGGATGGTTTACTGTATGATAAAATAAGTAAAAAAAAGATTAAATAAGAAACTAAAAACCAAGAGGACAGGCAGCATGGGGTTGGGGAATCTTCTCTCTACCCCATCAGCCACCTGAGCATAGAGCACCCCTGTTGGAACCCCAACCAGCCAGCAGAGCCAGAATTTGAGGCTCTTCCTGAAAGTCAGGGGCATGAGGGTCAACCTCTTCTCCATTGGGAGAATATTCTAAAGTGGAGAGCCACACCAGAAAAGGCTCTTCTCCTGGACATTGGTGACCAAAATTCTTTGGCAGACTGGATCCGGAGGAGGCCTCTTCCTCTGGAGCAAGTGGGATGGGTCGGCACCTCTGATACCCTGGACCCATGTCATAAAGGACAGAATAAACATTTTAAATAATGATGGTCATCTCATAACACATGTCTAGAACGGGATGTACCATCCCCCAAACCATGACTAGCTACATTTTTAAGTTGGTATGTGAGAGAGTTCTTCATATTTGCTCTGTGGATAAACAGCTAAACTTCAGTGTATGAGAGATTTATTTCCTTCTTAAAAGAGCAGAGGGAGAGCACTGTTTTGATTCTTCCTCAGGATTCTCCTGTTTCTTCTATTGTTGTAGTGTGACAGCCCAAAGGGGGGGTCATCTTTTGAGAACAAGACGATGTGAGATAAAGTATATTTCAAATGGGGTTGAGATGCACTTCTTCTTTGTTCTATATTGTATGTGTGAGTGCAAATCTATAACTGTATTTAAATGGTCTTTAAGTGAAAACTATTTTGTAAAACTAGAAAGCAGCTCGCAATGGCAGTGTAACTGCCACAACAATGGCAAGTCCCAATCAAGATAGTATCTGGGCAAGATTTCTCCTTGTAAAAATAGCTGTGGCTTCCCACTTCAAGGTCAAGAATGCAAAGATATGTATTTCAAAATGCCAGAGAGAATTCAACTCAGGTTTGGGGGGGGAAGAGCCCCTGAAGGAAGATTTAGGACACTGTGAGCCACACAAGTCTTGTCACAGCAGCTCTTCTTCTCTCTAGTCATCATTAGCCATGGTTCACTGCTATTGGTGAAAGAATAAAGAAAGGAGGACAAGAGGACCCAGCAGAATTTGCATTAACTTAACACTCAAATAAGTCTTTGTTTCTATTTTTTTCAAATAACATCGGTGGAGCTCAGCTGAAATTTGAAAGACTTTGTTTGTGAGAGGAAGGAAAATATCCAGCGAGGCTGCCTGGCCTTTTAGCTGCACTCATCCAGAGTGAAAGCACTAAATCTCCATTGATCCAGTGATCACTACAAATTATTGGTAAGCTTTGCATTAAACCAGGCTGCTGTAAATTGAAGCTGACAGGGTTTATCACTCAAATGAGTGTGTGGTGCAGCGAGCTTCTTGGACAGTGGCACGCAAGGTAAGCGCAAGTTGCACAGCTGGGTTACAAGCAAGTCACCCCACTTTCCCAAAGCCCAGAAAAGACCCTTCACTCGGATAGAAGCCCTTGGCTCCTGTTTCTCTAAAAGAGGGGAAACGAAGAGATTTTGTGTGTGCTTGCACCCCTCCACTAAAATACTCTTGACTGATCTGAAGTGATCAGCTCGAGCATTAGCCCAGGGCATAATTCATAGTTATTGATTTTTTTTTTACATAATAACAGTGTTCTTGAAGCACAAAGCAGAGATAAAATCCCAACAATGCAAGCCAAGTGGCTATTAGGCATGGAGAGGTGGCCCACTTCAGAGGGCAGAAATGGAATTACTGTGAGAGGACAACTATTGGTTGAAGTATTTCGCCATCAGAAGGAGTGCTAACTAGATTTTCTTTCTGAGACCCAAGAATGCTTGGCAACCTCTCTGCAAAGTTGGCCAGAAAGGTGGGGTGGAGGGCAATCTACCTACTGTAATATAAAATATGGGACTGTTCTAGCTTCCAGCAGGTGTGGGCATAGCTTTTTAGAAAAGAGAAATGAAAAGTCTTTTGCTGAAAAAGTACAATAGAGGCATACAATGCCTACAAGCATCCATTTTATCAGTAAAAATTTAACAAGCTAGTCTTCTCAAACTGCATCAGGCAGTCAGATGACCCTTTTTCAGGTAGATCCACATTCTTTTAACATGAACACCATGCACTGGAGAAGTATCCAACTATCATGAATTTTTTACCCTTGTCTTGACTTTCTGAAGGGAGAGAGAATGTTTATTAAAACAGAATGTCCAAAAGTAGGCTGGGATATGAAATGAATTCTTAATTCTTAAACCCTTCCTTCCTTCCTTCCTTCCTTCCTTCTTTCCTCCCTCCCTCCCTCCCTCCCTCCTTTCCTCATTCAAGATGGCTAAAAATGTCTTCCATTATTTGCCTAACACGAGCAGAATTATTCAAATGCAATTATTTCCTATTTTATTTTCCAATGTAATTTATAAATCTCTGCTTTCCGCTTTCTTTAAACCATGCACAGCAGAAACTAAATATCAGCAGCAGTGTAATCTACCTTCATGGCATTTACACAATCAGATATTTACTGTCCTGCCGTATTATTATCACAGCCAGGAATAGTCTATCCCATTGCAACTTTCAGAAGTTGGCCATGCTCAATTTCACCAAAACTGGAGTCTGGAAACAGATTAAAACAAACAAACAGACCTGGCTGACTGAGAGAACTTTAATAGCCATTTTGAACCAGCATTAATCTAACAGTATATGAAATTTTCCCATTTTTCACACACATTGTATATCTGAGTGCAGTACCTATAATTATTTTGGAACACTGGTCACAGCACGGATGTACCAGAATATCTTTCTTCACTCAAAGCCTCTACAATATTGGAAATGTTCCATATGATTTCCATCCAGATGGAGAAACCTACAGATTTTAAAGGCTGCCAATGCTATGCTAGACATAGAGATGGAAGCTGCAGCGCATTCAAAGCTTCCACTGTGCAGTAAATACATTCAGCTCTTCAGAAGTCAAAGTGGTAAGTCAAGGAGAGTCTTTCTCTCTCCCTCCTTCTCTGTTTCCCAAGAAAAATGGTTGCTTCAAAAACTGATCTGGAAAGCTCTTATTTAATATTCCTTAAAGTAAAATCCTGATTTGATCCCTCTTTGAGCTGAACTGTTATTTGAATGGGATGCCCAGCAAACAATAAGACTAACCTTAAATCAACCAAGAATGCATTTACAAATCTTTCCAACATTGGCATTATTTTTCTATGTCAGCAGCAGATGGCACTCTTTATATTTACTGATTATCTGTTTGCAAAGAAATCAATACCTCCTGTATAGAAAAACAACCAGATCATATAACCAAAGGTCAGCCAGAGGTTATTGGTTGCAGCAGCAATTAGAAAACTACAATGCACACCTGGGAAAGTCAGCTGTATTAGGAAGAATGGGAGAATCATTAAAAAACACAGAGAGTTTTTGTTTTGCTTTTTTTCTCATAGGAGGGTCTGTTCTCTTAAGGATTTAAGAAACAATCCTGTTTGATTAGTTCAAATAACTAACCATTAGGTCAGCATACTCTTTCCACTGTAGGCATCCAGATTCCAGTGGGAAATAAGAGCAAGAAAAGTCTGCCATGGCTTTCCTAAACAGAGTTCAAATCCAAAGGGTCAATGAGTTCTTGAATCAGCAGCAGGGATCGCTTGTAGACCCCTTTTGTTGCTGAACTACAACAACCAGTAGATGGGACAACAGTAGGCAGAATGGTGGGAGGCCTAGTTTACCAACATCTGCAGAATTGCAGTTATTGTCTCACTCTATGGAGTCAGTTCTACATATGGGAAATGTGTGTCTTCTGACATTAGGAATGGCTCATTGAGAAGCCATAGACCCATGGTGGCGAACCTATGGCACGTGTGCCACAAGGGGGCATGCAGAGCCCTCTCTGTGGGCACGTGCGCCATCGCCCCAGTCCTAGGCCTTCAGCTGGGTTTTATAAAACCTTTTCGCTTTAGGCCTCTACCATGTGCAAAAAAAAAAGGTTCAATCAATCAATTTCAATTTCTCACGGGGGGGGGGGGGAGATGTTGCAAAGTTGGAATTGATTGATTGAACTTTTTAGTCCCACCCAGTCTGCCATTACCACTGCAGCCACACCCACCAAATTGGCCATGCCCACCCAATGGGTCACATCCACCCAATGGGCCACGCCCACCCTGATGACACATAAGTGGGTTTTGGGTTGGAGTTTGGGCACTCGGTCTCTAAAAGTTTTGCCATCACTGCCATAGACTGTCCATCTTGGCCTTTCCCTCTGCATTTCTCCATGCTGAGAAGTTTTACTTCTAAATTCACATTTCTAAATGCCTTGTTAAATGTTTGAAGTTGCCTAAGTTTTATACTCAATTTTTCAGAGGTAGCTCTCATGCGTATCTTAGCTTTGGCACTCATGGTGTCATGGAGTTATGGGAGCAATATGTCAATCAAAGCAGGTTCTGTCAATGCTGACAAACCAATCATTCCTCAAATGTCTTCAAATGCAAGAAGAAGTTACACTGTCCAGCTTTTCCATTGCATCTTCTGCCAGAAAAGCAAAGATGGGGGAATTTTGATTTCCAACACCCACAAACTTGTCAATATGATTCTTCTAGTGCCATATGCCAGAGTGGTTCCCAGCATATGGGAAGGAGCAACCAATCTTTCTGCAAGTAATTCAGATGACATTATTGATCAGAAGAAGATAGCTTCTTCAAATCCTTTCTAGGCTCCTTGTGGGGATGAATTGTCTTGGTGAAATTGTTTCTCTTTCTCTCTCTCTCTCTGTCTCTCTCCAATTAAAACTGGTATGTACGGTACTGAGTTACTGTGTTGCACCTAGTTATAGGTGCATAACAAATGTACTGATTATTTATACTTCTTTTTCACTGAATTCAAAAAGGCCTTATTCCCAATTATGGGCAACATAGGGCTGCAGCTGATATGACATAACGCTTCCTAGATCTTGTTCCATTTCGGACCACACTACAAAGTGGCAAGAATTTCTTTGTGAACATTAACATGGATTATTTTCACACCTATCTACAAACAAATCCACATGCTACAAAAATATATATATCCTCTTCATCTTCTTAGAAATCCATTTGTTGGATTTACTTAATTCTGTGCTGTGTTAAAAGGAATGACTCCATCCATGGGTAATTTAGGAAGATCTGTGAACCAAGTTACCCTGGTGTGTTTAACAAACAAAATTTAAAACAAAGCCTGGCTCAATACAGTATAGGTAGTCCTTGACTTACAGCCATTCAAAGTTACAATGGCACTGAAAAAGTGACTTATGACTGTTTTTCACACTTATGACCATTGTAGCATCCCCATGGTCATATGATCAAAATTGGGACACTTGGCAACTGGCTTGTATTTATGATGATTGCAGTGTCCCAAAGCCTTGGGATCACCTTTTGCAACCTTCTAACTAGCAAGAGAAACTGGTGAAGCGGGCACAGCAGCGCCTGCACTTTCTGCATCACATGAGAAAAGCACATCTTCCTTCCCCTGTCTTTATCACTTTCTACAGGGGGATGATTGAGAGCATCCTGTCATACAGCATCACAGTATGGTTTGGAAGCATCACTTCTTCAGACAGGAAGGCGATGCAGAGAGTGGTGATGGCCAAAAAGATCATTGGCAGTTCCCTCCCCTCCCTCCAGGACATAGCACAGAAGCGTTGTTTGAACAGGGTCTGTAAGATTATCTGGGACACCACACATCATCTTCACAACCTGTTTTCCTTGTTACCTTCTGGGAGGAGGCTTCATGGTATCCGCAGCAGAACATCCAGATTCAGCCATAGTTTCATTCCATACAGCTTTAACCTTGTGAACTCTCAGGCTTCCTCCTTCTGTTATATATTCAAGATGGACAGTATTTAATATTTTATTGTCATGTATATGTAGGGGTGGGACGCGGTGGCTCAGTGGGTTAGGACGCTGAGCTTGTCGATCAGAAGGTCGGCAGTTTGGCGGGTCGAATCCCAAGTGCCGCGTAGCAGAGTGAGCGCCTGTTACTCGTCCCAGCTTCTGCCAACCTAGCAGTTCGAAAGCACGTAAAAACGCAAGTAGAAAAATAGGGACCACTACGGTGGGAAGGTAACAGCGTTCCATGCGCCTTTGGCGTCTAGTCATGCCGGCCACATGACCACGGAGACGTCCTCGGACAAGCGCTGGCTCTTCGGCTTTGAAACGGAGATGAGCACCGGCCCCTAGAGTTGGAAACGACTAGCACGCATGTGCGGGGCAACCTTTACCTTTACCTTTTATATGTAGGGGTGTAGGTCTATACATATGTTGTTTATAGTGTGTTTTAGGTGTGTGTCATGTATGTGTTTCACTTTGAGAGTGGGCAACTAAATTTCATTTTTGATGCGTGCTGTTGTGCCCACACAAAAAAATAATAACAATAAAGATTATCTTATCTTACTAGCTTAACAACTGCAGTGATTCACTGAACAAGTGCGGCAAGAAAGGTTGTAAAATGGGGCAAAACTCCCTTAATTGTCTTGCTTAGCAATGGAAATTTCAAGCTCAATTGCGGCCGTATGTGAACCCAGCCAGGAAATCCAATGGGTGATGAGGGATGGTATAGAAACTGTATTGATGAATCTGTATTAGAAGTTGTGGTGGAGCGGTAATAAGAATTTAGAATTGTTTTCTGCTCATGGGTTGCACTGTTGAAAGAATTGGAATTGGCATGCTTGGCTGCTCTCTTTGCTAAACTAAGATGATCCTAGGCTATTTGGGGGAATAAATTTATGTTTGGTCTGAATGATTAGTGGGTCTGAAACTGAGGGGATATGCCTATTCTGACATGCAAGTTAATCTTTATAAGTAGATCTGCCTCAACATTTCTATCTATATGTAAGTCTCTACCTTCTTTTCTTGCATGGCTTAATACGGTAAGGCCAACATACGGGCAGTCCTCAACTTACAGCCATTCAAAGTTACAACAGCACTGAAAAAAGTGACCTATGACCAAGCCTCCCACTTACAACCATTGAAGCATCCGCACAGTCACGTGATCAAAATTTGGGTACTCAGCAACCGGCATATATTTACAATGGTTGGAATGGCCCGGGATCATGTGATCACCATTAACAATCTTCTCAGCCAGCTTCCAACAAGCAAAGCCAACAGGGGGAAGCGGGATTCACTTAATGATTCACACAATTCACTTAACTGCAACGAATCTCAGAAGGGTATGGCTGACTGATGAAGACTAAAGAGTCAGAAATGCATCTCAGTCTCCCTTAATTCTTTGTTAGTAATTTACACAAATATATGAACTGTCCGGTGTGACTACAGCCTGTTCGATGGCCTTCAAGATAGGCTGAAAACAGGAAATAAAGATTTGCCCCATGTTTGGGGCCTAGCAAGGTAATCTAAATAGTTAACATTTGAAACATATCTCCCCTTGCAGAAAGCTAACAGAGCGAGAGAGATCCTGTGGCTCAACAGGTAAATACACTGCCTAATGTGCAATCAGCCCAGGTTCGAATCTCAGAAGGGTATGGCTGACTGATGAAGACTAAAGAGTCAGAAATGCATCTCAGTCTCCCTTTATATATATATAAAGCAACTTCACTGGAGAAGAGCCTAATGCTGGGAAAGATTGAGGGCAATAGAAGAAGGGGATGACAGAGAATGAGGTGGCTGGATGGAGTCACTGAAGCAGTAGGCGTGAGCTTAAATGGACTCCAGAAGATGGTAGAGGACAGGAAGGCCTGGAGGAATGTTGTCCATGGGGTTGCGATGGGTTGGACATGACTTCGCAACTAATAACAACAACAAAGCAACTTATTGAGTTCATGGTTAATGTAAGACTCCAGCCCAGTTCATCTACCATTCTGTTTTATGCCATGCCATTTATTATTTCCTAACTTTTTGAATATCCCCTAGAACGGAGCCGAAAGAGTCAGAGTATGCCACAAGTTATTGGTCTGACTTTTCAGAGGCGATGCTCTTCCAAATGTATTTTGTGATCCTCAACAGTGCATCTGCTGACAGCTGCCGAGCTGCTTCGCTTTGTTGTCACCGCATCCAAAAATAAAGCACCACAGTAAAATGGACACTTTGGTGTCTGACATCTGCCATGCTGCTATTAAGTGCAGAGCAAACAAAACCACATTACTAGACTAATTAAATTGGCCAGTTGCACACAGCAGACTACCTACTTTGCACACATACTAACATCTGGGTTTTGCTCCCACCCAGGTTTATCTTCAACCTCAACACCCGAGGAGATTTTTAATACATTATCCTAGGACTGGATGTAGAGTTGAACTTCCTTGGGGGAAACAAACAGTTGCTGTTCTAAACCTAGGAGGTTCACAGAAATTGTAGAAGTATATATGAAAATGCACAATGTGGCACATGTGTAAACAGGAAATTCCTAGCGATGATTTTGCTCTACAGGTTGTCCCTGCAGATTCAATGGGAATGTTGTTATATAGTTTTGGCTAAGCAGGATGTATCCCAGTCTTCAGAGAGAGATAAGCAATTAATCCAGAGATGATTAATCCAGTGCTGGGTTTATTCATAGGATTGGAGCTTTGGAGCAATATTATAAAATATGGGTGCATCAGATGGGTGTCAGAATCACCAACCACCGCAGGAAGCTACACTAAACCAGGTGTGATTGCTTGTGCATCCACTTCAGTATTGGCTGTACCATTTAGCATTATCTCTGTACACTTTCAGGAAGATCTCTTTTGCATCGTCTGCTAATTGATGCTTTTAAATCCCAGTAAGATGTGAAGGGTTAAGCCTGTACTTTTCTGTACACAGTATACACAGTACTCTACTACATGGCTGGAATGTTTTTCTTTTGTGTCTTCAAGTCAACAATGACTTCTCCTCACAGCTGTCTGGACTAGTCCCGGCAGTTTTCCTACCAAAGTATTTCAGAACTGGCTTGCCTGCTTTCTAGGGATGAAAGAAAGACTGACCCACAATGATCTGGCTGTCTTCATACATAAGACAGCGTTAGAATTCACAGTTTCCTAGTTTCTTTTTTTTTATTGAAAAGTTTTAAAATACATTTTATCTTTAACAATCCCCCCTCCCCCTCCGCTACCTATCCCTCCCTACCCCTCCCCCCCTTTCCCCCCTCCCCCCCCGACTTCCCAGAGCTAAGTACAGGGTATAAAAACAAAGAACAATCATAAACATCCATATGCTACCAACAATAAATTCTTAAATCTATCACTCTCTAGCTCATATAAGATAACTACAAACAATACTAATATTTCATATATAGAGGGAAAAAAAAGAAAATAGAAAGGAAAACTTATTCAAATGCTAAGTGAAACTTTTTAGTCCCGTATTTCTTCTGGATATATTCAATCCATTTTTTCCACTCCATAATATAACGTTCTTGCGAATGATCTTTCAAATAAGCCGAAATCTTTGCCATTTCTGCCAGGTCAGAAACCTTTAAAGTCCATTCTTCTATAGTCGGCAGTTCCTCCTTCTTCCAATACTGACCTATTAAAAGTCTTGCTGCTGTAACTAAATTTAACATCAACTTAGTGTCCACAACAGTAGCATCTGTAATTATACCCAACAAAAAGAATTGCGGACAAAACTTTATCTTTTGCTTGAAGATCTTCTGCATATTCCACCAAATTTTTATCCAAAAAGCCTTGACTTCCGGTGGCGGCGCGGCGCCGAAGATAGCCGTTTCGGGCTGTCCGCTTCACAGCTGAGTTTTTCCACCTAAAACAGCGCCGATCAGCTGTTTAGGTGGATTTGAAGCCCCCTCCTCGGGAGAAGAGGAGGGGGTGAGGCCCCAGGTAGGGGTTGAGTTCTCCTGGGCCGCCTGAGCTGAAAGCTTGGGCGGCTGAAGGATTGAACTCCCCCGTAGCCTGGGTTGCTCCCAGCTGTTTAGCGTCTCTGCTCCGGGATTTTTGGAGCGGAGCCAGGCATTTGCGACCACCCCTGCCAGAAGGAAAGACTTTGGAGTAAAAGGAGCAGGCAGAGCGGTACAGGAGGTTCAGGTGAAGAGGACTTTTATTCTTACTCTCTAGCTTAATGGACTTTATAAACTTAAAGTGAAAGTGCGCAACAAGTGAAAGTGAAGAAAGATGGCGGCTAAATCTTCCTCTAAAGTTCTTCGGAGTGCAGGAACTTCCCCGGTGCAACAGACATCGTTGCAAGCTCTGCTTCCTCCTGCACCTCCTGTGGCATTGACGCTTAAGGACTTACAAGATGCCTTTGCAAGGCAATCCCAGGTAATGTCAGAAATGCTGGATGATAAGATGGCAAAGTTGGAGGAGAAAATGGAGAAATTGGAGGAGAGGATGGAAGAGAAGCTTAACGAGAAGTTTAGTGCAATGAGGGTAGACATCTTGTCTACAGTGGAAAGCGTGGCTGAATGTGTGCAATGTTTGGAAGAAAAAATGGAGGATCTTAGTCAAAAGAATATTATATTAGAAGTAAAGGTACTGGAGAATGAAAATTTAAGGGATAAAATGGACGGAGAATTGAGTCTTGTCCAGTATCATCAGATGCAGTATGCTATAAGAATCAGGGGCTTAAAAGAGAATCCTAAAGAAGACCTAAAGCAGCTGATTTCTGAGGCTTTGGAAGCAGTATTGGGCCAGCCAGCATCTGAAATAGAGGGATGTATGGATAAAGTTTTTCGTGTAAATTCATGGATTGCAAGGCAAAGGAAGTTACCTAGAGATGTGGTGGTCTATTTTACAAAGAGAGCAACTAGAGATGAAGTTATTCAAGCTGCTTATGATACTAAAGTTGTGGTTGCTGAGCAAGAAGTGCTGGTTCTAAAAGAAATTCCTCCAAAGATTTTAAGGAGAAGGAAGGATTTTGCATTTCTCGTACAGGAACTTAAGCAACGTGATATTAAGTTTAGATGGGAGATTCCAGTTGGACTGGTGGTGATGCACGAAGGTAAAAGATATCGTCTGGTTACTGTGATTCAGGCGCGTGATTTCTACAACAATGTTTTAAAAGCAACCCCTCTATCACTCCTGGAAGCAGCAAAGGGATCTGGAGAGGGAAAACCTCAAGAGGCTGAAGGTGGGAAGACAGAGGAGAATGGTGCTGGAGGGGATCAAACTACAGCTTCATTGGCGGCTGCTGGAGAGCAGAGGCTGACGCGCGCTGCTGTAAAACGAGCAAGACAAGTACAAGAGCAAGACCAGCAGAAGTTTATGGAATTCTCAAAGCGTACTTATAGTGAAGCTGTGGGAGGAGCGCGGCCCAAAGAAAATATAGGGGCTATTAAAGATGTGCTTCAAAAGCTTCGGGATGCCACGCATGGCGACTAAATTCCTAACCTGGAATGTCAATGGATTAAACTCACCACAGAAGAGAAAGAAAGTTTTTCAATATTTAAAACAATTTAAGATTGATGTTATATGTTTGCAAGAAACGCATATTAGGGTTATGGACCAAAAGTATTTATCGAACTCAAGGTTGGGCACGCAATTTGTTGCTTCTGCGATGAATAAGAAAAATGGAGTGGTTGTCTACGTTAAAAGTACTCTAACAGCGGAATTAATTGAAGCAGATAAGCAAGGAAGATATGTCATGATAGATTTGTTGTTAGAAGGTAAAAAAACGCTTTTAGTTGGACTGTATGCTCCTAATCAACAACAAGCTGATTTTTTTAGTTCACTTCATACAAAGCTTACTCAATTGGATTACAAATCGTTTATTTTTATGGGGGACTGGAATGGTGTATTGGATGTACAGATGGACAAGGCGGGTTCTTTTAAGCGTGCTCCGAGTCATGCCAGATTGCCTAAATCTTTTTTTGAAATGAAGGACGACTTGGAATTGAGAGATATCTGGCGTGACATACACCTACGTGAAAAGGATTATACTTTTTTTTCTGACAGACATCAATCTTTTTCTAGGATTGATTTTATTTTGCTGACTAATGATTTTTTTTCTAGGATTAAGAAGGTAAAGATTTGTGCAAGGACTATTTCGGATCACAGTCCAGTTTGGTTAGAGATCAATAAGGACAATGGGGATAGGCGCTCGTGGCGCGTAAATGAGAATTTGTTTAGAAATCAGAGAAATGTGGAAGAATGTAAACAGCGGATGAAGGATTTTTTTGAAATTAATATGAATAAGGATACTTCCATGGACATGGTTTGGGATGCTAGCAAGGCCTACATGAGAGGGGTGTTGATATATATGAATAATAAATACAGACGTACTTTGGAAGCCAGAAGGAAAGAACTGGAGAATGAAATTAGGGAAAAAGAAAAGGTCTTAATTTTGAACCCATCGGATGTGAAGACTAAGGAGGTTATTAAGCTATTAAGAGGACAATTCAATAAATTGATGGCTGATCAAGTGGCAACCAACTTGCGGTTTGCTAGGCATAATACTTTTTGCAATGCTAATAAGCCAGGTAGATGGCTAGCTTATAGACTAAGGAAAAAGCAAAGGGCTTCTAATATAGATAAAATTGAACATAAGGGAAAGGTTGTGTTTCAACAGGATCTTATTAAGGAAGCCTTTGTGGATTTTTATTCTAAATTATATGCTAAGGAAAAGATTAATGAAAAAGACATTGATGTATATTTGGAGAATGCTAGCATCCCGGTTCTTACGCAAGCACAAAAAGAGGAGATTAACCAGTTGATAACAGAAGAAGAAATTCTTATAGCAATTAAGGAATTGAAGTTGGATAAAGCGCCAGGTACGGATGGTTTGACTGCGGTTTACTATAAAAATTTACAAATGGAGTTGATAAAGCCGTTAAAGGAACTGTTTCAGACAATTCAGAGAGGGGGAAAGGTGCCTCCGTCTTGGAGAACTGCTTTTATCTCTTTGATTCCGAAGGAAGATCAAGATGCTACTCAAGTTAAAAATTATAGACCGATATCACTTTTAAATACAGATTATAAAATATTTGCTAAGGTGTTGGCTAACAGATTGATGAGGGTTCTGCAACAGGTGATTCATGGGGATCAAACTGGGTTTATTAGTGGTAGGCAAATGAAAAATAACACAGTTTCCTAGTTTCTATCCTGTTGCCTTACCTATCATACTAAACTGGCTCTCAAGAGTTGGAATAACACTTAAAGTGGTAGGAGGAAGAGGTTGAAGGTCTGTCAGTGATAAAGCATCAACTTTATGATGGAGAAAGGTCTAGATTGGATATCTAGAAAATCTGGAAGAATTATTGACTGGAAAGATCAATAATCCTGAGTAGATAGCTCTCCTTCTCCTTCTCCTTCTCCTGTTCCTCCTGTTCCTCCTGCTTCTTCACTTGTACTCAACCGAGCAAATCAGCAAATCAAATCAGCAAAGCAAAAATATTTAGTGTACACAGACACACAGAACAAACAAAAAAGGGATTGCACCATCTGTTCCGTCATCATTAACACCATGATGGTGAGCTATGTCCCATATAGCATGATGCTGCAGGGTGGTGGGGGGGAACCACTTTGTTGAATAGATGTTGATGCTGCCCTTTGACAAATGTTTCCAGGGCAGTCCACAAAGAAGAGGAATATAATGATAGTAAACAACAATAAATAAACAAGGCTGTCAAAAGATGAAAAGTAATTATAAAAGAACAACCGAATGCAGCCTTGAAAAATGAAGCAGTTTTAAAAGCCTCACAGAATGAGTGTTGTTTTTTTAAAAAAGAAAATAGCATAAAAAGATGATTGAGTCAGTGAAAGGGACAGACCCCAGAGTATTTTGAATGGGGCCAACACTATTGGTTCCAGATTTCTTTCATTTAGGCAGTTTTGAAAGGTTTGAAAACCTTAAGGTGCCTTAAAGTTACAGGTTTTGAAGTGTGTGTGAATAAACCCTCTAGGGTTCCATGAAAATCTTATGGAGCTCTATGAAAAAAAGGGCAACACAAACAAAGCCAAGTTCCTAATCATCAGTATTTGGCCTCTTGATCAGGGACCCCGGGGAATTCTTTTAAACAAGTTCCTCAGCTTGAAAAAGTCTGAAAAGTCTTGCCTACATCCTTCATAATAATAGCATCCCTCTCCTCTGAAGATCTCTAGTGTAGGATGCCCTCTCTGTAATTAGCAACCCCTAATCCTCAATAAAAAAATTTTATTGTCTTATCTTTTTTTTAACATATATTTCCAAAATAGTCAACATTTCTGTTATTTTTTATAAAGGAATCCTTTTGGGGCCTTTTTCCTCATCAGAATTCTCCCAATGTTGACAAGTTCCTATGGAAAGACAACTGTTCACAGCAAACCTTTAGGAAATCTGCACTACACAATTAAGACCACATTGATGAAAATAACTTTACAATCTTTCCATAATGATCAGTTGGAAAGACACGGAGAATTTTATACAGACTTTTATCATTGTTCAGAATAATTGTGGCAAATCCACAAAAGCATATAAGCCAAACCTGAACCTGTAAAGGCTTAATTTTAAGATGTATCACTTTTACCTAAGAATTCATCTATGGCAAAGGACTATTACAAAAACATTTGGTTGACTCATCAGTCTTGACTCCTTTTGGCTACTATATTTTCTAACCCAAACATCCCTGACCAATCACTTCACTATGAATTTTGTTGCTATGTCCCTGGAGGTACCTCAAAGTTATTACTATAGGAACCTGAGAATTAAATAGCATCAGAAAAGTATTACTCCCATTACTTTGTACACGGGGTACAAAGTACACAACAGCATGCATGAGTTTCTTACAGAACATCTGTTTCTGATATAGTGAAATAATCAAGGGGCTTCGTTGAAATTAGTTAAAATAGACCTTTCTTTTTCATTCATGGGTTCTGATAGATATTAAATTCCTTGCAAATTCCTTATAGAAGACCAGCCTACAATATTAATTTGAATTAACCCTCAATTTTGTACATTTCATGGAATTTCATCAGTTTTGAATGTGGTTCGATAGTCAGTCGTGAATCTACCTTACTGTGGTGTCATCCAAGTCACTTTAAGAACTTGCCAATGAGAATGTCATATAGTACCTTGTCAAAAACATTGCTGAAACTGAAATAGATTACATCCACAGCGTTCACCTTCTCCATTAAAGTAGTTACCTTGTCAAAGGAGGTGAAACTGTTTCACAGGACCTGATTTTGACACAGCCATGCTTAGGAAGCATTGCATTGTCTTCAAAATGCTAACAAAACACCTGTTTGATTATCTGCTCTTTCCAGTGTTGATGTTAGGCTTACCAGTAAAAAAATACTACTGAAATCCTAATTTTTCCTTTCTTTAAGTGGAAGACCACATTTGCTCTTCTCAGCCTTCTGGCAGCATCTCAGTCGTCTAAAATTCCTCAAAGACAATTGACAGGTCTTCGGAGTACATTTCATGCCAGTGGAGTTGAAGGCATCTACTCCAGGTCTACAAAAGCTATTTCTAGCAGACCTGCCAAACAGTTCTTCGGTTAACAGCAATTTTGCTAAAACTAAATCCTATATTCATTCTATCTTCGTTTAACGAAACTCACAACAATCAAGATTTATACCTCACATGGACCCCAAAAGCCTAAGTGAAAACATACTATTGTATTGTACTGAAGCAAACAATTTGCAGTTACATTTAATATAAAAAAGTTTCACCAGACTGTGAGGCCTGCAGTTCAAAATCAGTTGAAAATGAACTTTTAGCCCAAAAACATTTGTTAGTGAAAGTTGTAAGGAAAGTCAGGTTGCATTTTCTGTTCAGAGACAAGAATGTGGGTGTACATAGCCCTTTTTGAAATTTCCAGGAAAAAAAATATATAACAGCAGAATCATCATTCAAATTTTGAAAAATGTTTTGCTTGCGCTATTTGCCATTTTAATATATAAGCTAATGAGAAGCGGGTTGAGGTGACTATAGTTAATATTTTCTGTTTGATAATGGCACCAGGCCTTCAGAAGTTTGACAGATCCTTCCAGGAACAGGAAATATTCATCTGTGTCTCAAAGCAACATTTCTCTGAGGAGAAATGCTTATTTTAGCAGATAGCCAAAGGAAAGATCTTTCACAGCTCTTTCCCCTTTAGGTGGAAATACTTTTGTTTTTGTTTTGTTTTTCAACTGAAACACAAGCAAGAAACAGGGAGGAGAAAGAGGGAACGTTGATTCTTCTCCCACCTCTGATTTAAGTTGTAATTTCAGGAAGATACACGACTCAGTTTTGAAGATCATATAGGAGTTGTGGCCAGGGGGGCTTTTGCCCAGGTTCACCTGGTGCACCAGTTGCGCCCCTATCTGGACCGAGATGCTCTACATACTGTCACTCATGCGCTCGTTACCTCCCGTATAGATTACTGCAATGCTCTCTACATGGGGCTGCCCTTGAAGACCACCCAGAGGCTCCAGCTGGTGCAGAATGTGGCCGCGTGGGTTGTGATGGGAGTATCCTGATACTCCCATATTACACCCCTCCTGCGTGAGCTGCATTGGTTACCGGTTGCCCTCCGGGTGAGATTAAAGGTGCTGGTTCTTACCTATAAAGCCCTACATGGCTTAGGCCCGGGATATTTGCAGGACCGCCTGCTGCCAGGAACGACTTCCCATCGCCCGGTGCGCTCACACAGGGAGGGCCTCCTCAGGGTGCCGTCAGCTAGACAATGTTGGCTGGCAACCCCCAGGGGGAGGGCCTTCTCTGTGGGAGTGTCTGCCCTGTGGAACCAGCTCCCCCTTGAGCTCCGGATGGCCCCGGATCTCCGGTCCTTTCGTCGCAACCTCAAAACATTTCTTTTCCATCAGGCTGACCTGGACTGATGATAGGGGTTTTTAAAAGAAAATGTTTTTAGTATTTTATCACTGGGGCTTGTTAGTTTAATCTTTTTTTTTAACATTTGTATTATTGTGTTTTATTGTTGTTAGCCGCCCTGAGTCCTTCAGGAGATAGGGCAGCATATAAGTCCCATTAATTAATTAATTAATTAATTAATTAATTAATTAGAAAGAAGGATATTCAGATAACCAATTACCACAGAGATAACATTGGTTCCAAGGGTCTTCTGTTCCCTAGTGCAGGGGTTCCCAACCTCTGGGCTGTGGCCCACCAGCAGGCCGTGAGCTATTTGCAACCGGGCCACCAAAACAGTGAATGAGCCCTTTGGATGTTCACATTTCTATTTTGCTTATGCATATTGTGGAAGTTGACCTAGAAAGGCTGTGCCTTCGCAAACAGCCTAAAATCTCTTCAATAAATTATTTGTGGCATAGAGAAACATCCTGAACGTTTTCCCCTGTTGCTTTGTGCTGTGTACACAGCTAATGGAGAAAATCATTTGGAAGAAAAATTGATTGTATATCCCGGCCAATACAGGTTTTCCATTTGCATTAAGAATGGATTTAACACAAAGTAAATTTAGAGCCTCATCTGAGAAAATTACCCAAGATTTCTTTACACAAAAAAGAAACAAAAGATTATTAGCATCTCCATATGGAAATGTTAGTGGAGGAAGAGGGATTAGTGGAATATAACTATCTAAATACAAAAGCACAATTTTCATTGCTGGCTTTGCACAGAAATATACTTCTGCATGCATGTTGCAGGTAGCCAAACCAGAGTCCCTCTATTATGAATCAATCAACTTAATTATTCAGTCACTTCCCCTGAGGTTTCATTGTATTCCATAACTGAATAAATGACACAAGATACAGAACACTTAAATTGGGCTATCATTGGGACACTTTGTCTCTGTGCTATCTAGAATTTTAAAGCCACTTGGCCAGTTTATAAGTGATAAAATGTGCTTGCGGTCATCTAGAACTGAGTTAGGGGTCCATAAACCCACGTATATCACTGCCAATTGCCATGTACTTCCAAGAGTTCCTCCCTAAGCTAGGGCCCTATAAGTGTTGGCTTCAACTTTGATCATCCCTAAGGAGCATGATCAGTGGTCAAGAAGGATAGGAATTGTAGCTCATTTGGGAGATAATGGTGATCTTATCCCTCATGTCTGCCAAAGCAATGCATCCTTCAACATATAGATAGTCCTTGACTTACGATCACAATTGGGATCAGAATTTCTGTTGTTAAATAAGGCAGTTTTATGCCGTATTCAAAGAATATTACTTATTTATTTCTTAAAACTATGCCTCACCTTTCAAGCATTCAAGGTGTCTAGCCAAGTTTTAATCCATGTGTTAATATAAAGGCAACCTCTATGGAAATCTGCAAAGATCAAACTTTTCAAACTTCCTTCATGCTCAACACCGTAATTAGTTGGTGAACTCTAGTGCAGCCATGCTGGTTGGGGAATTCTGGGAGTTGAAGTCCACAACTTGTAAAGTTGCCATGGTTGGCCACCCCTGCTCTAGAGAGAGAAAAATCTGTGGCTACATTAGATTGCCTGGCAAACTGGGCCTACACCAGCAAAATCCCATTCCTTGATTATGGGATGAATTGAACCCAATATACTGTAGTGTTTCTGCAATCGCCAGATGTAATGGACAGAAATTCTAAAAAGGCCAAAATACATTGTCCAAATGGGAAAGATGGGTGAGTGTTTGATTGTGGCCTCACAGCACAGGTTTTGTGATTGATAGGACCTGTCAGCATTGTTGTAAATTTTGTGAGCAGTGCAAAGCAACATCAGTTAGTATCATTTATCGTTATCCAGTACATATTGGCTCAGGATTACCATTCTGCATGAAGTAATTGTCCCAGTGGTGATAAAACCATCTTCTAGCTATATCATGCTAGAACAGGGACTGGCTTCTAATTTTTTTTTACTGAATATATTTTTCTCCATATAAGCCCTCTCTTAACCTCACCTCCAACAACATTTTGAAAGCTGGAATAGCATACCGATAATGGTAGTCATCTCTTCTTTAGAAAATTTTTCTAATGCAGGAAATCATATTGTGTTTCAAATATATGTATATCCACATCTAAGATCTGATCTTGCATAACCCAATTGCATATTTAACATCAAATTAACATCAAGATGCTAATCCAGGAGAGCTAGGATAGTATAGCTGATGTTAGAGTATGTTTAGAGAAGCCAAGCTAAACCCCTTCCCTCCCCACTCTGACATCCATACATGTTACAAATAATTTTAAACTATACAATTTCTCTTACTTCACTTAACAAGGTCTTCATGCATATGCGCAGAGAACAGAATCAACTACAATACTTTTTCCCACTTGATTTCTTCCACGTGTGTAGATTTTAAATCCCAGAATATCCATCAATGGTTGTCTTGGCTAAGAATTCTGGGAATTGAAGTCCATACATCTAAAGGGCTGGATCTCTGCTATCTGGGCTTTCTGAAGTATAGGCACAAATTTGATGAAATAATAGCCACAATTGATTTTTGAGGTAAAATCATTGACAATCTCCTCTGCTGATCTGCACCATCAGCCTCCTGCTGTGCTGTCCTTTGTGTATGCTGGGAGGCATACACTGCACAATCTATCGGCAGGTATCTACAGATACATTATCTGAGGAAAGTTCCCAAACTCAGGAAATGATGCCAAGGTGATTGACATGCTGCAACAAAGTTGATCCAAGATATTTTGCAGTTTCAGGCAATTCTGTCAAGGGAAATCATATCAAGTTAATTTAGCACCCTAAGAAGATAATACCCAAACTGGTATAACACACCTTCCCCTCCTCCCTAGTACTAAAAATACAAGAAGTCATTAAATAATAAGCTTTTAGAGTCTGAACTTTAATGGTTAGAGTGGAACCTAAATGGCACAGGGCAGAAAGACTATCCAAACAAAGAGGAATTAGACTAACTACTTATTCCCCTACCTTGCATAAAATTCCATTGTCTGAAGAGCCCCAGACCTCCCGCTATTCAACGGAATTTGCATCCAGGCTATGCTACCTAATTATTTCCAATTACCGCTTTCTGTTTGGAAGCAGATTAAGCTTGCCTGTGTCTAAAGCTTTATTAGTATTGCTACCACTGACAGAGGGGAAGATTGCAAATACATTTGAGATGTGGAGCTGCAGATGTGTGCGGAGTTTTTATGATGCATGCTCTATGCTCTCATCTTGATAAGGAAGTGTTATGGACTAGGCTCCCGTTGGAAGACACACGTGCTCTTTTGATGGGTTTGTAACAGTTTAACTGCTACGTAACATGCAGGAAGCATCTCCCCAAATCCCAAGGGAGAGGGTGTGAATACTCAAGAATACTATGTCTGTTTGTTAGGAAGCAATCGTAAGGCTTACTTTTAAAAATGGGCCTCCATAACTACATCTCAGGATAATGAAATCTGATTTGATTGTCACAGATTAGATGAGATTTCTCTCTACTAAATGATATTTAAAGTTAAGCCCTGGACGGTGAGAATGAGTTCTTGAAAAATAGATATGAAAAGAAGAGGAAAAAGGGCCCAACCCTTTGAACATAAACAACCTCCTTATACTGGAACAAATTAATGGTTCACTGAGACCACTGTTACTTCTTTGACAGGGAGGAAGGGGTGTGGAAGGATAATGCCACTTAGATCAGTATGGCTTAGCTCCATAATGCTGTTTTACAACAGAATACAAGTGCATATGCTGACTAAGAATGCATGGTGCCCCAAAACTTGCCCTACCCTGTAATATGCTAATTCAATGCATGGTAGATGTTCATGGAAAGTAGATGTTACCTAAATTCTGGTGGAGGGGGGCATTTAATTCCTTTGCGCAAGTTTCAGATTCCTTTATTTTGCAAGATAATAGATTTCAATAGTAAAAGTGCACATCATAGCAACATTTGCCAAAACACTGTGTTAGGTAAAAGGTAAAGGTAAAGGTTCCCCCGCACACGCGTGCTAGTTGTTTCCGACTCTAGGGGCCGGTGCTCATCTCCGTTTCAAAGCCGAAGAGCCAGCGCTTGTCTGAGGACATCTCCGTGGTCATGTGGCCGGCATGACTAGACGCCAAAGGCGCATGGAACGCTGTTAGCTTCCCACCGGAGTGGTCCCTATTTTTCTACTTGCATTTTTACATGCTTTCGAACTGCTAGGTTGGCAGAAGCTGGGACGAGTAACAGGCGCTCACTCTGTTACGCAGCACTCGAGATTCGACCCACCAAACTGCTGACCTTCTGATCAACAAGCTCGGCGTCCTAACCCACTGAGCCACCACGTCCCTTGTGTTAGGTACCAGGTGCCAAAATGAGCAAACAAAAGGCTAGAATCAGTGGTGGGATTCAGCCAGTTCTCACCAGTTTGGCAGAACCAGTAGCTAATTTTTTGTTGCCCAGGCCCAGAACGGATATCCGGAAGCGGCAGTTACACAGAGAACTGGTTGTTCACATATTTGAATGCCACCACTGGCTAGAATAATCCATGTGTGAAGAAAAGTTATAATTCTATGGTTCCAATTTAGGGGGAAAAAGGTGAGCAGAAGGTGATAATTATTGAACTTTATAAAATATGTGTGGAATGGAGAAAAATATAGGAAATGTTTCTTATAATTTTAAAATCTAGGTCCTTTTAGTGGACATGAAGGAGTCTGGACTCAGATAAATATGGTGCATTGTTGCATTTTATTTTCTTGCACAGATTGTGACAGTACCTATAAATCTGAATGCTTTTAAAATGAGGGGAACTTTACTGAAAATAGACCATCAATGGATGCTATCCGTGATGACAATACACTACTTTCTTTGTCAGGCACAACAGGCATCTCGGGGAAAAATTGCAGGTAGGTGGTACTGCATTCACATTCTGTTTGGTGTGCGATAAATATATTTTTGGCCACAGTAGGAATGCAAAACTGGACTTAGTAGACATGGATCTAATCTAGTTGGCCTTTCCATCTCTTTGTAGAAAACCATGGGTAAGGAACGGCCCAGGGTGGGGTTTCAAAATCACAGAAGTGGATTACAAATCAGTGCTTTTCTGGAATGTTCTGTCAAGCAGATTCATCGGTTTAATGCAACTTGGATGATTTTAGAACAATGCAGCTGATAATTTTAAATGTTGGCATTTATTTATTTATTTATTTATTTATTTATTTATTTATTTATTTATTTCCCACCTATATTATTTTTAGAAATAACTCAAGGTGGCAACACACCTTCCTCCTCCCGTTTTCTCCACAGCAACATTCCTGTGAGGTGGATCAGGTTGAGAGAGATTGATTGGCCCAGGGACACCCAGCTGGTGGGGGGAAGGGAACTAGAACTCCCAGTCTCCTACTTTCCAGCCTGATGCCTTTGCCTTTTAAAGGCAGAATAATGATGCTTGGAGAGGACAATTATCCTATGCAAAGCTCTGCCCATTTGATCTGTCCTCATCCTGTAAAAGAATTATGATGAGAGAAGGAAAGAGGAACTCTGAGGCTGAAGCAAGAAGGTAACTGCAAGGGAAGACTGATTGGCAAGTCCCAGACCAGAAGGCAGAAGGATCTCATTGCTACAGCACTGGGAGAGAGGGTCAAACCTAACTCATAGCCTGCCAGTATTTTGCATATTAAAAGCAGTCGAAGAGAAGCTGATTGAAGCCAAGAAACAATTTTCTGATAACACTTATAACATCCTTAGCAAAAAACAACAACCCACCCCTCTTTCTTTTCTTCTATAATAAATTACAGGTAGTCCTCGATTTATGACCACAACTGAGCCCAAAATTTCTGTTGCTAAGTGAAATATTTGTTAAGTAAAATTTGCCCTATTATGTCCTTTCTTGCCACAGTTGCTAAGTGAATCTCTGCAGTTCTTAAGTTAGTGACACAGTTATTGTGTGAATCTGGCTTCCCCATAGATTTTGCTTGTTGGAAGGTCACAAAAGATGATCACATGAGTCCAGGACACTGCAACTGTCATAAACACAAGTCAGTTTCCAAGCATCTAAATGTTGATTACATAACCATGGGGATGCTGCAATAGTCATAAGTGTGAAAAATGTCATAAGTCACTTTTTTCAATTGCTGTTGTAACCTTGAATACTCGCTAACTACAGATCGAGAAATACCTATATTTTGTCTTCTGACTGTAAGATAAGAGTAACCAAGTTCATCCTTCGCATTTAAAAATATGGTTTTATGTTTCTTTCTTTCCAGTGAAATTGTTTTATCTTATATAAAGTTGTAAGATCCTGTCATTATGTTGTTTGTTATGTAAAGTTCCATTATCTAAAGTAAGCATTATTTCTATTCCTTGCCCATTCCTAACCCACATTAAATCATTGGGTTTTTTCCCTCCAAAGCAGGGGTCCCCAACACCTGGTCCGTAGACCACTACCGGGCCATGGCATGACAGCAACCAGTCTGCACAAACAAGGAAAGCCCCATCCACAGGATGCAGGCAGCACTCAAAACCACACCTCCTCTGGACCGCAGAAAAACCTCTCTCCATGGAACTGGTCCCTAGTGCCCAAAAGGTTGGAGACCTCTGCTCCAGAGGATGGTTGCACAATTCCATTTACTATTTTAGAAGATGTCGCAACAAAAACTTGAGATGCCCTGCAACAGAAGTTGGAACCAGAGGTTAAGCAGGCTATTTTTTTTCAACAATGTAATAATTGCAAAACAATAATTTCTATACATTCATGAACTAAGAGATGCTTTAGACTTCTTTTTGCAGTAATAAAGGGTTGGTATTCAAATGTTAACAATGATATGGAATATCAGCCACTTCTAGTATTTTTTTTTAATTCTCACCACAAGTAAGTACAGGCAGTCCTTACAACAGTTTATTTAGGGACTATTCAAAGTTATAACATTACTGAAAAAATGACTTATGACCATTTTTCATACTTAGGACTGTTGCAACATCCCCATGATCAAACTTCAGACACTTGGGAACTGACTCGTATTTATGATGGTTGCAGTGTCCCAGGGTCATGGGATCACATTTTGTGAACTTCTGGCAAGCAAAGTCAATGAGGAAGCCAGATTCACTTAACAATTGTGTTACTAACTTAATAACCGCAGTGATTCACTTAGAAACTGTGGCAAGAAAGGTTGTAAAATGGGGCAAAACTCATTTAACAAATATCCTACTTAGCAACATAAATTTTGGACTCAATTGTGATTGTAAGTCGAGGACTACCTATACTCTAAGTCAGGGGTCTTCAAACTTGGCCCTTTTATGACTTGTGGACTTCAACTCCCAGAATTCCTCAGCCAGGCACGCTGGCTGAGGAATTCTGGGAACTGAAGTCCACAAGTCATAAAACAGCCAAGTTTGAAGACCCCTGCTCTCAGTCCTATTGCTCTAGCAAGCAGATGTTTGTAGCTTTTCATTTCCTTGCTAGATATACATGACCTCCAGGAGCATTGTGGAGCATTATGCTTAGTTGTGAGCCATTTGATAGAGCAGATTTGTTTACCTAGCTTAGATCATAGGCTGTACTGTTTTATAGACTCATTGAGAATGAACTCTCCGTGGTGCTGATACTTCACCACATGAGTCTGCATTAGGTTTTAGGTGTTTTAACATAGAACAGGGGTAGGCAACCTTGGCTCTTTTATGACTCATGGACTTCAAGTCCCAGAATTCCCGAGCCAGCTGGAATTCTGGGAGTTGAAGTCCACAAGTCATAAAAGAGCCAAGGTTGCCTACCCCTGAATTAGAGGGTAAACCTAGGCTATTATATCTCTCCTTCCTACTATTTCTTTGCCCTTAATCCCTTTACTACAGTGAATTTCAAAAGTGGGTTCTTGTATAGTTTCACCGGCATTTTTACAGAAATTAACACTCAACTAGGAAGAGGGATTAATCAAATATAGACAGGTAAGTTGTATACAAGTGACACTTTGAAGGATTCTGTGGCTGGTGGAAATGTATATATTTCAGCATTGCTCCATAACATGCACTTATGTGTTTATGTAAATCCATCTCTTTCGTTTGTACTAATGAAGTTGAATCCAAACACCCCATAAAATGTTTTCCCTTCTGGAATGCACTGAATGTGTGATCACGAGGCCATTAACAGGCATATTTAATCTTATTTATTGTATAGACATTTGACTATATTTTGACTGCTGAAAATAAATCAATGGGCAAGTAAACTGGTACCTTCTTGCCATACCAATATTAAGAGAACAGAATCTGGTCATGTACTGTACAAAGTACATCACAGTATATAGGATATTATCAAGTTGGTAAGTGATCTTCAGCCCTCCCACCACCCCTTGAACAAAGAAATATGGAATAGGATTATTAACCAATTACTTTATGTTTTGTTCAGCACAAAACTTTGGCAAATTGGTGAAGCTATATGAATAATTACACTAAGTTATTTTCTGTCCATCATCCTCAATACTATAATAAAATAAAATCCCTTGATCCATCTCTTTATGTAATCCCATTACATTTTTAAAGAGTTCAATAGGCCTAATTTACTGCTGGTGGCAGTTTAAGTAGAACGTCACTTGTCACCTTGATGCAGTAATCCCAGGACACTTTCCTCTCTAATTTGTAATCTTTCTCTTGTTGCAAAGCAATTGTTTTAAAAATATCCAAGTGCTATTGTATTTCTGCACACAAGTCAGCACTTGGAGATGTACTCCCTCCCCCCCATAATTATGAATTCTAAATCCAAATTAGTAATTGTCTTGGATACTGGTAACCCAGAGTACATTTAAAATAAAAAAATCATATATTATCTTACATTGACTCAATAGATTGAATAATAAAAACAGAAGCATGTTTTCCAGGAATGCAACCTGAAACTATGGTTTTATCATTGTTCGAGAAGCGATGTCTCTTTGGACTAATCTAGTCTTCTAGTCCAGCCCTCTGCTCAAGCAGGAGATCCTATACCATTTCAGACAAGTGACTGTCCAATCTCTTCTTAAAAACCTCCAGTGATGAAACACCTACAAAGTCTGAAGGCAAGCTGTTCCATTGGTTAATTAAATGTTAGAGAATTCCAGGTTGCTTCTCTCCTTGTCTAGTTTCCATTCATTGTTTCTTGTCCTGCCTTCTGGTGCTTTGGAAAATAAATTGACCCCGCTCTTCTTTGTGGCAGCCTCTCAAATACTGGAATACTGCTATCATGTCCTCCACTAGTCCTTCTTTTCTCTAGACTGGCCATTCCCAAATCCTGAAACCATTCTTCTTATGTTTTAGTCTCCAGGCCTTTAATCATCTTAGTTGCTCTGCTTTGCACCTTTTCCATAGTCTCAACATTTTTTTTGTAATGTGGTAACTAAAACTGGATGCAATATTCCAGGAGTGGTCTTACTAAGGCTTTATAAAGCAGTACTAATACTTCTTGTAATTTTACTGTTTTTGAGCCAGGCGTTTGGTTTTTCCTGCCCAGATGTAAAACCTTGCTTTTCTCCACATTAAATTTCATTTTGTTGGATAGGGCCCATTGTTCAAGTCTGTCAAGATCTTTTTGGATCCTGAGCTTGTCTTCTGGGATGTTGGCTATTCCTGCCAGCTTAGTGTCATCTGCAAATTTGATGAGTTCCCCTTCTATTCCCTCATCTAAGTCATTTATGAAGAGTAATGGGTCTAAAACAGAACTTTATGGTACCCCACTGCTTATTTCCCTCCATGTAGATGTAGTACCAGTAAGGACTACTTGTTGAGTATGGTTTGTCAGCCAGTTATAAATCCATCTGTTGGTGATGCTGTCTGTCCCACATTTTTTCTAGCCTACCAAGAAGTAGATTGTGGTCTACTTTGTCAAATGCCTTGCTGAAGTCTAAATATACTATGTCCGTAGCATTTCACTGGTTTACTAATTTAGTCACTTTGTCAAAGAATGAAATAAGATTGGTTTGTATGATCTATTTTTAATAAACCCATAACTGGATACTAGTTATAACTTTTTTTCTATATGTTCACAGATCTGTTTTGATTATTTTTTCCAGTATCTTCCCAGGTATTGATGTTAGGCTGATTGATCTGTAGTCTTGTATCTGGTTTTTTTCCTTTCGTTTTTTGAAAATGAGAACTACATCAGCTCTTTTCCAATCCTCTGGTAGTTCCTCAGTGCTCCAAAATTTTTTAAAGACGTAATGCAATGGTTCTGAGATAACATCTGCCAGCTCCTTCAGAACTCTGGGAAGTAATCCGTCAGGTTCTAGTGATTTATGTTCATCAAGGTCAGACAGGTGTTCTGTAACCATTTTCTAGCTTATTTTAATTTTTATTTCTAATCTGTCTTTTACAGTTTTATGTTTTTGGTAGGTTGGGCTATAGTTTATTTTTGTGTGAAGACTGATGCAAAGAATGAGTTAAGCAGCTCTGCTTTCTCTCTACTGCCTGCTACTTCTTTGCTATCTTCTCTCTTTAGTGGACCAGCTGTTTCCTTGACTTTTTTTGTTGTTGTTATTTATAAGTTGAAAAACACATCTTTTTTTGTTATATTTGACTTTTTTTTTTGCAAGTCTTTGTTCATTCTGAGCCTTTGCTTTCCTGACTTCATCTTTGCAGATTCGGGCTATCTGCTGATATTCTGCGTTAGAATCTACCAAAGCCTTTTAAAATTAGCAGGATACCTGGGAGCCATGTTTGATCTTAGATTTAGAACTACAAGTTCAAGCAATAACTCACATGCATAAAAGAACCATTCTGGAATTAATTCCAAAGGAAAGCTCTTTTCACCTTATATTTAAACAAATTCAATGTTATTCAGGGAATCAGCTCAGTTTAGCCTCAGGACATCGAAATCTGAGAATTTGTATGTACAGGCATGAAGCAGTCACCAGTTTGCAGCTTAAGAGGAGCCTCACATTCACACCATTTCAGGAGAAACCAAGGATTCTTTTTTTAAAAAAATGATGGTGGGGGGGAGAGAGAAATAATATGTAGAAATATCCCAGGTGAATGGCATATGCACACCAACCAGACAGAAAAAACAACTACTCAAGTTTCCTGTTCTTCTAATAATACTGTAAATGTTGGCAGAAATAGAGAAGAAATAGAATAATAAAATGAAGATGAAACTATCAGGAGAGGAATTAGGTTCATTCCTTCTCACTTTCTTACAGTCCATCATCACCAATTCTATTTTCTTGACAAGGTCTCTGATTTCATTGATGTAGATTTATACATAAAGTGGAAGGATTGTTCGCTTGCATTCAAGCTCTTCAACTTGGCTGGAGTATAATTATATCAATTCTGTTAGTTAATGTGACACAAAAAGGAGAACAATAAAATAGCAATTTTATTCAAAAACCATGCTAGCATGGCAACGGTGGGCAATTTGACTATCTAATTTATGTTCCAGGTCTCGTTCGAATTCCTAGGGCATTCTTACTGCAAATGTAACAAACAACTATTTACAAATCATTGTGAAAAGCATACTTTTTTGACATGAGGTTGTCTATGTTTTAAAGGGATACATGTGATGGCATGAAGATAATAAACAAAATGTATGAGTTCAAGTGCCTAAAGAGACCTAGTAACCAGTTTGTATGTAAAAAAGATACTGTTAAATAGCAGGAGGGGCATTCATCTGTCAGTAGGAAATTGATAATGAACCAAAGAGAAATCAGATATTTTAATCTGAAATGAACGATGTGGTTGAGCTTTCCCAAATGTTTCAAGGGGCATTTTTTTACTCATCCAAAAAAAATCATTTGCATAACACAATACTTCAGAGAACGTTCTTGAGGGGGAACAATCAGAAGAGGCCAGCCCAACACTTAAAATTCATATTGTTTTCACAAGGCAGGAGGGCCTAGCACCTTGAATCTTTACATTAGCTAACCAGAATCCCACAACTCTGTGTGAATCCATTGTTCCTTGCCCTTTTAAGGCAAGCAATCACAATTGACTGGTCATTAGCATTCCAACTGTCAAGTGTTACTCAGTGGTGGTTTCAAGCTCTCTGATTAAAAATTAAATAAAATTAATGTTTCCCCCCCCCCATTGCCAGGTGCACAGGACTATTGAAGGGGGATGGAATTTTTTTAAAAAAATAGTTTGGGAAAGAAAAGCCACGTAGCTGTTGGGTGCCAATAACTTATACGGTATTACATGATCAGTCACACTTTTGCAAATATTGCCTACAGCTTTATTTTAAAATCCAATTACAGCAAGGAATTAGGATGTTGTTTAATGGCACTACAGGTCTCTTCCCCATCTTTTTCACTTAGGATGGAATAAATGAACTGATGTGATTGTAATCTTAATGGAGGCATTCTAAATAGATTCATGAATTCCAGGAGCTTTCCCAAATCTTATGTCCTGCAGGTGTGTTGGGCTACAACTGAAGGCCATGCTGGGTAAGAATTCTGAGGAGTGGTAGATCCGTATGACCTAGATGGTACCTGGTTGGGAAACGTGAGATGCAACAATCTGGTTTTTATATTATGTATTGGTGGGAGAGGGAGAGAGATGAAAGACCAATTCCCTCATCTGGTAAATTTCAATTACTAGCAGAATTGTTCCAACACATTTCGTTTTTTGGAAACATAGGATATTACAGCATGGATTTGTAAACAATTTGGCACATTTTAGCAGGTGTTGTGGGGGCACAAATTATTTTCCATACTTTCTGATTTTTATTGGCAGTATAGTTCCTGTATTAAGTCCTACTTAAAAAAAAACATTTAAGTAAAGTTGCCACACTGGTTGCAACCACTAGACGGCAGCAATGAGAGAAAAAGTGCTGCCATCTAGGGATCATCTGGATTTTTGCAGCCCAGATATCATCACTCTAATCCAATGAGCATACCAGTTGCCAGCCATAGAGCTATTTTCTCAACAGAAGCTACGAGGCTGCTGAAGAACGCTTAGTGCAGTGCCAGTGTATTTTTTCTCACAAAAAATGAAAGCGGTGACAATTTGTCTTGAGGGGAAAAAATTAGCTGTTAGCTCCAGAAAATGTTTCCTGACCACTAATTCAAACAATAGCTTTGCCAAGAACTGAGGGCAGAGAAGGGCAGAATTATCTGAGGAATGCCAGGCAGCCCAAGCCTTTGGCTTTGCCCAGATCAGAGAAAATAATTTGCTGCTTTTATTTATAATTTATAAAAGTAGAACTTACTATCTTTAAGGACCTGTTGTTGGAGCAGGAGAGGTCAGATGACAGAATTAGAATAAATAAGGCTTCACATTTATAAATATAATGCACTTCCTGTTGCTTAAATGTCTTCAGAAACCACAACTGTTCCCATCTTGACTGAAGGGAGTGGCTGCTGGCATTCTCAGTTGCAGTATTTACTGGAAAGATCTTGTCACTACAAGGTGTTTTAGAGGTCTTTCCTCTCTGTCTCAGCTAATGTTAGCTTCCTACTATATAGAATGAGATCATTTAATTTAAAATTTCTCTGCCTTCAGTTATTTGTTTGGTGTTTGTTTTTGCTGCTTTTCATCATCTCACCCCACTCCCAGTTCCACAGTCATTAATCTGCCCCTGATTTAACGCTTTAGATTTTAGTCTAAATCAGGGATGTCCAACCTCTACACCATGAATGAACTTTTTCTTCTATTGAGGAACACATTGCTTTTGAAAGCAATCTATTGAGTGCAACAAGTGTTAGTTTGAGTAAGATAGCCAAATGTGATTGACAGATTCTGTTTATTTATTAGATATTTCATCCCACCTTTTTAAGTAACTCAAGGTGGCAAACATCCATAACACTCCTTCCTCTTATTTTCCCACAACAACCCTGTGAAGTAGGTTAGTGACTGGCCCAAAAAATGTGGGACTAGAACTCACAGTCACCCAGTTTCTAAGCTGATGTCTTAACAGTTAGATCAAGCTTGTTCCATTTCCTTTGCTTTTTCATTTCCTTCTTTTCCTTTCTCATTTTTAAAAGGAGGCCTCAGATTGCTTCTTTCTATCTATGTCTGCCTGTACGATAAAGAGCTGGTATCATATGTGGTTTAAAAAGTAGGCATCTGCATGTATTAAAGAATTTCAAAGTCTACGGACATGTGCAGCAATTTGTACATAGGATTTTCATTCTGTTTCAATAGGCTTTAATGAACATGAAATAATAACACTGTGCTGATTATATAGGTCATTACTCTCTCTCTCTCTCTCTCTGTGTGTGTGTGTGAGAGAGAGAGAGAGAGAGAGAGAGAGAGAGAGAGAGAGAGAGAGAGAGAGAGAGAGAGAGAGAGAGAGAGAGAGAGAGAGAGAGAGAGAGAGAGAGAGAGAGAGAGAGAGATTTAATATGGGTGGCAGTGTTTGACCTCTACTTCTTGAACATGAACTCTGTGAGTGTCACAAGTTTCCAATTTTTACCTACAGTACTCAATCCAGTAAAAAGCAATCATCCCTCCTGTGCTGTGTGTCTCAAAGAAAAATATGTCATCAAGCCAGACCTCTTGACAAATGAATTGCAGAAGCTCTGAATAGTAGCAAAGGGGCACACTATTCAGGCACTGCCATTCTTTACCAATTACATGGACAGTTTCTCCATATCGCATTATAAAGGAAACTGCCAAGTCTATGCTGGAAGAAGTAAGATGTATTCGCCTGACTCAATCTTAGGTGATTACAACAGTGGCAAGCATTCCTTCTGCATGAGCCTGAGAACCAGCAGATATGGTCAAAGCACCATTCACATTAACTGTTAAACGCCTTGCCAGTTCAACCAGAGTAGCTAGTTACGTAGTAATTGTTGGGATAACAGTCATATGGCTCAGTACTATATACTGTATGTTCATTTAGTTGTGAGCCTAGACAACAGTGTTCAGTGTTCAGCATTCTGGACCTTCAAGCCTACTCAGCATAGCCAACGATAAAAAATGCAGGAATTGCAAGGCCAAGTCTTCCATTTAGGCCAAGGCCAAAAAAGGTAACCATGGTTTGTGGTTTAAATACAGAGCCAGACAGATGCAACGAAATTGAGTGTGAAGGAGTTTCATTGCCAACAAAATTATATAAAACAGAACTCTATTTAAAGTGCAGCACCTGTGAGTATGTTTAATTTCTAGTAATAGTACTGCAAGATTACTTGGAAGCCTTGCTTTTCATTTTTACTGCATTGGGTTCTCACTAGGATTTTGTTGTTGTTGATTATTTAATGTATTTTGGTTTCAAATAATGCAATATTATATTTGGGTTCTTTTAAAAAAATGCAGGTTGGGTGTGGTTTAGTGTTTGAAACTTAACTCCTAGCATTCATATTGTTTTCTTGGCAATACAACAAAAATATTTTCCATTATTTTTTTTTTCAATTTTAGCTTACCCTACAGCCCACAAGTTTTCTAACTAGGTCTGCTAATCTTTTTTGAGATCAACCAAATTCAAATAATTGCTATCACCAAGTTGGACCAGGCCTAGATACTTTTGCTGTTACTCAGATCACAGATTCAGTCCCTGATATCTCCAAATAAAGAAGATTCTCATATCTAAAATTCTTGATTTTAGCCATACACAATGGGACCAATGGAAAATCCAACACATCCAACAGAGGAGAGCAAACTGGAGAAATCTGCCAGTTTTTGCAGATAATGCTGAGAATGATAGACTAAGTTCTAGTTGGAACAAATCAGTCATTTACCGTTTTATAACCTATTGTGTTCTGTATTCGTATTGTAGCACTGAAACACCATCAGTGCAATATGTTCCAAATATTTCACACAGATCACCTTGTTATCAGCACAACAGTTCTTGGAAGATTGATGCCATCCTTTCCATTTTGCAGGTGAAAAGAATCAGGTTGAGAAAAAAATGATCTATTAATTTATATCCTGCCTTTATTATTTTTACAAACAATCCAAGGCAGTGAACATAATCAATACACCTTCTTCCTCCTACTTTCCCCATAACAACCACCGTGTGATGTGGGTTGGGCTGAAAGAGAATGACTGGCCCAAAGTCACCCAGTGGGTGTTCATGGCTAAGACAGGACTTGAAATCATGGTCTGCTTTCTAGCCTGGTTCACAGATTGAGATGGAAGCCTAGACATAGCAGCTGTCAGATATGTTGCAGTTATTCCTGGATATATAGAAATCTTTTTCATCGTTTCCTTGCATTGTGTTGCAAGGTGACAGACCTACAGTAGCCTTCAACCTTGATCTTATGCAAGCTCTGCAGGAAGGGAAGGGAAGGGAAGGGAAGGGAAGGGAAGGGAAGGGAAGGGAAGGGAAGGGAAGGGAAGGGAAGGGAAGGGAAGGGAAGGGAAGGGAAGGGAAGGGAAGGGAAGGGAGCAGTGATAAAAACACTAACTTTGGATCTTCTCCATCCTTCTTCCTGTTTTGGTCTAGACATGAACAGTGGCCCAGTGCAAAGGATGCGTCTTCTGTCTGGGAGAGATGTCTGTGCAATTTAGTATCTTGCAAAATCAGAATTCAAAACTGGAGAGAGCATCTTCATGGAAAATCTCTCTGGTGCTAATAATCAACCTCTATTGCAGAAGGTAACAAGAACCGTGATGGGATGGAGCAAACGTTGTGCGTTCATCACTCCGTTTCCACATGAATTGAGTGAGCCTGTATTCTTTTTAAATGACAGGCAATGGTTACTAAGAGATTATATTTATAGAGCAGATACAGTTTTGATTACAGTTAAAATGTAGGAAGTCTACTCCCACCCAACTAAGGATGGAGGATCCAAGGTCATAAAAGCATGTTTGGGATTGAAGGCAAACATCCCACTTTTTTTATTCTTTATTTTTGTCTGAGGTCAAAAGATAACAAAACAAGTTACTTATGCTGTTGTGCATGGAATGGATGTTAAACTACATCAATATGCAGACTTATGACATAAAACCCCCAAGAACATATGTGTTGAGGTTGTCTATGTGTTCCAAATTCTAAGACAATCGTTTGTAGCATGGGATCCTATCTCAAATAATTATCATAGGCAGTAACAACTTAGGTACTGGTCAGGACCCAGCAGAAGAGAGAAGATGTGCTGAACATGTCCAAAGGCAGTAGATCAAGTCTAGGGGATTTGGAAGAACTCAAATACTACAAAAGTGTAACACATCCTCTAGATCCCACAGCAAGATCTTATCGTAAGATACTGACATGTTTAGAAATACATTTTTAATGTTCAGACATTGAATTCAAATAATTCATTATAGCTGGATTAGGATTTCACGGCTCATCCTTGTGAGTTTTCTAACACTTTGGCTCAGCATAGTATGGAAAGTCAGTTTTATGCTAGAGGGACAGCTCCAATTTCTCTCCATGTTTTCTCCTGATTTTTATATTGTGCAGCAATGGCCTGCATGCTCAAATTACACAATACTAAACAGTTTGCTATGGGCGATCAGTGAGTGACTTGTTCATGCTTTAAGACTCCTGCTGGACTGCAGCAAGGACCTCCTTAGGATATAAAACAGGAAGTCACCTGTCCTGCATTTAGATCTTGATGGACATGGTCTAGCTATCATCCCAACACTTTCTCACCAAAAGCTAAAGGTAGATAAGGGCACTGAATGCTGGTTATCAAATGCTGAAGTACCTCAAATTGGTCACTGCAACAGTGAGTGATGGATGTGTGAAGCCACTCACACTTTTCATCCTGAGCAAAGAGAAGCTTTAGCTGAGCAAAAGAACACCTGTTTCCCAGGCAGAAGCTCCCAGATTTTCAGTGGTCCTTGACTTACATTGTAAATAAAGAAACTATATGATGTTGTCTGAGATCTCTAATCAACCTTCAGCAATATGGGAAGTTAACTTTATGGAACTTTTTATGGAACAACAGTCATGTATTGAATCAGTGTGATTTCAGTAATTTAAAGAGTGCCAATTTTTCTTTCTTGATTAGTCACCACCAGTAACAACTCAGCTTTAACTTCAGGAGTACACCAAAGAGTGCGAGACATTACAAGGATGGCCTCTATTCCTGCATGATTCTGATTGGGGAAAGGGGCAATTTTGAAAGTTACTGTCACGGGCAACACTTAGCAATGGCTTTAAATGCTTCTTGTAACTCAGAGCAATTCATTCTTTTCTTGCAGGACAAACAAGGCCTCTTTCTGGAACTCCCAATTAAAAGGCTTAGTGAATTATATTTGAGATTCACAATGGATAAAGAATTACCAGATTGCAAGACCTCTGGCTTTCTTCCTCCCCCAGAATGTCTTTGTGGCTGTACAACTCAAAGCATGCAACAAATGGACCATAATGGAGGTCTTCCTTGATTCTTCCAACTAGGTTTTTAACTGTATCCAAGCTGAGTAATTACAAAGGATGCACAAACATATCCAAAGGTTCAAAAGACACTCATTTGTGTGTCTTCAAAGCCCAAAATTCACAGAATCTGCTTTAAAGAAATAAATACAATAGCTTAAAGGTATTTACAGGTGATCCTCGACTTACGACCACAACCGAACCCAAAATTTCTGTTGTTGAGACTTTTGTTAAGTGAGCTTTGCCCCACTTTACAACCTTTCTTGCCATAGTTGTTAAGTAAATTGCCGAAGTCGTTAAGTTAGTAACCTGGTTGTTAAGTGAACCTGGCTTCCCCATTGGCTTTGCTTGTCAGAAGGTTGCAAAAAGTGATCCCAGGACACTGCAACCATCATAAATATGAGTCAGATGCCAACCCTCTGAATTTTGACCGTGTGAGCATGGGGATGCTGCAAAGGTCGTCACAGTGAAAAATGGTCATAAGTCACTTTTTTCAGTGCCACTGTAACTTTGAACGGTCACTAAATGAACTGTTGTAAGTCGAGGATTACCTGTATTTAGACCTCCCTCACTGTTCTGTACCAGCCTGCTACCGGCCCTGCAGAAAAGGCAGGGACAACCCCTCTACAAACAGCAAGAGGCTGGAATTACGCCTGCCAAATTTATTCACATAAAACAGAGCAAGACAAGACACCAACCATAAAACACGAGCTAAGAAGCAGGAACAATCCAAGCGGTTGCCTTCAGCAAACCAGCCCTCCCACACATTCCCCTTAAATACAGTTCAGGGCGTGGCCTCTCTGTGCCTCCTTCCGAGGTGCCCCATTGCCTCCCTCTGTTTACTCCTGACTGACTGCCTCCTGCGTCGGGCGTCCTTGAACAGGGCCAGCTGTGGGTCATCTTCATCCACGCTGTCAGGCTCACACAGCTGGGTCTGCATCGTGACCAGATGAGAGGGGCCTTGCTGGGGGCTCTCATCAAGCTGTCCAATCCCCTCAGCAAGCTCTTCAACACTCCCCTCCTCCTCCTCTGAGTCGTCCGACACAACTGCCGAACCCACAGGCTGACCCTGAATCACAACACTCACTATAATAACAAGCATCGTAGCAAGCCAGTTATGTAGCTAGTCATCCTTTTGTAGGGGGGAAAAAAAGCATCCTTCTTTTTCCCCCCAGTATTTTTTTGTCCAGTGCCTGCCTTCCTCATTTGCCTTTTTAAACTCCACTCCCCCACTCCCCTTGTCTCCCTTTTCTTTATGGCATCTCATGCTTTCACTTTCCAAGCTGCTCTTTCCCCAGACCTATCAGTTCCAATTCTCTTCTTATTTTGCATTTGTCAGTCTCCCTTTTACTCTTGTCTTTTTTTTCTCTCATTTGCCAGAACTCATTTTCTCCTCACTTCAGTAGTTTTCCCTCTCGCTCTGACTAAACCGGCAGGAGAAATGTGCAAGAGCCGTGTGGCAACCGGTAGGGAAAGCATCAATGGATTACAATCTAGTACTCTCTTGTGGGACAGGTTGGTGACTTTCTTTTGTGCTAATCAACAGACAGGCCTGTTCCTTGATGTCCACTGAAAGAAAGGTAATTCAGCCCACTGCACCAAAGGAACATATAGTAACACCCAGCTTGACAGTGTCATCAGCTCACTAGCTCAACCTCTGAACTGGCTATCATGCCCAAGACTAAGATATACAGGAAATCAGTGTTGCCTGAAAGGAAAGATAAAAGTTAGCATTTATGTGATTGGCCAGCTGCTGATCGCTGAACCAGATTCAAACAAAGCAATTATCTTTCTCCCATCGCCATTTTTAGCATATCTTAATAATGTGGGGAACTTGAGAGGGAGAGAGAGAGAGAGAGAGAGAGAGAGAGAGAGAGAGAATGTGTGTGTGTGTGTGTGTGAGAGAGAGAGAGAGAGAGAGAAAGAGAGAATGTGTGTGTGTGTGAGAGAGAGAGAGAGAGAGTGTATGTGTGTGTGTGTGTGTGTGTGTGTGAAAGAGAGAGAGAGAGAGAGAGAGAGAGAGAGAGAGAGAGAGAGAGAGAGAGAGAGAGAGATCACTAGTCCAGGTAGTCCTCAACTTACAACAGTTCATTTAGTGACTGTTTGAAGTTGCAACAAAAAGTGAATTATGACTGTTTTTCACACTTATGAACATGGGGATGCTGTTGCAGCTTACTAACTTAACAACTGCAGTGATTCACTTAACAATTTTGGCAAGAAAGGTCGTAAAATGGGGCAAAGCTCACTTAACAAATGTCTTGGTTAGCAACATAAATTTTGCAGTCGATTGTGGTCGTGCATCGAGGACTACCTGTATCTAAAGCCTACTCTCTGAGGAAGTTCTAAGCAGCAAGGTGTTCAGTTGTTTATTGCGTTGATAATTGCCTGCCCTAACATGCTCTTAGCCGCATAGTCATGATCTCCTCCATCCCCGGCTGGCTGGAACCAGTGGCGTTGAGGAAAGATGAGGCTGTGCATTCCATCAGGACCAGCAACGCAACTGGTTATCAGATACAAACTGATAACCAAGGAATACATGAGTCCAAAGGAGAGTTCACAGTAAAGAGAACCCTGGAGGATCAAGTAAGCAAGAAGAGTGCAGAGCCTGAAGACATGTTCACAAAAGGAGATTGGATGTAATGGGAAGGTTGGGGCGGGGTGGGGGGTGGGGAATGGAGCAGGCAGCATACAAATTTCATACATTATTATTAAGGTTGTTTGCACAGTTGGATGTTTAGACTGGATTTAGCATTTGTATTTTTATTATAAATATACCTATCAATGTGAAATCACAGCTGCCGGTTCTTTAGCTGGTGTTGACTTTCATTTGTCATAATGTATCGGTGTAGTTCTGTGCAGATCCAAACAGAGTGGCTTTGTGTAATTGACGGAACAGATGGAAATTTTGTCAATGTGCAGATTTTGTAAAGGCCATCCAACGGGTTTTTTTGGGTATGGCACCCAGTGTGCTGATAACCAATGGGACCATCATGGCCACTTTATGCCATAATCTTTCATTTTTTATTTTCGGGTTTTGATACTTTATGATCTTCTCCAATTCTTTGTCATTTATTCCATTATCTCCTGCTATTGCCACATCAACTGTCCACACTTTCTTTTTTTTCAACCCGTTAAACCTCGTGTATTACATGCCCGACTTTCTGTTTGGAAATCACAAAACCTGCTCCATTTTGACTGCTTTTTATATTCTGTTTTTCCACCAGTTTTTCATTACTAATACATAATTTTTACAAATGTTCCAGTGAATTATTTTGGCGATTGTGTGATGTTGTTCTTTATAATCAATTTGTACAGTCTTGTGAGAATAATAATAATTTGGTAAATTTAACTAGCACATAATGTCAGCATTCATTTTTAAGACCACACCAAGTTCAACTTTCTTTAAAATAAGCCACACAAATCAATGTGCATGCTGACTTCCACAGGCTTTGCATTAAGTAATAAATATTAAAAGCCTACACTTTCCTTTCCTTTCTGTTTCATTTTACATTAGTGTAGAATAAAAACATCATACTATGCTTTCAAGCATTTTGTAATTATAGGTAATGGGCTTGTTAATGGTACCGGGATGGAAAAACCCGTCTTCCAAGTGCTAATGCTGTATTTCCTCAGTGGTGTCAATCCAAAGCTCTTCAATTAATTCTGCATTAAATCACTGAACATCTGAAAAGTGAAATGCAAATATGAAATCTGCTTTATGTAAAAGAGGAGGGAATGGAAGTTAATGAGGGGGGAAGGCACAGGTAGAGACTTGAAACAATTCTTTTCTAAGAAAGTGTCTGATGGCAACTGATTCCCCTTCAGATATTTACGTATCTACTTTGTTCAGTCCCCTTTGCTTGGCCCTGAGAAGACAGTAGTCTTCAACCTTTGCGGCTTGGCGGCCCAGCTTGGGGGGGGGGAGGAGAGGGGAACTGGGCTGTGTGAACATCAGGCCAGCACATACGTGCATGCACATGCAGCTCAACTTGCACAAGTAGCTCATGCGGCCTGGTTGCAAATAAGCCATAGCCCAGGACCCCTACCTTAAGACACGGTCCTGCATCCATAGTAGATATCTGAGATTATAAGGAGAAAATGGGTTTGGATCATGCATAATTGCAAATGTACACCTGTTAACAAATATTTAAACCAGAGCATATTCCTGGGATTGTGTTGCAGCTATAAAGAGGAGCTGCATGGTCCCAGGAAAAGATGCAATGGTTTTGAGGAGTTCCCAGCCAATGCTAGGTGAATGTTCCTGCACATTCAGGTTTTCTTTTTTGATCCCAAGCACTTAGCAGCCTTACTAGAGAAAAACAGAGTGCCATTTCAAATATGGTCAAAATACCTATGAGAAATACCAAAATAATTTCTAAAATGAGGAGGAGGGTTAAAAATGTAACTGCAGATGTAAAAAGGAAATAGCTTTGTGTCATTAGACATAATACCAATGCAAAGCTTAATCATCAACTCCCTTTTAATGCATTAATACACTTCAATGTATATATGTGTGTAGTGACAGTGATATATATAGGAAGGAAGGAAGGAAGGAAGGAAGGAAGGAAGGAAGGAAGGAAGGAAGGAAGGAAGGAAGGAAGGAAGGAAGGAGGGAGGGAGGGAGGGAGGGAGGGAGGGAGGGAGGGAGGAAGGAAGGAAGGAAGGAAGGAAGGAGGGAGGGAGGGAGGGAGGGAGGGAGGAAGGAAGGAAGGAAGGAAGGAAGGAAGGAAGGAAGGCAACATGACGAAGAAAAAGTAATAGAAAATTTTGTAATCATGAATTCAGATATCTTGCTAAATAATGATTTGCAAGGCAAAATTCTTGTAAGTCATGACACCTGACATGGTCAAGAAAACTAGGATTTCATAAGAATATTATTTCTAACTTAATAAACCATGATGCCTACAAATCAGGTTTGTGCACTTTCTGAATTTGCTTCTACCTTTATGTAAGGAGACACTATATTTTTACATTCAGATAAGGAAATATGTTAAATTATTTAACCAAAAACCACAATGAGAAACCAATTTGAATTAGCTTTAAAGTTGTTTTACAAACACCAGCTTCTGTGTAATTCTCAATGTCAATGTGATGCGCAGTTACTGTTTCGTTGACCTTGCTTTCTTGGTTAATTTATTCACTTGTGCAAAGGACAAAATGATAAGGCTGCATTTGTCAGCTTGCTGCTCAAATATGTAAAAAAAATGTGTTTCTGGCTTGTGCAATTTGAAGTCAGAATTCAGCCAAAAACTTCAGTTGGTCTTTCCTTTGAGGTGAGCAAATGACCGCACTGAGCAAACTTAGCTGAACTCAGAAAGCTAAGCAGATTCGAACCCTGGGTTAGTACTTGCATGAGACACCTCCATAAAATTCTAAGGCTCTGGTCTAGACTGGGAAATAAAAATAAATTCCATAGAAAGAGAATAGGAAACTATACTTATATTAGGGGAAAGAAAACTTCATGGATGCATTCATGAAGTCACCAACAGTTGAGCCTGATTCATAGAAAGCTTATAATATTTTGGAATATTGCCCTGTAAAAGTGAAACTGTAGTAGGAAAAAATACAGACCATAAATTATTATTAGATCTTAATTTTTTTAAGGGTGGGGGAACATTTAATCTTCTAGATATTGGTAAACTATAGCTTCTCAGTCTCCCATAATTTTGGTTCAGTGCATTGAAACTCCTGTGAGTTATTGTTCAGGAATGTCTGAATTGCTATAGGTTCCTTATATTCATTACAGATTTGGAACTGACTCATTATCACACACATTTATATTCATATTTAGTTACATAATTAAATTAACTTTAAGTCATCTTACTTAGCAATAGAATGGAATATTAAACATATAGATTGTGAGGTGTTCTCACAATGAATCGTTAAAGGAGCTTCCAAGCAAAGGCATCACGCAGAGATGCAATCATATTAGTTTTATTCATGATAGATCAAAGAGAAAGAAATACTTGGCATGAAAGCATTCATGCCTGCATGTGAGAGAGAAATAAAATAAAACAAAACAAGCTAGGATTACATGACTAAAATAGAGGTTAGGAGTAGAGATAGAACTGGAGACTGGAAAATGGAGAACAAAGAGCAGCCCCTCGTGCAGAGGTATTTATGGGGGGGTCTTGGCCCCTCCTTGACCATAAAACTCTCTCGCCAATGGGGCTGTGGGTCTGGGACCCTTGGCTCATCAGTGGAAGCAAAGAAACCTCTTTGCCTCCATCTGATGACCCTTTTGGGGAACTGCCAATGGCTGGCACTAAACATCTAACAATTCCCCTTCTTGCCAGCCAATGACAGGGACCAGTGAATGCATGCAAGGGGTGAGCAGGTGTCATGGACATGCATGAAAAACATTCAGAAGGCCAAACACAAACGCTTACACAGAAGGTTGTGCCGGTCAACGGGAACAGGCTTGGTAAACAGATCAGCTATCTGGTCAGCTGTATTACAGTGCTCAACATGTATAAAACCCTCTTTCGCAAGGTGCCTGACATTTTTATAGCGTATGTCTATATGGCGAGATCTGGAGCCTACTGCATAAGCCTCCGAGATTGCAATTGCGGCAGTGTTGTCCTCTAGAATTTGGATGGGCAGAGGGGGAGATGCCCAGATGTTTGTTATCAGCTCATTGAACCAAGTCAAATCATTGGCCGTGTCTGACAGACTAGCAAATTCAGCCTCGGCCGTGGAGCAAGAAATAAATTTTTGCTGCCTAACATGCCAATGTATTGGGCAGCCATTTAGCAATATGAGGAAACCAGAAGTGCTCCGTCTACTTTTGGAGTCGCCAGCCCAGTCTGCGTCTGAGTAAGCGGAGAGCTGGGCCGTTTTCCCCTTCTCTGGTTCTAGCATGAGAAGAGCATCAGCTGTGCCCTTTAGGTATCTGAGCACCCTTTTGACAGCAGTCCAGTGGAATTCCTTTGGGTGTTCCACGTGCCTGGACAATAGATTCACAGCTAAAGCTATGTCAGGTCTGCTCCAATTGCTGATGTATAGCAAGGAGCCAATCACAGATCTGTAGAGCGTGTTATCTGTGAACTCAGGACCGTCCTTATGGGTGTGGTTGTAAAAGTCGCTTTGCATTGGGCTATGCGTAGGATTGGATTCTGTCATTTTGCATTTGGCCAGTAATTCCTCTATCTTTTCTTTTTGAGATAGAGCGAACCCCCCTTTAGTGGCCAAAATATGCACACCCAAGTACTTGTCAACCCGCCCCAAAGACTTCAGAGTAAACTTTTCTTCCAGGGCCTTGGCAAATTCATCACACCTTTCCTTGTTAGGCCCTACATATAATAGGTCGTCCACATAAACTAACACCCGTTCTGTGGTACCTTTGGAATTGCGTGTGAAAACACATTGATCTGCATGAGATTCTGAGAAACCAACTCGTTCTAAACTCTTTCTAAGACAGTCATACCATAATTTCCCTGACTGCTTAAGACCATATAACCCTTTGTGAAGCAACCATGTATTTCCCCCTTCTTGCTGGTAGCCAGGAGGAGCCTTCACGTAGATCTGCCGGTCCAAGTTGGCATGGAGGTAAGCCGTCTGGATGTCAAATTGGAAGACTTCTTCTCCCAGAGCGGCTGCAGTCACGAGGGCGGCCTTGACGCTCTCTGCCCGGACGGTTGGAGAGTAAGTCTCCGAGTAGTCCTCCATATAACGTTGAGCGAAGCCCTGGGCTACCAAACGGGCCTTGTATAGGTAGAGGCCATTGGCAAGTGGTTTGGCCTTGTAAACCCACCTTGTGCCAATGACTTTCCTCTCCTTTGGAGGTTGCTGGGGGGTGAAGACCTTGAGTTGTTTTAAGCTCTGCATTTCCTTCTCCATCGCGAGCTGCCATCTCTCCTGCTCTTCGATGGGCAGCTCCTGGATGTCAGAGAAGGATTTTGGGGTGACCACAACGCTGTTGACAGACGCGATGTGGCCAATGTCAATTCTCTTTGGCGGGACCCCCTTGTTGGACCGCTTTGACCTCCTTACCTTCTGCCACTCACCGCTCTTTTCTTCCGCGGGTTTCTGAGGTGTCGCTGGGGGTGAAGACGGTGTGTCTTCCTCCATGGGACTGGACGCATCTTCGTCTTGTTCCTCACTTTCGTCGGTGGCAGGGTACGAGGTCGCCTCTGGCGATGTCGCGGTCGGTGTGCCTCTGCTGGGTCGGTTGGCATATGGGCTCAGATCATTTGAGTGGATCTGGGTCCAATTGGAATCCTCTTCGAAAGAGGCAGATTGGGAAGTCACAGGCCTGCCCCCTTCTCCCAGGAAACGATAGGCCTTGGAGCCAGGAGCATAGCCCAAGAACCTTAGTCTCTGGGAAACAGATCTCCCCTTCTTCCGCAGCTGCTTGGGGATGTGTACCCATGCATAGGAGCCAAACACATGCAAATGTGCCAGATTTGGTTTCCTACCGTGAACCAGGAAATATGGGGTCTGGTTCACGACACTGCTCCAGGTGCGGTTTAAAGTGTAATTGGCATAATGAATTGCCTCCCCCCAGTATGATTCTGCGACACCCGCGTCTGCAATCAGACTACGCATCATGGTTTGCAGGATTCCATTCCTTTTCTCAGCTACACCATTTTGCGACGGGGTGAACGGTGCAGTTAGAAAATGGCGGATGCCCTTACGCCTTACCCAGTCCTGGAACTTCTGAGACATGAACTCAGCCCCGCGATCGCTCTGCAACTGTGCGATCTTGGTCTTGTACTGAGTCTCTACGAAGTTGTACAGCGACTTTATGGCGTCAAAGGCTTCAGATTTCTCTGTGAGAGTATACACGTGACCGTAACGTGAAAAATCATCAACGGCAGTGAGAAAATATCTTTTCTTTCCTAGGGAAGGTGTAAAAGGCCCAACTAGGTCAACATGTACTAGTTGGTATGGATATTGAGTCTTGCGTAATGACACCTTTGATATAGGAGCAGCCTTCCTCTTTGTTTTCTTGCAAATGGCACAGTCCAGAAACACGTCACAGTCCTTGAGCTGGACTCCCTCAGCAAATTCTCCCATCTTTTTAACTACAGGGAAGCTTGCATGGCCCAGCCTTCTGTGCAATAAGTGGGCGCACTTATCGTGAATAGGCTTCCCTATTGACACTCTCTTGGCTCTGGTTGCTTTGAGTGGTGCTGCAGGTGCCTGCTGAGATTCAGGCTTCTTGCCCACACTGCCCTTGGAAAGCCTTGGGGCAGGCTGTGGTGGCTTGGGAGAAAAATATGGCAAGCCATTTATTATTGTAATATTTCCAATGACCTTCTGGTCCCGGGTGACATGACCTCCCCCCTTGCGAAATAGGACTTCCACTTTGTCATCGTCACACAATTTGGTGATGCTCAAAAGGTTGTTGGCTATAGAAGGCGCGTGCAAGACACCCTCTACTTTTCCAAGCCCAGGTACAGAAACGAAACCCTCCCCAACAACTGGAGCAGTGTCACCGTTTGCAACCTTGACAGATGAGTTAATTTTCTTTAACCTTTTAAAACCTTGACTCATATTAGTAATGTGAGAAGAAGCTCCAGAGTCCAGTAACCATAAGTCAGTGGAGCTATCAGCCCTTGTTGTGGGGGTGAGGGAACAAGTATGCAGTGAATTTCCTTTGCCCCTGCCACGCCCCTTTCCTCCCCCTTTGCTTCTTACTTGATTGGGACCACGTTTAGGGGCTTGATGTTGATGGGGGCAGTCTTTCTTGAGGTGCTCCTCAGAGCCACAGATGAAACATTTAAGCAGAGCATTAATTTGCTCTGAGTTGTGGCGCCCCCTTCTGGCTTGCTGAGTGGTGACTCTAGCGTATTCTCCAGCATTTCTCCTTCTCCGATCTTCTTCGATCAGTCTCCCTGTGAGGTAGGACAGATTTATGTCTTCCCTCTTGACCGCTTCGAGTGAAACAATGAAATTGCTCCAACTCCTGTCTAGAGAAGTAAAAATTATGGAGAGCATGCTCACATCAGACACAGGAAAATCTCTGGAAATCAATTCTGCCCTGAGTGCCTTTAATTTTGCAAGATGTTCAGGCATGCTGGCACCAAACTTCAGTTTGGTTGTATAAAGCTCAGTTGTATATCTGGTGATGGAACCAATGGTATTGCTGTTGAATAAATTGTATAACAGTTTCCAGACCTCAGCAGCTCTGAGACCAGCTGGAATGCTTGGGAACAAGTTATTGTCCAGAGAACTGAGTAGAGCAGAATAAGCCTGCAAGTGTCGCAGCTCTTCTTGACGTCCCCATGGGGGAGGGGGGGTTCCGAACCATTTGTAGAATCCCATTCTTTAAGAGATGTAGCTGTATATCTTTACTCCAACTGCTATAATTCTCCCCATCCAGCTGTAGTTTTTTAAAATCATTTGGCAAATTTGCTGCAGGAATATAGTCCTTATCAGACCCACTTTCAAATTTTTTTGATATGTCCATTGATGTAAAAGGAAGCGGAAAAATGCTTAATTCTGAAATGAGTTCTTCAGTGAATCCTTCAGTGAAAGGGTTCCCTCTAGTGGTCAAGGAGGGAATCCTTTCTTGATTACTTATTGACTCCAGGTGGGCGTGCCCGGGAACCATGTGACCCGGGGGAGGGCGTTGTTCAGGGTTTCTCCCTTCTTCCCATGAGGCATTGGGGGGGCGGAGCCCAGATTTACCAGCCCGGGGTTGTTTGAATGGATCCTCCCGAGAATTAAAACCACATGGATTTTTATCAATGCCTGTTTTGCCCTGAGGAGCCCATTGCTGGTCCTGAAGACCTGAAGAGAAGGTGGGAGGCTTCGGGGGTTGATTGTTGGGAGGCTGCAGGCTGGATTCCCCCCGGCAGTTGGGCCCTGGGGAGAGGATGGGAGGCCTTGGAGGGGGGGTGGGCACCCCGACGTCTGCTTGGCCGCTGTCTTGCTAGCCTCTAAGGCAGTGGCCAGAGCTTGCATTGCTGTCTGGAGAGCCATTGTAACAGTTTTGGCTGGGCAGATCTCATTGCTATCATAGCATTTTAGGCTTTGTGGGGGGGAGAAATCAGGAATATGCATGCTGTCTTGGCTGGAAGCCAGGGATTGCATGTCATTTCTGCTGTACGCCAGGGAGTGCTGGCTATTTTGGTTGGAAGCCAGGGATTGCTGGCTCTCCAGACTTAAAGAAATCAAGTCTTTGTTAGATATAGTGGGGGCCGCCATCTTGTTTCCTGTGCCAGACCACGTGGGCAGAGCCATCTTGTTTCCGCTTGCCCCAGGAAGCTGTAGCTCACAGCTGGGGGGGCGGGTTCGTGCCAAAAACCTTGGGGTCCCGGGGTCACTAAGGGAGGCGGGCGCCATATTTGGGGGCCTCGTGGTCTCTAGGGAGAGGCTCACCAGGGGTTCTAAGGCTTTCTGAGCTGTTCCCTGGGCTGCCCCTCCCTCCTCCTGCATTGCAAGGATCTCTTTAAGCAGCTCTTCACGTTCCTGTGCAGTCAGTTTACTCACGCGGCGTTTGGTCTCAGCCAGGTCCGTCTCTGCAGCATCTGAGCAGCCTTGGACAGTCTGTAATCCTTCTATGCTCTCCTCTGTGGCGTTCAGTTGTAGAGAGGCAAGTGAAGGGGTCCTAGACGCTCTGCTGGATCCTCTGACGGGATGAAGGCCATTTGTGCTTTCATCTGCAGCTGAGGTTGCTTCAGGGACTGAAGTCTTGGATGTAGGCAGGGAGGCTGTCTTCGATCGATGACTCCTGGTCACGATAGTAGAAGTCCTGCCATCTGTTATAAATGGATTGGAGCCGGGTCCTCCAGACATCTTATTGGTTAGTTCCTGGCTGGCTTGGAAGCTTTCCTTTAAACCATGCTCTGACTACCAACTTGTGAGGTGTTCTCACAATGAATCGTTAAAGGAGCTTCCAAGCAAAGGCATCACGCATATTAGTTTTATATATGATAGATCAAAGAGAAAGAAATACTTGGCATGAAAGCATTCATGCCTGCATGTGAGAGAGAAATAAAATAAAACAAAACAAGCTAGGATTACATGACTAAAATAGAGGTTAGGAGTAGAGATAGAACTGGAGACTGGAAAATGGAGAACAAAGAGCAGCCCCTCGTGCAGAGGTATTTATGGGGGGGTCTTGGCCCCTCCTTGACCATAAAACTCTCTCGCCAATGGGGCTGTGGGTCTGGGACCCTTGGCTCATCAGTGGAAGCAAAGAAACCTCTTTGCCTCCATCTGATGACCCTTTTGGGGAACTGCCAATGGCTGGCACTAAACATCTAACATAGATTATTATATGCAGTCCAAATTTCTGTCTCTCCCAATAGTAAAATACTTGTTCAATTACAGTGAGGTGAATCCTTCAGATCACTGATGGAGAATGCATCTCCTTCTAGTCTAGTATTATCAAATATTGTCCATTCATGAAAGCCTATAGTGTTCTTTCCTATTATCTTCTAGTTAATTTCTAAAACATCAGTAGTGAACTCAGAAAAACTCATAAGCATCTACAGAAACCAATCTTCTGGAGCAAAAAAACATTAAAAGGGAATCTACTATATGAATCAGTGTTGGATTTTGACCAAATCTCCAATGATTGGCTGAATCCATCCATTTCTTTTTTAAAAGATGCATAGGTATAGATTAGAACAGAAATGATAGCCTTTACAGGCAAGGGTAATTTTAATCTACAGAAATGAGACATAGCTACAGAAATGAGACATGCTGGCTGAGGAATTCTGGGAGTTGAAGTCTACAACTCATGAAAGGGCCACGTTTGAACACCCGTTACTTAAATAGATTCTGCTGCTACGATAGAATAATATACCTTCCAGTAGTAGCAGAAGTGTACAGTAGGCTTGGAAATTCCATACTAGCCTAGCTGAACCTAACATAGGGCCCCAATGGCCCAGTGGTTAAATTGCAGTATTGCAGGCAAACTCTGCCCACAGTCTGGAGTTCAATCTTGGTAGGGTTGAAAGTTGACTCAGCTTTCCATCCTCCCATGGTCAGTAAAATGAAGGCCCAAACTGTTGGGAGCAATATGCAAAACATTGTAAACCACCCAGAGAGTGCTGTAAAGGGCTATGGGACAGTATATGAGCCTAAATGCTATAGCATTTGCGATGCTATAGGCATGCAAATTGTTAGGGTCCAATTTGCAATCAGATTCCACCACTGAAATAGAGTGAGAGCTGATGATAATCTAATTCAAGCTCCCTGATTTCTGTTTCACACCTGCATTCATGACACATATTGGATCCATAATACCACCCTTAGGTCTACCTTTTCAAGATGTTAAAAATGTCTTGCTGACACCACTTGAGTCCAGCAAAAATACTGCTATGCATCAATAGCTTCCATATGGCAATCACACCCAAACATTATACACATTATGTCCTTAAATAAGCCTATAATTCGTACACTATTTTGTTTAAAAGGAAGATCCTATCTTGAGGAAGAAGACGATAGAACAATGGCTAATGACCCTCTTTTACCGATCTACTATAGAGAATGTCCTCTCGTACTGTATTGTGGTTTGGTATGCTGGTCTGACAGCCGCGGATAGGAAAGTATTACAGAGGGTGGTGAGCACAGCACAAGACATTGTGGGCTGTCCCCTGATACCACAGGATGACATCGCCAGGGCTCGCTGCCTTGGAAGAGTGAGGAAAATTATCAGGGATGACTCACACCCTGGTCGGTATCTCTTTACTCTCCTACCATCGGTGTTGTGATTCAGGGTCAGTCTGTGGGTTCAGCAGTTGGGTCGGATGACTCAGATGAGGGGGAGGAGGGGGGTGTTGAAGAACTTGCTGATGATGGCTTTGAGGCTCCGCAGAGCCCCCAGCCAGGCCCCTCCTACCTGGTGGAGACCCAGACCCAGCTGTGTGAGCCTGACAGTGTGGATGAAGATGACCCACAGCTGGCCCTGTTCAAGGACGCCCGACGCAGGAGGCAGTCAAGTAGGAGCAAGCAGAGGAAGGCTGTGGGACTTCTCGGAAGGAGGCAAAGAGAGGCCACGCCCTGAACTCTTTATAAAGGGAATGTTTGGGGGAGGGCTGGTTTGCTGAAAGCATCCGCTCCGATAGAGTTTCAAAGCTCCGGTATCTTGTTTCATGTTTTGTTTGTTTTTGTAATAAATTTGGCAGACGTATTCCAGCCTTTTGCTGTCTGTAAAGGGGTTGCCTTTTCTGCAAGGCCGGTAGCAGGCTGGTACAGAACAATCGGGTAGGAGATACAGGAGCATAGCCAGCTGTACCAACAGGCTGAAGAACAGCTTTTATCCATGGGCTGTTAGGCTCTTGAACGGGAAATAACTCTTATGTATGACTGACTTGCGAGGCCGGTGTGTTGTGCAATTAGCTCACATGGTGTAATAAGATGGAGGGTTTGTTGTCACCAGGGCTTTTTTTCTCATAGAACGCTCAGAACGGCGTTCCGGAACCTTTTTTTTTTTTTTGCAAAAAACAACAACAACAACCCAGCTCCTTTATTGGTTTTCCTAAGCCTATTGCAGGGCTAGCAATCTTGGCTCTTTTTTATGACTCGTGGACTTCAACTCCCAGAAATCCTGAGCCAGCCATGCTGAGGGGAAAGGGAGAGGTTTCCAAGCTGAGCCATGCTGGATCAGGAATTCTGGGAGTTGAAGTCCTTGAGTCATAAAAGAGCCTGCACTAGAGGAGGACATTAAAATTATTTACAGGATTACTTCTTTAGGAACTAAACTTTTAGAATCTAAAACAGCTAATTCAGAAAAGCCAACGGGAAAGAACCTCACATTTTTCATCTGCTTCTGTCTTTTGGAAGGTAAAATTAGATAACAAAATAATCTATTTCTTATGTTAACATTTCTGCAATGAAATCAAAGGTAACAGGAAAGAAATGAGAAACATTTTTCTCAATGTAATATGTCTAATTTAGCTGATGCTAGAAAAAAATAGTATCTTTTGTACACTCTTGAAAACTATTTTGAATCTAAACAATTCTTAAGAATGAAATATTCTTAATTTGGACTTTACTTTTACTGTTTGGACTGTTGTGTGTTTTGAAAAATAGATTATTTAGAATCTAGTTATGTTGCACTTCAGTCTTTAAATAATTAACCTAGTATATACATAACAATATATGATGTTTTCCCTGGTGAGCTTAACATCAATAACAACATTTATTAAAAAGGCTAAAATAATTTCTGGGGGTATTATCTGTATAGTAAAATTTTGGACAAGCAGTGATCATGTTACATATGTGCATAAGCGTAGTCAGTAGCATATGCCTTTTTAAAAATATCAAACATGCAAAGAAACAAAAATAAGTCCAATATATCTGTATTACATCCAGAAATGCCAACTTTGCAACCAATATTTCTCATCCATAACTATGGCACCCTAAGGATACCTGCATACATGCAAATGTTTCTCTGGGATCAGTAATGCAACAGGGATTGCTTTTTCCTTCCAGTAACATATACCTAAAACCAGTTTATTGCATTTGGCAATTGTATTAAAAAAAATCTCATTCATGTAATTTGAAATCAAGTGAAAAATTGATTTAAATTATTTTATTAAAACAAATTAATGGCAATTCTTTTATAAAAAGTTGCCTCAAACAAAATGAGTTTGACATGCCTGCTCTAGATAGTTGAATGCTCCAAAATAAATTCTAGACCAGGCCTGTACATGCAGCCTACCAAGCACCCTTGGACAGAGCACAGACTTTTTAAAAAATAATAATAAAATCACCACCACTGCCCTGAAAGTCATGTTGCCTAGTGCCTCCATGGCTTACCATGACCACAAGCTCCAACACTGTAGATGCTCCTCTAGTCACCAAATCATTGATTAGCCCACCAGCATTCCTTTGCAGACCACAAAGATTTTTAATTTATCAGTGTGGGCCTTTCCTTTCTACAAGTTAATAATGATAATGATAATGATAATGATGATAAAGATAATGATAATGATAATGATAATGATAATGATAATGATAATGATAATAATATTATTAATAATAATAATAATAATAATAATAATAATAATAATAATAATAATAATAATAAGAAGAAGAAGAAGAAGAAGAAGAAGAAGAAGAAGAAGAAGAAGAAGAAGAAGAAGAAGAAGAAGAAGAAGAAGAAGAAGAAGAAGAAGAAGAAGAAATTGGAAGGGACCTTGGAGGTCATTTAGTCCAACCCCCTGCTCCGGCAGGAAACCCTATACCATTTCAGACAAATGGCTGGCCAGTCTCTTCTTAAAAACTTCCAGTGTTGGAGCATTCACCACTTCTGGAGGCAGGTTGTTCCACTGGTTAGTTGTTCTGTCAGGAAATTTCTCCTTAGTTCTAGGTTGCTTCTCTCCTTGACTAGTTTCCATCCGTTGCTTCTTGTCCTGCTTTCAGGTGCTTTGGAGAATAGCTTGACTCCCTCTTCTTTGTGGCAGCCCCTGAGATATTGGAACACTGCTATCATGTCACCCCTCACCCTTCTCTTCATTAAACTACACAAACCCAATTCCAGCAACCGTTCCCTATATGTTTTAGCCTCCAGTCCCCCAATCATCTTTGTTGCTCTTCTCTGTACTCTTTCTAGAGTCTCAACATCTTTTTTACATCGTGGTGACCAAAACTGGATGCAATATTCCAGGTGTGGCCTTACCAAGGCATTGTAAAGTGGTATTAGTACTTCACGTGATCTTGATTCTATCCCTCTGTTAATGCAGCCTAGCACAGTGTTGGCTTTTTTGGCAGCTGCAGCACACTGCTGGCTCATATTTAAGTGATTGTCCACTAGGACTCCGAGATCTCTCACAGTTACTATTATTGAGCAAGGTACCACCTATACTATACCTGTGCATTTGATTTTTCCTGCCTAAATGTAGAACCTTACTTTTTTTACAATTGAATTTCATTTTGTTAGATAGTGCCCAGTGTTTGAGTCTGTCCAGATCCTCCTGTATCTTAAGCCTATCTTCTGGAGTATTGGCTATTCCTGCCAGCTTGGTGTGGTCTGCAAATTTGATGAGTTCCCCATCTATTCCCTCATCCAAATTGTTAATGAAGATGTTGAAGAGCTGCACAGACCTCTTCTAGATTTTCCTCTTGCCTTTCCGAGTTAACTCCTTGGTCTGTCATTGAGCAAGAATTGACTTTGTAGGGAAGCATATTATCATTTGATGTATATTTAACATATGTTCTACCTTTATTTACCAATTATATAATATTTGTATGCAATCCACATGGCGAGGTTTGGGGAAACTTACAACAGGAAAAATATATTTTTAAAATCATAAGATTAAAACATCGCCTGGCCTGCACCGCCTCCGCTGCCCGCATTGCGCAGCCCCGCCATATAGAGTGGGCTCTGTTGCTCCCACAGCACCAGCTGCGCCGGCTCCAGCCCCAGGGAGGGGAGCCCGCCGCCAACACCCTTCGCACCTGTGACTGCAGCAGCACCGCCCCCCCCCCGCCTCCTGCGCCTGCCAAGATGAGAGTCCCGGCGCCTTTTTTTTTTTAGAAAAAAAGCACTGGTTGTCACTGTGAGTTGTGGGGGGAGGCACAAAGGGAGGCTCAGCCAATTTCAATGTATACATGGTTGTACTTTGACAATAAAGGTTCATTCATTCAAAGGTTCATTCATTCAAAATGCATTTATTTATTTGCCAAGCTATACTGCTGAAACAACAGAGCAGCCCCAACCATTTCTTTATGTTTATGTTTATGTTTATTGGACTTATATACCGCCCTTCTCCCGTAGGACTCAGGGCGGTTCACAAGGTATTTTAAATAACAATACAAATTACAAAAGTTAAGAACAATTAAAATAATTAAATTTAGTCCTTGAATAAAATAAAACCCCTGTTAAACTCCAATTAAAACCCAATTAAAATAAAATTAAAATTAAAATTCTCAGTCCTGGCTGGAAAGCTCAAAGAGCCAGGTCTTCAGGTCCCGGCGGAATGAGCGAAGGTCAGGGGCAGTCCTGAGCTCTATGGGCAGCTGGTTCCAAAGGGCAGGCACACCCACAGAGAAGGCCCTCCCCCTGGGTGTTACCCGCCGGCAATCTTTTGCCGGCAGCACCCTGAGAAGGCCCTCCCTGTGGGAGCGCACAGGACGAAGGGAGCTTGATGCCAGCAGCAGGTGTTCCCTCAAATATCCTGGACCCAAGCCATTTAGGGCTTTATAGGTCATCACCAGCACCTTGAATCTCACCCGGAGGGCAACCGGAAGCCAATGCAGCTTTAACAAAATGTCACCTTGATCTATTCTGAAATGGACAAGCTACTAAAGCTTGGAAGAAAAGCCCATGGGGAAATTATTGAAGAGATATTGGGGGAGAGAAGAAAAAAGAAGAGTATAATGGGAGTTACAAATTTAAATCAATTGTTCTTTGCATTGCTTATTAGCCAAGAATAAAATCTTTTTTAAAAAATCTAACTTTCCTCAGTTGCTTCCTCTCAATCCTAGAAATTGCTGTATGACCGCAATCTCATTCTGATTTAGCAACTGTGTACACCCATGAAAAATAAAGTTAAGGTATGTTTTGATCCAGTTATCAGGAAGAGATACCCAAAGGTTAGGCACAGGCTGATCCTGTAAACAGAAGCACAACACAGTCATTATAGCAATAGCCAAAAGCTTAGAAAGGGGAATGTCTTCACTGATGTTCCTTCCTGAGGCTATCAGCATTTTTCCGCAGCTTAATAATAATAATAATAATAATAATAATAATAATAATAATAATAATAATAATAATAATAATAATTTAATTTCTAGACCGTCCTTCTCCAGAAGGACTCAGGGCGGTGTACAGGGCAATACAATAAAATACAACATACAAAAATTAAAAAAATATTAAATATCACAGCCCAATTCAATACAATTAATACAATAACATTAAAATACCCCTAAACCCATCAGACCAGGCCGGCTTGTTCAAATAAATATGTTTTTAGGTCACGTCGGAAGGAGCGAAGGTCAGGAGCCATCCGGAGCTCCACCGGTAAACGGTTCCACAGGTCTGGCACGCCCACAGAGAACGCCCTCCCCCTGGGGGCTGCCAGTCGACACTCTTTGACCAACGGCACCCTAAGGAGGCCCTCTCTGTGGGAGCGCACTGGACGAAGGGAAGTTGATGCCGGCCGCAGGTGCTCCCGTAAGTAACCCGGACCCATGCCATTTAGGGCTTTATAGGATCCGCCCCCCACACGCACACACATACACAAACACCTGTTGTATGACCAACAAAGCAAAGTCAAGTAACCTAGAAAAGAAGCTGTGAGGCTGGGAGAGCAAGGAAACTGCACAGCAATGTCCATTTTGGCTCTGCTAAATGTTACTTGTTGAACAAATCAAGCCAGAGTAAGTTCACACTCAAAGCACAAATGATCGTGCTCAAATTGTCCTATTTTGGACCCAGCTCTTTGGAGAAGGCTCTGAGGCTGGAAAGGGTGGAAGGAAACTGAAGAAGAGGATGACCAGCAGCAGCATGGATGGACACAGTTATAATGGCAATAAAGGTGCTGTTGGATGACATGAAAGACTAGCTTAGGGACAGATCAATATAGAGAAAATATATCTATGTGGTCTCTAGGAACTGACAATGACCTGATAACATATAATGAAATAATAGACTATAAGAGGTTCCCAGTATGCAAATGTTAGGATTCTTTCCAGACTTTCATACACTTCAAAATTCATTCAGTTACCCTGAAGGATTTTGAAAAGGTAGGAAGGGAATGACTTGGGCTGCAGAAGCTTACTTCTTTCCTCTGACCTGTTCTGGTTGAGCAGTAGAAAGAAAGTCCCAAAATAATAGACTGAGTGAGTATTTGATTGTTTGTGATTCACATTGTGTGCGTGTGTGTTTCCAAGCAGGCAGATATCCATATCATGAACTGGATTAAGTCAGAAAGCAGCAGTAACTCTGAGGTATTAAACAATGTGTTATGCAGCTTATGCATATAGGCCTGTGAGAAGTCAGACACTGTTCTTCAGAAGAAAGTCTGGAGTTTTTCAGGAGCTGGATGAGAGAAAGCTAGGAAATTTCAGTGCCTACTTGTTTTTAATTCCACTGCGGATGAACAGTGGGGTGTATCTAATGATGATTATATTTTTATTATACTCAGTTGCCAATCGTATTTCTTTTACACAATCAAACTGCTTTACAAGGAACTGAATTTTCTGACCAATTCAACTAATTCTTGTTTTCTCAATTTCAATTTTGCAGCAAAGTAGCACTGGATTTCTTCAAAACAAAAACAACTAGCAACACCTGTACACATCATGTGCAAGATAAGAACAGAACACAACAGAATAGATTTATAGGCCAAGTGTGATTAGACACACAAAGAATTTGACACGGTGCAGAATCTCTCAGTGCACATTCAAAAAAAGAGTTAATAATAATCATAATTATGATACCAATAAGGAGGGTAGTAGAAAATATGGGAATAACAACAAGAACCACAACAACTAGGAACTGCTTCCATCCTGCGATGGTATCTGTAATACCATCAAACATCCACATCTGCCTATCCCAGGTCCTTGGTATAAGGACTCAATATGTAGACAAAAATGCCAAATCCAGTCTGAAAATCTGGCTGACTTTCCGATGAATAATAACAACAATAATAATAATGAGGAGGAGGAGGAGGAGGAGGATGGGGTGGTGATGATGATGATGCCATATAGCATAGACATTAGATAGAACTGTGAGAATTAAGTGTTCAGCAGTGACGACGGCATGAGGGTAAACACTGTCCCTCTGTCTAGTTGTTTTGGCATGCAGTGCCCTATAGTGGTGTCTAGAGGTTTATGTCCAGGATGTGAGGGGTCTGCAGCTTTCCTTCTAACCTGCACAATATACATTTCTTCTACGGAAGGCCTATACATTATGGAAAGCTATGTAGCAAAAAGTTTACAGAAAATAGTAAGATCAATAATGGTCTGATTTTCATGCGACCAAACCAGACTGTATATTCCTATTTGCCATAAAGCACAGTTATGCCAATATCTCTGGGTATTCTGGAGCCTATCAGACTGCCTAGCCAATGGCAAGGGATTGTGAAAATTGCAATCCCAGAGGAAATTAAATTGTTAATCCCTGCAGCAAAGTCTCTACTTAATCCCAACAGTTTATACAACAGTTACTTATCATTGTGGGGCACACAGAGACCACAGGGCCAGCTTTTGTTACTTGACATCCTGGGAAGTTGATGCTGTAACTCGGATATGTACTATAACGGCCAAGGTCCAAATCCTCACTCTCTTTCAAAGCTGAGACCTAGTTATTATTTTCAGTTTACAAAACCCAGCAGCTCTCTCTCTCACACACACACATATAAGAGAGGAAGAAAACTAATTCCCCCACCACCAATAATTTATTTTTAAAATGAAAGGATAGTCTTGTCTTGGGAAGGGGCAAAAACAGTATTAGCCATTATACTGTATATGTGCCACAGAAGTTCTATTTATATAGGAAAGTAATTGATGGAACTTTTGGAGGGAGGGATAGCCCTAATAAGCAGGCATATACATAGAATGAAGGCTACTGCTAAGCTTGTAAGCTGCCCTGAGTCTTCGGAGAAGGGCGGGATATCAATGGAATTAAAATAAAAAAAATAAAAAAAAATAAAAGGTTGAGATTTATGGATGGATGTGAAGGGGATAAAATGTGTTAATTTGCTAACCCTTGCTAAAAAAGAGAAGACTTCACCCAAAAGGTGGAAAGGCAGCAGAAATGTACATACTACTGTAAATTAAAGGGACCGACAGGGACCCAAGGAACAGAGTCACCATTCTTTAGGAACTGGGGAAGGGAACAAAAGCGAATGCAAATAAGAGAGAATCTCCCATCCTGAGTGGAATTATACTCACTGTTGTTGAGCATATATCACTTGGTTTGTATCCTTAAGATGAATTGTGACCACTGCAGAGAAAGCAGATCATTATCTACCTCTTCCACCAAACCTTTGAGCAGACTTTTAGGACACAACCCACAATTTGCAACTCTACCAAGCTGAGGACAGCACTCAGCCTCTGAGTGGTATGCTGGAGTTCCCAAAAATAGAGAGAGCAGAGCGAAATCTGAAACAGATTTTTATTTAATATCTTTCCAGTTATTATTATTATTTTTTTTGCAGTTCTCTGGAGATAGGCCCTGACTTTCAACTCCTACTATCTCCTCTAACCTGGTAAAAAGTCCATTGGACCCGAGCACTTGGTAAGAGATTTTATTCTGTTCCTGCAGCAGATGATTGCTAAGGATACAGGAGTACCTAAAGTAAATGCTATAGTTTTTTACTGGTTTGCCTTTTTCCTCTGTCCCCATCTCTCCTGCCTTACATTAAGTTAAGATCCTGGAGTCAGTAGTATCTGCGCTTTGCAAACTCCACTTCTCCTGTACTTTGCAAAGCATCCTTCTACTGATACCTTCAAATGGCAATAAATGTTCTTCATCCTATCTATATAGAGAATATCCCTCTATGATTAGAGAAATGTGTTTTGAAGTGTAGGAAGAAAAGTCTTCATCATGGTTCCATCCAAGCCGGGGATAAACAACATGGCGACTGCTTTAGGTTACAGTTTATTGCAGAGGAAAGCCAGACAGAAAGATGGATCCAGCAGAAAAAGGACTGAACACATGTAGGAAGTGGGTTTTATACCCCCTGAACTCTTTTGTTTGGAGTTATTTCCTGTTTCAGGCTTTGTATTTCCTGTGTCACATATTCTAACCTGAGTCTGGGTGTGCCTTTCTGGTATTCTTGATGGTTGTGGATCAATCCTCTTATGTCCAAAGATCATATCCTGCTTTCCTGAGGCTGGGGTATGTAGATTTTAGGCCTTTGTCTTTCTAAGCTTCTAGCTCCAACCTTCTTGATGGTTTACATTTGCATGACTATAAGAAACTGGTTTTCTGCTTGGGGGAAGGAGACCTGGGCTATTAAGAAAACTGGGCATGCTTTTCTGGTTCTTCAATATCTTTTTAGGAAATATATTTTTCTGCCCTTTTAATATTTCCTTCTCTGGGGAGCTGACTTCCCCCAGAAGAAAGAAGGCAGAAGAACATGTATTGTATTTAGAAAATGTAAGTAGTTGCCCATCTTACATACAATAACCATGTGCCTGAGATATTTACTGATAAGCTACAAGAAAACTTGATAAGCCAGAATGCAATAACCTGGTGTAAGAGCAAACTGGTAAGAGAATTTCATTTCTGTCCCTAGATTTTAAATACATGGATTATTTCATCCCATAAAATGGATGTTTCCATCTCCTCCTCCTTAATGCAGTCATCTCTAGTGAACTCCCATCCCACAAGGCTCTCCAGAGGATGGAGGGAATCTATGGGAACCCCATGAAGAGCAATGGAGCAAGAAAATTGCTAGACTAGAGAACCTCACAAGACGCACAAAATCCCTCCTTGCTTCAGGCAATTAACTCCCTCCATCCCAGCATGGTTTATAGATCCCCTCAGACCTCTGGAGAGACTCGGGAGGAAGGAGAAGTAAGAGGGAAGAGGAGAGGCAAGGAAAGCTCTGTAAGCTTGAAGAGCATCAGTCTTCACCCTAAAACTGAAGTCATTCCTACAGCACAATACATATCATACAAGAAAACTGGATCATAATAATAATACCATCACACATTTGTGGGGGTAATCTTTGTGACGCTCTTGCTGTTTAACAAAAACAGTCCTCTCTTTTTTCCCAATTTTCATACTAGATCTTTAATTTCCAAATATTTACACCAGAAAGAAAAGGTTCCATCTATGACATTTATTTGAGGAACAAAGTATTTCCAATTATCAGCCAACATTGAGATAATGAAGCTCAAAAAATGTGAATAGATTTATAACAGTATGTGGTATTTAAGAGCTCTGGGGACTCTGTTAATAACAAGCCGTCCATCATAGCTTAACGAGGCAAATAGCCATGGGTCGGCTGAGGACCATTCCACAGCATAGACACTGTCTTCATGTTCTTCGTAGGTAGCTATTATGCTATCCTGAAGTGGCTCTTTAATCCTAAAATTCAAAAGAGAAAAAAGGGCAGGGAAGAGAAAAGCAAATGATTGAAGCAATTCTGATTTATCAGGTGTTGGAAAATGTCATGCTCCTACTCAAATGTGCTGTTAAAATGTGATGGAGAATGGAGCCAAAGAATTATCCAAGAAAATGAGATACAAACAAGCAAATGAAGGATTTTAAAATGGACCAGTGTCCCTGCCACCCGTAGATCCTTTCATTATGTTTAACAACAAAATCTGTGTTAGTGAAGATTTGGGGGAGAAGATCCATTCACAAGCTTTCTCCAATCCAGCCTTTTAATTCAGAGGAAATTATGCATTAAAATGGTCATCCAAGAGCATATTGCAAACGGAAGTCGATAACTGCATTCCTTGCACACAAAGCTTCACAATAGTGTCAGATGCTTAGCACTGAAAACTATCAGTAAAATTTATCAGAACATAGTAGCCATGCTGTAGATAAAAACCGGGAACTGAATGTAAGTATGAGAAAAGAGGGAGGGGGGTGGTGGTTGTTCCTGAAAATTGTATGTGTTTTACTCACTTATTGACTCTGGCCAGCTGGCCAACCACAAAAAGATAAATAGAAAAAAAAATTAAAAAACCAAAGAGACAAACAAGCACAGGGGTGAGATTTTCTTATCCTGTCAGCCACCTCCAGGAGTGAGTATCTCCTCCCCCACCCCACTTGGGGTCCCAAGCTAACTGCAAACTTGTCAAAGCCAAGTTTTAATGTCCTTCTGGAAAGCCAAAAGGATAGGAGCAGTTCTCACCTCCAGTGATAGAATGTTCCAGAAGATTGGGGCCACAGCAGAAAAGGCTCTTCTCCTTGACCCCACCTACTGGTATTTCTTAGCAGACAGGGTCCATAACAGGAGTCTTGGACCAGATGGGGAAAACAAGTCCCATTGAGATGAGATGGCTCCTCAGATACCCTGAATTATGCCATGAAGTACTTTAAAGGTAATGACCAAAACTTTGAATTGGACCCTGATGCAAACAAAATCTATTTTGTTTTTACCATAACCTTCCCCCCCCTGCAAATTTCCTTTTGAAATTGATAAATGAGGCTTGTAGGAAAACTGGCGATGTCCCCACCACTTTTTGAAAAAAAAATGTTGTTCAGTGTAACACATGTCATTGTCAGAGGACACTAATATCCTTTATTTAATTAGGTTAAGTTAATGAGGGTTTAATAAACAAGCATGGACTGTTTATTAATTACAACCTTTTCTTCATGCCAGGGTTTGCATGGAGGAGGGGTGTTCTAGTAACATTAATCATGGGAGATGGGTATGCTAAAGGGTGATAAGAGAAGCTACTTTTTCTTCCTTTTGGAATTTTTAATTGTCTTAAGTTATTTTGTCCTCTGTTGAATTACCCTTTGCGGATTAAAGTAAACTGGCAAAATACAGAATGCCTACTGTCCACTTGCTTCTAAAAAGCATGGACCACGCAAAGATGTATTTTAGGAAGATAGAGTACTTGTTTGCAAAATGCTGACAGAGTTGCCTTTGTGATCTTCAAAGTTAACTCTAATTACTGCTAATACCATTAGTACTATGCTTGCCAGTAATACTAGTTCAAATTGTTAAGGGAACTTTTACTTGTGGTGGCTTTCGTTCATCTCACCTCAAAATCCCCTTTATGAGCAACATGCATTATTCAGTGGGGTTACTATTTCACTTTATCTGTTTAGGTGTGCAATTAAATGTTTCGCTGTCAAGGAAAGGAGATAAGGATAATTTACCGGGTACACAGAAATATCTTCAGGCAAAAAAAAAAGTGTGCGTGTTCCTACATGCATGTATAAGCCATCTCCCCAATGTATTGGGAAGTATTTTTATTCATAATTTAATATGTTGCCTTCCTTGAGAATTTTTATTAGTATTGTAGGAAGGAGAGAAAACACTATGTTGCATATAATTCCCCATCCCCAAATGGGTGGAGTATTGCATGATCAAAACTATGTAATTTAAGGCCTATGACAATCAACTGCTTTATATTTATTTATAAAGCGCCCTGGTGGCACAGTAGTTAGAATGCAGTATTGCAGGCTAAATCTGCTGACTGCCTGCAGTTCAATCCTGACTGACTCAAGGTTGACTCAGCCTTCCATCCTTCCGAGGTCGGTAAAATGAGGACCCAGATTGTTGGGGGCTATATACTGATTTTGTAAACCACCTAGAGAGGGCTGTAAAGCGCTGTGAAGTGATATATAAGTCTACATGCTAATTGCTAAGGGCCATTTTTTTACCTCTTTTGTATGAACAATAAGCAGCCTTCACTATCTTTAACTAAAAACATCAGCCAAAAAATGATGATTCTGACATACAGCTTAAAGATGAACGTGAAGCACCATGCGCTCTTGAAAATTGAAAATTCTCATGTTGTTTGCATATAGTAATGGAGTTTTGGGTTACCATGGCATCTCCAATTACAAGTCATAGTCAAGACACCTTTCTGCCCCAAACCTTTATTACTAGAAATCACCAAACTAACCTTCAAATTGCTCGCCTTAAAGTTAAACAGAAAATAGACTTTTCCAGACAAATGGTTAACAGTGTACAAAAGCGATACTCAGATGCCAGCCCGAGGGACAAACAGAACTGTGAAATGAACTTTGCAGATGCCCTGTCTCTGTAGCTGCAGGCAAAAAGTGACCAACATCAGCATTTTGGCAGCAAACAGTGGAATCTTTCCAAGCAAAGATTGTGAAACAAAAAAAATGTGAACAAACTTTTCTTAAAGCAAGCTCATTATCATGTTTTAACCTTTTCTGTAGTTTGGAAAAAGAATGGACTCTCACTAAGAAGTCACAACAGTCCACTCAAGCAGTAGAAAGAAACATTACAGGCTTAATGTACTTTCATGAGAAGCTGCTACTTATTGAGGTATTTAATAATACTCTGAACCAATTAAACTATATTTAGATGGCAGATGCCAGATGGATCAATCCTCCCTATCTTTATTAAGCATCTTAATTCTACCATCCATCTCACTCAGAGAACCATAATCTATAAGGCATATTTTACATGTGTCTTCTAAGAAGACTTCAAGAGCCTTGTTGGAGCAGCACCAAGAAAATTCAAACAGGTTGTAGGGCATCCAGTTCAATTCAACAGTTCAGTCCAAATTGTTGGTTTTATTGGGAGACACCATTCAATTAAGAAATTCAACTGAACTGTCTTCAAACTGAATCTTCATATCAAATTTCTGCACAGCCTTACTGTTTAAGTATTCCTGTATCAGACAAGGAACCCCCAACAGACATAATAGAAACCCAAGTGACCTATTTTGAGATCCTAGAAGGTTATTCATAAACTAGTGTTTTGGAACTGGGGGCCAGGAAGGAAGAGAAGATGAGATATAAACCATGAGTAGCACAGGGATTAGAATGCAGTATTGCAGGCTAGCTCTGCTCACAGCCAAGAAGTTTGATCCTGGCCAGCTCAAGGTTGTCTCAGCCTTCCATCCTTTGCAGGTTGATAAAATGGGGATCCAGATTGTTGGGGGCAATATGCTGACATTGTAAACTCCTCAAAGAGTGGTGTAAAGCACTATGGAGCAATATATACTATAAGTATACATGCTATTGCTACTGCTATCATATCTAACACACATTAGTAACCAGTACCAACATCATATCATCCTGTTTCATATTAGATGATTCTCTCTTCTGTCCATTACGCAAATGACTAATTTTCGGAGCGCGACCCCAAGGTCATAAGGGGGGGGGAACCTCTCTACCCTCTTTTTCTATATTGTGAATAAAAGTTTACATCTCCTATCATCATCTAAATCCCACCTTATCATTTCCATATGGGAGAGCGTGCTCATCCCTTAATCAACTGGTTGTGCAACAAATTAGCAGTTCAGCAGACAGCAAATAAGGCTGATGTGCACATTCAGAAATTAGGACTAGGACACCACAGTAAGTGCACAAAGAAACACCATCTTTTATATCTCAAATTTCCATATAAACAAATCCAAATAATATTAAAAGACTTAAGATTTAGTGGGCATAATAGAAATTTAGTGGGATCAAGAGGATTAATGAAACAAATCTACCTCTGGAGACAAATGCTAGAGAAAGGATAATAAGGGTGCTGTCATCTATTTAGCATATCTGTGATTTGCCTTAATTCATCTTTTAATTTTTTAAAAGAGCTCCAGGAAAGTGTTGATCCAGTTATGGAGGAGCAATGAAAATAAAATTGGGAATTCCAGTGTGATCACACCTGGAATACTGTATGGTATTTTTGGAAATAATACTGTAAAGAAGGCGAATCAGTACAATAGTTTTTGTTTCATTTCCACTATATTTTGAGTCCTCCTTGCTGACCGGTTATGCCAATTCAGATCCAATGAGTGGCTGGATCCACACAATATGTGCAGCATCTCTTTCTTTAGCTCTCGTTCACACAACCCATAACAATAATTTTTAAACCAGAATGGCTGGGGTTGTCATACTGAACCCAAATCAAGTATGTTTACATCATGGCTTGGGACCATATATGTATTCAGCCACTGTCTATGCAACTTCCATTACTCATTTAGAATGCACCACAGTTGCCCTTTTCTTGATCATTCCTCCAGGTTCTAGAGTTCATTTTTAGCTTTTCATGGTTTACTTGGACTTTTACCAATTAAGTGTTTATGAGATGTTCACAAGTGACCTGTCTTGTAATCCTCTATTAATAAAAGAACAATAAAACAACTATACAATTTTTAACTAGTAAAATACCATTGTCTGGAATTAATTTTGATCTTAATTTGCTATGTATTTAATGTTTAATTGTGTATCTATTGACCTCTTTAGCTCTTTATATTTTTTCCCCAACCTTTATAAATAACTCAAGATGATGAACATACCTAATACTTCTTCCTTGCCCTATTTTTCCCACAACAATCACCCTGCTGGGCTGAGAGAAAGTGACTGGCGCATGGTTACCAAGCTGGCTTTCGTGTTTAAGTAGGATTAGAACTTAGAATCTACTTGCTTCTAGCCTGGTGCCCTTAACCACTAGGCCAAGCTGCTCTCTTTATACTGTAATGTTAGGATGTTTCTTCTTGGTTGCTTCTATCACCCACTCTTCAAATTTAGAATCCTTATGCAGTCCTGGATTACTCAGTGAGCTTTGCTTATTCAAGCTCTTTCTATGATGACAACGGTAACGTTTTTGCTTAAGTGGGAAGTTAGGCTACTGAAGTCTTATGGAGGTTGACTGTGATCTATAAAGTGAAGTTCCTGTCACTCTTCAACCCACAGGAAAAAGTGGCTAGAAATTGATAGATTTTTCATTCTTTCTGTGAGGATGGGCAAGACAGCGATTTATTCATCCTCTGACTTTAAAGGATGATTACATGGTTGACTCTTTTGAAGCGTATGGCCCTAAATAAACATTCAGAAAGTCTCCTGAACTTTCAGTATCAAAATCCTTTCTGCAGCCTGAAAGGTTCTATATTTGGGAATCATGACACCCAGATCTATTCATCTAAAATTATTGCCCTTGCTGTTATAAAATATTTAGAGAAATTTGAGATGAAATGAATTGTGCTCTTTGTACCTGATACACATAGATGCAGAAATGTTATTTGGGGACTCACATCCAATTCTCTCACTGGCAAAATATGATTGACAAGAGTCCTGAAGGATATGGTGTGAATGCATACAAAAAGAGATTTCTTATAGTTCTCGTTATTCATCTTATCACTTCTCAAATGTTATATTTAGACAACACAAGTGGAATCTGTAATAGGTAATTGCAGATTGGAGTTTTCAGGGTTCCAGCCTACCACATCTTTCAGGACATTTGATTGACTAGCAATAGCAATAGCACTTAGACTTATATACCGCTTCACAGTGGTTTACAGCCCTCTCTAAGCAGTTTAGAGTCAGCCTATTGCCCCCAACGAACTGGGTCTTCTTTTTACTGACCTTGGAAGGACGGAAGGCTGAGTCAACCTTGAGTCGGTAAGAATTGAACTGCCAAATTGCAGGTAGTCGGCAGTCAGCAGAAGTAGCCTGCAGTACTGCATTCTAATCATTGCGTCACAACGGCTCTTAATGCCGTTGTCCTTTGATTTATCTGGGTCTAGTGAGAATAAAATGTGGAAAGCTGTAACAAGTGGATAGGTATAGTGCAGAATCCAATATAGGATGTGGATATTGTAATACAGCAATCCCCCATCTTTGTGGCCTGGTGGCCCATCTGGGAGAGGAGAGGAAAACCGGGCCACACGAGCGGCGGGCTGGTGTTCATACGTGTGGAGCTCCACTTCCATAAGTGGAGCTGGGCATGCATGTGCACCGGCCTGCCTTTCGTTTGAGTGGAACTGTGTGCACACTGGCCCACCGCTCGTGTGAATCGAGCCATACGCGTGTATCCGCCAGCCTGCTTCTCATGCAAGTGGAGCTGCACACGTGCATGTGAGCTGGCCCACCTTTCACATGGCCTGGTTCCAAATAGGCCACGTCCCAGTAGTGGGCCACGGCTTTGGGGTTGGGGACCCCTGTTGTAGTAGATCCCAGTTAATTAAAAATGCAGAAGAAATTAGAAATGTTTATATGGGTAGAGGAATCTAGAAAGGATAAGCAAATGACAATTTTTCAAGCAACTCTTAAACTTAAAGCTGTACAAATTTAAACTATGTGGTTCAATGTTATAAGGAGACGAGGAGACAAAAACCAGGAAATCATTCTGGGGGAAACCAAAAACTTCCCCCTCCTGTTTTATGTATGAACATATGGAAGACTTTTTTTTAAACTTCCATGAATTTTGGATCCAAGTCCATGTGATCTTGTGGCCTCAACGTGTCTGATATAAAGACCAATCATTAAAAATATGAGAAGTGCCAGTTCCATTTCCTTACAAAAGTTTTCAAATATATTGATCTACTTACCAATAAGGTACATACATAAATATCCTAAAATTAGTAGAGAAGATTCCCATTAACCAAGAACTTACAGACATCTTTAGTGAGTTTATTAAAAGCAGATAGATTCTTACTTGTCATCTTGTTGACGGTCTTCTTGATCACTAAATTCATCATCATCTACCAAGTGTCCAAAAGGCTCAGAAGAAATTGATACCATGTTGGAAAGAATGACTCTGCTATCACTGCTGCCAGTAAGTACTAACTGGTCATGGGAATGATTATAACGCACATTCCAAACCCTAAAAAAAAAAAGATGATTATGAAGATCAGTCCCTAGAGTGGTTCCTGTTGCATGTTGTTATTAAATGTGTTGGAGACATCTCAAGCTACCAAAGTTCATATTGTGAACAATAATCAATGACTGTAAGAAAACAATTATCTGCTAAGAAGCAAGTTGACTGCGTCATTCAAATCTAGATAGTACATAATGGGTTAAATCCAGAATACCTGAAAGTGGAATATCGCACATATGCCACCAGAGAAGCTAATAAGGTACCATCACTAAGTTTATTTTCAGGGGTTTTCAGTTAATTTGCAAGGCTTTTTATTTCTTTTACTCTGAGCATAAAATTTAATAAGTCATTAGCTTTAGAGCTTATGTTCCAAAACAATGTAAATATAATTTAAGACTCAAAAACTCATGTAAACTTTGGTTGTCTCATCTCCACATCCCCCAGAAATTGAGTCTTATTCAAATATCTTAACCATTACACTACAGTGAACAGTGGGATATTTATTTATGAAAGAACTATGTTGGATTCAACTTAATACATGCTACCAGGCTGAAGAAGAGGACACTTCTTTTGGCTAGACCAGGAGTAGGCAACCTTGGCTCTTTTATGACTCGTGGACTTCAACTCCCAGAATTCCTGAGCCAGCCATGCTGAGGGAAAAGGGAGAGGTTTCCAAGCTGAGTCATGCTGGCTCAGGAATTCTGGGAGTTGAAGTCCACGAGTCATAAAAGAGCCAAGGTTGCCTACCTCTGGGCTAGACAGCATGTCACAAGACTATCAGAGTATCTTTCCTGAGAGCATGAATAAGCCCCTAGGATCCTGCTACAAACTACTTTCCATTTGGGTTTCTAAAGCTAATTTTTTGAGCCGGGCGGGGGGACCCCTAGCCACTACCTGAACTTCCCAAACCCACCAAAACAGTTTAAAAGACAGTCCATGAGTGTCTTCAAACCTGCCAATCTCAGTAAAGGGAAGGGATACAACCAAGTGAGCAAATGACTTGTTTTATTGTATTTTTAAAAACAACATAACTGAGGCAGAAACAAATCGACTAAGCTCTCAACTGGAACTAGTGGTCTAGTTTCTTTCCATTTGAATTGGTATGTGGACCTGGTGTGGAACTGCCTAGACTTAGGCCTGCAAGTGGTTTAGTACCTGGTCTTCATGCCATTTCCTTTAAGGCAGAAATGTTAATATTCTTAAACTAAAATCCATAAAAATACTGTATTTCCAATGTTTGCATGAATGTATAAGAAATATGCAACATTTTCCCTGAAGTAAAGCAAAATATAAATATAAGTAATATTTATAAATTTAGTGTAATACAAACATAAAATACTTGTAAATATTTTATTAAATCAATCCAAATGATCCCCAGACGCTTACAGTGAGCAGTAAAAGAGTCCATTAAGAGGACTCTTTTAGCATTATTGTGTTTTTAACTTTACATATCATGTCAATGTCTTCAGATGTTCTGCACCTGTTAATAAAGTAATAATCTATGAATAGGTAAAGATGTTAAGAAGCTGCATCTTGTAAGTGACTGCAAAGTTCAGGACTGTTTTCCCACATATATTGTTACCAAAAAGAATTGTGAAACATGAACATTATATCTCTTGACAATACAAAAGTCTTTCAACAGAAGGAAATAACTTATTATAACTTATTATAAACACATATTAAAAGTATTTCTCGGTATGGGCAATATCTTCCTAGTAAGCATTTGTTAGCTTTCAAAATGTTTATTTTGTTCTTCTGTTTATTAATAGACTGATTCTTAGAGACTGCCTGATCAAGTCACTGCAGGATTTTTGGCAAGTTTTTTTTCCAGAAGTTAGAGCCTTGGTGGAGCAGTGGGCTAATGCCTCCTTAAGTAACACCAGCTGCCCGCAATTAGTGCAGGTTCGCATCCCACCAGGCTCAAGGTTGACTCAGCCTTCCATCCTTCTGAGGTAGGTAAAATGAGGACCCAGATTGTTGGGGGCAATAAGCTGACTTTGTAATAATGCCGCTTGGGGGCCCCTGAAAGCCCTAATAAGCAGGCATATACATAGAATGAAGGCTATTGCTAAGCACATTGGTTTGTGCTTAAATTGTAAGCCGCCCTGAGTCTTCGGAGAAGGGCGGGATATAAATGGGATTAAAATAAATAAATAAATAAATAAAATAAAATTTGCCATTGCCTCCATCCTAAGGCTCAGAGAGAGTGACTGGCCGAAAGTAACCCAGCTGGCTTTGTGCCTAAGATGGGACTAAAACTCACAGTTTCCCGGTTTCTAGCCTGATGCCTTAATTGTTATGCCAAACAGGCTCTTGAAAACTTTTAAAGTGTATAAGCTACATCAAATATTTGCTGTGCTGACAAAAAGATGAAGATCTGTAATCCAAGATGAGCCTCCCTGACAGTTTTGGAGAACAGGACCATAAAAATGGAATCTTAGAAAACTGCCAAATAAATTCACTTTACCAGTGGGAATGTTCTTCTAGTGTCTTCACTGCCTCGTTGACATTTCTGGTGTCCCAGAATTTCACCTTGCAGTCATCTCCACAACTAGCCAAATAGTACTGTTTGTTGGGATTAAAATCTAGGTCCCGCACCAGCTGTCCATGAGCATTTTCTATACAATATATTTGGCTGTAGGAGAAACAAAAAATTATTCATCAAGAATAAATACATCTATACTGAATGCTAGGTAGGCTACTAATATAAAAAAAAGAGGGATGGGGACATGTTTGCCCTGCAAATTTATCTATGTCCATTTAAGGAATGATCATTAAGGAATGATTTGCTGCATCTGTTCTGGTGGCAAGAACTTAGCACTACTGCTTCACTCCTTTAAAACTACTGTCTGAACTGAATGTCTGGAAAAAGATCAGTTATTGTGAGCAAACAATCTGGGACCTCCCATTATATGAATGCAGAACTTCTGACACCTATACACACACCACTGTATCCATCACTCTTCTCTGTATTGCTATAGGGCAGCAGGTAGAGGGAAATAGCTATTCATTAGTTCCTCATCTTTATCATACTGGCAGCATCCCCAGGAACTTGTTTCCATGCCAAAGTCCATCTCCCATGTAGGAAAATGGGGGACAGGGAACTAATGAGTAGACCGAGATCGCCATATGTGCATTGTCACAGTGCCAATGATGAAATTCAGATGTGCATCACAGTAGATTTGCAGCAGGTTGGATGCTGGTTACAGAAACCTCTTGCTGGCATTGACTCAAAGTGAACATGCCGTTTCATTCTCACTTTATTGCGAATTTGGTTCATTCTTATGGCACCCACCAACAGAAGCAACCGTCAGTTTAAAAATGAGTATCTTGAAGTAGCATGGGACAAGTAACACAAAAAAAAAATCTACAGGGTGTGTGTCATAAATGTGAGGGGGGGAGGGAGAGGGAAGATTATAAGCTGTTATTACAATAATTCACTCTTGGGAAACAATATCAACACTGGGAGCTATTTTAGAAAAAGATACCAAATATTTACGGGGTTTTTTGCCTGCAATTTCTAATAGTAAAAAGAGAAAATATTGGATGTTTTCATAAGTAACTTTTTAAGAAATCGGTATAATCGATTCTCATTGTTCATAGAAACAGGTAGTCTTCGGCTTATGACCACAATGAAAATTCTGGTCCACTGATAAGGAAGGTGGTTGTTAAGTGAGGTGAACCCGATTTTACCACCTTTTGGGGGGGGGGCAGTGATTAAGCCAATCACTGATTTGCTAAGCAAATCCAGCTTCTTTCTATGATCCTGCTTCTCAGAGGTTAAGTGGGAAAGTCACAAGTGGCAGCTGCATGGGACTCTGCAACCCCGTGAATACATGCCGGTCGCCAAACTCCTGAATTTTGATTACGTGACCATGGGGGTTGCTGCAACGGTCAAAAGTGTGAGGACAGGTCACAAGAAGTCACTTTTTTTCAGCACTGGCATAACTTTGAATGGTGGCTAAAGGAATGGTTGTAAGTCGAGGACTACAACTGCAGTTATATGCCATAAAGTCGCCACAAACCCTGAATTAAGAGAATACTGAGGCAAAAAGGATACTCGCTTTCAGCATGGCAGCTGCAACAAGAAGAGCGTCACCCTTTTCATGCTCAGCTGGGACCTGAGCATGACTCCAACTTTTCCCTGCCCAGCACCTGTCTGTGAATGACTGTGAAAGCACCACAACTATTGATATAGGGAGGTCACGATTAAATTTTAGCAAATTGGCGAATTCGCAGATATGGAATAATGGAATAATGAGGACTGACTATATTTTTAAGGAGGAAAGAGAAGCTAAAGAAAGTGATAGGGAAAATCACCAGCATACTCATTGGTCCCTTTTCAAGAACTCATATCCCATCCATTCTTTGCGGGTTCTTGCTGAAGAATTTCAAATCAAATCTCTCCTCTGTCACAAAGAGGAATCTTATTTGTTTATTTTAATTTATTTATTTTTAAATGAAGCTTCAGACCTTTTAAAACTGTAAGCCCAAGGGCAAGAGCTATCATGTTTTTATTGTTCTCTAAGCTACCATTAGAGCTTTTCAGAATGAAGGGGAAGAGGGAGAAGGGAGCTTAAACACCTTTAGCAAATAGGTATTGCATAACCTCTTCCCCAAATCATGTTAAAACATGTAATTAATATCACTCTGAGTTTGGTCCTTTTATATACATCCCAGACTATACATAAAGTTTCAGCCTGGAGGCAAAATTGAAGTAGAAGAGACAATTGTTCCCTTCTGTAGATACACTCCAGGTCAAATCATTTGTCTCTACAAAAATCCATGCCACGCAAGGTCATGTCTGATTATTTCATGATATATTAAGTATAGATGGTTTCACTCAGAAGTCTCAAAAATATTGTGTCTGTTTTCTGTATAATCTGGAAAACGTCCAGAATGAAAATGTAAGTATATAAGAATACATGTACGTATGAGGGAGATTTAAGGAGGGCTAAATATTGCATGTGTGTGCACAAAACAAGAGATAGATAGATCTTTCTTTGCATTTAAAATTAAAATTCCAGACAAGAGACCATGGACACTACTTTTTCCAGAATGGATTGATCCTATTATCATTGAAATAATAGTTGGGGGAGAAAAATCAGAATAATTTTAATGCCCTCATTCATAAGCGACAGCTCAACTACAGGGTCATTGTAGTATCCCGAAGCTACTTCCCAATTACCTCATTTATTTCTCTATCTGGTTCAGAAGTAGCACAATGGGACCTACCGTATATAGCTTTTCAAAGGCTACATTCCAAAACAAGAGTGAAGAGTTCAGGAATTTCCAGAGACTGAAACGGAAGCCTCAGGCTTAGGCCATTCATTTTGCAGTATTGCATAAAAGCCAATAGAAAAAAGAAATCACATTTTTTTAACCAATCCACTCTGGTGGGACAAACTCTGAAAACCTTTAAAAGGCTGATGGGCCAATTGAAGTCTGCGGAGTACATTGGCAAGGAAAAGCTGCCTGTAGGAGAACACTTAAATATAAACCTAAACCATGGCTTAACAGGGATGTCTGGCTATAAAACGCAATGCTTCATTCTCCAATTCCATCATTCTATCCATCTGGAAGTGAGAATGAACCTTTGCTTCAGTATATCCCATGGTGACTGAAGTTTTGCTTCAGTGTAGCCTATGGTGACTTAAGTGATACGATGACCTGCCTCTTGCAAAGCCTAGAGCATAGGTCTGCAACCTGCAGCTCTGGAGCCGCATGCGGCTCTTTCAGCTGTCTCCTGCGGCTCCCAGTCCTCTGCCATGTGCAGTCCAAAAAAAAAAAGTGGGACTAAAAAAGTTCAACCAATCAATTCAAATATGCAGGGTAGGTGCATATCTCGCCTTGGCTCCACTCTCCAGTCAAACCCTGTTCTGCACATGCGCACACATTTTTTGCGGCTCCCAGTTTTTCCTTTTGTGAGGGAACCGGTTCCGAGTGGCTCTTTCACTGTTTCAGGTTGCTGACCCCTGGCCTAGAGGCTGTTGATACTGAAACCTGGGAAGACAGAATGGCTCTGTGTTTAAGGGTCTTGGTCCACAGAAAACTGCCATCTTTAGTCTTGGATGGGTGGCACTGCCCCAGATGGGTGGCACTGCAACTGAGAGACTTGTAATCTGGAAGTTCTCCTGGACTCGTGACCCCTGCTCAAGGGAGCAAATAGTAGTCATGGCCAGGAGGGCCTTTGCTCAACTGTGGTTTGCGTGCTGATTATGTCCTTTCCTGGACCAACAATTCCTGTTCACAATTACCCATGTTCTATTCACCTCCCATTCTGACTACTGCAAAGCTTTCTACATGGGGCTGCCCTTGAAAAGTATCCAGAATCAATTGGTTCAAAATGCTGTGGCCCACATGATTTTGTACAGGTTTAGATATGCATTGGCTGCCAATTTGGTTTCAGGTCCAATTCAAATGGCTAGTTGTCACCTCAAAGCCCTACGTGGCTTTGGATCAAGTTATTTCAAGGACCACCTTTTCCCATCCCCCAGAGTGGGGTTATGCAAAGAATGCTATGGGTCCCCTCCATCTGGCGGGACTAAGAAGAAGGGCCTTTCCATGGTAGTTCCTTCCCTGTAGAACATCATCCCTGCAGAGATAAGGTTGGTCCCTACTTTGACACTCTTTCGCATGACCCTAAAGACATGGTTCTGCCAATGGGTCTGGGGATTCCAGAATGATATGGAGCCCATCAAGTCAGGTGGTGTAGTCACCGGGATGGGGGTTATTGCTTTTTGTAGTTTTTGTATTGGGATTTTATCCTTGCAAGCCACTCGGAATCATTTAAATAAATAAATCCCTGGTTTATTGTTACGTGCAGATCAGGAATTACAATGCTAACATGTTCATTTATTTATATTCAGGACTGACCTCGGTCACATTATCAGTATGAATTCTCAGGCCTACAACAGCCTCGAGAAGGAATACAGCAGCACTCTTCAAATGTTTGAAAGGTGATCACATGGAAGAACAGAAAAAACACTATTCTTTTTCATTTCAGGATGCAAAACATGGAATTTACTCATTTAGTGCACAATAAGGCTGATTCCCATGAATGTTAGAAAAAAAAAACCAACTTCCAGCTCAACAATGGAAGCAGTTAGTCAAAGAGGAGGTGGGCTCCTTTCCACTGAGCAGAGGCTAGTTTAAACCTCTGGTTTTAATTGGATTCTTGCACTGAGAAGGAGTGAATTCTGTCGAGTTCCAGTTCTATGATTTTAGGATTCTAACAACATGCAAATCTAATCAAGCGAACCACAATAAAATTAATTAATTTTTTTAAAACCCAAGCAATTAACCACAGAAACCAATTAAAAGCAGTGGAGGCTAAAATATCAGCAAAAGATAATCTAAAAATACATACACTACATATTTGGATTGGAAAATTGGCCTACTCTAGTTTATTCTATGGTATATAGGACTATTGTTGAAGGCTGCCCTGCAAATTTAGAAGGGATTGGAGTAACCTGATATTGTCACATAATTCTAGTATTTCAGGAGTTGGAGGGCATTCTCTTCTGCAACAACTGGCATTATATATTATTTATTTTATTATTCATGATATATTATTATTATTATTATTCAGATTACTTTTATGTACTGGTGGAATCACCTTGACTGAAGCGGTAGGTAGGTAGGTAGGTAGATAGATGATAGATGGATGGATGGACAGACAAATAGACAGAAAGGCAGGCAGGCAGACAGACAGATTTGGCAGATTTGGTTGCCAATTTATTTCCAGGTGCAATTCAAGGTACTGATAATAACCTTTAAAATTCTACATATTCTTCTAAATAAAATTTGTTTGACAAAGTTGTACCAGTGAAGTATGGTGGGAAAGACTGCTAGAGTATTTCTTCTTTAGAAACAGTTATATTCCCCCCCACACCAAAAAATAAAAATAAAAATAAAATTAGCATCTTTATTTTTAAGATTTAGAAAGTTTGCTAAATCAGCATCCAGAATTGAGGAGGTCAATTAATATTGAGCTAATGTGTGTGTGTCTTTTATTGCTGTTATTGTTGTTAAATATGTTTAATAATTTATACACCTCTGTGTGGGCATGTGTCCGTATGTGTGCATATATCTACAGCCACAGATATGTGGTCTTTTTGTTTCACATATATTATTTGGCATGTAGCTTTTGTAAGCCATTTAGGTTTGCTTGAATGAAGCGCTGCAAAACAGTACGAATAAATACATGAATAACAGAAGCTTCAGAGCATGGAACAGTCTGGAGACTAAAACAGAATTCATCTTCTGGGGCAGATGGGGAAAACATGGCTGAAAGGCCTCTGCTTCCAAGTAGCTCCATCCAGCATAGGAGAATGAACACCTTAGACTCTAGGAAAGCCATCTCTTGCACAAGCTCTTCTCAAGATCTTGTGGCCCAAGACATGGAAGGATAAAAGTAAGTCCAGTCAATTGCTAAACAAGCTGTCAACAAAGCCAGGGGTGGGAGAGAGAATGCACAAGATAAGAAGATGTCATGGACCGGCTAACAATTTTGTTTAATAATGACCCACCACACACATGACATTGCTATGCATGCTTTTATAGAAAACGAAAAGGGAGAGTGACTGAAAAACACAAAGCACTTTAAACATGCATTTTTAACATTTCCTAATTGAACTGATGGGGGCGGGTGTTCTATCAAGAAGCATAATTGGAAACAATGGAAATATAGTCCTCCTCCCCACGAGAATGCAGGAGGCATAAAACTGAATTTAAAGGCATCTCCCCTTTAAGGCAGGAGAAGTTATTACAAGACATCCGTCTTCCAAGGCTAGTGATAAATTACTGTGTGCTAAGGGGATAAGCTGTATCTTAAAAAAGCTGGCACAGACTTCTGTTGTCATGGCAACAGATGTGCACAACATCACTCCTCTGCTTATCAAAATTACAACTCGACCAGGAAAGGAGTCCTATATTTCTTATACTGAAGTATTAGCTTTGCTAGCATTCAAAATTGTGATATGTTGCAACCCCAACCTTAAATAAATGTGTACCGAAAACAGAATTGAAATGCCAGGTGTGTTATCTTATTATACCATCAAAATCAAATAGAAACTGAAGGGGTGTTTTTCCTTTATTTAAAAAAAAAGGGGGGGGGGAAGCAGAACTTTTAAAAATGGAAACAGGACATCGGAGTCAGCCAATGTTTCAATCCCGATCCAAGACGTAAGTCTGTTCTGAACTGTATCAACTGACTTCAAATGACATTTTATAAAATACTCGCTCAGGGTAATCTATTTCATTTTATCTAATGGGAGATTTATTCATTTACTTCAGCCAGAGAGGAAGGTGGGCGCATCTCATTAGATGTAAGGATAAGGAGAACATATGACAGGTTAGTTATTAAAGCAATGTCAGGTGAAAATGTGGCAGGTTAGCTGTTACAGCTCTGCCAGGCGTGCAAGATAGAAGAGCTACTACAGTACTATCATTACTGCTGCCCCAGGAGGACCATGCCAGAGACATCAGGGTAACCTGTTTGGTTGGTGTTTTGTTTCAAGGACATAAAGAACCATGCTTCTTACTTCATAGTTCGTATATCCCATCCTCGAATGGCTGTGTCATTGGCTGTGGCAATCTGGGTACAGTTGTGATGAGGGCTCCATTTTCCCGATGTAAACTTCAGCTGTCCTTTTCCTTCCAATGTCACTGAATTTGACAACTGTGCATCGAAAACAACCCAAATCAGCATCTTTAATACAAGGTTGATCCCAGTGATAACAATAACAGCAACAAGAGGTAATAACAAGCAGAGCAACTTGAATCTAAAAATCACAGCATTATTCTTATGTTGGATTACATTGCCAGTCTAAAATTCCCCACTAACTTCACACAAGCTGTGCATTTGCCTGTTTGGTACAATTACCCTCATGTATGCATACTCTGAAGGACTGTGCTAGAAATACTACTCTATTTTTTATTTTTTTTGTTAAGTACTGCAGGACTAAGAAGTGGGGAAAAAAAAGGTCTGACAATTATGCTTTAAGCATAACAAATTTGGTCCAACATTTGGTCATATTGTTTTTAAAAATATCAACTAGTCAAAGATTAGATGTGGACTAACTTATGTTCCTTCTCAATGGCGAACCTATTTAAACTGTGGAAATGAGAATTGGGCTTCCATCAGTGTGCAGAGAGAAAAGCAGATGTCCCTAAATGATTTTTTAGCAGAATCTGTTTTGTGGGGTCAAAAAGCTTCCACACAAAACATTTCAACACTTCTTTGTGTTTTCTCTCTCCAAAGTGAGAAATTACACATGCTCAGGGCATAGCTCAAACTACTTCCTTAACAGAGCATTTTTTGATGTCAATGATAAGCCTGAATTATGAAATATAACTAGCTCATTATATTCATTAGACAAAATATTACAGGTAGTAACAATTATCTACAATGGAGCCAAACACTGGGAGCTTGATTATTGAATTACTTTTAATCTAAGGCTTGCCAGCACCTGAACCGCCAGTATTTTTTTTACAGAATATGAGAATATGGAATTATAAATCTATATACTTGTTTCTTCCAACAGATTTACCTAGGCACCTGGCCTTCCGGGTAATGTATGTGTACACCCATACAAGAGTTGGTTTATATATGATTTTGCCATATTTAGAATGCTTTAGGCATCCACAGTCTACCTTAGTCACATTACTAATTCCTGCCAAATATACTTCTTAATATTGAACAATATTCTCCATTCCTACTCTTTAACATTTCATAGTATCATTCAAAATAGTGTGCAGGCAGTTCTGTGTGCATATCCAAGGACTATATAGCTTTCTTTAGGCACATTCAAAGAAACACACAAAATCAAAAATTCAGGAAGGTGAGTGTTATATCTTTTCATTCAGGAACGATCACAACTGATAGTTTAGGACTATCACACGTAAACATAGCAAACACTGGTCAGGGAATGCAAGATTCTGATTGTAGTACAAGTAGTCCTCAACTTACAACCACAACTGAGCCCAAAATTTCTGTTGTTAAGTGAGTTTTGCTGCATTTTACGACTTTTCTTGCCATAGTTATTAAGTGAATCACTGCAGTTTATTAGTAATTTGGTTGTTAAGTGAATCTGGCTTACCCACTGACTTTGCTTCTCAGAAGGTTGCAAAAGGGGATCACGTGACCTTGGGACACAGCAAATGGTCATAAGTATAAACCAGTTGCCAAGCGTCTGAATTTTTTTCACACGATCATGGGGGATGCTGCAAAGGTTGTAACTGTGAAAAATGGTCATAAGTCACTTTTTCAGTGTCGTTATAATTTTGAACAGTCAGTAAATGAACTGTTGTAAGTTGAGGGCTATCTGTACTTTGGACATGACTAATATATTATCACAAACCATGATGCTTCGTGGCACCTTAAATAAAACATTATTTCTTAATCTCTTTCCTCAGCTCTTCAATCTCCCCATCCCCCATCATTATACAAGTATTCAGTCCTACGGTGGATTTCATATCCATAAAGAAGGAAGACCGAAGTATAACCATAAAATGAGAGCTACAGGAAGGGAAGATGTTCTCCAGCTTCTACAAGACACAAAAATCTACAATAATACAGAACAAATGTCGGACTGGTACAATATGGCTCAGTGGACTCTAACAGCTTAATATACAACAAAGCAAAAATTCAATTCAAAATTCAATCAACGTATTTTGAAAATCAAAAATCAACCCAGATTGTTGGGGGCAATTAAGCTGACTTTGTAATAATGCCGCTTGGGGTGTGTGTGAAAGCCCTAATAAGCAGGCATATACATAGAATGAAGGCTACTGCTAAGCTTGTAAGCCGCCCTGAGTCTTCGGAGAAGGGCGGGATATAAATGGAATTAAAATAAATAAATAAATAAATAAAATACTGAGGTGGCTGAAGTTTAAATATTCAGGTTGTAATGCTTTGTGCGTATAAAGCACAGTGAAATTCCACTGAAAACCCAGAATTTGGTGTTGGACTGAACACTGCTAGATAGAATCAGGAATTCCTTCATTTTGTGCCAAGGAAAGAAATCTGATTTTTCACTGATTTTCTCTTCACTTTTGCTCATTTCACCATTCCTTGCTGCAGCAAAGCCCAAATTGTTATAAACGTTCCTTAACCTTCATGAGAGATTTGTAATGAGACACAGTGGAAACACAGCTTTAGGAAATTCATTGTGTGAGGGGATCTTGGTCATGGATGTTAGGATCCAAACTATTATTCTACATCCTGAACATCAGTCACAGTTTTATAATTTCCTTTAAAAATGTTTGTGTCTGTGTCAATGAACAACCCTTGGGTGACACTTTATACCTGGAGATAGGAAGAGCATAATAGAATCTCAAAACACAGAGAGCATATCTACTGTACAGACTTTATTATCCATCTTCATAATTAGCAAACCATCAATTATGCAAAACAGCCAAATGTATGGAAATAATCTTAATTTGCATAACCAGTTAAGCACAGAAGCCAGCTTTCCAGGGCACCAAAGCTGGAGCAAACCCTTTCTCTCTTTTTTCTCCCTTTAGTGCATAATACACACAGTCTTTCTTCACTTACAGAGAAATTGCCCAGGCAACTGTAAATGAAGTGAACAATGAGTTAATTTGAATCTTTTAATTTGAAGGAACTGCGCAGCTAATGAAAGCATGTGCCAGTGATCAATTTCTGTTACTGAATTCAAGCAGAGTACATGTCAGAGCCAAAGAGCTTGAGGTTCAGTGAAAAATTCTCTTCCTATTAAGCACTATGGCTTATGACATACTGGAGAACATTCCAAAGGTAATACTTATATTTGATACAGATTGGAATTAAGGAGAAATATGGTAACTTTGAGATTATGAGGGAAAAAACCCTGCCTGGGATAGCAAAAGCCTAATTAACATTCAAAGAACCTTAAACCAAGACAAGGCAAAGGGAGCCTGAGGGATTGGGAGGAAGGACAGGAAACGCATGTCTATAACATTCTGACATTTCAATCAGACAAGAATGTTGATCACTGCCTGCAAACAGATTTTACCCTAGAAAGGGAATTGGCCAACAGTTGGCAAGGGAGACAGGGAGTAACCAATGGAAGAAGCTCAAGTAATACTGGCAATCACTAGAAAGGAGCTAAGATAGCTTTCTGGATGACCAACAAGCAGTGTGAAAGGCTTCTACTCACAAGAAAAACCTTTGCATCTATGATTGTTCCATTGCTGTTAGGAACAAGGTGCAGCTTTTCAACAATAAAAACCAAAAACAGAGTCTCACAATTTTTAAAACTATTTATCACTCTTCTGGCAGACCTGAACTAATACACGGCAGTGCTTATAATGTCTAAAAGTGTTAGCAATCTACTTTATAGCAAAAACATTCAGATAGGCAAATACGTCAAATATTATGCTCCATGTCAATGGGATACACTCCTTACCACAGCCTTGGTTGAACTTTGTTGCAAATCCCATAGAAGGAGGTGATTATCAGCCAGCGAAATCAACTTTTTCCCATCTCCCATTGGTTCCCATGCAACCCTATAAGCACAAAATGCAGCAATGTAACTCAGATAGTTAAAAATATTCCCATGTTACTTCTGGCACACCTTTAACCTAAGAAGGCATTAAGTAATCCTATTCTTTTGTTATTATTCTGTACAGCAAGAACATGAATATGTTGTCATATATAAGTTAGCAGAATAAAGTTGAAAAAGTATTTTAAAAGGGTTTTTTTTTGAAAAAAATATATTTATTTATGATATCATCAAGTTAAACTTGAACACCTTTAAATTACATTTATATACCATATAACTAAAGGTAATACTTATCCGGTTCTCCACCTAACTCCATTTTAATGTCACAGCAATAACTTTATGCAACAGATTTGGGAGAGCCTAAATTCACTCAGTACAAAAGAGGACCTGACTCATTCTAACCATTGTGGCTTTGCAAAAAAGCCAGTCATCTCAAAGTTGATTTTTATTCTTAATATCTTATTTGTCCCTACTAAGTTCAGACTTGGACTGCTGAATGAAATTGATTTCCCTCTGTGTATCAGGTCACCAAATGCTGAGGAGGAGAAAAGCTCCTGGTGATAGAGGTCCATTGTCTAGATCTCATTTGAAGAAAATTGTTGGTCATATTCATTAATACTATCTGGTGTTCAGTCAATAGGCCATTGTTAGATTGGATTATCACAGTTCAGATTTATATTCACAATTCTTACACCAGTGTCTCTTGAAAAATGCTCATTGAGGTTAAGCAATGGAACAAAACCCAAATTAGGAAAAGATGTTAAACATGCCTATTTAGATCAGATTTTTCTGGATTTTCTTGTAGGCAAAAAGTCATATCTGAATGGTAGGCTGGGGACTATAAGTGAAAAGATAGATGGAGTTATTCTGCTCTATGACCATAATAAAGACTTGCTTTGATTTAATTTGATTAGATGGAGCTAACATAAAAACTAAATTGGATTTAATTTACATTGCATTCCAATTTCATCTTGAAGGGGCGATGGGAGACATATTCAAAGTTTCTAAGATCTATAAGTGGCCCCAAGGTCTCAGTAGATGCTTCCTGACTGAAGTAAACAACCATCTGTTTTAAAGGGTCAGGAGTTTGGAGAATCCTCATTTGGGAAGATGCTTTAAAAATTGTGAAACCCTTTTGAACGTTCAATATTTCTGCATAACTATGACCTAAAATATGATCTGTTCTCCACACAAATCTTAAAAGTAGATAAAGAGAACCCAATGAAGCAAATTAATTATCAGAGTTATTTACCGGTATTTATTGAGGAAAATGATCCAAAGCTAAATATTTTGTGTGGCAAAAGTAGCTTTGCAGCTTTGCTTTCAGCTACTGGTGTGCCCCACTTGGGCAGTAAGAACTGTGATTAAATGTTTCTGATAATTTTGATCAGTTCTGCATGTCAGTTTGGATGAATTTTAGCCCGTTTCTCCTTACGCAACAGCTTCAACTCAAGCTTATTGGTGAGCTTCCTTGTGGGAACTGTCCACTTCATGTCCTTCCACAACATTTGTACAGGATTAAGGTCAGGACTTAGAAGCTGACCATTCCAAAATGTTAACTTTCTTCTGTTTCTAACTTTCTTTGGTCCTGTTACTTGTCTATTTTGGGTCGCTGACTTATTGCATTACACACTTTTTCTTGAGCTTCAGGTTCATGAATAGATACCCTGGCATTTTCCTGTAGAATTTGATGCTACAATTCCAAACTTATTGTTCCATCAAGAATGACACGCCATCCTAGTCCAGAGGTAGCAAAGCAGGTTCAAACTATGATACTGCCACCACCATGTTTCACAGATGGCATAACATTCTTATGCTAGAAAGCACTGTCTGACTTTCACCAAACATGACACTTTTCATTCAAGCCAAAAACATCTATTTCACCTGTCCCTAAAAGACTCTTCGAATAGCCTTCTGGTTTATCCATGTGGGGTTTTTTTTGCAAACCGACAGGCAGCAATGTGTTGTGGGTTTTTTTGAGGAATAGTGGCTTTCTCCTTGAAACCCTAACAAGCATATCATTTTTGTTCAATGTTCACCTGGTGTCATGAATACTGACACCTGTCAATACAAGGAAGATGTTAGTTCCTTAGATATTAGTCTGGAGTTCTTTGAGAATTCTCAGAGTATTTACACACCTTGTTCTTAGTGTGATCTTGATTAGCTGACCATTCCTGGGGAGGATAACAATGATATTGAATTGTTTCCATTTGTACATGATCTGCCAGACAATGGTGGGAGTCCAAATTCTTTGGAAAAAGCTTTGTAAACTTTTCTAGCATCAGCAACTGTTTTCAGAGGTCTTCAGAAATCTCCTGTGTTCTAGCCATGAAGCCCTCCCACCTATCTGTGCTTTGAAGATCAGACTTTGATAGCGAATGCCCAGAATTCTATTTTTGAAATGAAGCAGGACATCTCACATTCAGACCTAATTATCATCCCCTTAACTGAAACACCTGACTCTAATTTCTCCTTCAAATGAACTGAGAATCTTAAGAAATTCACATACTTTTCTGACACAAAAATATGTAGCTTTGAATCATTTTTCTCAATAAATAAATGAACCAATATAATGCTTTTGATTCATTTGTTTAACTGGTTTATGTAGTTTGAGGACTTATGTGGAGAACAGAGGACATTTTAGGCCATATTTATGCAGAAATATTAAACATTCAGAAGGGTTCACACATTTTTAAGCATTGCTATATTCAGTGCTTTTTTTGTAAAAGAAAAAGGTGCCAGAACTCACACATGTCATACAACCCGCCTTGCCTACCCTACAAGGTTCCATCCAAAAAAGGTGCCGGAACTCCGTTCTGAGCGTTCTATGAGAAAAAAAGCCCTGGCTATATTAGTATTCATTAACTGTTTAACAAGTTTTGATGAAATGAAAGACACAGAATATCAGTTTGGATGAAGGGAAGAGAAATACTTTTGTTTCAAACTGAAGGCAGAATTGATCTGGAATCATCACTGGCTTGAGAAAAAGAAAAGAAAACTCCCCCAGGCATCTGGAAACATATAAACAAAAAGTTCACCCAAGTATTATTAGCAAATTAAAACCGACTATCAGGGATTTCTCTCTATTTTCCACTTAATGTTAGAAAGCATTTTCGAAAGCCATTTTACAAGGCAAATTTTACTGACTTTTATTCTGATTAGGATAAATGAACACTACTTTTAAAATCTTAAAAAAGTGAGTGAAAGTGATTCCAATTTTAAAATGTTCACAGGGTTTTCAGGGGAACGTGCTTCGAATCTGATGGAGAATACTAATGATAAATAAATAAAATTCAAGCAACACACCCGATTAGAAAGATCTAAGGATACTCAATATGTTCTTGTGAAATTATCATTTCTTTCATTTATTTTATTAGATCATTCTTTTTCATATATGATTTTTTTTAGGATTTTATGAAAATGAAGGCCACTGTTTCTTGTTATAAAACAAAAAATAACTCCCTTGCTTTGCAGCTCGAGTGCTCTTACGTAATATGAAAGCATAACAGTGAAGACTGAAAATCTGGTAATATATACTTTGATGTGCTGCATGGCAAACTAGAATTTTGTCTGCATGGAAGGAAACTCTCTCAACAGGTTATTTATTCTATGTTTTGTTTACATTACATCAGAGGTGGGCTCTCAGGCTTGTCAGATATTGCTGAATTATGGCTCCCAGCAGTTCCAGTTGGCCATGGCCATACATGAGGAGGGTAGCAATTAAAATTCATCAACTTCTGAAGGATCACCTGAGAATTTTACCGTAATTTTCACCAAGTTCCTTGGTCTTAAAATGAGGATTTGCAAAAATTTTAGATGTTCATTAATATGGTGATTAATATTTAAAAACATATGACCTTTCCACAAATACTGGGGGGGGGGAGTTAAGAAGCTAAGAGTTTCCACATTCTCAGTGCCATTTTCTTTTTTTACAAGACTCCAAATGGCAAGAAATTGGCATAAAAAGTACCAGAGAAAAAGCTTACAGTCTTTTCAATTTTGGATCGAGCTCTGTTATTCTCAAAGGAATGCAATATTTGAAAGAATAAATTTATAAGACTCTGTTTACAGTTTTTCCAATAAACTAAGGTCATGCATCCTGTAGTTTAGTGCAATATGGGAAGACATTGAGCAAGTGACTTCTTTATTCAGCACACATTGCACATTAGAAACATATTAGTCCATCTGTACATTATGTTCTTAGAAAAGACTATGGAAATGGCATGAGTCCTCCCCATTTTGCTTATACATTTACTTGGTGCATGATTCATTTATAAATGCATGCAAGCTATTTTAACTCTCTCCTTAGTTCTGTCACTAGTAAAAGCTAATACATAAATTCTTATGCTTTAAGCTGTAAACAGCGTTTTGGCTGGTTGGCTGACTGGTGGGCGGGTGGATGGGCAGGGCTGGGATAGATAGATAGATAGATAGATAGATAGATAGATAGATAGATAGATAGATAGATAGATAGATAGATAGATATGTATTTCTATGTATGCATGTATATGTTTTTCAGGAACACATTTTTTCAAAAGTGGGTGTGGGTGTGTATTTAGATAAATAAATAATTGTTAGGAAATAAACCATAGCGGACCTTACTTGTTAGTAAAACTTGAACAGATTGCTCAAAAAATATTTTACAATTATATGCCCCTATGCACACATATAGAAAAATGAAACACTGGAAGCATAACTGAGTTTTTTCTGCTTGACTGGAAACCAAATAATCTCATAACATCAGAGAATCTTAATTTTCAGTCTTCACTGTGAAAGACTTCAGTTTCTAAGACAGCGTTTGATGAATGTATAGCTCTGAATAACCAGTCTTGCCCATAATAGTTTTTTTAGCGCTTTGGAGAAAAACCTATATTCAGATAAAATATAAAATATATAATCCAGCCTTTTTGTTTTTCTTGACGTTCTTCTGAATCGAAGTTCTGGCCCTTCCCTACCAGTGCAGCAGGACATTCTTGTCCTTCTCATGTCTCTAATGAAGTCAGATGGATTTCTACTTGATTGTGCCGTTAAGTTTGAAAGCAAAAGAGCCACCAAAACTACTTATTTCCCCTTGTTCACAGAAATATGCCATACAACTGCTTTGTTTTGGACATCAGATGAACAAGGTAGTCACGGACGTTTTTTAAAATCTGTAAAGTAGGGACAAGAGAGGGAAAAAGTCAGAAGATAAAAAAGATAGAAAGGATCTGAATGAAGCATCCACTTCAAAAAGGCCTAATCAGGAATAAAATGAAGAATGGGAGAAAGGAAAAAATCCAAGGGTAATGATGTTAAATTAATCCAAGACAAAACAGCTTATCCTGAGTCTGAAGATAAAATAAATTTTTAAACATGGCACTGCAAGAAATTGCTCCCCCTCACTACCACTAGGGGGCATGAAATGTTTCAAGGTTCAAGTTATTAAACAACTAGAAGATACCAGCCATATTGGAAGAACTAAAAACTGCAGATGGGTGGTTGTCAGAGAAAAATAAAACAAACAAACTAGGTCGTTTGTGTCAGCCAGAGAACTGGCAATGTTCAAACACAACTGCTATAGTGACAAAGCATTGGCTGTTTGTATGTATTTACAACCCTTATAATTAGCTCAGATATAGGCCATATTCACTAAGCTACCATACCTACTAGACCATTTGATTAGCTGTCTTATAGCTGAGTTGCATCCTTGAGTCAAATCAAGACTGCTGACAACTGCATTCACCAAGTCAAAATAAAATCTTCAACATGCAATCACAATGTTGAGATAGGGCAAAATTAGTAACATCTCATAGGATGTTTCTTAATTTCTTCAGGGTAGTGAATGGCAACCCCTTGATGGAACCAGACTTATTCTAAACTGGTTTCAGAGTCATACATGACACAGTCAGATTTTATATCTAGTTTGCCAAATGAGTATTAGAAAATATCTTTTTAAAACTTTGAATTAGTGTGAATACAAGGCTTCCTCAATTGACCAACCCACTCCCCCAAACAAATCTCAAAATATGATATGCCAATTCCTTCCACACAAGTTTTATTATAAACACTATACTATCTATGACTGATTTTAGGTCCAAATCATTCGATTTTGTTTGATATACAAAATCCAATATAAATGAGGCCTACTGTTCTGTACCAGCCTGCTACCGGCCCTGCAGAAAAGGCAGGGACAAACCCTTTTACAAGAAGGCAAGAGGCTGGAATTACGCCTGCCAAATTTATTGCTACAAAAACAAATAGAACAAGACACGAACCAAGAAACAGGAGCTTTTCAAGCGGTTGCCTTCAGCAAACCAGCCCTCCCACGCATTCCCCCTTAAATACAGTTCAGGGCGTGGCTTCTCTCTGCCTCCTTCCGAGGAGCCCCATTGCCTTCCTCTGTTTACTCCTGATTGACTGCCTCCTGCGTCGGGCGTCTTTGAACAGGGCCAGCTGTGGGTCATCTTCATCCACGCTGTCAGGCTCACACAGCTGAGTCTGCGTCGTGACCAGATGAGAGGGGCCTGGCTGAGGGCGCTCATCAAGCTGTCCAATCCCCTCAGCAAGCTCTTCAACACCCCCCTCCTCCTCCTCCTCCTCTGAGTCGTCCGACCCAACTGCCGAACCCACAGGCTGACCTTGAATAACAACACCTACAGTGTGAAATGCTCCTGTTAAGAGTCACAAGCAACTACTGTATGCTTTCCCCACCCACCCCCAAAATACCCCTTTGATTTCCTTTGATTTCCACTCACCCTCTGTTCCCCCGTCATGACTCCTGAAAATACTTATTTCTAAAGTTATTTTGTACTTCACTGAGCCATGGGATTTTCCTGAGCCTTCTATCAGTAACCTCTTTTGCAGTTTTGGTTACATGCTTAGCAAAAGAGTACTGTGTGGCATTAAATGTCATTTAACCAGAGTTAATGCAGGAGCCATGATCTGGTGGATATCATTATAAGGAAGACTACTTTCCTTTAAGAATTCTCAAAAGAACTGGCAGGACCCTGATACTATTATGCAGACAAGGAAATCAGAAGTCCTGTATCTGCTTATGAACTAATCAGGAAAGAAATCTAGCCGCTTTTGCCAATTCTAGAAGTTAAGTTAATTAAATAAATGGTGACGTGCCACTTTACTGCTTACAGTTGGAGTGGTCGAATACCACTACTATTCTCTAGTGGATGACTGATCAAATCTTGCTGGATTATTTAAAACTTACAAAAAATGATGGAGTAATGGAACATTAGAAAGAACAGGTAACATTTTTTCCCCTATTCATAATCCCTGAACACAAGATACTCAAGATCTTCTAATACAGATGATTTATGCATAAACTCAAAAGTGGAAAGAAAGAGGACTGAAATTTAACAATAGATCACTGGATAACTTTCATGACATTGGCTAGAGCTTCTGACTTGTTACAAAGTGATATTAATTTAAAAAAGGTAGGTTATCCTAGGTTTGGTGCTAAAAACACTCCTAGACTCAGAGATACTTTGATCTTAATTCTATACGTATATTTTTAACTTGTAAGCCACCCGGAGACCTATAGGTATAATAAACAATAGCAGTAGTACTTAGAATTATATACTGTTTCACAGTGCTTCACAGCCCTCTCTAAGCGGTTTCCAGAATCAGCATATTGCCCTCAACAATCTGGGTCCTCATTTTACTGACTTCGGAAGGATGGAAGGCTGAATCAACCTTGAACTGGTCAGGATCGAACTCCTGGCAGTGGAATACAGAGTTAGCCTGTAATATTGCATTCTAACCATTGCACCACCACGGTTCTTATAACAAATACAAACATAATATCCTGAAGATCCTCATCAACACCTTAACTTTAAAAATTTTAAAGGATCTTTGAGTGCTGCCTCAACGCCTTAAGGAATGCATTGAAAATACTTCCAGGGCCAATATTTTCCAAAGTGGAATGACATTTGCTTCTCAGGTGCCTTTTATAAAAAAAAAAGTGCAAATGCATATTATTTTATTGCCTATTGCCAAACATTGTTTCCAACGTGTCAATACAGTAAGGACACTTTTTTGATTCTCAAGAGAATTTGGTTTATTTGAATATAAATGCTCAAACCTTATAAAATTTATTTATTTATTTATTTATTTATTTATTTAATTGGATTTGTATACCGCCCTATTCCCGTAGGACTCAGGGCGGTTTACAGGGCAGTTAAAACCATGAATACAAAAAATTAAAAACAATTAAAGCAATTAAATTAAATTCAAGCCCCAAGAGTAAATCTAAAACCCAGTTAAATTAACAACCCCACAGTCTGTGTATGTGTGTATGTCTCTGCGCGTACACACACGTACACACACCTAGATGTAAATGTAGCCTACCTATGCAATAGGGACCTGTAGCTATTAGGATCTGAACTAGTAAATAATTCCAGTTTTGACATGGCATGCTTGCTGCACTTGTCCGTCAAAAGGCAGGGTCTGGCTCGGCAGTGGAAAGAAATGCCTTGCAACCCCTCTTCCCTGTTGCTTTTAAATTAGTACACTGATGGAGCTATGTAGATAAAAGCAAGAATTTATAGCCCAGCTGGGTGGAGGAGGGCTGTGTAGCGGAGAGATGCGAGAGAGGGTCTGGGGACTATTTCTTGGAGTCTGGAGCTGGCTGGAGTGACACATGGAACTTTCTTATCAAGAGAGCCAGAAAGGGCTTTTCTTTGAGCTGCAGTGCTAGAAGCCAAACAGCTAAGACCCGGAGGGAAAGACTGGCCAGCTGAAGCCTTTCTTGAAGCTATAGCAGCCGGAGCAGGTGCTGATAAAGCAGTGGGAAGACCAGAATAACCTAAAGGGAGATGAAGTGGCAGACCCAGGGCAGTTCAGTGGCAGCAAGCCGTTGAAGAACCCTGTCAAGAGACCGAGCGCGGAGGCCAGAAGCAGTTCAGCAGTGAGACACAGGAAGAGTCCTGCTATTGTTAGGTGAGGCCACTGAAAAGACCTTGCGAAATCCTTGTAGGGGACGTGTAGCTCATCAAAAGGCTGCTGCAGTAGTGACCCACTGAAGGATCCGATTGGAAGGGCCCACCCTTGAGGCTACTTCAGTCGGTGATTCGCCAAAGAGGCCCATGGCAGAGAGAGAGGCAGAGAGTGGCTACCAGCTGTTAAATATGCTAACCCTGGCTTCCCATGATCTGAGAGATTAGTGTGGAAAACCCTAGCCAGAAAACAAACAAACCAGGGTATTGTCAACATTAGGTCCACAGGACCAGTTATGTCAGCAAGTGCTTGGCCAACACAAGGAGAGGACTCAAGATTACATGATTATTCAGCAGGACGTTGAGAGGTGTTGCGCACAATAACTTTGTTTCATAAAATGTATAGCATCCAAAAAGCTGACAAAAGTATTCCAAGCCTAGATTTTCATGATCCAGAACACGGGCATAAACAAAATGGATTTGGTCCCATGTGTTTGGGGTCCATGTGACTTCTGCTGCAGCTTTTTAAAGGAAAGGAAGCTATAATCGTTGAAATTTAAAGTACACATTTTGTATAGATACAAGTTTAAATGAATGAAACTGTAAGTGAGTGAAACCATATAGTTCCACCTATTTCAATTATCACTGAATTTCCTGGAAACAACTATCTCTTAAAATGCAGGAACAGGGATCAATCAATCTGTAGTAAAGAATTTAAATAATATTGAGCCTAGCTAAATCAAATGGGGAAAGGCAGAGTGATTCTGGCATATTATGTCAGGTAAAACATTTCCATCCATATCTCAGATTCAACTGCTCAACTAGACAATCAGAACATACAGAGCAGGGGTGTCAAACTCAATTTCATTGAGGGCCGCATCAGCATTGCGGTTGCCCTCAAGGGGCCGGGTGGGTAGGGCCAGGGTGGGCGTGGCCTGCTGGGTGGGCGTGGCTAGAGTGCGTATGCCCTACTGGGTGGGCGTGGCCAGCTCTACATTGTTCGCATCAAGGGTGCCTATGGGGGCCTGGGCAGGAGTGGGACAGATCTGAGGGTCTCTGGCAGGAGGAGGGTCTCTGGGCCAGGGCCAAGGCAGTGGGAGCCGTTCCCTCCCTGTTTCCAGGATGGCTTCGCGGGCCACATGAAACCACTTCGCGGGCCGGATCTGGCCCCCGGGCCTTGTGTTTGACATGTCTGATACAGAGAGAAATTAAGTCATCTCCAGTATATGGGACTCCTCATGATTTCCTTATCTGTATCAGTATACAAGTAGCACAAAGAAGAGCCATTTCACTAGATAACAACAGGAGAAAAATAGGAAAAGCCTTAATTGATAACCATCAGCTATACATGACTATGTGTCATTGATAGAAAACTATTTCTTTGTTTTGTTAAAAAAGTACAGCATAAAATAAAGGAAAAATTTCAAGGAACCCCAGTTACGAGATGGAGAAGGTAGCACAAGTGAGGGGAAGCAACCAGAAAAATGGATTCAGACTTTTCTAAGTGAGATTCCATCCAGCAACTAAGCTATTATTATTATATTAGCTGTGTGTAACACAAAATATACACGTTCAAATGCACAGCACGGTAGAATTAATGAATTATCCAAAAACAGTTAAACAGTGTATTAAATATTTGAAGGACTATTGCTTTTACTTCCTGATCCTGTCTAGGATAACAATAAAGAAACCATAATGTAAGGCATGTATATATTTCAATGTACAAAGTTCAGATTTAACAGAAACCGTCTGCCCTTCATTCTTTTTTCCTTGGGAGTATAAAATATGCAGAGTCCTACCCGGCCATATTGCCATGGGCTGTGTTGTCAAGGTGACAGAGTAGCTCCAGGATTTGAGCATTGCTTGATGAATCATCAGGGGATTCATGATTGCCTGATTCCAATTCCTTCGGCATCCTCCAAACAGCCGCACATGTCATGACTTTACTGTCTGAAGCTAAGGAACAGAGGATAATGTCAACAGATCACAGTAGGGGGAGGCAAGGGAGGGGGATTTCTGGGAGAGAGAGCCCTAGCATTTTTGCAATCAAAAGCAAGGCACTGCTCATCGGCCATGTAAAAACATTTTTAAAGAGTCCTACAGAACTTCATTCTAACAATAGAGCACATAGAAGAAGAAGAAGAAGAAAAACCCCCACAATAGCTGAGCCAAGCCAGCAAGCTGCATAAATAGCCGAGGTGACAGCAGGCGATACAAGTCATTGGAAGGACTTTCCCCAACATTGCTTTCTGTACGGCTATTTCAATTAATACCGGAGAGTACAGCGATTTGCTGAGATTACCATTTTTCTGCTTAATAACACAGGCATAATTTTAAGGTCTCCATCTCTGGCTTTCCTGGGTCATCTTTAATTTGCATGGGTAGCTTCTGAACCATGTCTTTTGCAGAGAGCTAGATTTTTAGCTCAGTACTTTTATATTCTGCTCCCCCTCCCCAAATTCAATTCCTTCCAGATAAAATTCAAAAAAAAAACCCTACACAGAGATCTCCTGAGCTTTCCAAACTCAAGGCTATTGCTAACTTGTGGCCGGTCATAAAATACCATTCATCAGAAGGCAGATAGATGAGGTTCCTCTTCAAAGATTTCTGCACCCCGTCCTTCCCCACCCCCAGGTTTCTTAATAACCTATATAATTTTTACTTTTATTTTCTGGGCACTCTTCCAAACAAATCACTGAGTTGCAGTAACACACTATTTTTGGTTTTTATATGGTTTTTTTTCCAGAATGCCCTGAAGAATACGTGGCCCCTAGAGATATTACTTGAAATGTCAATGCTGGAAGCTGGCATTTCAATATGGTTACCCTTCTGGAAGATTCCCATTGTGTTCTTTTAATTAAAAGAATTTAGGGGGGAAAAGTCAGATGGCAGTCAAGTCATTGTTCTCTACAAGCTACGAAATAAAGGCATGAAGAAAACTGGGGGAAGGGGATGGAAAACATGTATCATTCTTATGCTCTACATATAAATATAGCTAAAATATTAATACAGCTCAATTTATTTACCCACTGAGGCAAAATTAATGGCTTTTTTTTTTTTTTAAAAAAGTAGCTTCCCTATATTATTTAAATCAAGAATGAAACCTGGTCCAAGGCATCCAGCAGCATACGGTAGAAACACTTCTTATATTCCGAGCACTTTTTCAGCTGGGGCAGATTTGAAATTTAGGGAGCCTGAAGTGGATGCATTTACAAAAATGACTGGCATGAATGATTTGCCTATTTATGGGGGGGGGGGAACAGGAGAGAAACCATCACTTAACAGAAGACATGGCAGTGTAGCAGAAGACAAGCTATTTGTTCCCTGAAGAAAGCTCTTTACATACTTCTATCATTATGAGGTTCCCAGGGGAAAAAGTGGTAAGAGGCTCCTAATAGTTAGCTCTTTTCTTTTTCTTTCTTTTCTTTCTTTCCCTCTTTTTCTCTCTAACTTTTCTCTTTTTTTCTTTCCTTTCCCTCTTTTTGTCTCTTTCCTTTTTTTTCTCTTTCTTTCATTCACTCACTTTCCTCCCTTCTTTCCTTCCCTTCCCTCCCTTCCTGTCTCACTTTCTTTTTCTTTCTCATTCACTTTTCCTCCTTTCCTTTATTTCCTTCCCTTCCCTTTTTCCTTCTCTTTCCTTTCCTTATTTCTCCTTTCCCATCCTCCCCCTCTCCTTCTTCCCTGGCATGTCCCAGAGGGAACATTCTGTCCCTACTTTTGAGATGTTAATTATAAACTTAGTTGTAAGATTTGCAAGTAGATCTGAGTAACCAGAAATATTCTAAGAACAGATTCATACTGTACTGTGGTACTGGTGAATATCTGGGGATTAAGACCTAGAGTAACATAAGAGAGCTGAACAAAGGCCTTCCCACCCATTGTGAACAGAAGAAAGGCTAACTTGGGTTTCTGGATAAGGAAGAATGCCCCACCAAAGAAAATTAATTGGAGACTGGCTAGACAGATCTCTCACTTTCAAAGTATAATGACTGCCAATTATATCAAGATTGTATATATTTACAAGCATGAGACAATCTGTTGAGTAGGAAGGTATCAGGTCTCACACCTTGCAAACATGGAGTCTAGCAAACAGTCCTCCTTTACTTGTGAGAGGTTGTGATACGTTCTCATCTTTACACCCAAAATACAGGAGATTGTGTGTGTGTGTGTGTGTGTGTAAAACTGGCCTAGATCCAGCTTCAGTTATAGTCTATTCTAGCTTCAGTGACCTATTTCCTAATAACCTAAGGACTGGACCCCTGCAATGCACACTATCTGGGACTACCCTTGAACACCTGCTGGAACGTCTCACTCTTGCAAAAGGCAGCTTCCCAATTAAATGGGCACATAACACCAGTGTAGAAAAACACTACAGTAGTTACCAATGAGCTACTAACCCAATTAAGATCTGTAAAGCCTTAATCAAATTAGGACTGCATATTTTAAAAATTGCCCTCCCAAATCCATCCAATGCACTTAAAGCATTTTTTTCCCAGAAATTTTCCCCTTAGCTCACCAAGCTGTTAATGTTTATGCTCCTAAACTGGTTAACACTGATACAAGTTTAGGTCATTCACCACTGATTGATCAATCAAGGTGGAGGGGAGGGGAGAGGAGATGAGATGAGAGGAGAGGAGAGGAGAGGAGAGGAGAGGAGAGGAGAGGAGAGGAGAGGAGAGGAGAGGAGAGGAGAGGAGAGGAGAGGAAAAGGCTAAATTAATGAATATCCAAACATGAAGAGATTCCTACCTGGTGTATAAATATCAATAATGAAAGTACCAAACAGACTCCTTAAAGAGAGGCTCAGGAGTTGGTACCCACAAAATAAAAACAATGTTAGGTCACAAAATGTTTCAAGAGGAAGAAAAATAAAGAAGGTTCCTTGGATCCTTTGTCTTTCATCGTTCTGAACAGTCCTCCCATCTGCCCGTTTGTGGTCATATGCCATTCCTTTCCTACAACAGACACTTATCCAAGAAGAAGATGAAATGATTCAGACAAATATATTAATTCAATGTTTGAGTAGCTGGCTGCCTCACATAAAACAAGTATAAGTAACTACCCTGAACATCCAGCCCCATATTTGATAGGCTACTGTACTAAAAAGATGGTAGACAGTAGAAGATGATTTAAAAAAATGATTTTATAGAGTGACATCTAGAACAGGGCTTTTCAACCAGTGGTACAAGTACCACCTGTGGTACATTGGCACTTGGCAGGTGGTACGCGACCATCCTAGAAAAGTGGTAGCGGGGGGGTATGAGCTGAACCGGTGGCAGCACTGCACAAGCCTGAGCAAGAGACGGATGGAACTGCAGGGCTGTCAGGGCTCAGCAGAAGTGCCAGGATCAGTGCCAGGCTCCAGCTGGAGCTTGGCGCTGATCCTGGCGCTTCTGAGCCCGATCAGTTGGAATGTTGTAGCATCTCCAAGGTCTTGTGATTTACATTCAGATGCTTGGCAACTGATTCATATTTATGACGGTCACAGTGTCCCAGGGTCATGTGAAGTGACCAAGACCTGCTGCAATCACCCAGCAGATGGGGGGAATAAAAACCAAACACACCCCCACCGCACCCCCGCTGCCAATCCTCAACAGAAATGCTCATAACAATGAAAACCTCGGACAGGAGGAAGAGTGCCGCCGGGCGGGCAGGCAGGCAGGTGTCTTGCTCGGCTGTGGCTTGGGGGGCACTTTTTTTAGTGCCACTGTAACTTCGAACAATCGCTAAGCGAACTGTTGTAAGTCGAGGACTACCTGTACTTCATCACTTATTTCCCCTTTTTGGTTGTTGTTGGTCATCAAGTTTTTGACACCTTGCTTAGGCGACTGGTGGTCCTCGGATGTTGCCATATCCTAAAAGTGGTACAATGGGTGAAAAGGTTCAAAAGCCCTGATCTAGAGGACAGGAATAGAGAACAGATGGCTTAGAGGTCCCCTAGGCTCTCCAAGCTACAAAGAAAGGGAAACTGACGAACAGAGATCAGAAATACAAACAGATTAGATATTTTTTTTCTTGTCCAGCAACTAGTTGTCTTTAGCTCAATCCCAGCTGAGAATTCTGAGCAGGATCAGACATCAGCAGCTGCCTATTTGGTAAAAAGGCCATATTGTCTAAGCACAAGTTTCTAATAAACGTGCCATAACTAAATTGCAAACATATCTGTGATTTACACTGCACACTAAAGAAATGTCCTCATAATTATTTCTATTATTTACTCTGGTGCAGATTACAGCTGTCTCTTTTTTAATAGCTTCATCAATTTTACAAGTTATAAAACACCATCCAAATATTTAATGCCAATGGCAGAAACACCACTTTGAAAATGCAAGTGTTGTAGGCACGGGTCTCCAGAGTCAGGTGGTGGACGTGAAATGAAGGTAAAGTTTGAAGGGCAAGTCTAGCAGAGCTTCCATCTGCATGTGAACAGAAAAGCCACCCTGTTTTTTTGCAGAAAGGCCTAGAGCAGGCATGTCAAACTCGCGACGTCACGTGACGTCGCGCGACGTATCGCAACTTTTTCCCCATTGCCAGCAATGGGGAGGGCACGGTTTCGTTGTGATGCATCCGGCCCGCGGGCCGGCATTTTGACACCCCTGGCCTAGAGGGTGATGAACGAAAGGAACAGGATAGCATCAGCCGTGACTTTGGAGTGTGCTAAACTCAACCTAAACTGGCATCTGCAGAGCACCGTGCTGGAATGGGCTGAGCTGAGGCCTTGCTCTTTGATGCGCTCAGGTGGTACAAAGCCAGCTGGCTGCCATTACTCAGTTGCCCTGGGAACCACAATTGAAGTGTACTTCTGAATCTGTACAGGAGGTACTTTTTGCACCATTGCCACAGCAGCTCTTGCTGTGCAAAGTTAAAGTTGTGTAGCAGCTCGAGCTACAGCCCAGCTGGTGCCCATTAATGTTCCCTGTATGACAGGAGCAAGCCGCTGGTCTCAGATGCTTCCTTCTTGCCACAGACAAAACAGAAGGATTTATTACTCTTATTAGTCGGGATGAGGCCTACTTTGCTTGTTTGAATAGAAGGGTGCTCAGTAGCAATGGTGACTTTACACACAGTTTTTACTACCTTTTCAGCTTTTAGTTCTTCCTGCCCCGTATTTGCAATCTCTGTCTGATTTAAAAGTCCCACTGAATTTAGGGACAAGAAAAAAGAGCTAATTTTAGAAGGGGGCACTGCCTGATCAAAAAACAGTAGAATCTGTCCCCAGTGTTGTTCTTAATAGTTATATAGCACTGCTTTTAATGAAGTACTTTGAAGTAATATCTGTAGGTTCATACTATCTTGTATTTTGGTACAAATATTCTGTCATCTATAAGCTCTTTCTGTAATCTTTGTGCAATCCCCTAGAACAGGGGTCCCCTACCCCGAGGCCACACCCAGTGCCGGGCCACAGCTCATTCAGAACTGGGCTGCAGAAGAGGTGGGTGAGCCAATTGACACGCACAGCTCCATTTGTGGGAGTGGCAGGCACACTCATGCTTCACCTGCCACTCGCGCGGAACCATCCTTCCCCCTCTCCCCCACCAGTCTGCAAAGCCAGAAAAGTTGGAGACCGCTGCCCTAGAACACAATTTTCAGAAAATCAGGAACATGCTAACCTATCCTTCATATATTTCAACACCTATAGAGGAAAAAAAATCTGAGGTGACACACAATTAAGACCTTTACTCTCCAGTTTTAAAGTGTGTGTGTGTGTGTGTGTGTGTATCGTGTGTCGGCAGTTTGGCGGGTCGAATCCTGAGTGCCACGTAACAGAGTGAGCGCCTGTTACTTGTCCCAGCTTCTGCCAACCTAGCAGTTCGAAAGCACGTAAAAATGCAAGTAGAAAAATAGGGACCACTACGGTGGGAAGGTAACAGCGTTCCATGCGCCTTTGGCATCTAGTCATGCTGGCCACATGACCACGGAGATGTCCTCGGACAAGCGCTGGCTCTTCGGCTTTGAAACGGAGATGAGCACCGGCCCCTAGAGTTGGAAACGACTATCACGCATTTGCGGGGGAACCTTTACCTTCACTTACACACACACACACACACACATACATATACACCCTGCCCTTCAAAATGCTGCTGATGTACAATTTCTAGGATCTTTCACTCTAGCTGGGTCTGATACCATTTGCATTTGGACAGCCATAGATCCCTCAGTTACATTCTTACTTCTTGCTCATTTGACATGCAAGGTGGCTCATAGCAATATTTTAAAAGACACAGCATCACAGTCACTATATTCCTGAAAGCAACATTATTCCAGCAATATGTGTACATTTATAAAATCATTTTAAGCAATTTCTGCTCATTATGCTGTACTACCAGTGTTAGAACCAAGCAAGATTTCTTAAAAAGAAGATTCTACAATTCAGAAAAAATCAACGAAAAACAGCAATGGAAGCTGGAAAGATTTCCGGAAAATAATCCGTATTATTCCTAAGAAAAATGACTTCTACTTTCCAAAATCCACTGTTCTGTAAAATTAACTAAGCGCTGTAAATGAACAGTCTCCCAGTGGCAATTCCCCTTCAAGCTGCAATTCCCCCAAACAACCCACCTCATATTCCAATGGCAAGTCTGTCGATAATCCTGTGTTTTCTTGCTAAGAGTACAATGAACATGAGAAAGGGGAAGAACATATAATCTTTGCTTATTCTCTAACACCATCCCCATTGATTTCCGCATGCTAAAGGCAAGCTCCCTCAGCAGACAGCCATTAGTATCTAGGCCAGCTCGCTCAGCAGTTTCCCTGTCAACAAGCCAATTTTATGTCACGTGGGAAGCCGACAGGGGTAGTGCTGTTAAGAGTTTTCTTTGCAAAATTTGGTAGAAGCAGGACTGACCTAGTGTGCTCATTCATGCTCCCCTTCTTCAGCTGTTTCTTCCATCCAAACCCAGAATGACTCAATAGAGCAAATATGCAATTTAGAAGAGAACTACAATGGGAAGTGAGAATAGACTGTAGGCACACAGGCTTTATAGCTATGACTGACCCTATTTTAGGATGTTTTTGTGGTGGTCATTAAACAAACACATGTAGATGAGTGGGCTGAGCCCGAGGGAGGGATCAAACGCATCATCAGTCATTAGTCCCTTTGGGCCCACAAGAGATCTAAGTCCAGCCCACCTTGAATTTCTTCTACTCTTATCTCCCGCTCATTTCCCTTGACTATTAGTAGTTCAGATTCTTTCAGAAAGCTCAAGCTTACAATACAGTTTTATACTCATTTGAACTGTCTGGATCTCCTCATTTTCCTGTTGCTTGACAATGCAGTGGTTATGAGAACACTGCAATTGTTCACTATGGTGGATTTTTGCCAAAAAAACGTGAATGCAGTTGTGTTGCCAAGCACCTGAATTGCAGTCATGTGACTCAGGGTTGACTATCATAACCAGATCCAGGTTGCAAGTCCACCTTTTCAGGTAGGACATAACTTTAAATGAATGCTAAGCAAGTTATAAGTCATAACGTGACGACTACGTTGAGGATTACCTATAGTTGTATATTATGCAACTGATTGACTGATGCCACAACTCTTTGCTCATACTTGCTTTCACTGCTTTCAATTCTTTTCCATAAAAATTGTGAACTGCATACAATTCATTAAAAAAAATTAAAGGCTGATCCCTAAAATTGTTTCATTCTGGGTAACCCAACCCCACCCGATTGCAATGGTTTTTCAAAGAGACAGCCTGGTAAGAGACATGCTGAGTTGGCCTCATGAAGAAAAAGCACCAACCTTTGCCACCAGCCTGTCCCAAGAGAAGGGTCAATAAGAAAGGCTGATGAGTTACAGTAACCATCTTCTGGATGCCATCTCCAACCCTTCTCCAACCCACTGTAATGCTGTAGGTAGGAAATGTAAGTAGAAGAGAAATATCAGCTAGTGTAAAAGACAAGGGACTGTTGGCCAGCTACATGACCAAAATATTCTCCAGTAATGGGGGCAGAATGATAGCAGAGATCACTAAAAAACTATAGTAATGGTTTTTACCCACTGATGAAGCTTCAAAATTATTGGGAAAACTGGATGTTTGTCATCATCATAGGAAGCAAAGTGGCTGAAATCTGGTATGATGATGATGATGATCTGCCATCAGATCAGTGTCACCCAGATAGACTTTCTCCCAGATGCAGTCTGGTATAGGTCTGTGCAAATCTTTTGAAAGACAAGCATGCATAAAGCTCTTTTCTGAATAATTAAAACTGCCCTGTCTTTTTCCAGGCTAATGCAAAGAACATGTATAGAGACAACCTGGAGTAGTTTCCAAAGCAGTTTTGTTGCTTTCAGTTTTTTGATTTGACATTAGTTGCTGATTTAAACATGGTTTTAAATATATTAAATCACATCTCAGTAGATGTAGGATATGGAAATATTGTCACTGTGTGTTTTTTTAGTTTTGCCAGCTTCGCTCATTTTTAATTGTACATCTCTTTCTGCTCTGCACCTTATCTTATCTTGTAACCATAGTGACTCTAACTATGTCCAGCCAATGTTTTGGTTTTAAACTGTTTTGTGCGCAGGCCTGAAAAAAGTTCAGTTTCAGTTTTTCTTTCTCCTTCTGCCTGATGAGAGAATGTTAGTCAGTTTAGGTCTTTTGTTTTCTCATTAAAAGTTTTACTATAGAATATGCCTTGGATTTCTTTTCTTTGATATTGACCATGCAAATGAACCACGGTCCATCCACCTCTGGTCGGACTGTTAATTGTTTCGTGACATTTGGTCCCCGAGGATGGTTTATTTTTATTTTCAAGATTTATTGATAGGCAATTAGTCCAGCACTGAGGAGGCTGTGATTCATTGCTAAAAATATGCCAAGTAAAAGGAGAAATAAGAAGGCCGGTTATCTCTCTGCTAAGGAGGAGGCAGCCGTTCCACAGAGAGATCTTCCTTCAAGTTTACAGACGCCTCCACAGAGAGATCTTCCTTCAAGTTTACAGACTCCGTTGGCATCGGCTACATGTCTTGGAGAAGCAGCCTCTGAGCCAAGGTCAGTTTCACCATTTTCTGTTTTTACAGACTCTCAAGCTGATCCCCCAATTGTAACCTCTGCTCATGGGGATCAGGCTGATTATGAGAGGTTTGGTGCTAAACTTAAGGCTACACTAGGGAAGGAGGTGAGCTATTATTCTCCAAGCACTGAGCAAACTGTGCATGAGAAGACTTTGCAAAGTTATTATGAACAAATTGAAATTTTAGAGAAGGATCTGCTAAAGGCAAAGTTGTGTGCAGCATGGTATGAAAAGCATGGGAGAGCCTCTGCTGGCATTCAGTTTTCAGAATCGGCCATTTTGCCTCCCTCTTCACAAGCAAAGCCACACCCACAAGGGATCGCCATTGTGCCTTCTCCCTCAAAGACAGAGGCACGCCCACAGTGGAATCTTGTGTCAGACAAATGGGAGCCTGACTGCCTTCTGTGTCAAATGACACATGAGGATACAATGGTGCCTGAATCCAATGTCATAGCACCATCTGAATGTGAATCTGTTTTACAAGGTGCATTTCAAAGAATGCAGAATGCAGTTTCACAGATGTACCTTCAGCAGGCATCGCTTCAAGCTGCCACACCTCCTCATTCATTGGGAGCTTCAGCTAGAATGCCTATTAATACTGCTACTATTAAAGTTCCTGTCTCAGATGGAGCACAGCAGCCTTTACCCCAAGTGCAGCCTCCACTGGTTCCTCAAATACAAAGGCCAGTGCTGACTGCAGGCCAACTTAATGTAGCAGCCCAAGCACCAGCACCTTCTGCTGGCCAGGGTGGTATTGCAGCTCAAGTACAGCCACCCCCAGCACCAGTACCTGTAGCAGCTTCAGTGCAACTGCCGCAGGCCCTGGCACAGGCACCACAGGGGCCCCCTGCTGGTTATGTCCGGATGGCACAGCCTGCACAACCAGCGCCTCCTGCAGGCCAAGTCCCAATTGCACAACCTGCACAGCCAGTACCCCAATTGCATGTTCCTCAACAGGCACCCTCTATTGTACCACTGGCTGGTGATTCAAAACTGAAGCGGTCAGGACAGAATTACAGGGCATGGGTCAGTGAAGTTGGACTTTTGCTTCGTAGAGAAGGTACCCATGTGATGGTGTTTAATCCTCCTACCCAGCCATGGCCTCCTGACATATGGGACTTGAATAATAGAGCATGCACAACGTTATTGATGTCCATGGACACTGAATTGCAGCTCACTTTTTCACAAGATGCAACTGCCCAACAAATTTGGGCTCAATTAGAAGCATGTTACCGGCCTACGTCCATTGAGTCTACATGTTTGCTTTTGTCCGAGTTCCATGGTTCTAGATTAAAACCTGGTGAGCATATTGGAGAACATTTAACTAAAATGAAAGGAATAAGAAAAGAACTGGGTGAAAAAGGCTATCCTATTGATGACTTTCAAATGATCAGCATTATCATTAACTCTTTGAATTATGAATGGAAAGATGCTATTTCTAAGATTAATCAAGTGCCTATTGCTCAACGCACAGTGGATCATGTATGCAGAATTTTAACCGAAGAAGAGGCACTTATGCAAGCCGCGCCACATTTAAGGGAACCACCTGCATCAAAAGCTTCAGCGATGCATCCCTTCTGTGGAAGGGCCTACGTTCCAAGGATGCCAAGATGCTACATCTGCAATCGTGTGGGACATGCCACCCGGGATTGTCCCCAACGGTTTCCAGCACCCGCCATGTACCAGCCCAGAGGAACAGATTCCAGAGGAGGCAGAGGTAGAGGCAGACGACAAGGTCGTGGTCGTGGTCCCAGGCGTGATCCTCAAGCTCCACTTGCCACATTGATTGTAACCAACGATCCACAGCCTCAACCAGAGTATGACAGACGCCTACTTTGGACTTTGGACAGCGGAGCAGCATTACATGTTACCTACAGAAAAGAGCTTTACACAGAGATGCACGAGCCTGAACCTGAACTTCGTGAACTGTACTCTTTTTCAAATCATCCTGTTCAGGTCATGGGAAAAGGAACTGTTTATATTGAAGAGCTCGGTGCATTCATTCCCGATGTTTACTATGTTCCGTCTGCCAGTAGTAATTTGCTTAGTCAGAGTCACTTGTCTAGGGTGTCAAAATTCCAGGTACACCATCTCGAAAAAGCAAGTTATGTAGTTAAAGATGGAGATATTGTTGCTGAAACCATGTTGATTGGTGGTGTTTATTACTTAAAACCAAAGTCTAAGCCGCAAGAGCAGGCAAGTATACAAGCTCCAAAAAGGGAGAGCACAGGCCCAGTGAGAGATGTCCCAGAGAGAGATCCTGTTGCCATTACAAAGGCTCTTAAAGCTAACAGGAAGACAAATAAGACACAGGTTGCTCACAGCAAGCCTGAGGTTCCTAATAAAAATGCTAATGTTGAGAATTCACTAACAGGTAAACCTTTGCATTCCAGGTGTATCCATAAGTGGCATAGAAGATTGGGTCATGCCAGTTTCCGTGTTCTGAAGAAGATGCCAGAGTTCGCAAGAGGTTTGGATCTAAAGGGGTGTAAGGTGTTCTTGGACTGTGCTGTCTGCAAGAAAGCCAAATCTAAAGCAGCAGCAATTCCAAAATGCGCTACACGCCTGTCAACACGCATTTTTGATTTGGTACACACTGACATAGTGGGTCCTTTTGTACCAACAATTGGTGGTAAAAGATATTTCTTGACAATTGTTGATAATTACTCTAGATATGGTTATGTATTTCCTATGAGAGAAAAATCTGAGACCTTTCAGATCTTTAAAGACTTTGCCAATCTTGTCTATACCCAATTCGAAGTCAGCATTGCCAGAATTCAGAGTGATCGTGGTGCTGAATTCATGTCTCAGCGTTTCCAGGACTGGATGCGTAAGAATGGGATACTACACCAGACCTCAGCTCCTTACACTCCAGCTCAGAATGGAGTGGCAGAATGCAGAAATGGAGTTCTGCAAACCATGATGTGTTGCCTCCTTGAAGATGCTAACCTCAGTCTTCCATACTGGGGTGAAGCTATCAAATATGCTAACCATATCATCAACCGCACTTGGAGTAGTGTGATAAATCAGACCCCTTATTTCATGTTATATGGACACAAGCCTGACCTCTCATGTCTCCATATTTTTGGTTCCTATGCTATGGTCAATATTCCTTTAGCCCAAAGAAAGAAAGGGGGTCCTGCAGCAAAAAGGATGAGATTTATGGGCATTGATGATAATTCAAAATGGAGCAAATACATTGACTCTCATCATGTCGTAGTCATTTCACAATCTGCTGTTTTTGAGGAAGATGCTGACTGGTCCAGGATTCATTCTAACGATCCTGGAGTTTATTTTCATAGAGATGCTGCTGATGATGCCACGCAGCCTGATGGTCGAGATGCACAGGCGAATGTTCCTTCCACGAGTTCTTCTCAACCCACTGTTCCGTCTTTGCAAGCCGCCAATGCTGCTGACGATGAAGACGAGGACGAAATGGAAGAAGAATGGACGGTTGGTCCGAGACGTTCCAAGAGGACAACAAAGGGAATTCCTCCAAAGCGATATTCGTGGCAAGTAATGAAAGCACCTTTACCTTTGATTTGTAATGTTACACTTCCTCCTGAGACGTTCACACAAATCAAACATCTTCCTGAAGCAGAGCAAGATAAATGGTTTGAGGCAATGCAGGCTGAAATGGACAGTCTAAAGAAACTTCAGGTGTTTACGCCTGCAAGCCCTCCAGCAAACAAGAAAGTTATTGGCACTCGTTGGGTCTACAGAATTAAAAAGAAGCCGAATGGTGAGTCGCTGTACAAGGCCAGACTTGTAGCCCAGGGTTTCGCTCAACGTTATCCTGAGGACTATACAAATACTTATTCACCCACAGTGCGGACTGAGAGTGTGAAAATCGCCTTAGCCACTGCAACTATTCTTGGCCTAGAAGTTTTCCAGTTTGATGTTGAAACAGCTTATCTACACGCTGATCTTGATGAAGAAATTTATGTCAAAGGTCCTCTTGTTTCCGACAGCAAGAAGGGGATACTTGGTTTCTACACAAAAGTCTTTATGGTCTGAAACAGTCTGGTTTAATGTGGTACTTATGTCTTTCTGACAAACTAAATTCAATGGGCTTTATTAAGTCCGAAACAGATGAATGTGTGTTTACAAAAAGATCTGATAATAGGTATGAGATAATTCTTGTTTATGTTGATGATATTGTTTATATTGGTCCAAATAAGCAGATGAGTGAATGTTTTGCTAAAGCTTTACAACAGTTTTTCACATTGAGGTCTTTAGGACATATGAACACTTATTTTAGGTGTTCAAGTTACCAAAACTCAGAAGGGGTTCAGTCTTACACAGGAAGATAAGATTGAACAACTATTGCATCACTACAACATGAAGGATGCTAAACCTGTGAGTATACCCATGCAAACTGATTTTCACAACTTGACACATGAACCGAGTCCTGAGTTCGAGGATCAAACACTTTATCGCTCAGTCATTGGGTCGCTCCTATATATTAGTAGTTGGACTAGACCTGACATTGCACTTAGTGTTAATCTCCTATCACGACATGTAGGAAAGGCAAAACAGTTTCATTGGACATGTGTTAAAAAATTATTGAGATATCTAAAACACACAAAAGACATGAAGTTGTTGTTAGAACCCACACATACTGACTATGCAGAGTTATGTTGTTATGCAGATTCAGATTGGGCAAGTGATAAGAAATCACGTAAAAGCACTTCAGGTTACATGATGTTTCTGAATGGATGTCCTGTTTACTGGCATGTGCGTAAACAGAATTTTGTTTCTTGTTCTTCTACAGAAGCTGAGTATGCTTGTGTTTCAGATGCATGTAATTCTCTAACGTGGTTTGATGCCTTAGTCACAGATATCTGGACACCTCCGATTCGACCAATCACTGTGATGGAGGACAACGAATCTGTGGTCTATATATCTGAGAATCGCTTTACAGGTTCCAGGTCTAGACACATTGATATCCGTTACCAAAATATAAGACAAGCAGTTAAACAAGGTTTTGTCAAATTGCAGTATGTGCCTACACATGACCAAATTGCTGATATGCTGAACAAGCCACTTCCTACAGCCCAACACGAGTATCTGCGCAAGAAGATGTGCCTTATCTGATTTTCTGCTTCGCTGACAAAAGAAGGGGATGTCACTGCGTGTTTTTTTAGTTTTGCCAGCTTCGCTCATTTTTAATTGTACATCTCTTTCTGCTCTGCACCTTATCTTATCTTGTAACCATAGTGACTCTAACTATGTCCAGCCAATGTTTTGGTTTTAAACTGTTTTGTGCGCAGGCCTGAAAAAAGTTCAGTTTCAGTTTTTCTTTCTCCTTCTGCCTGATGAGAGAATGTTAGTCAGTTTAGGTCTTTTGTTTTCTCATTAAAAGTTTTACTATAGAATATGCCTTGGATTTCTTTTCTTTGATATTGACCATGCAAATGAACCACGGTCCATCCACCTCTGGTCAGACTGTTAATTGTTCCGCGACAAATATTTTCTAGGAAACCCACACAGTTGCTGAAAAGACTTAGGCATGTGCAATTCCTTGTATTGACTTTACAGCAAGGCTCTCTATAAGCATATGAACTCCCAATGTTAGAATTGTGGAAGTTTTTTTAAATCTTATTTTGATATATAATATGGAATGAATAAGAAAGGTATCTCCCCCAGAAGATTTCTGCCATAGATTCACTTCAGTAAATTGAAAGAATGCTCTATTTTAATATTTATAATTCAGATTTCTAGGGCTACCCAATTACATACATTTCTCATGGTATTTTCTTATCTGCAGACAGGCGTTATCTGGAAATATATATGGGAAATATATATTTTTACACTTGTGCCTTCAAGTCAGTTTCTGACTTTTGATAACTTCCTGAACTAGTCCTCACTGTTTTCTTGGCAAGATATTTCAGAAGCAGTTTTTCCTTCCTAGGGCTGAGAGACAGTGACCGGCCCATGGTTAGATCCCAACTGGCTTAGTTCTTAAGGTGGAACTATAACTCTGGGTCTGGCTCTAGCCTGATGCTTTAACCACTACACCAAACTGGTTCTCATACTGTACATAAAAATTAAAAGGGGAAAGGTAACAATTTCCCCTGTTCAATCATGTCCGACTCTAGGGTGCAGTGCTTGAGATCTCCGTTTCCTAGGGAGTCAGCATTGTCCAAAGATGCTTCCATGGTCATGTGGCCTGCATGACTATATACCTAGACAAATACAGGTACTCAAAAAATATTACCATATATATCCACAGATAAATTCATCTGTGGATAATCCGAACCTGATTTTTTGGTGTATTTTGGACCTAATTTTCTTGGCCTACCCATGAGTATATACAGTACTGTTAACAGCCAAAAAGAAAAAAGTAGTCCACTATAGAATTTGCTGTATTTCTGACACATCCAGAAATCAGTGCTGCTAATGCTACTTTTTTATTTAACAATGTTCATCGGAAAGGATTTATTGTGCCTAGCTTGTACTTGCTTTAACAGCATCGACAGCAAAAGAAAATCTGCCCGCCTGGGGGACCTGTAGGCTCCCCTTCACCGTCTCTCAGGCAACCTGGCAGTCTGGGAGGGGGCTGTTGTAGGTGTATAAAGGAGGAGTGCGTTAGACAACGCAGCATTACATTCTTCATACTGAATTTGTGAAATCTGACAACAGAGAAGGCAACAGGGCCTGCTTATTTGTAAAGTAAAACAGAACCAAAGTGGTATATCATGACCTCTCATGACAGGTTATCTGCCACCAAACCGTCCCTAGCCTCCAAACGCTACTGCAAAGCAGCCGGTTTGCAGAAACAAAGACAGCATCGCCTACAATTACAGGACTATGCCCTCTTCTGGCAGTTGCCGTCATCACATCCAGACTTGCCATTGTTTAAGAATGCCCGGCAGGAGATCAGCACTCCTCCTCCTTTGAGAAGCATGTATTACGGAAAGTCTACTTTGGAGCAAATCCTCACTTTTTGGAGGGAAGAGCTCTGAACTGAGCTATTTCCTGCAGGCATGGGTTTGAAATATTTATAGCAGATGCCTTTGAATCATCTTGACACGTCCCCTCCTCACCCCATTTGTTTTATAGGAGGCAGGGTGTGTTGCAGCTCCACGGTGGATCAGCTTCAGTCGGACTGAAGCATCCCTCGTGACCTCCACCGGCCCACCCTTGCAGGTGCCAAAAATAACCCTTGACCTCTTCCCACTGCCTTTCCATAAGAGCATTAGAATACGGCCCTTTTAAGTCTGAACAGGACAAGCAAGTGCAGCCACATTAAAGTTCCCGAAACGTGTGCAAGGAAGCCTTAATGAAATGCCAGACCGCACATTTTTTTCCTCTTTCCCCCTTTCCATAAAGTCAGGCAATGCAAATGTGAGATCCCCAAAGTATTATTAATTCTGCTACCTTGCACATTGAGCCAGCGATGCTGAAGCGGAGAGGTGTAACTTACATCGCGATTGTGCCAGCTGCTCTCTCTCTCGGGGACAAAGGCTTTCACCCCAGAGGAGAGGGCAGGTGGCAATGCCAGTCTCTGCCCTCCAAGGATTTTCCACAGAAGGAAGAGGTGAAAAGCGAAGGGGAGGGGAGGAGCAGACTTAATTTCCAAAACTGTCAAGTTGATGTGATAAATCGGTGTTTCTGCAGCTACCAGTGTCAGACCTTATGAAACTGTCCTACTTTTAAAAGTGGAGGTGGCTTAGCATGTAGCAAATTTCTTGTGAAAGCATCTTTATTGTGCCCCTTGTCTCTCTGTTGGATCAAACAGATTCCTTTGCTTGTAATATTGGAATATGGGGGGCTGATTTACATGGAGTCCTGTCACAGTTCCATATTGTCTATAAGAGCTGGCATCATTTCTGGGGCTTCCAGCTAAAGACTCGGATGATCCTTATTTGCTGAAACTGGGGGCTAGGTCCAGGCAGAGTGCAGGTAGTCCTCAACGTACAACTTCAATCGAGCCCAAAATTTATGTTGTTAGGTGAGAAATTGGTTAAGTGAGCTTTGCCCAATTTTTATGACTTTTCTCGCCACATTTGTTAAGTGAATCCCTGCAGTTTTTAAATTAGTGACACGGTTGTTAAGTGAATTTGGCTTCCCCATTGACCTTGCTTGTCAGAAGGTCTCAAAAGGGGATGACGTGAACCTTGGGGCGCTGCAACCATCATAAATGTGAGTCAGTTGTCAAGCATCCAAGTGTAAATCACATGACTAGGGGATGCATTAATGGTCGTAAGTGTGAAAAAAATGGCCATAAAGTCACGTTTTTTTCCAGTGCTGTTGTAACTTCCAACAGTCCCTAAATGAACTGTCGTAAGTCAAGGACTACCTTCAATGGTTCCCTCACAGAGCTATGGTCACTGAAACAGAAGCATCTTGGCTTAGAATTTGAGGACAGCTGGGAAGAAGGAAGCTCTACCTCAACACGCTCTGCAATAGAGGTTTTTCCAATCACATAATTACATCTGCCTTCCCAGGTATGGTAGCTCCAGATAGGTTGGGATTTTAATTCCTGGATAACATGACCTTGGAAAGCGTTGCAGCACATTATTCTCTTTATTGAATCTGAAGGTATGTTTCTATTATCCAAGTTAACCTAATTACCTCTTTAGTACAGCATTCCAGAATTTCAAGTTACAGGGCTATGAAATTTATTTATTTATTTATTTATTTTTGGGACTTAAATTTGTTTAAAATATCCCTTAAGTAGATTTTTTTTCCCCTACAGTATTTTGGAAAAATCTATCTGGTCAAACATCATTATGCTAGCTGATCTTAAAGATGATTTTTTTAAAAAAGATATTATTATGACTTTTATAGAACAAGCATTGTAAAGACTGACCAGAGATCAGCTTTATGTTTTTTTTGTTTTTTTAAAAATTACATCTTATTTAAATAAACACTCACCCATATCTGAAAAATATTATACCCTGATTCAGCAGCTAGATCACAGCGGAGAGAACAGGAGAAGGATAGGAAGTGGGACAACTTTTCCTTTAAGCTATTTTTGAAATCAAAATCCCACTCTTCAAGCTGCTATTATCGCCTAATAGGGATGGTGGAGAAAAAAACACTCCTGTTTTGACCCAAGAAGGACCAACAATACGCAGGGGTCTTCAAACTTGGCCCTTTTATGACTTGTGGACTTCAACTCCCAGAATTCCTCAGCCAGGCACGCTGGCTGAGGAATTCTGGGAGTTGAAGTCCACAAGTCATAAAAGGGCCAAGTTTGAAGACCCCTGAACAATAGCTTCAGGGAAAGATGCTTCAGATCAGAAACCAATGGGAAAAAAAGCCTCCACACATTCCTGGCCTTCGTTCTCTGATCACTAGAGGGATTATAATAGTTTATGGAAGATGAGTGGGGAAGTTGTTTTATTTTGTGGAGAAGGCCTGGCCAGGCCTTATTACTCACGAGCCAAGTTTTGTTTTTGTTTTTTTAAACAGAGAATGTAAGACAATAAGAAGGATCAAAATGAGCAGAATTGGGGGGAAATCTCTGAATTTCTGTGGGACAGATTATCAGCATCTTTATAAGCCCAGGCACTTTCTAGAGGTCTTGCTAAGAAATAATCACCACATATGATGTCACAACAGAAAACAGCATTTTCAGAAAGAACATATTTATTAACACCTAACATGCTTCAGGAAAACACTGCTTTCTTTCTTAGCTTTTAATTTAATTAATTAATCAAATATAAATGTCCACCCATCTCATGTAAAGCAAATCTTACTAAGATTACATCCTAGTGACATAATCTTCCTTAGTAACGGAAAACATTAAATAAATATATTTGAAAATGAACATAAATCATCCCAGTTTTGTAAAACTCAACCATTTTATAAGCCGATAACATTTTATACTGTCTAAACTATTTTCTTGCATTAGCAATCAAAATGTCTCTGTGCAAATAATTTTATACCAGTATGTTATGAAATTAATATGCAGACATTTGACACTATCATGAAGGGAAAGAAGAAAAATACTATTTAATGTTTGTAAGAGAAAAAGTAATATCTTGCCCATGGTTTGTTACTGTTGACAGCTGCATTGTTTCTTGTTGTTATACTGTGATTTGTTCCGTGATAAACCTTAAATACCTTTTAGAGTCTCTGGTATAACATGGTTCATCAAGCTAATATCATGCATACATATATAAAATATATTTTATCTATTTATTTATATCCCATCTTTATTATTTTTATAACTCAAGGTGGTAAACATACCTAATATTCCTTCCTCCTCCTATTTTTCCCCATAAGAACCCTATGGGATGGTTTGGGCCAAGAGAGAGTGAATGGCCAGTCACCCAAATACTAAAATTTCTTCAGAGAGATACAAAGATTATTGGATTAATATAAGGCAAAACAGACCATTGCTATGATGCGTATAATTGAAAGTAAAAAAAAAAGTGGAACATTATTTTGCTATGTATTATGCGTTAACTTCCCATCGTCCTGTGCGCTTCCACAGAGAGGGCCTCCTCAGGGTGCCGTCGGTCAGGGAATGTCGACTGGCGGCCCCCAGGGGGAGAGCATTCTCTGTGGGCGCGCCTGCCCTCTGGAATCAGCTCCCTGTTGAGCTCCGGATGGCTCCCGACCTTCGCTCTTTCCGCCGCGACCTGAAGACTTGGCTATTCGAACTTGCCGGCCTGGACTGAGGGACTGGGATTTTAGATTTAAAATTTAAAATTTAAATTTTAGAATGTGTTTTATTGTTCAGGGCTACTTGTTTAATTTGTTTTAATTTTTATATATTATGTGTTGTATATAGTGTTTTAATTGTCCTGTACACCGCCCCGAGTCCTTCGGGAGAGGGGCGGTATATAAATCCAAATAATAAATAAATAAATAAATCCTCCAGAATTTGAGAGGAGGGCAGGAGAGGGGACGAGAAGAGCTGATGTGTACAGAACGTACTACAACAACTATACTCCATCTCAGAAGACTTTTCTCCAACCTTACATGGATCGAGAGGCCAGACGGAGTTTCATCCAAAAATTGTACAAAGTTTCTTGAAGTCCCCAGAATCCGCTTTTCTAGGAGACATCATGGAAATTTTCACCTACTAATTTTATAGCAGCCGCAATAACTTTTCTGTTTGTGTTTATTTTACACACAAGTCGTACTGCAGAAGAGTTGAGCAGACGAGGGTGGTAAAAAAAACAATGAGAATCAGCATGGGTTTTATCCTCATTTCTCCCAGTGCTCTATGTAGTTTATTCCACTGGAAAATTAGCTACAGGGAAAGGGGCCACTTTTTTGCACTCCATATCTACCATAGATTTCCACAAAGCAGTATCTTCACTTACGATTATATATAATGCAATTTTGACAGGGATTACAACCTATCACGACTTAAATTACTTTTTTCAATTCTATGAACATTAGTTATAAGACGTTAGAAGAACCTGATGTCTTTTCAATTTTCTGTTTGTTTCATTCAGGTGGAGGGTAATGGTCATAAATTAGCAGCTTACCCCTAAGTCCACAGCATTCTCTGAGCTCCCAGGTTTTTAATGAGATCTGTGAAAATTAAGTAATGAAGGATATCCATTGGTTGTACTTCATCTCTGCTCAGTGCTCTGTCAGCTCTTCGTTGTTCCAATTTTGCCAACTACTCAGGTCCCAGAATGATCTACTATCCTTTCTGCCTTTTCACCTTCTCAAAGCGAGAAGATTTAGTGCAATTCGAGTTGTAATGATCTAGCAGCTCTAAAGAAGGAATATGACTTTCCACAGTTCTACTCACTCAGAATCAAGCCCGCCTTGTTCTTGCCCAGATCTAATACTGAACCTTGATGATGGCTACCTTGTCCATCTGACGCTGTGTACACATGCATTCCCAGGGAGTTGAGCTCAGTTAAAAGAGTTTTATTCTGTGAGTGCCCATTCATATTCAAAAGACAGGAAGAAATTGGATATCCAATGATACTACAGCATAGGAGTCTCCAACCCTGGTCTGTGGCTCAGTCCTGGGCCATGAAGCTCCACTTGTGGAAGTGGAGGGTGTGCGTGAAACCATCTCCTCTCCCTCCTGTGCCACTACTGCCGCTGCCAGTCCAAAGCCAGAAACGTTGAGGACTGCTGTCACAGAATGTATTTTAAAAGCAGGGGAATCAGCACGGACCTTTATTTTCCCTCTGCAACTTTCGCTTGGCCAGGATAATAGGTAGAAAGCACGTGCTGAGGATACAAACTGGATCCCATTATTTCACACATCAGTACATAACTGATTGAGACAGAACACTCATTGAAGATTCATGAAATCCCACGAGGATGTCCTCTTCCTCTCTCTAGATATATGTAATTGCTTAAATAGGAGGGAATATATTTCACTTGCATATTTTACGTTTGTACAATTATTGGAACTTCTCATTCCACCCACCCCCCTCAAATGTATGCTTTTAACAGGGTGGTTTAATTTCAACTGTAATAAGAATTCATATAAATAGGGTTAGAAATTGTACATATGCTGCCAAATAACCAGCTACCAGCTTCTTATGGAAATAATAATAGCAAGAAAATTACACTTACTTTTATTATAGCATGTTGCAAATACACCTTTATCTGCTGGACTGGCACTTATGTGCCAAATTTCACCAACTTGGTGCAGAAGAACATTTTTGTTTATAATATTATTTTCATCATCAAAATCAATAATGTGAATCTGTAAATTGAAAACAAGAACAATCAACATTTATTTTAATTTTTAAGGTATTTTCAAGACAGGGAAACAGCATGAGTTTTATTTAATTAAGAAAAAGTTGCCCCTATCATTAAAACAAAGTAAGTTCCTGGACTGACACCATTATATTATGAACATTAGTATTTCCAACTTCAGGATAAATAGATAAAGCGTTCACACATCTATAACATGTATGAATATTAAGCTAAATGTTTCTACTAACCCTTTATAAAAAATTTCTACGCCATTTAAAACATGAACACCAACCATTCAGATATTCAAGACTATTTGATACAATTAAAGAGGCTGCAAGAAATAATTTCCGCAATCCACTTCTAGTCTTTTATCGCTGAAGATAGTCACTAGGAAAAGATGATCATAATTCAAACCAACTTTCATACCAGGAGAGGAAGAATTGATCCTTTCCCAGGTAACTCAAAATGTGTTTACCATCTTGCTGCCTTGCCTCTTTAGAAGCTCTAAGCCTGATGCCTCCTAGGAAGATCAGGTTGTTATCTTAGCATTTCCTGGTAAGAAGTATCTGCTGGACCATTGGAATGTGAAAATGATCTTGACTGGCCCCTGGAACATAGAAATGTCTTGTGCAATTTGAAATATTACGAATTCTCTCTCCTACTAAGCAGAAAATTAAGCTCCCTGATGTTCAAGAGAGCTAATTGTAATGAAGTGAACTGGATAATTCAAACAAAGAGGAGCCAGTCACATCACAGGAGAGGAAACTGAGGTTTTCCTGATACTGTTGAAAGCAATTCTCATTATTGCCTGTACAGTACTGGCTCAGGCTGCTGGTAGCTGTAATTTACCAGCAGTCTTAAAGGCATCTGCTCTACTAAATGTTATGATGGTGATCATAGCAAGCAAGCCACTTTTTATTAGCACTGTATTTACAAATCAGCAAGCTCAACCTTTTTAGTAGTCAAAATCAATTACACTTAGATGTGCAGGAAGATATAAGCCACTTGTACAACATATAGAAATGTAATCATTTTTTTAAATCCATGCAGACTGGATTTTTGATTGTATTTAATAGACAGAATCACAAAGATGCTTTTTCATGAGGCAACCGGACTTACTTGTTTTTCTTTGAAGAGCTGAAGAAGCTTCTTGGATGAGAAACGAAATGTCTTCAAAGAAAAACAAGGAAGTCCAGTTCCCTCGTGAAAATGCATCTTTGGGATAACTATGACCTGGATGACTGAGAATCTCCATAGACATTGACAGAACTTTATTTCAGGCATTGACCAATAAAAGATAGTAGATAATAGCTGTTCACTGGATAATAACTTTTAGTGTTGTGCAAACCCTTTAAAAGATGTGCTTCATAATGAAAGAGAGTGAATGTAAAACCCATTGTTCTGAACTACCTTTAGCTGTCTCTGCATGCATGTATATTTGGTCAGACATTTCATTTCCTGTGATTTTTGTACAGCCTTAATAAGTTGGTACTATCCAGTTATGATGGAGCACTTTTCATTTTGGAGACGTAAGAACCAGACCTTGTAGTGATTACCTTCGTTAAACAAAAAAACAACAACCCTCCTGTACTTCACTATGCTGGATGGATACTATCCATCCAGACTCTTAATATTTCATTCTTGAATAAGATGCTGGGTTTGGGGAAAACATCCCATCTCCAGTTATCTGTGGATTATATGGCTTCTCTAGATCCATTTCAAGTTAGCTTCTGGAGAGTGTTTTAGTGCCTCTCTGGATGATGTACATTTAAAACTAGAATGTTGGCTTCACGGTGACTTTGATACCATCCACTCTGGCATCCATCTGAACCACTTAGATGGGATGTGGCATTGACAATTTCAAGGTAGCTCACTTCTTCTCAGAGAAGCAATTACAGAATATGATGCTGGAATTCAATATGACAGCCCTTGGACTCTTCTGCCTTTTGCAATTTAACATACATAGAAAATCACCAGAAGAGGCTCTGTCAAATTTGGGAATTCGCCATTAATAAACCAATGCCTAAAACTTTTAAAAGATCTTCAAGGGAAGATCCTCTCCGTCCAACTGTAAACAAATATTCTGTATTTGTGAGGGAGGACTTGAAAGTATAAGGTAGCTTGAAAATTTTGGACATTCTGCCAAAGGAGTCTAGTTGTTACCTATCTTGTCACTATATCAGCATATGAAAATATTTTATTTTATTCACAGAGACATTTGGAATGCTGAATTAGCAAGATAATTTATGTACTCTGCTGGTACATGCTGTATTTATTTGCTTTTAGAGGTATTTTAATTTTTTTTAAAAAAATATATATTCTTCTTGCACTTAGCTCCCATGAGTCCTGTTTTTTTGACTGGACAGCAAGGTACAACAAATTCAGTAACTTAATAAATCTAGCCGGCTATTGCTCAATAAATTAATGGAAGTTTTTAATAACGTTACCCAGGCCTTTTCTTTCTCATGCAAGGAAAGTGTTTCATCAGTTCACCAATAAAGTGCAAAAAAAAATAAAAACACAATTAAAATATGTAGCATATATTAACAACAACCAACAATACAAAGGTCTCTAAAACAAAAATCAAAGCAAGCCTCACCACAATATTCTTTTTAATCATTACACCTATTATATTACAGAAAACATTGCATGACCTATTACAGTTTGTCTTAGATGGGAACTATACAAATACTAGCTTAGAAAAAAAATGTAGAAAAAATTCTCCAGCCAGTATCTTCATACCCGATAGAAGTCCTGAAATACCTTGGCTGCTGGAGATTTCTTTATACAATTTACTATCCTGAGACAAAACCCTTATTTCATTTCCTTCTCCTACTCATGGTCATAATAAAGGAGGCAATTTAGGACAGAATCAAGCTAGAAGCCAGAACCAGCATCGAGAGACAGGTGTTCTCTAAAAATTGTTGCTCAATGCCTGACTAAGCAGCATGTCCGTAAAACAAAAATCCTGGCCAGTGGTTAGCATAAGAAGCACAGCTTCAACAACTTCTCTGCTGAAACCATACAGCACAGCAGACTCTACCAAGCTGGCTGCTTGGTCTGTTAGCTCTCACAGCCTCCTTTAGAAAACAAGAAGCCTCATGTTGAAATTATAAAGCAGTCTCCTTGGCAGTGAAATTGATTCCCTAAAGGTGAGCTACAAATCAAAATTCAATTTGCTCTACCAACATGTATTATGTGCCCCTACTAACCATATAAAGAGGGTCATTCAACACATAAACTAGAAGTGCCTTCTGCCCTATCTCGGGTCCCTCAAAGTCAGACGCAGCTGCTTCCCTCCTCCTGGCAAGATGATTCAGAACTGCATCAGATCCAAAGGACAAGTATCATTAAATATAGTGTGTCATACGTTGCAAAGGACTTTTGGTTGGTTGCAGAGTCAGCCAGATGTTTAGATGGATTTGACAGTTTTGTCCACCTAGAGTCCTTCCCAAGGACCTGGGATAGGCAGATGTTGTTGTTGTTCAATGGCATTAAACATATTGTCACGGATAATACCAACATCTGCCTATCCCAGGTCCTTGGGTAGGACTTGATAGGTGGATAAAAATGCCAAACCCAGTCTAAACATCTGGCTGACTGTGCGATGAACCACAATTGTTATTTATTCTTACATGCAACCATTTAGTGAGGAGGCATGAAAAGAATTAAAGGGGATATTTGACAAGCAGTAGCATTCTACAGGATGAAAGCCACCTATCTCTTTTCTTTTGAGAATGTTCTGATCAGATTGCTGGTACAAGTGATACTTTCAGCATTTATCTCACATGGAATTTATTTTGTTTATTTTGCTCTCAAAATATGCCTACTACCATTTGACTGGACACGATCCCAGAGGTTGAAGCCCATGCTGACTTCAGAGAAAGGAAGTATCTCCACTCAGGAGCTGAAAATCCTGCTTGGTTTTGTCTCACTCTCATCTTTTAGAGGGTTGCTGCAAGAGGATGGCAGCTCCCCTCCATGGGCACAAAAAAGGGAAGGGCTTCAGTGGGGTGAAGGAAGGAAATTCAAGATCTTCAGGATCTGAGCCCTGTTTCTCCACCCCACCAAAGTTCACTAACCTCTGTGTGCAGGGAGGGAATGCTTCAATGGGTTGCATTTCTCTGCCCCACCAAAGGAGTTTGGTTCCCTTTGCTGGGCAGTTCTTTCAGTCCTTAAGAGACAAATGGAGTCCTCTTGGCAGGTGACACCAATTTGCAGCCTTCCTGGATGGCTTCCCTACTGACTTTCTTGGGAAGCCAGCAGAGAAGATTGAAAATGGTGATCACCTGATTTTTGAGGGACTTGGCAATCGGTTGTAAGTGTAAACAGGTTGCCAAGGGCCCAGATGACAACCAGGTGATTGAGGGAGGGCGGAGAAGGGGGAGCAGCATAACATTTTATGATGGCCAGAAGTACTTTACGTACAGCGCCCTTTCAAAGGCCATTGTAACTCATGAGTTAAACCGTAAAAACCTCCTAATGCATGTAGTCTTATCAAATCTCTAGAGATGGAGCAGGGGCCAGGACTCAGAAATTATTTCTGGGCTCAAGCTTGTATATGTCGGAGAAGGTAGGCACAGTTGTAGGTCAAGGATTGTGTGTAGGACATCTACAGACACAGATTCAGGCAGTCATTTGAGGGAGGAGCATAAAGGCCAAACACAGAGGATATATGGAAGTAAAATCACTGTTCATCAGTAACAGCTATCCCTTGCAAAGAGGGTTCTTTTAAGAACACAGTTGATCATCTACCTCTGGAGAGGGCTCTAGAGCTCCATACTTTAAAACCTCTAGCTCAGAATTATGGAAACAATATCTAAAGTTATTGATCTCAGGTTTCTGGTCTAGTATTGCCCTGTTCCCATCTCTCTCCTCCATACCTTCCTCGGGGTTTGTTTCTTAGCTCGATGAAGACTTTGGTCACTAGTCTATCACATTCATTCAGATATTGGATTTATTTCATTCTAACCCGTGGTCCACTTTAAGCTGGGACATAAATTGAGTATGTCAACAAGTGTTCAGTCTAGAAATGTATGTCCAGTAATTGAGCACACAGTTGTTTTTAGTACAAATTAAATTCTCAGTTCTCCCTAATCATCCTTCCAGCTCCACAGCTTACCTTTAGAATTTTTTTTAAAAGTCTTTCTACTGATACTGTTGCTAAACCTTTACTTATCTACTCCAAAAATCTTACCAATATATTTTGAATATTTTTTTCCATCAACTTATCTAGATCAATCTACCTTCTCCCATATGTACAAGCTTAAGCCCAAAAATAATTTCTGAATTCTGGCCCCTGCTTTATCTTTAGAGATTTAATAGACTACATGCATCAGAATTTTTTTATAGTGACACCAAAGCTCTGATATGGCCATCTCAGAGAAAGCATATATACTTCTCCTTTCCTGTTCAGAGGCACTTAGAAAAAAATCCACCTATTCAAAAAGGCTTTTAATATTTAATGATCTATGACAGGGCTTTTCAACCTTTTCACCCACTGTACCACTTTAAGATATGGCAACATCCAAGTACCACCAGTCTCCTAGCAAGGTGTCAAAAACCTGATGACCCAAAAAAGGGGGGGAAAGTAATGAAGTACAGGTAGTCCTCGACTTACAACAGTTCACTTAGTGATTGTTTGAAGTTACAGTGGCACTGAAAAAAGTGTCCCCCAAGCCACAGCCGAGCAAGACAACTGCCTGCCCGCCCGGCAGCACTCTTCCTCCTCTACAAGGTTTTCATTGTTATGAGCATTTCTGTTGAGGATTGGCAGCAGGGGTGGGGTGGGGGTGTGTTTGGTTTTTATTCCCCCCATCTGCTGGGTGGTTGCAACAGGTCTTGGTCACTTCACATGACCCTGGGACACTGTGACCATGATAAATATGAATCAGTTGCCAAGCATCTGAATGTAAATCACAAGACCCTGGAGATGCTGCAACATTCCAACTGATCAGCACTTCTTCTGGGCTCAGAAGTGCCAGGATCAGCACCAAGCTCCAGCTGGAGCCTGGCACCGATTCTGGCGCTTCCACTGAGCCCTGACAGCCCTGAAGAAGCGATGATCCTGGTGCTTCCGCCGAGCCCTGACAGCCCTGCAGCTCCAGCCATGCAGCTCAGGCTTGTGTGGTGCTGCCACCGGTTCAGCTCATTCCCCTCCCCTGCTACCACTTTTCTAGGATGGTCGCGTACCACCTTTCAGGTGCCAATGTACCACAGGTGGTACCCGTACCACTGGTTGAAAAGACGTGATCTGTGATTCATAAACTTGTTTTCTTTTCTGAAATCCTTACAGAACAGCAGGGTTGAAAAGAATTCTTATTAGTCTGCTCTCAGGACAACGCAAAAGAACCACATCAGACATTTATATGTTTACTAAATCCTTTTCTTTTGGCCTAATTCCTTAATACAACTTGGTAGCCAAGGTCGAAATCATAGACTTTAAGGATTTCCTGCAACACACTTTCTCTCTGACCCTTGACTAATGACTTTTCCTCCATCCTTGTTAAAGTGGAAGGACAAGTATAGTAAGGTCTGGATGAAAGGTGAGGGACAGAGACAAGGCTGTGTTGAATGACAGCTTTTTTAAAGGCAGCCGCCCAAACCATTTCCTAAAGAACTCTGTCCAACTACTTTTACAAAATCTTCACAAAAAAAGACACCGTTTTCCTGAGTTCTCATGAAAGACCAAAACCAAAATAACCATGGACTAGGTGACAAAAATTATTCCTGGCAGATGTGCAATACTGCATTCCCTCCAGAATAGAAGTACAATAGATTTTTTTTAAAAAAAAAAAACAAATTTGTATACCACAGAACGTTGTAGATATTGTAAGCCTATTGTAACAATACAACACGATATTGTAAGACAATGTAACTCTCCCCCCCCCCATTCCCCCAGTTTAGTTATCTCAAGCCATAAAATAAACAAGCAAGCAAAATCATGGATGGAAACAGGACTGCAAGTATTTACAATTCTTTTTTCCCCCTTTAATTATGTAGCAGAGTACCCCACAAAATGTTTTATTTCTCTGACAAGCACTCTATGAACAGCATTAAAGCAGAAGATGCTTTGGGATTCTCCTTGATTATCCCCTCCACTCTCCATTTTCACTAGCTTGCTTATAATAGCTGAATATTAATGAGCTGAATGCAGTTGAAATTCACTCCCCTCCCCAACCCAAAGCTTTATGGGTTAAGATTCCTTCAAGGGATTCCACCCACAATAGCTCTTCATCTGAGAGTTGAATTGCAACCTAGATGTCAAGCCGCCATCTGCCATGAAATGTACAAAGATCCATCCACCGTTGCCTGACCTAGGCTGAGAGAGATCAGTTCTGTTAAATTATAAGCAGTCATGATAGAGGCTCATGACACTTCTTATAGATTAATCACTGACTCCATAGCTGATCGCTTCAAGCACTGCCAAAGGCCATTAACCCTATCTGCTCATTAGCATCCAGGGAAAGTGCCCTACACCTCAGTTATTAATGCTGGTACTCATAAGAGGGAAGCAGGAGTAGGAAAAAGAGTAGGAAAAAGAGAAATTATTGGTAGAATGCCAAGATACAACCAGGAAGTCTGAATCAGGGCAATATTTTAGTACACTTTAACAGCATAGAATAACTTTAGGAACTGAGGCATATAACTATCTGCTGATTTAGTAAACGTGGCTGATTCGAGTACTGTAGATCTACAACCATCCGCTGGGAAGAAATAAACAAATTATCTAAGGCAGCGGCCCCCAACCTTTTTGGCACCAGGGACCAGTTTTGTGGGAGCTAATTTTTCCAAGGAACGGGAGGGGGAAATGGTTTCGGTTTTGCTCACTCACCTGCTGCTCATCTCCAGCTATGCGGCCCAGTTCCTAAGAGGCCATGGACTGGTACGGTTGACGGCCCTGGGGCTGGGGACCCCTGATCTAAGGCATAAGGCTATCACATACCACAGCACCTCATCCCTGGTTTTCTCTTTAACATTCCAACAGCAATATGACATAATATAGTATCTATTTCATCTCCCAGTCAGTATGAAATACACTACTTTGAGGATGGATACCAAGACTTTGCAACAACAAAAATCTGTCCTACTGGGGTGAGAGGAGCCTGCTCAGCTTTTCTGACCCTATGAAACTATTTGGACAAATACTCAAATGTTGCATGGCTGAATTTAATGTATCAATTTTTTTAAAAAAAAATTGCATCCATCGAGCCCTTACTCTGAGGCCAGAGACAGTGTTGTGAATGCCAGGAGTTGCTTGATATTTTTTTGTTTTTGCTCTGCAAAGCTAGGCCACTTTATAAACCATGGAATCATTAAGGCGTCAACTGCTACTTTTCATTTGCTTTTTAAAAAGTGCTTTAAATTATTTAGCTATGTTATATATCATCATGCTTGCAGTCATCTTCCTGACTGACTCACTTTGGCTCAGTGTCTTCAAATGAAGAGTTAAGTTTTCAGTTTTAATGCCCTCTCTATTGAAGAATGTGCCTATGTTCAAGAGGTCCAGAGACACTCTGAGGGCATAAAGAAGTAAGCATGGAGAATAGATTTCACTGCTACTGTTTGGCTGGGGACAATTTAAGTAAGAACTAGGGTGAAGCACTGGGATAACCTAGTGTTATATTATCATGGAACTCACTGACAGTCAGAATAACAGAGTTGGAAGGGACTTTGGGTGTCTTCTAGTCCAACCCCTACTCAAGCAGGAGACCCTACACCTTCCTGGACAGATGGTGTCCAGTCTCTTCTTGAAAACCTCCAATGATGGAGCACCCATAGCTTCTGGAGGCAAGCCGTTCCACTGAATAATTGTTTTCACTGTCAGGAAATTCTCCTTAGTTCCAGGTTGCTTCTCTCCTTTATAAGTTTCCACCTGTTACTTCTTGTCCTTTGGAGAACTAGTTGACCCCTCTCTTCTCTGTGACAACCCCTCAAGTACTAGAAGATTGTTTCCATGCCTCCCCAAATCCTTTCTTCATCTCAACATCTTTTTTGTATCATGGTGACCAGACCTTCCAAGTGTGGTCTCCCCAATGCAGTATAAAGTTGTGTATACTAACACAGTGTTTTTCAACCTTTTTTGGGAAAGGCACACTTGTTTCATGAAAAAAATCACGAGGCACTCCACCGTTTTCCGCACCGTTGGACCTCCCCACGGTCGCTACACGAACGGTCGTAAGTCAAGGATGGCCTGTGTTCTCAAGGGGTTGGACTAGATGACCTCCAAGGTCCCTTCCAACTTCTTCTTATTATTATTATTAGCCTCTTTATTTCATTTTGGGGCTTTTGTTTGTTTGTTTTTGCTGTGAAGGAAAAGGAAAGCTTGCATTTCTTTTTAATTTATCTTTCTGTATTTTCTTTTTTCTCTTTTCTTTCTTCCTTCCTTCCCTCCCTCTCTTTTCTTTCTTTATCTTCCTTCCTGCCTTTCTCTCTCCCACTTTCTTTCCCTCCCTCTCTCAATTTCTTGCTTTCTACTTGTTGTGGAAACTGGAAGCTACTTGCATTTCTTTTTAATTTTTCTTCCTGCTTTTTTTCCTTCCTCCCTTCCTCTCTCTCTTTCTTTTCTATTCTCCTTTTTTTTCTTTCTCCCTCCCTTTTCCCCTTCCCCCTTTCTCCTTTTTCCCCTTCCTTTTTTCTTTCTTTCTCACCTTTACCATCAAAAGCACTTCACTCCAGAGGGGGGGGGAAACCCCAAAGGTTTTTAATTGCTTTGGTCCAAAGGACATTTTATTATGCAACGTATCAAAAGGACAGGTTAAAAAAAAATCAGCCGTGTAATTTTTCAGACGCAAGCGAAGCCTCCAAGAGCGAAGCGGTCAGATCCCTCTATTTCGGGCTGGGGCGAGGGGTCGCGGCGAGCAAAGAAAGCGGAGCCAGGCAGCCGACCAGGCGGGAGTCTCGCATCCTCAGCCGCGCGGGGAGTAAGGAGTAAGCGGCGCGTGCTGGGGAAGAAGAGCTTTTTCGAACGTTGCAGGCAACCAACCACGCGACAGCTCAGGCGAGCCGGGCTAGCCGCCCGTCCGTCCTCTTCCGATAAGCGAGCCGGTTGCCTCTCCCCAGCTTCTCTCTCTTCAGCAAGAGACCTTCCGAAGCCAGAGAAGGGGGCGGAGCTACGCTGCCGTGGAGCCCTGGTGCCTAGAGAGGTCGAGCCCACTTCTTTTCCCGGGCTTTTGCTTCCAGTGAAGTAGGGCCGTCAGCTTAGTCAAGGCTCCCCGCCAGAGAGTCTTGTAGCGCTGCTCCGCCCGCGGCTGTTCCTCCTCCTCCTCCTCCTCTCTCCGCTGTCTCCTAGGTCAGTGTTTTTTCAATTTTTCCCACGGCACACCAGGCAACATCTCGCGGCACACTAGTGTGCCGCGGAACAGTGGTTGAAAAACACTGTAAACACATCCCGCGATCTTGAAACTATCCCTCATGAAACTTAGGACTGAATTGTGTTTTTTTTTGTTAATCAATCTTGGGTGATCTTTGGACCAATTGCTAGTTCTCAGAAGGTTATTGCTATAAGAACAAACTGAGGGGAGATTCTTGAGAAAGTAGTTTTGAGAGTCTAGAGGAAAGACAAGTTTTTCCCCTTTTGTTTTTTAAAGCACCATAGAACAAACGGATTATCTGCAACATCTTTAGTCAGGGTTCAGGCCTGGTTATGGAATGGAGACAACATAGAATGCAGCTAATAATCAAAATGTGTGGGGAACTGGATAGGAGAACTGTGGCCATCTTGGTCATTTGACATCTCTCAGTGGCTTTTGATACTGTCAGCCAAAGTATCCATCTGGATCATCTCCAGGAACTGAGGATTGTTGGACTGGTTCTACTCCTCCCAGTTCCAGTTGGAGGGGGGAAGGAGAAGAGAATGGCTTGCTGGCTAGTCCCTTGTGGGTGCTGTAGTAGTCAATCCTCTTCCCGCCTTCTCTTCAAAATTTACATGAAGCCAATGGGAGAGGCCATCCTAGGGCTTGGGGTTCTGTAGCAACAATGTGTTGATGATAGCCAACTTTATATCACTACCTCCAGACCAGATTAGTGATGCTGTTAAAGTCCTGTGGGATCTTTGTTGCTCTTTGAACTTGGTAGATTTCTTGCAGACATTACATTACCCAACTACGTAACATCATCAATGCTACAAAGGGAGTGGGTTTGCCCTTGTTTTATATACAATTGGCTTGCCCTGTCAACCCCACTCCTATAGTAGTCTATAAACAAAATGACTCATTTTGCTGGAGAAAATATTATACTTAGTGGAAGATTTGCAATTGAAGGTGTCTTAAATGCTTCAGGTTCTCTTTACTTAATTTTTGCTGTAATTACAGATTGAACAAAATCATTTTGTCTTTTGAGATTAAAAGCAAAATCCTCATTCCATATATCTCCCAAACAAAAACAAAAAAAAGAGAAGAAGAAGAATAAAAATTTTAAAAAACTATTTGGGTGGATTTGTAAACTGAAACAATTATTTTTTTTTCCTGTTTTGAATATTGCTCACCTTACTCTGGCAAGAAAGAATAATTTCAGGAAGTTGTTTTGCTAGCCATTTACACTTTACACATCTACGTATGGACAGTAAGTAGATATATTTATTAATTATGTTTGCAATCAAAAAAATGCATTCATGCCATGAAATAATTCTTAAGCAACTCTACCCATGAACTATTTTGTTTTTCCTTTTGCGTCTACTTTAACGTGAGACATACTGTACATCCCTTGAAGATAATGCTGTGGAGACTAGGAACCCTTTGAAAACAGTTTGGGAAAAGTGTTTTAGATATTACATGAGACCACATATCTCTCCTGAGAAAGGTAGCTGAATTTTTCAGGTTCTGGCAGAACTTGAAAAAAAAGATGCTACTTTCTAAAGCAGGGGTGTCAAACTCGCAATGTCACATGACGTGTCACGATTTTTTTGCCATTGCCAGCAATGGGGTGAGCGCGGTTTTGCTCTGATGCATCCGGCCCATGGGCCAGCAGTGTGACACCCCTATTCTAAAGGATCCCACTCATTCAAGTTAAAATGACTCTTCCTCCAAGTTACACTTCCAACTATCTACTAAATTTCCATTTTGTCCTTGAATGTCTCTCTCAAATTTTCTAATTCTTGCTATACTTAATCATGTTAACCTTGTAGATCAGGGGTTCGCAACCACCCCCTGGGGGTGCGAGACAATATTTCAGGGGGTGCAAAAACTTGGGTTTTCAAAATTATAGCGTATATGCATAATTCGTTGCCTTACTTTTGTAAGGGGTACGAGAATATATCAGAAGCATTCTAGGGGTGCAGGGCATAGAAAAGATTGGGAACCACTGATGTAGATAAAGCTCAGCTGCAAATCTCATTCTAAGCTAAGTCTTAACTATAGATAGTCCTTGACTTACAACCACAATTGAGCCCAAAATGCATGTTGTTAAGTGAGAAGTTTGTTAAGTTTGCCCCATTTTATGACTTTTCTCGCCACATTTGTTAAGTGAACCACTGCAGTTGTTCAGTCAACAACACGGTGGTTAAGTGAATCTGGTTTCCCCGTTGACTTCACTTGTTGGAAGGTCGCAGAAGGGGATCATGTGACCCTCATGACACTATAGCTGTCATAAAGGTGAGTTGTCAAGCATCCGAATGTAAATCACGTGAACATGGGGATGCTTTCACAGTCATAAGTGTGAAAAATGGTCATAAAGTCACTTGTTTCAGTGCCACTGTAACATTGAACAGTTATTAAATGAACCGTGGTAAATGGAGGACTACCTGTAGTACCACAAACAGGGCTTTTTAGTCTCCCAAAGCACACGACATCTGATTTTATAAACAAAAGTTCTGTTTAAAATTTGGCAGAAAAAAATATAATTCAATTAAAAGGCTTTAAAAGCAATTCTCTTTCTATATTCGTGCCACATTCGTACAAGTTTACCTGGTTATCATATTTAAGAGACTGAGTTCCAACAAGAAATCGTATTGCCTCTGTTTCTGCAGTTTGTGGAGTCAGGGCTCGTGCCTAAAAAAATGTGAAAAAAATGGAGTCACATAGCACATTCCGATGTCTTGAAAAGTACATGATATCATTCATTATGACAATCTTTAAAATATATTCATACGTCTGTATTTTTTGAAATACAGTTTCAACCTTTTGGCACAAAACTGTGATCTCATGGCTAAAAAGTAGAAAAGGCGTTTTCAGAATGCATTCTCTCATTTGTGGGAAATGTGCACAAAAGTGAGAGCAAACAACCCAGATGTTCAAAATTAATTGTTTTGCAGAAACAGCAATTTAAAGGAGAATTAATGTTAGTGAAAATTCACTTCAATCTTTATCTACCTTTTTGACCAAGAAAAACAATCAGATGTATTTTTTTAAAAAAACACCTCAAGTTTTATTGAAGAAAGTACAGAATTGGATTCAATCGAAATTAATCTTACTCCCATTGAAATTTATATAGCTAGTAAAATGTATGTCTGGAAAAATAAAATCCATCCAACACTTCCAAGACAGTTCAATTGCTTTACCTGCAGTATTTATAAACCATTCACCATGAAGTACAATATAAATGCACCTTTGAATCACTAGCTTACTGTTACAGGTATAAAGTATTTTGTTTAAAACAAAGAGGATAGATCTAAGAGTTATAGTAAGACACCTAAACTAGTTCCTGAATAGTTGTGGTTGCTAATTTAAATGTTAGGGATGACTATAATTTGGAACAGAGTGATTAATACAGCTATTCAATGTTGAAAAGATTTAAAACTTAGATAAAGAAGTCATTCTTGTTTCCTTATAACTTGTAAGTCAGCCTATTTCTTTAAACCAAAGATAGAGAGATACAGACATTACTGATTTCTAAATAAAAATCCAACTTTAATTGTATTTACTCAAAAGATGTGGCAATTTATTTCAGTGGGACTTCTTTCACAGAAGGCAGCTTTGGAATGTAGCCACAGAAGTTCTTACAAAGACAGATAAAACTCGAGGCATTTTTATACCCATATGCTTACAAATTAGCAAAGTGGAAACAATTATGAGTTTCTTTTGGAAGATGTTCAGGACTGCTTTGCTTTAAGGGCAATCTTGGCATAAACATCTTCTGGGTACGCATATGCACACCCAGACCACCAGGAAAAGACCACGGAAGTGGCTGGGCCAAACCTTCAAGAGAGATGACTGCCTGAGAGATCCAATATAGTAGTAGGCTCAAAGAATCACTTCTTCAAAATGGTTTGTTCAGCCTTAGCAGGTAACTTTGAGTTGCAGGATTTGATACTTTAGGACTACAGACCTACATTATGTAGGCTGTCCTCAGCCATTCATCCAGCAACCATTTGAAGTTATGATGGCATTGATTGGTGGTTATGACCAGTCTTTGGAATTCCTTGCCAACTAGTGCTTCTCATAAACCCTCATTTTATGACAAGACCACTTAACAACAGAAATTCCAGTCCCAATTGCTGTTATACGTTAAGGACTGTACTTTTAACTAGGACAGAAATATACTCAATTCTATAACAGGTTTAATCTCAATGGAACCAAAGGTCTGTCCAAGATAGCCCTGGCCACAATTCAAGACAATCTATATGGTACAAATATTTTTTCAAGGTAATGAAGTGTGAGAAACTTTTAAGTACTAAAACAGAACTGTTTACCCAGTTCTTCCTATGGACAAATCATTAAAGGAAAACAGGTGCATAAAGCCATACAGTTCCTTACTCTGAAGATCTAATTGTCTCTCTTTATCTAGGATCCCGAAAATAACTCTCATATTTATTTTCACTTTATTTTAAGAAGCTGAAGTGAAAGCCAACAATAAAAGGTGAAGTTCTGGTGCAGATCTCACAAACAAACAGCTTGCTGACAGACACTTTTGTACAATATTTTAGAACTGTCTTATGTACGGTAATCTTTGATATTGCATCCGGGAGCTGACTCATATCAGTTTAATGTCAATTAAGGCACAGTTAAAAGGGCCTGGTCTCCACTATTTCAGATGCAACAGTCTTGCATCTTGGGACTTTGATGGGATAGCTCCAGGGCTTTTTTTCTCATAGAACGCTCAGAACGGAGTTCCGGCACCTTTTTTGGATGGAACCTTGTAGGGTAGGCAAGGCGGGTTGTATGACATGTGTGAGTTCCGGCACCTTTTTCTTTTACAAAAAAAGCACTGGATAGCTCAATGGAAATTTTATACATCATGTACAAGGTCCACTGGTAGAAGAAAATATTTGTAGATCAGGGTTGAGTTAGGGTCCACTATATGGCAGTCCACTAAATGAAGGTGTTACTGTACTCAAAAGATTCTATTAACAGAAGCATGAAATATTATTCCTGTTGGAATAATACAAGAGTTGAATTTTTAAAGAATGTCAATCCTTTGGCATGCAAATAATTAAATGACAAAAACTGCACTCTTTCAAGTATATTTAAACATAAACTATGGGGTTAGTTGTCTTTGGTGGCAATTAGTTATCAGTAGGCTTATTTCATTGTGCAATTTTATGCAGCTAAAAATGACCCTGTTTTCTCAGGCATCTTGTCTAGATAATTTTCAGAGTTATTTTTGGTGGTTTTATCATTTTCAGAAAGAAATATTTCAGCTAACCTTTCCAGACTATCTCAAAATCTAAATCATAAATCATGACTCAATAATACACATTAATTATTCCAAAAATGCAAAACTAAAAAAAGTCTGTTTCACAGGCCTTGTTAGAGAAAGAGCTGCAGAAAAGTCTACAGAAATCTATCCCAATTTCATGAAAAGTTACGTTATTCATGAATAACAAGACTTGTTTAAAATTAACATGGCACAAAGAGCACTTTTGATTTATAATACAGGTTGTTTTTTTTTCATTTGGAATACCTCTACATAGAAAGATATATCGGATATATATTCTTTAATAAAATGTTTCACAGCTTTAGCACATTAATGAATCCATAGATTTCATTACATTTACAGCTGATAAATTGGTCATATTTATCAGCCACATATTTCTTTATTGGTCATATTTATCACCCACTTTTCCTTTAGGAAATCAAGGCAACTTGCAAAACGTTCCTTGCACTAATTTCTCCCAGAACAGCAGCTCTGTAAAATTGCGTTGAAAGAGGCTTGCACCGAAGCCATCCTAAAGGGATCCATAATTTAAAGTGCATGCCCATTCCTAGTCCAATTCCTAAACAACTGCAGGGGGAACCCACACACACAAATCTAGAAAAAATATAAATTCTGTTATGATGAAAAGCTTCCTCTTCTATTAAATCCCAATCCATCGTTTTCTTATTTACCTGGAATTCCAGCCCATAAATCACGGGAGCATCATCTTCCATGGCAGCGTCAGCTACCCCCACCTTTCTCCACCACCCACCGCCCCGGCACAAATACTATCGCGATGGGAAACCCCGCCGCTGCGTTTCGGCTCTTTTTTTTTTTACCCCTCTTTCGAATTAGAAAGAAGGCGAACCTACAAAAAAAACGCCTTTGGGCCCACTTCGGCCTCCGTACTTCTTTCTCTTCCGGGAAAAGGAGTGGCGCGCCGAAGACGCTCGTCTACGTAGGGGAGGCGAAACTGGGTCGATAGGGAAGGGAAGTTGGACGCGCAGGCGCACTAGGCGTTTTTTTCCCCTTTACACATTAGGTTTTTCTGCCGTAGTTTAGGTGGGACGTCGTTGCCGCTGTCATTGGAAGTAAAGAGCGGGATAGGTGAGGGAATATCCTCCTCGATTGCTTTTCTTTCCTATCCTTTTGCTCATTTAAGGTGGCTTATATAATAAAGATATTCACCTACAGCGGATGAGATGGGTTATTCCACTCCACTCTTCAAGTGGAACCTGGGTTACTGTTAGGTTTGAATGGAGCTGCTTGTGCAAACACAGAATAAACCGATAAATAAAATCCATACGTGTAAAAAAAACCTATCTTTTTTCCTGCTAGGTACAGGATTGTTCAGTTATGGTGGTTGATGGTGGTGTTTTTAAGTTACAGGGTAGCAACTCGGTGATGAAAAATGCAAATTAAATCACTTCATCTCGAAGGAAATGGGTTCAGAAGATAGAAGGGTTGCTGCAAAATGAATGTTTCTTAATGTTAATTGTGTTCACATTATCTATAAAACTGGGTCAATCATAGGCAGTATCTTCATGACTCAGGCCCTCATTTGATTTCTTTGCCTTTTGATAATTACAGAAGTAGCCTTAGAAAAAAAATGCTCCATTTTACAGATGGGTCCCTGAGACAGAGTTAAAGTGGTATGCCTGAGGATATTGACACTTTGCCAGAGCAAACGTAAAAGGTATGTTTAATTTGTATATCCATTCTTTAAAAAATGAAAATGGGGCAAAGGTCAGATATTAAGGGGGGGGGTTCGTAATTTTGTTTTCTGGTAGTCTACAGAAGCACTCTTTCTGTTTTCATCATAAAGACATACCTTGTTAAAAATGTATTAATTGTTTCTGCGTGCATTTTGATAGCTGCCTTTAACATATATGTGAGTATACTGCATGTATATCATAGTTAGAGTGATGTTGGCTTGCAAGATGGTCTTTGAACCGGAGTTTCTAATTTACATTGAAAAAACATAAATATGCTTGAGGTAGTACTAGTTTTCGGTTGTGTTTGTGGCAAACGTATCAAAATTTTATTTTTTATTAAGTATATATGCCACCCATCTCACCAACAAATGACATTAGATGGTTTACAAGTAAAACAAGATAAAACATGAAATATTAAAATAATAAATATTAATGTTAAATTTTACTTAAAATGAACAAAGCAGACAAGGAAGGGAGCAAGATGCACATGGGGTAGAATTGGAATCTTATCTCAATCCATTAACCACTGCCAGTACAACACATACTCCATTGGGGCCTCAAGCCAACTGACAGAGCCAAGTTTTCAAGCTCTTTCAGAAGACCAAAAGGGTGGGTGCGGATCTCAACTTGGCGGCCACAATGTTCCAGAGGATGGGAGGCATAGCAGAAAAGGCTCTTCACTTGGATCCTGCCCGCTGGAATTCTTTGACCAATGGGGTTCTGCTGGCATGGGTAGAGTAGGTCAATCCCACTAGGGTGAGGCAGCTCCTTAGATAACCTGGACCAATGTGTCAAATAGCAGAGAATACTGAATGTGACACAGGTAAAACGAAGGGTATTGATGTGGCTCAGTAAAGTTAACCATTTCTGTTTTAATAAAATTTATGTGATGGCCTCAATTGACTTTCTATCCATGATGCAATGAGCAACAAAAGTCAACATAGATCATCTCATGATGACCATTTTGTATATGATGCACTGTGAAAATGTTGGCTGGCACTTTTCTCATAATTAGTAGGAAATCCTACAGGTGGTATGACGAGATCTGCTAACACAGTTTAGGACTTGTGTTATTAAAAACCATAATATGAACATCTTAGTTTATCAAAGCCATAATGGCTGACAAAGGTAAATATCTATGGGCATTTTTGCTGACAACTATGGCACATAAAAACTTCAAAAAATAGGGAATGAGGTTGTTATAAGTTAGATTTGGTTTTATCTATCTGTCTATATGTGTGTATATGTGTGTATGTATATCTGTCTGTCTATCTATATCTAATCTATTGCATTTAATTTCTTTTTCCTACTGTTCTTACTCCTTTTCTGTACACTGTATAACACTGCTTACTCCGAAATGGAATAGTGTGATGGATAGACACACAATGTCTGTTTTTAATATGGTCCATCTTACATTTCAGCTGTTAATCAGAATTGTTGTCATTTAAATTCTTTATCCTGCCTGAATTTATTACATTTATATTCCAGGTTAAAAAAGTGAATGGCTTTTTATTTTTCCTGGACTTATTTGACTGTTGTTTCACCTACTGAAGTTACAGAGGAGTTGGGAAGAGGGCAACAAATAAATAATTGAAGTCCTAATATGCTGCCTAAGTGACAAGTCTACCAAGATTTGCCTTCTTAACTCTGTTCAATTTAGTGTTCGTTATCCAAGCCTTCTCATGTAGGATTTCCCTTTTTGTCTAATTAAAGTTGTCATTACTTCTTCTATTCCTCCTCACCCAGGGTTGTAGTAATGCTGTTTTGTCAGTCTCCATCTGAATTTGGGCACTGTCAATCTCCCCCTTTTTCTAAATACAGAGATAGATGGGAATTCCACTAGAGAACATTTCAATCAGCTGTTCTTGCTGGAAAGATAGTCAGTCTCTGCATTGGAGGTAGAGATTGTGCTATCCAAGTATGAATTTGTGACATTGCAAGCCAACCAAGTAGAATATAGTGTATAGATAAGTCAAAGAGCCTTCCTTGCAGCACAGTACTTTCCCAAAGTGGAAAAATGAGTGCTCAAGGAGACCAAAGGGCCCAGCTGGATCTATCCTATATTTTGCCCTTGTCAAGAGCACAGTGTTAAGATACCCAGTATTTCAACCATGGGAATCATTATTTTCATGCTAAGAAAAAAGGAGGTGGTGGGGAGGGATTAGCAAGATGTTAATAAAGTATTTCATATTTTGAAGTGTGTTTTTAATTATTGCAGTGGCTATATATATTGTTGCTTCATGCATAAATTGTCCTATATGTAGTACTGATCAGTAGCAATTTCTTTTTTTATGCAGAAGAACTATGGAAAAACAAGAAAGCAATATTGAAGACAGTGGAGTAAGAAATTCAAATGCAGTGGCTGACATTTGTGATATCCAGCAGCAGGCTTCCGAAGAACTTCTGTTCCACGAAGAAACCATTGATCTGGGAGGAGATGAATCTGCATCTGAAGAAAATGAAAACATGGCAGAAGATTCCAGTAACTTCATAGACAAACTTAGCGAGCACATGATGGAAAGCGTTTTGATATCTGATTCTCCAAATAATAGTGAAGATGATACTGGTGATCTTGGCTGCCTGCAAGAAATAGTCAAACAAATGGAAGCAAACAATATTGAAGCAATAGGAGGAGAGGAGCATTTAGAGAGAAATGAAGTAAATAGAAATGAGAATGAAACAAAGCTTGAAGCTACTGCCAAAAGTATTTCTGATTCGAGAATTGACTATCAGTCCTCTTTAAATGAAAATCTGATTCAGACATCAGCAAAAAATGAACTGGAAGCAGAATGTGACAAACTTGTAAAGTCTCCATCAAACATTGTTGATGAAAGCAAACCAGAGGAAACTGCATCTCCTCCAGTTGTCATTAAATCACCAATTGACTCAGAACCTATTCCCATCTGTACCATCTTTAGCCAGGGAAATCATACAACTGGTCAGCAACAGTTTCTGCACGATGGCTTTGAGCCTCAAATGGTGAAGTCACCCAGCCTTGGTGCTGTAAGTGAGACTCCAGTGAAAACCCATCCACAAGTGGTTCAGCCTAGTCCAAGCCTAAGCAAATTTTTTGGGGAAGCCATCAGTAGTAATACATTAGCTTCTGATTTTTTTGATTCCTTTACTACGTCATCTTTTATTTCGGTCAGTAACCCCAATGCAAGCACATCTGTACCAGAACAAATGTCTTCTCTTGTAACAGTTGGGGAATTGCACGACTCTGCTCACCATAAATATTCTCGTAAAAATGGAAGATCAGAACCTGGAAAATCTGCATCTTCTCCAGAAATATGTCAGTCTCCAAAGCCATTTTCCCAGATTCAAGCTGTTTTTCAAGGTGGTGATGACCCTTTTGCCTCTGTGCTGAACATGAGTGAGATGGACAGAAGAAATGATGCCTGGCTTCCTAGTGATGCAACTAGGAGTGTGTTGATTTCAGTAACCACCCAGCCATATAATAATATTTTCATAGACAAGGAGAATGTGACCATGCCGGGATTAAAATTTGACAATATTCAGGTGAGGATCCCCTGTTGCTTTTAATCACTTGAAATCTTATCCAATGAATTCAAACACAGAGCATTTGGTGTCTGCTTTTACATGTCACTTATGTTCCACCTTCCCATTAAAAATAATGTTAAAGGTGGATAACCATTACAGGTCTGTAAAGCCCATCTAATTTGGATCTTCAGTCTGGGTTGCTTGGCAAGTAATTGTGTGTAGATCAATAAAGGAGCAAGTTTGTCAAACAATAGAGCAAATAAAAATGGTACAGCATTTTTGTTTTTCACCAAAGTGGGATAAAATTTGCAGAAACACTAAATATGAGAAGACGAAGCATCCTAAGATTTGTAGAAACCAGCACAAGAGCTTTTGAGCTATCTTTACTTAAAATATGTTTTCTTTTTTGAAGGAGTTCTTATTTTGCTTTAGGACATAATATTATGAAATTTACTGTGATATTAATAACATACACCACAAAGAAACAATGGTCGTGTTAGCAACAAATTATAAACAAATGATGCTTGTGATTGTAAATGTTTAAGTTGGCAGTATAAGGGTTGAACTCACAATATTCTTCATAAAATAAATCAGCTGCTTTGCCATGTCTGCTGGTAACACAGCTCACAAAAAAATAATTTAATTTAATATTCCGATTTTGAGTTCACCTGACTCCATGACTACTCTAGGCAGCTTATAGTAAAGCAGAATTTTAAAAATTTGGATGATCTTGGGGAATGATTAGACAAAAGAGGTGGCAGTCTCCAATGGCTTAACAGTCAGAGAAAGAAACTTAGGAAGGACCCACCCTAATGTATCAGGCAGTTAAAAGTGGTGGAGTGGGAAAGTTGTACTTTCGAACCTGCAAGATTCTGTTAATGTAGCCTTGCAACAACGTAGAATTAGTTTATCTAGTTAATGTTTCCTGCCTGGTTTATCTAGGAGTGCTCACTGTCAATCATGAGTTGATCAAGGCATGAGTAAATGTCTGAAACTCCTCCAATCCAGGGACAAACAAATTGATGTACTAGATGTAACTGTACAAAGGTTCTCTTGGCCATAGCTGCCACCTCCTTTTTTGAGCAGGAGCTGTGAGTCCAAAAGGAATCCTAAATTGCATGCTAGTCTCACTTGGAAGTGCAACTCCATTAAAAAGTAAAAGATGGAATGTCTCTGGAAGTAGGAGGCCAAAAAAATGAAGCTACTTTGTCTTCTCAGGATTGAGGCGGAGCCTCTTCCTCCCTATCCAGGGGAGTCAGAGCCTGTCCCTCCCCACCTGCACAACCTCCAGGGATTGGGTCAGAAATTCTCAGCTAGCCAATCTGATACCTCCGAGGACAGCCCATCCTTCTGAATCCACCATGTCACCTCATGCCAATCATGGTTTCTATGTTTCCGCCTCCCCATCACCCCTCCCATATCCCCCCCCACCTCTTGCCTCTAACCAAAATGTCCATCCTCCCTCAATGTACAGTATGTACATTGTACTGCACACCACCAAACCCCTACTCACTACTCACCTAACAACACACAACCCTATCCAGCCATTACTGCATCTGCCGTCAGATACTTGGCAGCCAATTGGAAGGATGACATCATTTTTAAGCCCCTTAATGCATACCCTCAAGCCCAGGCCCTCAAACTCTGGGGTGGGGTCGGGGTGTTATCATAGTGTAACACAAGTGGGCCGATAACAATACTGAAAGGCCAGAAAAATCAATTTAAGCATCCTTAACCTAGCTCACCAGGAAAGTGAGAAAGTTTCTGTGTACAACCTGAGTGATATAAATTTTATTTCCAGACTTCCTAGAAATGACCTAGTGTCTGTACAGTCCTCTTTCACAGATGGCCACTGTGAAGGATTGAACAAAGATGAGGTTTCTAGGATGGAGTTAATCCTATCCCCCCTTGCTGTGGTTCCAGTTTAGATTACAGGGTCAGTGCCTAAAAATGTAGTTTCTTTTTTATTTCAAGGAACCTTTTTCTTTGCAGTGAAAACCACAGAGGCCAAATCTGGATTGAAAACCCAGCAGGGCCAAATGATTAATGTTCCTTCCCCTCACAGTATGCTCTGATATAGATCGGTGTCCTGTGGAGAAGAGAGACCTCACACTCAGGAGCAGAACTATGTAATTAGTCTTTTTATTTTGGCCCTCAGAAAAGGCAAGTAAGAACCTGCTGAGATCAAACTAGAAAGACAGATGAGGTCTTCAGTCAGGACTCATGCCATTGTTTCCTTATGGAATGAAGAAAACATCATTCTCCAGAAGGCAGATTGGCTACTGTTATTTTGGCCACCTTGGTCCCTGTAACTATTATTAGCTACAAAATAAGGTTTGAGCTGACTTGAAGTGTTCTAGACTTCCATTGTTTCTTTTCAGTATCTTTTAGTGAAATCCGCTAAACCCAGTCCAGAGAATATTAATTGAAGAAATCTAAAGGACTTAGTATAGAGAATCTAAGCCCACTGTGAGGTAAGAAGCTATATTGGAGAACATGAAGGTGATAAGTATCCTCCTTAAAAGAATGTTTTTCAGTTTTCAATGTAATGATCTGTAAAAGTTTCCTTTCACAGAAATTATATAAACATATTGCATGGCCAAACATACAAAACACTTTTACTGAGATGGTGCTAGATATTATGTCCTTTTTTTCCCATTAGGGTGATGCAGTTAAAGATTTAATGCTCCGCTTCCTTGGTGAACAGGCTGCAGTGAAAAGACAAGTTCTCAATGCCAACTCTGTGGAGCTGTCTTTTCAGGGCTTAAAGCAGTTGATTGTAAGTAACATGGTGTTCCTTTTTAAGTTGTGATTCTTTGTAGATGGCTATAGTCAAAAGAACTTGTTTAGTCTTTTTAAAATGTCTTTAAAGTAATTCAGTTCAGGATCTGTATTTTCAGAATAGAATAGAATAGAATAGAATAGAATAGAATAGAATAGAATAGAATAGAATAGAATAGAATAGAATAGAATAGAATAGAATAGAATAGAATAGAAGAATAGAATAGAATAGAATAGAATTATAGAATTTTGGCCAAGAGTAATATTCTTTATTGGTCTAGCGCAGGGGTAGGCAACCTCGGCTCTTTTATGACTCATGGACTTCAACTCCCAGAATTCCTGAGCCAGCCATGCTGGCTCAGGAATTCTGGGAGTTGAAGTCCATGAGTCATAAAAGAGCCGAGGTTGCCTACCCCTGGTCTAGCGTGATCAGACACACAAGGAGTTTGTCTTCAGTGCATATGCTCACAGTGTACATTTAAACAGCAAGTAATAGGTCATAGGCAGTGGTGGGATTCAGCCGGTAGAACCGGTAGCTCAATTTTGTTGAGTTTGGAGAACCGGCTGACCCCATGCTGCTTCTGGAAGTCCTTCTAGGCCTGGGAGGCCTGGAGGAGGTCTCCCAGGCTTAGAATGGCCCGCTGGAAGTGCGTTGATGTCACTTCTGGAAGTCCATTCTAGGCCTCGGAAGCCCAGGCCTGCATCCATGCAGAGAACCGGATATTCAGGTATTTGAATCCCACCACTGGTCATAGATCATAATCATCATTGCAATCATTAATCCTAAGTTACAAACAACAATTGATAAATCATAATGAGACGGTGCTGTTGGAATTAAGTGTTCAGCAGAGTGAAGGCACAGGGGTTATTTCGGCTTGCAGTGCTCTATAACGGCATCCTGAGGGGAGACGTTGAAATACATTATGTCTAAGATGTGAGGGGTCTGTAGACATTTTCTCAGCCCTCTTTCTGGTTCATGCAGTGTACAGATCCTCAGTGGAAGGCAGGCTGGTCGCGATTGTTTTTTTCTGCAGTCCTAACTATTTGTCTAAAGAAAAGAATCATTTATCAAATAATTTCTCTAGACTTCACAAAATTTATATTAATGACCTTCTAACAGCCTTGTACAATCAGTTTTGGTCCCAACTCCAAAAGATGGGCAGGTTTTCCTCTCTTATTTCTGCCTCAGTGCTGTTGCTACCTTTCCAGTTGTACACTCCTTTAAACTAGGGGTCCCCAATCTTTTTTGGGGAAAAATGGGCACATATAAAATTTTATGATTGTGTAACAGACATTCTAATAACATGCCTACCTGAAAGGTTTTCCCATTAATAAAATGGTGACTGTGGGAGATAATGTCCAGTATCATACGTTAGGTTTTTAGAATGTTAGCCTCATAAAAAGAGCAAAGATCTCTGTGAACCTGCTGCTTGAGGCAGCTACATCTTTTGCAGAATTCACTAGGCTACCTCAAGGGCCTTTCCTGGTTTTCTGTGCACATACAGGTAGTTCTCGGTTTGTTTATTTATTCAACTTATATAGCTGCCCATCTCAATCCAGTGACTGGGTGCTTAATGACCACAGTTTGGCCTGGCAATTCCATTGCTAAGTGACATAGTCATTACACCACACAACTGCAACAGCCTTACATTCTCACTTCAGCCCCGGGCATTAAGGGAATCACCTGCAGTCTGTAAGCGATACATCGTGTGACCCTATCTTGCAACTTTACGGCAAGCTTCTCTGTGGATTCTGCTTTTTGGAAGCCTGCCGTGAAGCTCACAAATGGCAATTGTATATTTGCAGGATTCTGCAATGGCTGTAAGTGTGAGGACCGGCTCTTTCAATGTCACTGTAATGACACTGAGCAATCATGAAGGGAGGACTACCTAGGTGCCTAGAAGATGTATCTGTAGTGCCACTGAAGGAAATGTCAAGGGTCTTCTCTGTATGCATATGCATGCTGAGAAATCTGCAAAGGGATCTCAAAGTAGCTGATGCACACACCACAGCCTTCTCCCTAACAGATTCAAAAGGACACATTGTGAAGTACTCTTCAAACGGTTTGCACAGCCATGTTCCATAGCTCTGGCAAAGATAGGTAAAGGTAAAGGTTCCCCCGCACATGCGTGCTAGTCGTTTCCAACTCTAGGGGCCGGTGCTCATCTCCGTTTCAAAGCCGAAGAGCCAGCATTTGTCCGAGGACGTCTCTGTGGTCATGTGGCCAGCATGACTAGACGCCAAAGGCGCACAGAACGCTGTTACCTTCCCACCGTAGTGGTCCCTATTTTTCTACTTGCATTTTTACGTGCTTTCGAACTGCTAGGTTGGCAGAAGCTGGGACGAGTAACAGGCGCTCACTCTGTTACGCAGCACTCAGGATTCGACCCACCAAACTGCCGACCTTCTGATCGACCAGCTCAGCGTCCTAACACACTGAGCCACCACGTCCCTTCTGGCAAAGATAATCCATCCTATTTATCCAGCCTATTTATTTTCTAAGACAATTAATAAGAGCTGTTTGAGGTCTAGTCATGTTCTTGAAAACAAATAATGTTTTAAAGATGTAAGAAGTCAGGTGGCAAGGAAACTGGCAGGTGCCAATAGAGAATGCCAGTGCTTAAACTAAATAGACTTTCTGCTTTTTTTTTAAGTTACATGTTTCTTATCCATGGCTGCCCAGATAAGGAGAAATAGGGGGCAAACAGAAGCTAAAACATCTCCTTTGCATACTATTGGCTTTTGCATTCATATTCAGAAATTTCTTCTTATTTTTCATAGGCAAACAAAATTGAAACCATGCAGTGCTGGAAATGTGTTTATACAGTGGGATAAGCAAGAATTCACAAAGGCTGCAGGCACCATCAGGCATTAAATACATTTCCAGTTGCACAACAGCACTTTTCTGCCTTGAGTGTGTTCCAGAAGGTGTCCTAGGACCCCAGAGAAAAATTCACGTACATTTGGAATGGGCCTTGGGGGGTGAGAAGATAGAATGCAGTAAGAATTCATTCACTGGCAGAATGAATTTCGTCAATAAAATTGCATCACTGGATCCAAGCATCTCTCTGGTTTTTAAGTTACTGCTAGAGAGTATACAGTATAACCCCAGCCATAATCAAGAGGAATACAAGTTATTCTTCTAATCATGAATAAATAATACGAGAGTTAGGAAAGATTTTGCTGGTTGGTCTTTAAATACTGCTTGTCCTCAACTTACTATTTCTTCAGTGACCGAACTTACGACGGAGGTGAGAAAAAAAAATCAACTGATGAGCCGTGCTTGAAGTTACAAGCGTTGCAGCAGCACCCCTGTGGTTACGTGATCAAAATTTGGGTGCTTGTGCGTGCGTGTCACTTGCAAGAGAGCTCTTCCACGCCTTCCATTCACCTGTCTTCCCCCATCTAGTGGCTTTTTTGGCCTTGCATGATGGCAAACAGGTTCCGAGGTTGCTTGCCATGCCCTGGGAAGCCTCAGCTACCCCAGCAAGCACCAACGTGCATTCATTCACCCAGCTGCCTTCTCTCCCAGTTCCCCGCACTCCTGACCTTTCAGTGTTTGCACCCAGCCCCTTTGGCCTTGCTACCTTTGCTGTCTTCTTCTTTTCGAATCCAGATTCTCTGCCCAAGTTTCCTGACATGTGACTCCCTGAGCCTTTGTAAAGCCGCGTTGCCTTCAGAGTGCCGCACTGTCTTTTCCAAGGCTCTCTGAAGTCAGCACAGCCTTCCCAAAGCGGCATTCTCTTTGTGAGGCCGCGCTGTCTTTCCAAAGGCGTTGTGAAAGACAGCACTGCCTTTGTAAAGGTGTGTTGTTTCCCGAAAGCCTTTGGAAAGACAGTGCAGCTTTTGGAAGGCGGCACAGCTTTATAAAGACAGCGTAGCGTTCCGAAGACGACAAAGGTAAGCAAACTGCTTCTGCTTTTAGCAAAAGGTGAAAGGTCAGTGTGGGGAAACCTGGGAAGAAGTCAGCTGTGTGAATGAATGCTTGCTGGCATTTGCTGGGGTTCATGGGTGCTCTACTGCTGGGGCCGGGCTGGACACTTGTGTAAGAAGCGTTTGCCAGAGAAGCTGGAGCTCCGCTTAGCATCATGGCTGGACAGAAAAGGCGAAAGGGTGCAAGGAACTGAGAGAGAAGGCAGCTAGGTGACTGAATGCTTGCTTGCACTTGCTGGGGTGGGGTGGGGCAACTGAGGCTTCCTGGCACATGGCAAGCAGCCCCAGAGCCACACAATTCTGGGACTGTTTGATTGTCCTGCAGGCAGGGTGAAGAGTGGCCAAAGGGCAGAGATGGGGAGAGATAGGTGAGTGGGTGGAGTTGGAGGCAGTCCCTTACCTTTATTGTTGTTAGCTGCGAAGTCGTGTCCGACCCATCGCAACCCCATGGACAACGTTCCTCCAGGCCTTCCTATCCTCTACCATCTTCTGGAGTCCCTATAGGCTCACGCCTACTGCTTCAGTGACTCCATCCAGCCACCTCATTCTCTGTCGTCCCCTTCTTCTCTTGCCCTCAACCTTTCCCAGCATTAGGCTCTTCTCCAGTGAGTCCTTCCTTCTCATTAGGTGGCCAAAGTCCCTTACCTTACTGAGGCTCAAAACTGGAAGGGGCCAAGCTCAGAATGGCTTGGATTGTAGTGGGCACTTGTGCAATGACTTACCGTTCTCAATGACCACAGCAGGGGTTGCTTTTGTAATCATCTGACCTCTCGCTTTATGACTGCACCTGATTTTCAGTGGCAAACCCAATCTCAGTTGTAGCTGTAAGTCAAGGACTGTCTATAACAGGGGTGTCAAACTCGCAACATCACGTGACATGTCGCAATGTATCACGACTTTTTTCCATTTGCCGGCTATGGGATGGCCACGGTTTCGCCATGACTCATCCAGCCCACGGGCCGGCAGTTTGACACCCCTGATCTATAATGAAAAACTTCACACCTATTTAGCACTTACCAAAGCATTACAGCCAGAGCATTTCTTTTTTTACAGTTTAGTTGGTAAGTTTTGATACAGTGGTAAGAGTAATCCTTTTTGCCAAACTGGGGAGAAAAATTAGATTGAAAAAAATCATGAAAAACTAGACATGCTTATCTTTGTAAAAAGAAGATTTATCCTAAAATATACAGCACTATTTTTAGTATCACAAACAAATAAGAGAGATAGGAAAAAGGTAGGTTTGAAATTTTATATTGTTATGTCTCTATAAATGGCGGTCTATGGTAGAATTCACCTAAACTGGTTAATTAACATTTTTCTTTCTTTTTCTGTTCTGTATCACTTTATAGTGTAATCAGTTGTTCTCTACCCCAAAATTCGTTTTGCGTATCTTTGTTTTAAACCATTAGACCAACAGTTACTATTCACAGATTTTTTTTTAATGTGTCATTAAACTTCCCTTGAGACTTCTGTGAAGCCAAAAGTATCTCTTTTTTAAAAGGAATGTTTGAATAGACTTAAAGAGTACTGTATCAGAAGATTATCAGGTGAATTTAAGATGACAAAATATTCACAGATCACATCACTGAAATATTTCCGGATTGACTTATGAAAAAATTGCCAGGTTTATCTAAAACAAACAATAAATAATTAAGAGGGAAAGCAATCAATCTCTTCAAACAATCTCTCCATCCCATATGCCTCACTCTCTACAAACAAATTTTTAAAGCCTCATCATCCATTCTAATCAACAAATCCTTTAAGAGTTACCAGAAATAACAATGTATCATACAATGTATTATAAACTTGAACTAACAAATCTACTTGAAATTGCTTCCTTTTACATTTATCTCTTATTTTCTATCTTAAATCCCCAAACCTCATCTTTCAAATCCTATCATAAAAGTTATTAAAAGTTATCAGAATAATATAATTATTTTAACCTTAATCCAATAAACTTAAAATATGACAAATGAAGTCTTTCCAATATAACTCTTGTCTATAAACAAAATCTTAAAATATCATCTAGTCCTAGTCAGGAAAAAGCCATTACAGATTACTAGTGATAATAACCTATTTATTTTAACCTTGGTCAAATAAATCAACTATATTCCTTCTGCTTTCTCCTAACAATCCTGACCTTTTTCCCTTCTAATATGTCCAGTTTCTTTTCATGTTCTCTTTGTCTCTTCTCACAAAATTGCATTAACAAATTGCTTTTGTAAATCTAACACAAACATTATCCAAGTCACTCTTCTGATCCATGTATAATATTTTTAATTATTAAAAACATCAACTGGTATTTCATATTTTTCCTTATTCTGTTTGAAGCTTGTCATTTGAAAATCCCAATTTAAATCAGTTTCATTCTTATCCAATAAGATTTGATTCTCTTCTGAAACAACATTTAGTTTATCAATTATGGGTGAGATCCTTAAAATTAACTTCTAAGTCCATTGTTCACAACTCAATAGATCTATTGCTGAAATGTTTTACTCCATTTTGCTTTATCAAATCCAGTATAAGTGTGCTTTTCTTTTAATTATAATCTGTGTTTCCTTCTTATGTTGCCTAGTGTCCAACCTTTAAAATCCCATCTTATCATGTTGTTTTTCTTCTGAGAGCAAATGGGATGGATTTTTATATGTATTTTTAAAATGTTATTAAATCCATCTGGACTTTTAGTCTGTTTGTAACTTTCTAAAATCAACATTCTCTAATAACCTTTTCCTGTTAATTCAGAAAAAATATTTTTTGCAAATCCTGAAACTCATACTTAAAGCTTCTATCATAAGGATTGAAGAAAATACCTAGTTGAATATCAAAAAACTTGCTGTTTTGGAGATTCTGAATATATAAAAAACAATAAAAAATTAATTCCAGAATGATTAACAAATGCAGTTCATTCTTTTTTTAAAAAAATAAAAAGTGCAATTTGCCTACCTATCTAGTGGATAACATCCTTTGATCCTTCAGTTTTATGTCTCTAAAATGCATAAGAAATCTGTCTGTCTATCTATCTATCTATCTATCTATCTATCTATCTATCTATCTATCTATCACCTATGATCCCATGTTTCAGTTGGGACCTTAAGGAGTCACACGTTCTTCTCCTAATTTTCACCACAATAAGAACTTGTAAAGAACTTGTAAAGAACTTGGACTGAAAGTAACTAGCCCACAGTTACCCAGTTAGCTTCTGTGACTGAAGGTAGATTAGAACCTGGTTCTTTCCAGTCCAGTCCTTAATCATTTCATCACACCAGCTTTTTTAGCACAATTGTTAGCTACCATTTTGTGAGCTACGATTTTTTAAAAGGTTATTATATTTTAGTCTGTCCTTTAAATGAAAGAAGAGAAGAAGGGCAACGGAGATGACTTAGCAGAGTAAAATCCTCAGGGACTCCTTTCCTTTCCTTACCTTTAAATGAATGGCTACGACTGCAGTTTTATAATTTTGGGCAAATAATAATTTCAGAAAACATTTACGAAAACCAGTTAAGGCTAATTTTTTGGCAGTGCTGCTGATGGAATAATATTTACCAATGGAATGAATTCCTCCTCTTCATCCATCATCCTTCTGCCCGCTCCCAGATTGGTCTTGGGAAAAATGCATGGACCAATGGAGAAGAGACCAAGGGAAAGTCATGATACACATTAGAAGACAGTTTGCAAAAAATCACATGTAGCTCCTTAATTGCGATATTTTATTATCTTATAAATGTAAAGGAATAGCATTAGGAAATTTTAGCCTTAGACGAGTTACTGACCAATTTTTTTTAAGTGATGTCAATGTGTTCTACCCAGATAATTTATACTAGAGAAGAATGCCATCCAAAATGGAGGAGGAAATTTTAATCATTTTAATGGTGTCACATGTACAGTTAATGACTCCCTGTGGGGGGGGGGGAAATCATTTCTTTTTTCTCTTAGTGGAACATTAGATTTTATGTGGAATTTCCATCCATTGTCAAACATAGTAAATGGTGGGCCTCTTGTGCATATTTATTTTTTTATAGCTGAGAAGTTTCCATTAAAAAAAATTCTCCTGATTTAAGTAATATTTTTTTTATTCCTGAAGTTAAATTATAATTAGTTTTTTTTAAAAAATCTGAAATGTTTTCTTATTTTAATCTCCATTCTGAATTGATTTGCAATCTTACGTTGCATTCTCCATTGTCTACATTCTGACTTCATGCTCAGTATGAATAAGCTAACTTTAAAAATCTTTGATAGTTCATGTTTGTCTGTCCCCAACTTTGACCCAACTATGTAGTAAACCTGGGAAACTTTCACTTCTGTTTAAGCAGAGTTTGTCATATCATCTGACTTTATATAGCAAATAATATTTGAAACAAGCAAACTAGATTTCTAGGCATTTTATACCAAACTAATACATAGCACTTTCTTCTGGTATATATCTTAATCTTGAACAATGATTTCCCTGTAGTTGATTTGAGCCAGGGGAAGGCAACCTTGGCTCTTTTATGACTTGTGGACTTCAACTCCCAGAATTCCTGAGTCAGCATGGGTGGTTCAGGAATTCTGGGTATTGAAGTCCACAAGTCATACAAGAGCCAAGGTTGCCTACCCTTGATTTGGCCAATTGCTTTGAGAATATTTAGAGGTCATGGACATCTTTTAGGGGCTCAGAGGACAGCAAGTGATGACATGTGCATTATAACAGCAGCATGCAAATGACATGACTTACACACTAACATTAAATGCCATGACATCATATAAAGTCATATTGGGATGATTTCACGACATGCATGTTCTCATTTTGATGTTATTGCAACTTGTTAGGGATATTACTGTTAATATTTTATTATTACCTACTGAACAATAAATATAAAGAAACAGACACACTGCTCTAATATTTCTTTTAGAAAAGTAAGTTTCTTACTCTTGGTTTTGCTTAGGGAATAGTTGAGTAGTATTCAATAATTCCCTTTGGAGGAGAATCCAGATGGTCGCCGAAATTTAGTAACAGTAATAAAAAATTTGAATGTATATTTGAAATCAGACATCTATTTATTTGTTATTGCTGCTCCTCTGTTCTGCTATAACACCTGAACTATTTAACCTTTATTGCATATATACATCTGTCATGCATCAAAGAACAGATGGTGTCCATTCCTACAATTCTGAGTCTTTTGGTTGTGATCCCATTAAACTAGGCAAGATGTTTTTGTGCCTGTATCTGAGCAAAAGTTTCAAATATGTGAGTTATAGCACATTTTTCTTATTGTAATGGTAGAATTGTGACCCAGGATTACCTTGGTTTCCACCTCATGCTAGTGATCGTTAACTATTTGTAGGCAAGCTACCGTCATCTTTGCATTGGTAATATGAAGAGAAAAGTGAAGAGGTCTCGTGTTGTATATGAAGATAATGTGTATTGTGTGCCGTAAATATTAAACATTGGGATCTTATTTATCACTATTAATCAATTAATCCCCTATTTAAATAATGTGTTTTCAATCTATAGATTATTTTTGCTTTTTAGTATGGATTTTTATTTTGAAATAAACTTTAAAATACGAGTAAGAAGTACATGACAGCGCAATAAGAATTTTAATGAAAAGGGGAAGAAAACTCATCGATTGAAGGCCGTATTGCAAGATTTATTAGTAGCATGGTGTAACGGTATATGGGAAAGACCTTGGGAGACTGAGCAAAGAGACGCTGCCAGAGAACAGTCAGATAAGAGACGGCATAGCCCACAGCTGGGTAATGGGTAGCACAAGAGACTCAGATAGGATCCTTTCTAGTTTCTCATGCTTCAGACCTGTAAGATTCTGTCAATATGGCTTTGCAGTTAAGCAGATTTAGCTCATCTGGTTGTGATTCCTGTCTGGTTTACCCTGCAAGGACACACGGTGGTTAGAATAAAACAACCAAAAGAGTAGCTCACTAATTAAAAACAGGTTTTTTCATATGTAAACACATGATAACTCTATATCATTTTAACCCACCACGTAATTTTTTAACCCGCCACGTAATTTTATTTCCCAACTTGCCTGCCAACATTATCTTTTTAAGTTTGGTGAAGTGGTTAAGGCACCAGGCTAGAAAATGGAAGACTGTGAGTTCTAGTCCTGCCTTAGCCATAAAAACTGGCTGGGTGACTTTGGGCCAGTCACTCACTCTCAGCCCACCTCTCAGGTAGTTACATGGTTGCTGTTGTGAGGAAAACAGGAGCAGAAAGGTGTATTGGGTATGTTTGTTACCTTGAGTTATTTGTAAAAATAATAAAGGCAGGAGACAGACTGAGAGACCTTCTTCTTTCACTGAAGCAATGTGTATTCAATTAGGGAGCTCACCAAAATTGGAATTTCATCCATAGTGCTCTCTTTTGTTCAAAGAAGACTCCAAAAGGAACCATGTAATGGTCACACCTAATTCTGAGCCTTCCCAGTGCCCATTTTCATTTTTTTAAAGTCCTTTTTTGTAAAATGTTCTCAGTTGCACTAGTGGTATGGCCTATATACGGTAGTATGGAACAGGAATCTCAGATTCTCCAAGTCATTTTCTGCACCCTACAACCATTCATTGTATGGGCTGAAAACGCTGCTAAGCAAAGCCAACACAATATCTGTCATGTAAACAGGCATAGAGAGGGCTCCAGGAATGAAACAGGATGGAAACATCAGACTAACAATATATTTTAACCCAATATGACGATCTTCCTGCAGCAGTGAGATCCGGTCAGTTGGTCAAGGCAATTGGGGCCCACTCTTCTGTTTTATAGTACATGCTACCACATTACAAAATAGATGTTGAAACTTTGGGGAAAGTGCAAAGAAGAGCAACTAAGGCAGACGTGTCAGACTTGCGACATCACGTGACATCGCGCAGTGTTATCGGGACAGTTTTGCCATTGCCGGCAATGTGGTGGGCGCGGCTTCTGAATGACGTGTTTGGCCTGCAGGCCGGCAGTTTGACACTCCTGAACTAAGGCAATTAAAGGCCTGGAGACTAAAACATAAGAAGAACGATTGCAGAAATCCTAGTCGAGTCTAGAGAAAAGAAGGACTGGGGGGGTGGGACATGATAGCAGTATTCCAGTATTTGAGGGGCTACCACAAAGAAGAGAGGGTCAACTTATGTTCCAAAGCATCAGAAGACAAGACAAGAAACAATGGATAGAAACAAATCAAGGAGAGAAGCAACCTGAAAATAAGGAGAAACTTCCTAACAGTGAGAACAATTAACCAGTTGAACAGCTTTGCCTTCAGAAGTTGTAGGTGCTTCATCACTGGAGTTTTTTCAGAAGAGACTGGACCGTCACTTGTCTGAAATGGTATAGGGTCTGCAGTTTGAGCAGGGGGTTGGACTAGAAGACCTCCAAGGTCTCTTCCAGCTCTATTCTGATTTGATTTGAAATGGTACCTGTAACTCCAGGCATAGGCAGCAGGCCAAGAAAGAAAGCCAGCAGACTGGGCTTTCCCAAGAAAGGGAAAGAAGAGGTCATCAAAGAGGTGGGGTCTGGGCTGATTGCCAGCTAAGAGACAGGAATGACAGTGCGTGACCGTTCAGGTTCTCCTTGCTGAGCAGAGGTAGGAAGGAATCTACTAGGCAAGGAGAAAGAAGAGAAGGAAAGCAAATGAGAAGAACAGATACCTCTGCTCAGCAAGGAAAGAAGGGGTAAAAAAAAAATTGGACAGAAGGGCGGGATATAAATGGAATTAAAAATGGAATTAAATCCTAATCCCATCTTGTTCCATCTTGATAAAATATACACTATCAGCACAATAATAAAACCAAATATTGATGTTCTGGTTAATGCAAAACGCCGCAAGCTATGGGACCAAATTCAAACAGCAGTTTTGCAACTCCGTTTTTGAAGTATTTCTGTTTCCTAGTAACTTTTCTCAATGAAATAAACTTGTGTGTGATGGCATTCCACAATACTCTTCCTTCATTTTTCACTCATTGGAGACTTTAGTATCAATGTGTGAAAAGGCTTTGGCTTTGCAGCCCTTTGGCTAATGAATGCTTCCTTATGCGACACTGGGCTTGAGTGTGAAACCTAGACTATAGCTGCTAACCCTTAGTCAAGAATGGTGCTCTCATTTTGAAGCATTTCGTGTTTTTTTCTTCATAACTAAAGTTATGATCAGAATGGGGTACCGGTACTTTTTGCTCTCTTAATTCTATTATTATTATTATTATTATTATTATTATTATTATTATTATTATTATTATTATTATTATTATTAATTTTATTTGTATAGCGCCCTTCTCCCGAAGGACTCAGGGCGGTGAACAGGGCAGTACATGTTAAAAGACAAAATACAAAAATTAAAAGAGATTAAACAAAATGCCCACAACTCTTACAATAGGTTAAAACACATTAAAAGTAATAAAAACCCAACCCCATCCCATCAGGCCAGGCCAGCTTGTTCGAAGAGATACGTCTTTAGATCACGCCGGAAGGATTATTCATCTCAAGTTGTGCTTTTAATGAAATACTTAGGATCATGTGATTTACAAAAGCTCCCTCCAGAAGCGGTGAATGCTCCAACACTGGAGGTTTTTAAGAAGAGACTGGACAGCCATTTGTCTGAAATGGTATAAGTTTTCTTGCCTGAGCAGGGAGTTGGATAAGATGACCTCCAAGGTCCCTTCCAACTTTATTATTATTATTAGCTGTATGAAAATAAATATGGTGTCCTCGAGGTACTATAAGATTTTTTAAAATTCTTGTTAGAACAGTAATTCATAGGATCCTTCAAAATTTAAGGAATATTACAGAGTTTTTAAAAAAATGGCCATGCTCAGATAATTCATGATTTCCTCAGTAATGATTTATAAAGCCAGGACATAACATCAAGGTTTAGTAAGCCTCTGTCGTGGTCGTCTTCTTCTATTATAATTTGAAGGTTTTTTTCCTGACCTATCCCAGAAAAAGATGCAGTAACTTGATGCGTTGCACTCAGGTTACACAGGGTTTGTGCCTTCAAGTATCTTTTTGGGAGTGGAGCACAGAGTTTTGCACAGCCAGATCTGTACTCTCTATACCGGGCACTAATTAAGCATTCAGACATCAGTTATCCAGAATTCTTTAGTTCAACCTATTTTATCCTATGATAAGTACTGGGATGCCATATTGGGCAAATCTGAAAATTAATTAGGGGTATAAATTTTTTTCCCTGCAAGCTAAATAGCTGCCGTGAGGTATATAAAATCGTGATGCTACTTAATTTTAGCCCCTACCACCTTGCGCGCAATGCTCCTTAACACCCTACTTGCCTTGTTCGTTTTCTAGACAAGGACTGACATTTCTGAACAAAGCATATATACTGTTTGTAAGTTGCATTTGGAGCCCAGAGGCATTCTTGGGAATAAAGGTGATGTTTGCAATTCATCAACTCATTAATTTCTCTATTTAGAAAAAAATAGCCAATTAGGGCAGGAAGTCTGGCAGGAGCCAAAGGAATTGTCTGTAGATACACGAACACACCTGGAGGTCAAATAGTGTCCAGGCCCATTTTGCATTCTTCACCTTAACCGTGGTTATTCTACAATTCAGTAGTGGGTAGATATGCCCCAATGCTTTGCTGGAGGTTCATGCAGCTAGTCAAAAAGAAGGGAAAAGATAAGCGAGGTTTACAGGAAGGTCCTGTAGGAAGAGTTGATGAGTTGCCCTTGGGTAGATCAATATATTGTAACTTGCCATAACATTCAGCAGAGCTATTTTGTGACTTAGGACATTGTTGCTTGTAGCTCGTTCGTAAGAGTGTCCACTCCATAAATTTCACACATATTCTCTAGCTCCAAAAAACATGGACAGATGGCGTAATGTGTCAGGTAAACACGCTCAATTGTGAAATGCAGTGTGATTTTTCTAACAATCTAATGTCATAAGTTACATTTTGTCCTGGGTTTGTGACTCTGGCTTGTTAGGACTGAAAGAAGGCAAGGTTACTTATTTGCAGATGATGCTAACAAGCCACGAATTGTCATCCAAGTTTGTTCAGCTGCTCTTGGCAAGTGCCAAGCAAGAGCAGTCAGGCAGTGTGCATCCCTGCTTGTTCATGATAAGCTAAAATTTTAAAGAATTCTCGCTTACCTTGGTGTTCAAACATTGTAACAAATAATCCTCTTTACTGCCATCGCTTTGACTGGAAGCAAAATACAACTTCTCTTTCTAAGCTTTGGATCAGGGAAAAATAAGTTGTTTCTTCTGGTGGCAGTATTTGTGACTTTGAAGTATCCGTCATCTTTTTATTATGCAGATTGTTTAAGTTTTAAATATAAAATTCATGTTACTTCTGCTAAACATCTACTGAGTGCTTTCTGATTGAATGAATAGATGCTGAAAACTTCAAGTATTTATATTTATTAAAATGTAGTTTCCACATAGCTGAATTTTCAAGCACAGCTTACTGAATTACCTTTATGATTTAACTGATTAAAATGACGAGGAAAATAACTTGATTCCAAAGGGAAAAAAATAAAATAGCAATGCTACTTAGAGGCAATAGATGGGATTGTTTTGCAGTGGCAAAAATGTTGCATATTCTTGAAGGATTAAAAACTGATAACTATTTCTGAATGAACAGTCTCTGGCACTTCATAATAAATTATGTATCCTTTTACACCAGCAATCTTCTAATTGTAAAATGTGAGTCATGCCTGGCTTTGCTTCTTGCCTAATTATACAAGTAGCTTTGACAAATGACATTCTGTTTCCTACTGGCCAGTTTTAGTGACCTTGTCAGTATTACTAATGGCTAGTTGTAGCTGCTTCAAGCAAAATAAGCAGCTTCAGGTTTTTAGCTGCTAAATTGTTATTTAGCCTATTCTTTCCTTTTCACTCCAGAGCACCAAAAACTGGAGAGCAGCAGTTGATCTCTGTGGACGACTTCTGACAGCCCATGGTCAAGGCTATGGCAAAAGTGGACTACCCACCAGTCACACAACAGACTCTCTTCAGGTACGTTTACCTGCAGGTCAGGCAAAAGTTAGGATGCATGTTAAACATGCACATCTTAAACATGTGTGGGAATGGGCAATTGGTTCCACATTAAGGATCTACCAGAAATGTCAAACACACACTGGATACCTCCAATTTTTCCTTTAGTTATTCCCCAATCTTTCTTAAGATTCTTTCAGATGAATGATAAATAATTCTTGCAGTTATGAATGAAAAAACCAAGGTCGACATTTCTTACTTAAACAGTTCACTTTACTTTGGTGCTTAGGAAAAATAGATATTGCCTTCGCTTGTTCTAGCGTAGAAACATAGGGGATGACCATCGTGAGAAAACAATTAACTTTTCGGTTAGATTTTAAGATGTATTAACAGTTAACATATGTTTTCATTAGTGTTGCAAATTTAAAGTATTGCAAATACTTCTTTATAGGCAATTGCAACATCTAAATTAGAAATATTAAGGACCAAAAGATAGAAAAGTGTTTTGCTAGTAAACTAAATGTTTGACAGAGCCAGTAATGTATCTGCATTTTGAACCTCTTATGAGAGGCAGTTAAGGTGAATAATTGAGGATAGGAATGATCCACATATGTCTTAAATTAATGTCAACATATTAATTCTGTATAATCAGATTATGTATAGAGTACTATCCAACCATGTAAGGTAATTCATTTGCAAATGAGTTCAAAAATAAAGGGGGAAAAATTCAGCTCAAGAGGAAAATTTCTGGAAAAAAATGAACTTGCATGCGCACATGAAAAATAATCTTTAGATCTAATAGTATCACAGGTTTTTGTTGTTCATGGCTGAAACAAAATCTGATAATACATTTTTGTATTACAGTAATAGCTGTAAACATTTTTTTCTTTTTTACTTTCAAGATTTGGTTTGTAAGACTAGCGCTCCTGGTAAAACTGGGTCTGTACCAAAATGCTGAAGTGGAATTTGAACCATTTGGAAACCTAGACCAGCCTGATTTGTATTATGAATATTATCCTCATGTATATCCAGGGCGCAGAGGTAAAACTGTTTATATGTTTATTCCTATTAACTGTTTCTTTGGGGTCTTGTATCATTTTTATCAATAGTCACTGGTTTAATAATGAATGCACTACCATAATATAAACATTACAGCATATTACTAAAATATCACAAAATCTTTGCAATAGTAATACATGCTGCTGCATCTTTTGATTAGTAGAAAATATTTTCCAAAACAGACAGATTATACATTTATAGATTATACGTTCCTTGAAATCTGGGAAAATATCATATTTCCAGTTTCTCTTTTAGCCATCCCAAATTCTCCATACAGCTATAATACCTGATAAACAGTCAAATTCCAAAGCTTGGGTATACAGTTAAACATTAAATTAGCACCTTTAACATTTAAACTTTTCTCCCATAAATGTGCTTACCGGTATATTACACTCATCTGTGGGCCGGAGGTCTGAGCATTATAAATAATCACAAATATTTTATAATTGTTAAATAGCAATTCTGTGGTCAGCAATATATGAGCAGGCTTTAATAAAAAGCATAGCATATGCAGAGGCAGGTATTGACTGTGGTTAATATAAATAATATAAATATCTGCCTCTACATAGGCTGTGTTTTTTATTGGTTCATAGTGTTCTTAAGGGACGCGGTGGCTCAGTGTGTTAGGATGCTGAGCTTGTCAATCAGATGGTCGGCAGTTTGGTGGGTCGAATCCCAAGTGCCGCGTAACAGAGTGAGCGCCTGTTACTCGTCCCAGCTTCTGCCAACCTAGCAGTTCGAAAGCACGTAAAAATGCAAGTAGAAAAATAGGGACCACTACGGTGGGAAGGTAACAGCGTTCCGTGTGCCTTTGGCGTCTAGTCATGCCGGCCACATAACCACGGAGATGTCCTTGGACAAATGCTGGCTCTTCAGCTTTGAAACGGAGATGAGCACCAGCCCCTAGAGTTGGAAACGACTAGCACGCATGTGCAGGGGAACCTTTACCTTTACCTTAGTGTTCTTAATTCTTCTATTGTTCAGAATTATGTCTGAGTACATAAATCATGTTTAAAGATTGGCTGTGAATTAGTATATAAAAGAAGACTTGTAACTAAATTTACAAATCCTATTTTTTTTAAATCCCATTTATATCCTGCCCTTCTCCGAAGACTCAGGGCGGCTTACAATCTAAAGCACAAATCAATGTGCTTAGCAATAGCCTTATTCTATGTATATGCCTGCTTATTAGGGCTTTCGGGCATTATTACAAAGTCAGCTTATTGCCCCCAACAATCTGGGTCCTCATTTTACCTACCTTGGAAGGATGGAAGGCTGAGTCAACCTTGAGCCTGGTGGGACTTGAACCTGCACTAATTGCAGGCAGCTGGTGTTACTTAAGGAGGCATTAGCGCTCTGCTCCACCAAGGCTCTTTTCTATGTATCACACCTTCATATTATGTGGAAGCCACTCAGAATCATTTTGGGCATTATTACAAAGTCAGCTTATTGCCCCCAACAATCTGGGTCCTCATTTTACCTACCTCGGAAGGATGGAAGGCTGAGTCAACCTTGAGCCTGGTGGGACTTGAACCTGCACTAATTGCAGGCAGCTGGTGTTACTTAAGGAGGCATTAGCGCTCTGCTCCACCAAGGCTCTTTTCTATGTATCACACCTTCATATTATGTGGAAGCCACTCAGAATCATTTTGGGCATTATTACAAAGTCAGCTTATTGCCCCCAACAATCTGGGTCCTCATTTTACCTACCTCGGAAGGATGGAAGGCTGAGTCAACCTTGAGCCTGGTGGGACTTGAACCTGCACTAATTGCAGGCAGCTGGTGTTACTTAAGGAGGCATTAGCGCTCTGCTCCACCAAGGCTCTTTTCTATGTATCACACCTTCATATTATGTGGAAGCCACTCAGAATCATTTTGGGCATTATTACAAAGTCAGCTTATTGCCCCCAACAATCTGGGTCCTCATTTTACCTACCTCGGAAGGATGGAAGGCTGAGTCAACCTTTAGCCTGGTGGGACTTGAACCTGCACTAATTGCAGGCAGCTGGTGTTACTTAAGGAGGCATTAGCGCTCTGCTCCACCAAGGCTCTTTTCTATGTATCACACCTTCATATTATGTGGAAGCCACTCAGAATCATTTTGGGCATTATTACAAAGTCAGCTTATTGCCCCCAACAATCTGGGTCCTCATTTTACCTACCTCGGAAGGATGGAAGGCTGAGTCAACCTTGAGCCTGGTGGGACTTGAACCTGCACTAATTGCAGGCAGCTGGTGTTACTTAAGGAGGCATTAGCGCTCTGCTCCACCAAGGCTCTTTTCTATGTATCACACCTTCATATTATGTGGAAGCCACTCAGAATCATTGAGAATCAGCAGCATACAAGTTCAGTGAATAATAATAATAATAATAATAATAATAATAATAATAATAATAATAATAATAATAATAATAATATAATAGTTGTTGTTGTTGTTGTTGTTGTTGTTTTGTTGGCCACACATTCTTCCAGAGCCTTGAATATAAATTTATCTATGGTTCTAAAGGCAGATTTTCATTAACAACGTAACATAACCTGGCTTGCTTAGTTATGGTTTAAAGTATCTTGGGAAAACACTGCTGTGGATGAAAATAATAAACGAAAGAAAGAAAGAAAGAAAGAAAGAAAGAAAGAAAGAAAGAAAGAAAGAAAGAAAGAAAGAAAGAAAGAAAGAAAGAAAGAAAGAAAGAAAGAAAGAAAGAAAGAAAGAAAGAAAGAAAGAAAGAAAAAGAAAGAAAGAAAAGTTTGTAGTAGGTCGAAGTGAAATCTATTCACTTTTGAAAGTAAATTCATTTAAGGTACAAAGAAAAAGTTTGTGACTATCCTAGATAAGCTGTCTGCATTTCTGTGGTAACTTACTGGTACTATCTGGACAGACGATAACTTTCACCACCGCTATTTGTTATTTTTCTGGGCTAAGGGGATACAGCCAAACACTGTATGCCTGTTTAAGACATGACTTCCTTTCTAGGTGACCTTACTATGCCATACAAATATGATTTCTCCTAAGTCTTGCTGCAGTTGCTTAATATAGGTAGTCCTCGCTTAACAGACATTTGTTTGGCAACCATTCAAAATTAGGACAATGATGAAAAAAGCGACTTATGAACAGTCCTCACACTTACAACCAACACAGTGCCTCCTCAGTCGTGTGATCGAGATTTGGATGCTTGGCAACCTGTCAGATCTTTACAACAGTCACAGCATCCCACGTCCATTTGCAACCTTCCCAGATGACCTCTGACAAAGTCAATGGAGAAGTGGGGAAGGTCACATGTTGTGGTCACATAATGTCTCACTCAATGACTATGGTGATTCACTTCATGACCATGGCTAAAAAAGAAATAAAATTGGGTGCACTGGTAAGATGCCACATTTGATGATTGCACCTCTTAATGGTGAATTTTCTGGCGCCTGTTGTATTGTAAGTCGAGGACTATCTGTAGTGAGGATGTCCTCCGAGCACGTAACTAGAGAGGTGTTAATGAATAGGCGCATTGCATTTGTAGGTCAAATGATGCTATATTGCATAGCGGTCTAGGTAAAACAATGGATAGACATTATTGAGAAAGTATCAGGCATGGACCAGCCTTTGTGTATTTGTTCATTTGCAATTTGGAAAGTTACTTTTTTTTAAAGTTAAGGTTTAGTTAGTAATCCATGATCAAACATACTGCAGCATCCATATTTATGGATTCCTGAACAATAGTAAATTAGCAAGTAGAATTGTAATCAAATCCAAGAGACAATCGGTATACATCTGGTCTTTATGCAAAAGAGGGTGGCAGGTATGTTAGATCAAACAATTTCTCTGTATTGTTGGACAAGAAACAATGGTTGGAAACTGAACAAAGAGAGAAGCAACCTAGAATTAAGGAGAAACTTCCTGTCAGTGAGGACAATGAACCCCACCCGCCAGAGACCCCCCTGGATCTCCCCAATCCTGCCCGGCCCCCACAGGCGTCCATCCCCACAAGCATCATTGAGGTGGCCACACCCATCGCGGTCACACTCACCCAGTCAGCACTGCAGCCATGCCCACCCAGTCAGCCACACCCACCTGGCACCCAGCAATAAATAAATCTATTTTATCCTCATGACCTGAGAGATGCAAAGGGTATATTTGAAAATATGCCTTGGAAAAAGAATAGCAAAAGACATCTGAACTGTTGTCATTAAGTAGCTAATTTTAATTTAAAAAACAAACATGAAGTATAAAGATGCTTTAGCTACTATGCAGTAATCATCATCCTTGATAATATGCTGATGGTTGCTTAATTTTCTTTTCATTTTTTCCATATAACACGCATAAATGTAAAATCTTTGATTTATTTATCTCATTTTGATTCACAATAGTTAAAAGAATTAGGCAATTAAAATGCACTTTGCAATCAAATATGTCAAGATGCAAATAAATAATGGTTATGAAAGTGGTAGAAAATATATTTCATTTAATTCATGGGTGCAATTTAGATCAATTCAAAATATTCATTGAATTAAATACAGTATATTTATTTTGGAACAGCATGTACATTTCAGCCTAGAATCTTATGAATATCCAGGAATTATGTAGCTGTTGTTTAGCATCTGTATAAGTAGACTTATTAAATATCTATCTTTTATTTCATTTTTCCCCTCTCTGATTTTTTTCTCCTTTTTATGTGCCAAAGTGCATCTCAGTTGCCCAACTATCCTATCAACTTTACTAACACATCAAATGTATTTTACCTCAGCTTCTCTTGAATCCTAATTTTCTCATATCTCCTTTCATTAACTAAGATTAAGCTAATTTTCTTTATTTTGGCTGAATAAACCTGGCTTCTTAGGAACTTGTTTTTTAATCTACATAGTAAAGCTTCAAAGAGTGTGCAAAAGCTTGCTGAGGGGAGCAAATATGCAATACACGTATATAATCTACTGCGGGTAGGATGTTTAACGTGATGGATCCATATGCGTGTGCATTCTTACCTACTCATTTCTTTGTGACAAATATCTTATGCTGCTGATATAAAAATGACTGTGTGCTATGGAGAGTAAGGATTCACTGCTGCACTGTACCAAATTGCAGATATGCAAGTTTGGGAAATGAGGATTTTATATGACTTTAGATTTGTAAGCCACCATTGCTCAGCACAAGTTTCTGTTGATTGCCTGGCCCAGAAAACTGTTTCAGACATAAAACCGTTTTTTTCAGGTTAAATTTTAGTAGATAGTTACCGCTCAGTGGCTACTCTATTGATCACTTCAGCAAAGAGTAGAAGTTAATTATGACAGTCAGTTGATGATTTTGCCGAAGGAAAAAAGTACTAATAGCACCTGATTTCTCTGTCTCCCCGTTCTCTTTTTCTGTCAAGAAATTGCTATGCCAAGATTTGAAAAAGCCCTAGGATTTTAATTTGACTATGCATTATTCTATTTGATCACTGCATGACGTGGGGCCTGGTCTTTTAAAATCATGCATCTGCTAATTCTTCCCTTAAAAACCTTATGTAAGGGCAAGGGGCAAGATGGTGAGGTCTATGTCTTTACCTTTGTTTGAAGACATAGAATTCCACATAGTGGTTTATTTGTTATTTTGCGGCTGAAAAAAAAGGTGTGAATTGACCCCTTAGTTTTAAAATGCACGGCTTCAGAAATTGTGATCACAACTTATGTACTCAAGGTAGCATTAAATATATTTTTAAATGATGAGCAGTAGAACATTTTTCTATTGTTCTGTTCTCAGAAATATCAAATTATGTATTTTCTTAACATGGCCATGCTAATAAATAAAGGTAGAACTGTTGGGTTGGAAAGTTTACCTTTTTTCTCACCTAGTGGTGTTACAGTATACATGGCAGAGAATCTAGCATCCAAGTGAATTGTTGATTTTCAAAGGAATTGAACAAAGACGTCAGGCATAAGCCTGCAGTCATGCCATAACATTGTCAGGCTGTTACGTTTTGTTTTCCTTACTATTCTTGGGTTGCTATAGGTAGCCCTAATCTGTTGTATTTTTTATATATATAAAAAAAATCAGGTGTTGTGCCTCAGTTATTCCTGTCAAGATACTCTCATATCTTTTGGCATTTGCCAAATCTTTGTTTAGGAGACCTTGTGTCACCATCATTTTTGAGAACTGTTAATTTACAAACAGAGCTTGTGGGATTATATGTAAACTACATTGAAATATAAACCTGGATGACTATTATAGAACATTAAGATCTATCTCTTCATTTTGGAAAAAAATTGCATCCTTAGTAATGCTGGAATTCCTTGAATCTCTGTTTTCCTTTGTTTGTTGCTGTCTTCTCAATTGTAAATGAATCGTACTGAATTTCTGAAAAAGTACCCACTGCGTTTAAGGTATTATACATCAGCTCAGGGACCAAACCTGCAGCTAATAATAAAGAATGCAGAAGCAGTGATGCCATTCTGCTTCTTTGATGTTCCAGCCTCTGTTCCTTTTTGACAGCCAAACGGCCAGCCGGCTAGCCCTATCTACGTAGCTTAAGCAAGAGGTGACTGAAAAGGGATGTGTGCATTATTTATGTCTGAACAGCTAAACAAGTAAGGTAGACTCTCTTTATTAAAACTGAAATTCTGTGTGAACGTCAGCTGTATATTCTAGGTCCAATCTTTGTTCAGAAGGAAAAAAAAGGGTGACACGTGGGAATGTAGTTATTTCTTTTCCTTAAAGAAAGTCTAAGGGTAGGTGGGTGTGGGGATTATGAACAGCTGATTCTTTTAGTTTTGAGAAGTACTTGCCTGCAGGATCTAGGAAATAGCAGCTAATTCACTGTTCTCTCTGACATCTGTTCGTAATTCAGTGAGATCATCCTTGGCTTTAGGCTTACAATTTGCTGCAAATATAGAAATAAATTTTAAAAGGAGGGGGGTTTAAACAGCAGCCAGTTTTAAAATATGGCTCCTGAGAACTTGGAACATGATTGATGCATTGATACATTTGATTTTAAGAACTATGCAATTGCATGCTTGTCTTATCTGTTACAGAAGCTTGAAAAACCCTTTTTTGCTTCAAAATGCTTCTTGCTCGCTTCTTACTCTTGCCCCATTTTACCTATTTTCTTCTATATGTGTTTCCAAAAATCTGAAAACTATGAAGCTAACACTATTTTGGAAAAAATAGCAGATCAAAAACCAGATAAGGCAGCTTATTTTGTTGGGGTTGTTCTCCCTGTTCACCGTAGGCACATTTCAAAAATGCCTTGGGTTTCCCTCTAGTGGAAGCAGCAGCATCCTACCATCATATCTGCTGCTAAAAATCTTCTGTGCAAAATTCTGTACAAGGAAGGGGGTGTTCCTAGGAGATCCTTATAATTAAAGCGCTTTCTGGGATTACTTTGCCTTTTTCCCCCAGTTCTTATAAACTAGAATGTTTTCCACCAAGCTTCCAATTATTATCACTGATGTTCTTAAAAAATAATTATGCTAAACTAATCAACAAAATAAAACTTCAAATAATGTAGCCCAAATGTCTACCACACTGCTGGTGCTTTTGATTATTTTAATCCTGGAAAATCTAATATTGTGAGCATTGTTGCTTGTATGTACGCTGAGAGCTTATGCACTAAAGACAAATTCCTTGTGTGTCCAATCACACTTGGCCAATAAAGAATTCAATTCAATTCTATTCTATTCTATTCTATTCTATTCTATTCTATTCTATTCTATTCTATTCTATTCTATTCTATTCTATTCTATTCTATTCTATTCTATTCTAAATTCAAAACACTTTTTTAGTTTCTTTTTGCTGTATAATCAGCATGGGATAGGGTAAAGTTTTTTCTCCTGGTCAGTTTTTGTTTCCCAACACACATCTTGTCTCTAGTCCTCTAACAGCTCTTAATAGCTTGGCTCATCTGCTACAAAAGCAGTGGGTTGCTCTTTATTGCTGCTGGTGACCATAACTGATGCAAGCAAAAAAAAATTCAGGATGGGCAATATTTGTTATCTGAAGCCTTTCAGGACTGGAACTTAAGGGAAACTGGACAAAAACAGAAAGTAGAATAAAATATAAGGGTGCCCCACCCTTTTTTTCCCCCTTTAGACCAGGGGTAGGCAACCTTGGCTCTTGTATGACTCATGGACTTCAACTCCCAGAATTCCTGAGCCAGCCATGCTGAGGGGAAAGGGAGAGGTTTCCAAGCTGAGCCATGCTGGCTCAGGAATTCTGGGAGTTGAAGTCCACAAGTCATAAAAGAGCCAAGGTTGCCTACCCCTGCTTTAGACTGTTGCTGTTTACATTATGCCAAGCATTCCACTTTTACCTATTCGATGCTTTTTTCCTGTTTCTTTGGGAGCATGTGTCAATCTTACCAGGAGCTAACTGGTTGTGTACTCATGCTTGATGAGTGCTGCTACCGGTGCCATCATAATCAAGCATCAAGATTGGAAGGGAGGTGGTACCAGTAATAACAGCTTCAGTTTCTGTGGTAAATGAGTAGGTCCTCAAGATCAACTGATAGCTTATTTGTATTTTGTATAAAGATTATAATAGTGCATTATAACTGAAGGAATTTCTTGCCTATATATGAGCACCTGAAAGATTTCAGTACTCTTTTAATACAGTGAGAAACTGTGCTAGGGATGCTTTACAGACATGAAAGAGTGTATTTTTTAAGTTACACCCATATAATTCTCCAGTTAAACCCACTTTTGCTCTTGTATGTTTCACTTATGTGAAGAAGCGATGTTTGGACATGCAAACGAGGCAAAAGGTATAAAATCCTCCTGCTATTAATTATGGATGGCTAACTCCACTTGAAAGAGACAATAAGAACACTGGAAGTTGTAAAGAAAATACACACTGTAGAAAATCCTTGTAGTACACTTTTGTATATTACACTTGTGTATAGGGTGGTGCCTTTGAGTCAGTGTTGATTCCTGGAAACTGCCTGGACTAGTCACTACGGTTTTCCTGGAAAGATTTCAGAAGTGGCTTGACATTGCTTTTCTTTCTAGGGCTCAGAGAGTGTGACTGGCCCAAGGTCACCTGGCTGGATTTGTGTTGACTCTCAGATTTTGTCCATTTATCCTTATTAACAGTTGATGACTGTGTTGTAAAAATTTGCTTCTGTTTACTTTAAGATTCATAAAGGATAGAAGGTTAGAAGGTACCACATTTGTAGTGTAGCATTTGCCTTTGTTTTTAATTGCTGGGTAAAAAGAATTCTTCTCTTCATTTAATGTTTAACTATTTTAAACAAATTAACTATTTTAAACGCTTCTATATATATTTAGAGCTATTCTGAATTTTTTCTATCACTCTATAGATTAAGATGCTCAAAAATAATTCTGTTGAAAGGACATCTTTTCACCATTTGGGATCCAGCAAAAACCTTTTCTATAGTTTTTTGTTTCCTATAGGTATAACATGGTTTTATTTATTTTTATTTTATTTATTTTAATTCCATTTATATCCCGCCCTTCTCCGAAGACTCAGGGCGGCTTACAAGCTTAGCAGTAGCCTTCATTCTATGTATATGCCTGCTTATTAGGGCTTTCACACACATCCCAAGCGGCATTATTACAAAGTCAGCTTAATTGCCCCCAACAATCTGGGTCCTCATTGCTGTTTTCCCATGTTAGCTGCTTTTTCTCTAGCTCCTTCGTTCTCAATCAGAGGAAGCTGAAAGAAACACCTTGGCAGAAGAATTGTGTGCTGCCACAGAGAAACAAATCAAAATCTTCCTGTTTCAACTGATATTCTGATTGAATGCTCTCTTAAATCTGTTAAAACCTCAGTCAGCACTTCCTGTGATTCTGTCACTTGATTGTTTTTTGTCAGTTGAGTTGATGAGTCTTTATTGATGATGCAAGAGGAAGTGTCCTATTAGTGCGTGGCCTTTCTGCCTCCTTAGCCTTGTGTTCTGTCCTTGAAAGTTAGCTGATCCCCTTTCTGGAGGTCTTTGTGTTCTTAAACCTGACCAGACACTATCCTTCTCTCAGACTCACACACATGCATCCAAACACCTTACAGACTCCATGACAGTAGCACACAACCATGTATCTTCCAAAAACTTTTACTAAACTGTCGCTTACCCTTGTACTCCCAAAGCTTTACCTCATAGACTTCTATTTCTTTGTTTTAAAGCCACCCAGAATGATTCTGGGCAGCTAACACTTTAAAAGTCTGGAGGAGGTGGAGGTGGAGGAGGAGGAGGAGGAGGAAGAGGAGGAGGAGGAGTAAATATATGCAGACAAAACATGATCCCACAAAAAGCACAAACAACAGGAACTCCACCGCACTTTACTTGAAGGCCTTGGAGAACACCCAAGTTTTTAAAGATTTCTAGAATCCCATCAGGGTGGGAGCCAAAGGGTCCTCTGCAGAGATATTATTCCAGAAGGCAAGCACTACAATAGCGAAGGCGTTGCAGTATTTTTATTATTGTTCTCACTTAAAATCTAAAAGATTGATACCTCAGGCTTCACAATTATAAAATTGTTTGCGATTGCCAGCTAATTTCTTTGGTTTTATAATCGGATCAGGATTCTGACAAACTGAAATACAAGCAAATAAATGCAAATATTTAAATGCAGTTATGTATGGACACGCTTTCAGCGATTTGTAAACATTAATTTTTAGTTGATAAAGGCAGACATCTTCTCTGCAAACATGACTTTCGTCTGTTCTCCACCCTCAGGAGACCTTTTTGAAAATATATGGAAGACAGCAGATTAAGGGGAATGGCTTCCTTTCTGTTCTGCTATTGGAGCCATTCTGTCATATTCTGTCTCTGTATTTAAATTTTGATAACCTTATTTGTGTTCTTTAATGTGAGAGACAGACGTATATTTTTAGTATGAAGTGGGCTTTTTAAGCAGAAAAATAATGATTGCCTATTATAATACAACTGACAAAGATGTCCCTTTTCTTCTAAGATAATAATCTTCAGTATCTTCTGAATTTTAACTGTATTTTCCAAGAACGTTGAACTTAAAGAGCCCTGATTGTCATTTCACCTAATTAGGATGTAATTAGAGTGAGAAATGACACATTTTCCAAGCTCAAAAGTAGAGGTGCTTAAGGCAGAGGTCCCCAACCTTTTTGGCACCAGGGACCGGTTCCGTGGAGAGAGGTTTTTCCACAGACCGGAGAGTGCGTGGTTTTGTGTGCTGGCTACATCCTGTGCGTGGAGCTTTGCTTGTTTGTGTGGACCAGTTGCTGGCATGCCACAGATACTGGTCCACGGACCGGGGGTTGGATACCCCTGGCTTAGGTGCCTGTACTCTTTAGAACACATTCAGACTCCTCCCAGAGTTTGGATCCTTGGGTGTTACTGATGTATATATCACTGTTTTTCGGTATCAGCCAGAGCTGCTGCTCTGCTTCCAGTAGAGAATAGTATGCCTTACCTCAACCCTAAGAAGTGAAAATGGACTAAGTAATAGCTTCATTTTTGTCAGAGATTGACTGTGGTTTAGCTTGGCTGCAAACTTTTATTCATTGCTTTAAAATGAAGCTTTGGGGTTACCTCTGGTGCTACATCTTTGTGATCAGGTTGTGGATTTCCATTGGATAATAACCTCTGTACTAATAAGTTGGCCTGCCATGAAGCAGCAAATAGGATCATTAACTTTGTTTAATAACTAGTATCAGAATTAATATTGTCTTCTTGGTTTGTTTCTTTTTTAAAAAAATAAATCTGTGGAATATCCATCTGTCTGTAGATTGAAACTTTTGATTCACTAATGGTTTAAGAAAAGATACTTGTGGGTAAAGAAGGCAACAAAGGAGTGGTTTAGGAACCAAGACCATGAGATAGAAGTACGAAGTAAATTGACAACGCAGATCTGATGGCATAGAAGAGAAGCTCATTTTCTGTTTTGGAGAGAAAAGGCATTAAGAGAGTTATGGAGGTCACTGGAAAAGAGAGAAAATCAGGCTGGTAGACTGCTACTGACTGCCTGTGCCTTCTCCTTGCCGACTTCTTGCACAGCAGATTTATCTGTAATGTTGTGTAAACAATAATTGCTTTGAATTATTTATTTTTACAGCATAGCATGAGTGTTTAGTCCAAATGAATTTCTTATAAAAGACCATCCATTAGGCAAAGATAAATTTATTTAATATATTGAAAATAACTTATAAGGCTGTCCATCTCTCACAGTGACTCTGGGTGTGTGCTGTCCCACTCATGCACATACACACACCATGGGTCTAAGGAGTCTTTATTAAGGCTTCCGAGCCTGTATTGGTATTCCCCGGTAATTCCCTGTGCTGGCAGCAACTCAACCCCAATGAGTTTCACAGGGTTCTCAAATAAAGCCAACACTAGTCCTCAAGGTAAAGGCATGTCCAGTCCACTAGGCCAAAGCATGTTTCCAAGGCGAAGACAAGTTCCAAGACAGGCAAATCTACAGGCCAAGGCAAGGCAACACAAGGCAAAGGAAACAGCTGAAGAGACACAATCTGAAATTCAAGGCAAGAACACGTAGTAAAAAAACAAACACATTGTTCTCAGCATCATCTCCATCTGTCTGCTGTGCTAAGTAGCCAGCCTCTGGTGCAACCCATCAAAAGGGCAAGGGTGCCTTCTTGAGAGTAATCTGGCTGACCTTTGCTGCTTCTGCCTTTTCTTTGCCCAATGTCATGGTTCCGACAGATGAAACTCTTCAGAGAACTTTGAGGCATTGTTTACCTTAAAGAATCTTTATTCGAGTAGCATGGCATCGGCACATATCTGAATTCCCCTCCCCTGAACACATAGTATCAAAGCACAATTCCCTCATCTAATTAACAGTCATAAATCACATTCTCCAATTAGTTTGAAATGCAGACTTTCCCTCCGGTTCTCCAACCCACCATTTCTTATCATCTCTTATTTCAAACAGTCTTGAATCATGCACTACTACGATATTGTTATGTCTAACTAATTCCCGTACACATTCTACCTCCTCCCCGCTGCTAGTATCATCTAATTCTAACTAAGAGTAACACACAAGTTAAAGAAAAAGGCTGCCTCTCCATATGTTGTCAAAGCAAGAACATTCGATGTTAGCAGCGTTGACACCCTACATGTTCTTGGATCAGGTGCCGAAGGCAGTTCTTCTTCCTCATCGCTGACCTGCTGCAGCTGCATGCTTTCCCTACCTGAAGCCTCAGGGCTGTCCTGCTGCAGCTGTGCTTGAGCTAAATCCCTCTCAGACATCTGCTTGGAGCCATTGACCAATTCCCCTCCTGATGTGCCTGGAACTGGTTCATCTTCCTGCAAGCTGACATCTGGAAAGGTATCTGGGGAAGCGTCCAGGGAAGTTATCCCAGGAAGACATGCAGGATTAAAGATAATAATAGTTTAACAAAACCCAACTCAACATGAGGCCACAAACACAATCCTATTCATAAAGAATAACATTAACCAACATCAGTGCTTTTTTTGTAAAAGAAAAAGGTGCCGGAACTCACACATGTCATGCAACCTGCCTTGCCTACCCTACAAGGTTCCATCCAAAAAAGGTGCCGGAACTCCGTTCTGAGCGTTCTATGAGAAAAAAAGCCCTGACCAACATTAACCAGCAGAGCTCCCCTAACCACATGGCCCAAACGCCTGAGGGAACAACCCGATCTTTCATGCCTTATGAATGGATAATAGGGCTGGGGCCATCCTAACCTCTGGAGGGATCCTATTCCATAGGGCAGGCACTGCCGCCCAAAAGGTAATATTCCAGAATGGCATTGTTTAATGGAAAGGATATGGAGCATGCTCTTCCTGCTAGATCTGGTGGGAAAAGCAGAAATGAGGGGAGAAAAGTAGCCCCACAAATAGCCTGGCTGTATGCTATGGAAGTCTTTATAGGTGGCAACGAGCATCTTGAATCTCACCCAAAAGCCTATAGGGAGCCAGTGCAGCTTGCAGAGCAGTGATAACCATAACAAGAAACTTCTAAACTGTCTGTACTGCTGCATTGTAGACCAGCTGTAGCTTCCAAATGCTTTTCAAAAAAAGTCAATTAAAAAGAACAGGCCATGGGATGTTAAGAACTGGGAAAGGTCAACATTTTTTTTAAAAAAGAAGAATTTGAAAAGGATATCTGAACAACTGACAATGGGACCTGATGTGCCACAGAAGAGTGATTATTCCTCAGAACAAGCACCACTGTGGAGACACCTCATCTGCATGTTGCCACCAAGCAGCAGTCTGCACATAGAAAGTAGCATTACAACATAGGCACATACACTCCCAATAAAAGAAAGAGGAGCAAAGACAGAAGCCATCATAATCATAATAGATAGATACTAATCTTGCAGCTAAAGTGTTCGAAGTGAAAATGCCTAGGAGAAAAATAATGTCTCCGTCCATCTTCTGTGTTTTCAGAGTGAGCCAGTGTCATGCCTTCCTGGGGGAAATAATTGTTGAAAGAGCAGAAATCCTCTGGGGAACAGCATGACAGGCATCAAACAACTGGACCTCTGTTTTAAAAAAGACTCTTCCATAAGTAAGAAGAGCCTCTATCTTGTAGTCACCTACCTAACCACTTGGCAGGGGTACCCAGAGCAGAGCCTCTGAATGTGACCTGCATTTTATCCTTCTGAAGGGATTTCAGTTATACTTTGAGGAAGAGTGGAGCCAAAAACAATGCGCTCTCCCTTAACTATTCTTACCAGAATAACATTGAATTGGTAAGTAGTCAGCATTAATTAGAGGTCATTGGGTGATTAGATTTAGCCTAAATATCAAAGCTCCAGTACACTTTAAAATAGCTGTGGCATTTAGAATATTCCAGAATATACATACTTGTAAGTAAATCCAGTTAAGCTCTGTTATAAATATTCTAAGACCATATTGTCACCGAATGCAAAGTTAATAATGTCTAGCTTATTACATGTGTAATATTAAAATCTTGATCTTTAGCTGGATGAAGGCTATTTTTTTTTTTTGCTTGCTTTTTTGCTCAGGGTTTGTATTTTGGTTACAAAAGCTTTCTGGAAGAAAAAAATAATGGAAGGATGTGAGAAAAATCATTTGCTGAATTTATCTTTGTTTCTAAAGAATTATAAACTTTTTGGGTAATGAATCTTATACATTTCAAGAGCTTAATAATTCTGGAGGATAATATAGATCGGGGTCCCCAACCCCGGGCTGCAGCCCACTACTGGGCCACATGAGCGTTGAGCTGGCGCATGCACACACACAGCTCAACTTGCGCAAGCAGCGGGTTGGTGCACAGGCAGAGCTCCACTTGTAAAAGTCAAGCTGTGTACACACACACCAGCCCACTGCTTACGCGAATTGAGCTGCATACTGTGCACTGGCCCGCTACTTGCACGGCCCAGTTCCCTCCTCCCCCCTGCCCACCAAGCTGTGAAGATTGGGGACCGCTGATAATAAGTTACAAGAACTGGAAGCCCAAATTCCATATATATGTGAAATTTAAAACTATACTTTGGTTTGCATTCATAAGATCAGAATTGAACACGACTATCATGTCTTTGGAAAGCCTTCACAATGCATGTCTTCATTGTTTGACTTTTTCTAAACCCTCTCTCAACTTGTCAGACTTGTTGTCAACACTGCTAACATCAATGTTTTTGCATTGGCAACAGATGGAAATGTAGCCATTTTCTTCCTTTCGCTTTTATAATAATAATAATAATAATAATAATAATAATAATAATAATAATAATAATAATAATAATAATAGTAATAGTAATAAAGTTGGAAGGGACCTTGGAGGTCATCTAGTCCAACCCCCTGCTCAGGCAGGAAACCTTATACCATTTCAGGCAAATGGCTGTCCAGTCTCTTCTTAAAAACCTCCAGTGTTGGAGCATTCACCACCTCTGGAGGCAGGTTGTTCCACTGGTTAATTGTTCTAACTGTCAGGAAGTTTCTCCTTAGTTCTAGGTTGCTTCTCTCCTTGACTAGTTTCCATCCGTTGCTTCTTGTCCTGCTTTCAGGTGCTTTGGAGAATAGCTTGACTCCCTCTTCTTTGTGGTAGCCCCTGAGATATTGGAACACTGCTATCATGTCACCCCTCACCCTTCTCTTCGTTAAACTACACATACCCAATTTTAGAGTTAGATGATGTTGAGGAGGGGGGATGTGAATGAGAGTCCAACTAGACATAACAACACTGAACCTAGCATGAGAATCAAGGTTGTTGAAATCAGAGCTGATAAAGAATTGGCAAGCTGGAGAGGAAGCCTGGGCTTCAAATTAATTGGGGGAATGTGATTTATGACTGTAAATCGGAGGAGGGAATTGTGCTTGGATAGTATGTGCCCAGGGGAGGGGAATTCAGTTTTTGGCTTTGATTATGTAAGTGCCGATCTTACGTTACTCAAATTAAAGATTCTTTAAGGTAAACAATGCCTCAGAGTTCTTTTGAAGAGTTTCATCTGTCAGAACCATGACACTTGTATGTGCAATGTGTGGTTTCATCAGTATGGAATAGAGAGAAACTATGGCATCTGGTGGCTTTGATACAACCTCTGCCTGCTAATTCAGCACCAAGTTACAATAGCCCTTCTAGCAGCTGACTCACACTGCTGATTTGTCACTGACCACACCTACGCCCTTTTCAGATATAGGATTTCCAAGCCATGAGTATATGTGTCCTGTATTTTTCTGAAGGGTGGTAGTTTTCGTTTCTCCCTGTTGAAGGACATCTTATCCCTCTCCATCCAGTCTTCCATCCCATTAAAATTGACTACCATGCTGGGATGTCAGCCAGACCTCCCAATTTTATGTCATCCAGAAAGCTAATAAGGAGCCCCTCATTACCATCTTCTGGGTCATTAATACTAGGCTCAGATTTGATCCTTACAGAACCCCACTAGCTACAACTTTCTGACTCAACATGGTATCATTAATGCTGACTCTCTGTGTGCAGTTAGGTAGCTATTGGTTCACCTTACTGTAGTGTCATGCAAATCACCCTGTAGTAGCTTGTCAGGAAGAATGACATGTGGAACCTTTTCAAAAGCTTTGCTGAAATCAGATTATATTCACAGCCTTTTCCTAGTCCAGCATTCAGCCTGAAAAAAGACCTGATGAATAATGTTAATATAATATTTCTGCCCTAATTCATGCTGATTAAAATAGAGATTCTCTCTAACTGCCATTATAAAGAAATTGTGATAGCTGGAAAATAGTAACCTGCATATTTTGTTATTTTTAGGGTCCATGGTTCCATTTTCAATGCGGATTTTGCACGCAGAACTTCAACAGTATCTTGGGAATCCTCAGGAGTCACTTGATAGACTACACAATATGAAAACAATCTGCACAAAGGTAAATGTTCCTTTAGACAGCCCGTGAAACACTTGAGGTAAAGCAGATGTATAAGACTGAGCTCTTAGATGTTTCAGTGGTGGAAGTGTTGGCTGACCAATTCTGGAAATCAAATTCTACTCAGCTGGAGGGAGCCCAGACTTGCAAAAAATGATTTATAACCTTGCTCGGAACAAACATCAAGTTTCAACTATCCATATGCAAATACGATGCAAAGGCACTTGAACTTTTGGAGCCTAAAAGGAGGCTGTCATTTCTAGCTTCTTGTGATAATGTTTTCTCTTTGTAAACTGGCTGATAACCAGAATGTGAATGCTGATGATTCTATTTTGCTTTCACCTGAGATTCTAATTTCATGACCATGCATAGAATGGCAAAAAAATGCAGTAAGTTTCACTGGGTGAATCTGAATTCTAGTACCCTCTTTATCTATATTGTGGATATTTCTTTTATTCTTCAGTTGATGTTTTAATATATTAAAAGATCCCTCAATGTTTCATCTTTTTGTCATAGGAGAGCCATTGGATAAAGTCGTCCACTGATTTAGGTGAAGTATCTTCAATACACAGATGAACCCCCATTATATATCTCTACCCCAAACCAAATGGGAGAAAACCTGGAGGCAGTTAGGGTCTAGTGAAGAGACATAAATTGAGACTCCATCCAAGATGGAATAGCTGTTAATTCTGAAACCTGTCATTTTCAGGATTATATCTGTTCTGTCCCAGCCTATGTGAGTCCTTGTTAACTCACAAGGACAAACCCTTCTTTTAACAAGTAGGCTGGAAATGCAGGAAAAACAAACCCTTTTTATTATTTACAAACCTGCAAAATGTCCCAAAAGCAAAGGCAAACAGAACACAGGCAAGGCAAATAGAACATAATTCCATGAAACTTGAGTCCTTTGCAAACAGTTGCCTTCAGCAACCAGCACCGCCCACACCTTTCCTTTTTATTATGCAGCCCCAAGGCGTGGCTTCTCAGTGCCTTCTCCTCCTCCCTTGGAGCCGCCCCATTGCCTCCCTCTGTCCTGCTCTTGTTGCCTGTTGCCTGTTGTTTATGATGTCTTCCAGCTGTGAGTCCTCAGAGTCTGACTCAGCTTCCCAGCACAGCTGGGTCTCAGCCTAAGCACGAGAGGAGGGGCCAGGCTCTTCATCAGATTGTAAGTCCTGGAGCTCATCAGAGCCTTCTTCCAACTCTGATGGCTCTCCAGGCCCCTCCTCCTCCTTCTCTGATTCCCGGACTCAGCTGCCGGGTCCACTGGCTGGCACGGAATCACAACATTATCAACTTTGCCTTTGGATGTGGTTATGCTCCATCTTGAGGAGGAAGTCCTTAGGTTTGGGGTTTTCATGGTCTCATGGGAGCAAGTGAAGGGCCTGTACAGCTAGCTCAGCACTAGGGGTGTGCTGTGTGTCACCATTGCTATGCAAACTGCACAGAATGCCAGTTAGTTACTGAGTACAGTTTACCTTGGAACTGGGGTAGCTTGGAGGTTGTCCATTTTGGTTGAAATCTGCCCCTTCGATGTGTGCGCAGAAAAACAATCCCCGCTGAGGACCCCCATTTATTAGCACATCTGACAAATCTGGCTTCCCCATTGACTCTGCTTATCAGAAGGTCACAAAAATGATCACATGACCTGGGACACTGCAACTGTCATAAATACATGCCAGTTGCCAAGAATCTGAATTTTGATTGCATGACCCATGGGGAATGCTGCGGTGGTTGTAAGTGTGAAAAACGGTTATAGGTCACTTTTTTCAGTGCTGTTGTAACTTTGAACAGTCATTAAAGGAATGGTTGTAAGACAAAGACTACCTATACTTGCTGCTGGAGGCATGAGTGGTCCTTCCCTTTCTGGCTGATAATTTTTACTGACTATTTAGGGACTCAGAAGTTCAATGCAATCCTGTTATCCTAGGCCAGTCAGCTATTTCTTTGCTGCTTTGGGAGTAATTAGTTCTAGGCTAAGTAATGGAGTGCTGCTATACTTCTTTCAGATTGGATTTCTGGAGGGTAAGGTTAGGAAGCTTTGCTGGAGTGTGTTTGTGTGTGTTTACATGCTTATGTGCATGTCAGTATAGTTCAATATAGTTTCCCCAACCAACAAACATGTTGAGGTGCTAACATAAAAACAGTGATATCATCTCAGAAAGTGGAGGGGGCAGATCTTTGCTAGGACTTTCAAATTTATCAGAATCTCAATGAAAGCGGGAAGACTTTCAGAGACAAACTACTCTCAATTCCTCTAACCTGCTCTCTCCCTTATTATGCGACTGAATTTTTTTTAAAAAAATAACGAAGGATCTGAGATGCGTTTTGTGGATTTGGGGGTTAGGCTGAGGGTGGAAATACGAGAGGCTTGCTTGCTTCCCAGAGGCCTCCTGTTTTCACTTCTTTCCTCATCTGAGGAAAAGAAATTAGAATTGGATAACTGCAAATCGCCATTTTCCCACCAAATTTCAAGAAACATAATATTAGGGTGCTGCAAATAAGGTGCTGGGGGATCTTCTTCCGAGCTTTTTCCCCCAGCTTTTCTCTGTCGGGAAGAAGACTGCTAACCTCTGCTGTGGAGGAAAACAGCCAAGGTTTTATTTTATTCAGGAGCTCAGGGACATATTCAGTGGCCTTCTGGGATGCTTCTCTAATTATTAAGGTGTTGTTGGTAGAAGAATGCGGAATATTTACTGGGAAGCTTTGTTTATTGGTTTTATTTTCGTGTGTGAGAGAGATTTTTTTTAATTGTGAGGAACCAGCTTGCAAGAGAGTTCGGAGAGAGTGTTTAATTTTTAAAGAGTGACACACTAGGCACGGGAAGAAGAAAACATACTGTATGTCTGTATGTCCTTGTTGTTCTAGCTGATGTGGGGGTTGGCAGAGAGAGAAGAAGAGAAAATGAAGCTGACCAAATGTGTTCTGTAAAAAAATCAGACGCAGGAGAATCAAGAGAGCAGTTCCCGAGGCCATATTGGAGGACTTTTGTCTTTAGGAGAGCTGCCTGAATCAGCAGCACTTGCCACAGCCCTAGCAACAACTGCTGCTTAGTGAGTCTGTTCTGACCCTGTTGTTGTGGGCTCCAGAACTATCACAAGATCTGGATGCTACGGCTGTTGGCAGGTACATTCTTATAAATATCCAGCGTATCTTTTTCAGTTTCAGTTTTCCCCTCATGGCAATAGGTTATAAAGGTCAGACTCTGTCCCTTTTGCCCAGGCCCCAGACAGAGAGACCTTGCAAAGGCCTTCCCAATTAGCTTAATCTTGTGTTGGGCCTCTCTCTCTCTCTCTCTCTCTCTCTCTCTCTCTCTCTCTCTCTCTCTCTCTCTCTCTCTCTCTCTCTCTCTCTCTCTCTCTCCTCCCTCCCTCCCTCTCTCTCTCTCTCTCTTCAAGCAGAGATACGAGGAAGACCATCACTGCAGTTAAATAACTCCACTCACCCATTAGAATAAAACGGAGAGGAAAACATCGGTTACCCCCGCTTAAACATGAAGGCATGAACAGACCAGACCATCTGCCTGTCCAGAATATGAGTCTGAAAGATACTTTCTCTCTTTCCCAATGGTGCTTTTCAAAAGGCAACTGGACTTTTTTGGGTTTTTTTTTTCTTTGAAAGCATTTCACTTCTCATCTAAGCAGCTTCTTCAGTTCTGACTGAATGGTGGGGAATGGATATATATATATGTATGTATGTATGTATGTATGTATGTATGTATTTGTGTGTGTGTGTGTGCGCAGTCATCTGGTCACTAGCACTCATTGAGGCCACTTGGAGGCTTATCTGTACTCTCAGAGTCACATAAAACAGAGTGCAAATGGGTGTGGAACCTTCGTGGGATTGCTGAAAGAACTGCATTGTAAACAGGAGATAGGTGATGTCATGTCCCTCCTCTGTTAAGAGAGGGCTGCTCGATATTAACATAAATAACCTCTTTGACCCCTTTTTCAAACCAGTGGTCCCCTCTGTCCAGAATGTGAACTCTTGGATGTCTTGAAAGGAAAAACAAAAACAAAGTCCAGTTGCCTTTTGAAAAGCATCTTTGGGACAAGGATGACATGGATGATTGAGAATCTCCATAGACATGTCTCTCTGGGCTTCTGTTTGGGGATGATGCATGGGATAGATGTGGTCTGAGAATGTGTCCTTGATGGCACTGTGTTATTAAGCCTGTTTTTTCTCATCCTGAAATAGTGTCAGACTTCACTCCTGAGCATGAAAATAAATCCCAGCTCACTGGAAACGCTGCTCCATATTTTGTAGCTCGCTAAGAGCAGGCACTTCACAGATTAACATGGCTAGATAAGTAATTTCAATGCAAGGAAGAATGAAGTCATATATACATGTGCCTATTGCAGTTCACAGCAGTCAAGGCTTATATATACAGTGAGGGGGAAAAGTATTTGATCCCTTGCTGATTTTGTACGTTTGCCCACTGATAAAGAAATTATGGATGGGTTTATTTTAACAGTGAGAGACAGAATAACAACAACAAAAATCCAGAAAAATGCATTTCAAAAAAGTTATAAATTGATTTGCATTTTAATGAGTTAAATAAGTATTTGAACCCCTTCGCAAAACATGACTTAGTACTTGGTGGCAAAACCCTTGTTGGCAATCACAGAGGTAAGAGGTTTCTTGAAGTTGGTCACCAGGTTTGCACAAACCTCAGGAGGGATTTTGTCCCACTCCTCTTTGCAGATCCTCTCCAGGTCATTAAGATTTCGAGGCTGACATTTGGCAGCTCGAACCTGGTCTGGAGACCAGCTAGGCCACTCCAGGACCTTAATGCAGGGGTCCCCAACCTCCAGTCTGTGGACCAGTACCGGGCTGCAACATGCCAGCAACCGGTCCGCACAAACAAGGAAAGCCCCATTCGTGGGATGCAGGCAGCACACAAAACCACACACTCTCCACTCAACAGAAAATCTTCTCCACGAACCGGTTCCTGGTGCCCAAAAGGTTGAGGACCTCTGCCTTAATGCACTTCTTCTTGAGCCACTCCTTTGTTGCCTTGGCCATGTGTTTTGGGTTATTGTCATGCTGGAATACCCATCCACAACCTATTTTCAATGCTCTGGTTGAGGGAAGAAGGTTCTCACCCAAGATATGATGGTACATGGCCCTGCCTATCATCCCTTTGATGCGGTGAAGTTGTCCTGTCCCCTTAGCAGAAAAATACCCCCAAAGCATAATGTTTCCACCTCCATATTTTATGGTGGGGGTGGTGTTCTTGGGGTCACAGGCAGCATTCCTCCTCCTCGTAATGCTGCGAGTTGAATTGATGCCAAAGAGCTCAATTTTGGTCTCATCTGACCACAACATGTTCAACCAGTTCTCCTCTGAATCATTCAGATGTTCATTGGCAAACTTCAGATGGGCCTGTACATGTGCTTTCTTGAGCAGAGGGACCTTGCGGGCACTGCAGGATTTCAGTCCTTCATAGTATAATGTGTTAACAATTGTTTTCTGGGTGACTATGGTCCCAACTGCCTTGAGATCAGTGACAAGATCCCCCTCTTGTAATTCTGGGCTGATTCCTCACCGTTCTCATGATCACTGAAACTCCACAAGGTGAGATCTTGCATGGTGCCCCAGACCGAGGGAGATTGACAGTTATTTTGGGTTTCTTCCATTTGTAAATAATCACACCAATTGTTGTCACCTTCTCACCAACCTGCTTGGCGATAGTCTTGTAGCCCATTCCAGCCTTGTGTAGGTCTACAATCTTCTTCCCTGACATGGTTGGACAGCTCTTTGGTCTTGGCCGTGGTGGAGAGTTTGGAATCTGATTGATTGATTGCTTCTGTGGACAGGTAACAAACTGAGATTAGGACCGCTCTCTTGCTGATTGATAGGGGATCAAATACTTATTTAACTCATTAAAATGCAAATCAATTTATAACTTTTTTTGAAATGCTTTTTTTTTGGCTTTTTTGCTGTTATTCTGTCTCTCACTGTTAAAATGAACCTATTATTAAAATCATAGACTGATCATTTCCTTGTCAGTGGGCAAATGTACAAAATCAGCAGGGGATCCCTCACTGTATATATACAAGCCTTGGCTGCTAAATATATGGCACATATACATATACATATACATATACATATACATATACATATAGATAGTGTGTGTATATATGTATAGTGTGTGTGTGTGTGTGTATAGTGTGTGTGTATGCATATGCATATGTGTATATGTATATATATATATGTATGTATGTATGTACAGTATGTATGTGTGTGTGTGTGTATACTTAATAAGATTAAAAATGCTAATTCTGGGTGTGTGCATGTTAGAAAGAAAAGAATTGAGCACCAAGATAGAAAAATAAACAAATTGTTTAATATGCAAAACACTTAGCTTTCATCGGCCAAACTGTCGACGTCGTCAGAGCAAGAATAGGAGATCTGGGAGTTTGCCTATATCATTGGCTGCTTTTGCACCCTGCTCATTGAGCGGGTCACCAGTCTATTGATTTCAAACAGCCGTAGCGTTTCTAAATGTCCCACATTTCTTCGCGTGCTTGCAGGATCAGAAGTTGTTTTTTTATTCATGATCGCTCCCCTGATGAGTGTATACACATCAGGGAGCTGATTACTCAGCCGCAGTTGTTTTGTACCTCCCCCCCCTTCTTCTTTGGTCGACCCTGAGCCTCTGTCTCAAGACCTAAAGCCAGGCGTGTTGTGGATTCGTCCTTCCTGGAGATTATTGTTGTGGCTATGCCCTCCAAATCAGGATCTAATACAAGGCATGTCCCAAAGTCTGACACAGGGCACATTGAAGATTCATCCTTCCCGGGGATCGCTGTTGTTCTGCCTGTAGCAGCGTTGTTCAGGTCCTGCAGCGTTGTTCAGGCTCGTTGTGCCTGTCGTAAGTAATAGCATCATCCTCCCATCCCCTGAGCATCTGGTAAGCAGGTAAAAAGTCTATATGATGGTTAATGGAGTTTTCGTCAGATAGCCAGGCCTCCTTGAGCAACCGACCACCCTGGGTGTTATCCCGGGCTATGGCCTCAGCGTTGGCAAAATCAAACATATGGCTGTAACTAGCCAAATGTGCCCACACCTGTGAGCGTTGTTCTTGTCTTCTGATCGCCAACTCATGCTCATGGAGCCTCTTAGTTATTTCCCCAATGTAATTGCATTGGCAATTTTTACATTGAATCCTATATATAATTGACGATCTTTCTTCGTTGGGGAGTGGCTCTTTAGGATGCATTAACCTGGCATGCAGGGTTTGGTCCAGTCTATGGGCAACATTGATATTGTAAGGGGCTAACAACCGCGCAGTAGCCTCGGACACTCCATTAATATATGGGAGTGTCGTCCGTGTGGTCAGCATGGCTGATACGTTATCTGATTGGCTACTTCGAGATTTGTGGGTCCTGCTGTATCTCCTAACAAACTCAGCAGGGTAGCCGTTAAGACTGCATATACGGTATAGATATTTCCTCTCCTCAACTTTGGCCCTAACCGTATTGCAGAGCAAGTCAACCCGTCCAAACAATATCCGAATGCAACTGATTTTGTGTGCCACGGGATGGTTGCTCCTATAATGCAGGGTTCTGTCCGTGTGGGTTGGCTTGCGGTAAATGGTCGTATGGAGAGTGCCATTGGACTGACGGCTGACTAGTACATCCAAAAAGGCAAGAGAGCCATTGGCTTCCTCCTCAACAATGAAACGGATGTCCAGATAGACTGAGTTCAGCTCATCCATAAAATTGGCACTATCTTGTTTTTTAATAATCACAAACGTGTCGTCCACATATCTAACCCAAAGCCTGATGCGTATACACTCACCAGGGGAGTGACCATGAATAAAAAACAACTTCTGATCCTGCAAGCACGCGAAGAAATGTGGGACATTTAGAAACACTACGCCCGTTTGAAGTCAATAGAGCAGTGACCCGCTCAATGAGCAGGGTGCAAAAGCAGCCAACTATATAGGCAAACTCCCAGATCTCCTATTCTTGCTCTGATGACGTCGACGAAAGCTAAGTGTTTTGCATATCAAACAGTTTGTTTATTTTTCTATCCTGGCACTCAATTCTTTTCTTTCTAACGTGTGTTTGTGTGTGTGTGTGTGTGTGTGTGTGTGTATTGCTCCAGTATTTAAATCCTGCTTTCCCAAATTAACAAATATTTTGCATCTCTTTCTTTGCATGTTTATGTGCTGTCTGATTTGAGAATCATAGCTTCCTGCCTTCCAAAAGGTTTCAGCCTTTATTATTAGTGATCTTATTAGAAGACAGGGATGATTAGAAATGATGGTAGAAAAGCCACATCATTTCTTCTCATCATCAGAGAATCAAGTAAGCAAGTTCAGTTGGCTGACCCCTTGTAAAAAGCTTATTATCCTCAGTTAGTCTTTGCAGATGATTTGCTGATGCTTATCTAGAAGCACTAGACTAGGCATTTATCTTTGCTTTCCTTTTGTTGATTTCATATATCTTCCCAGAGCAATAATTGTGCAAAGCATGAGTATTTAGCCTACATCGTTCACAAGAATAATGCTGTGTATATAAACGTATTCCCTCAATATGGTTAGTTTCTCTGCAATCTCCTTGTTCTAATTTATGCTGCTTTAGTTCCTGTAGTGTCTTGTGATCCAGATTTCTTGTTGACTACTTTTTTTGGGGGGGAGGGGCTTTGCAGAAACAGTACTCTGTTGGCTTTAATGTTTTTACTAATTATACATTCAGTTTTTTCACTTCTTTAGGATATACTTTGTGACAGTGTATGTTAAAATGATTGCTTTCTGGAGAATACACTTTGCATTTTATATTTTAAATCTGTTATATGCTAGTACAAAATTGTAGCATATCCTTCCTATTGTTTTTGTTTTAAGTTTTCTTAGCATCCATTTTTGTCTCATAAAATGTAAAGCTTTATCAGCAGATTTAGGTGAAAAATGGTGCATCCTTTCTATTAAGTATTTAGCTATGGGCTTTACCTCAACAATTATTCTTTCCAGGGGAGGAAAAAGTGAGCCACCTGGGGATTTGTTGTTTATTTTTCATTTGGACCACTGCTCTTCCTAACATAAATCAATATATTTTTGTCCTGGAAAGGCAGCTTAGTAGGGGATTGTCTTCTAGCTAACCAAAGCTGAAGCTTAGATGTTAATTTTTTTTCTTCTTCAGTTCACTTTTGTGAAAAATGTATTCCTAAATCTAGCTGGGATCACAAAAACTGGTATTGGGCTGGAGCATAGTCCAGCAGGCATTCAGCTGGAGAGATGTTGGAGAGTGGAGGAAAGGAATGTAAAAACAGAAACTATGAATTGATTTCAGCCTTCCAGGGATTATTGTGACACATGGTTCCTGCTTCCAAAAGAACCATCTTCAGGTGAATAACAGTTGGTTTAAAATAGGCTGTTTGTGGAAGCATTGATTAGATTGTCTTTTTCCCCCTGCCACACTCAAGAGGCATAGTCAGCTTAATCATTTGAAGTATAATTGGTACTTTCTGTAAGATTATCAAGCCAATGGTAAGACAATCTTACACTTCTAAGATTGCAAATACTTGAATTACAGCTGTAGTGTTTAGTCATTTAGTGAGTTGGTTAATTACCTTAAAAACACTTTAATCAGGAGCACCTTTTAGTTGCTTAATCAAGCAACAAATTGTAATGTTTGATTGTTAAAACAAATACTTTTAAAAGAGAGAAGACACTGCTTCTCTTCAAGGATTGGCAAATGCCACCTCTAAAATGATCCCAGGCTTATGTGCACCATGTTTAGGTGCCCATCTAAAGATGATGCCAATCTTTTAATTTCACTTTCATTTTTTTTAATATCAGAATACCATTTTATGGTAATCAACTACGGTTCTATCACACAGCGAGAAAAGGTGTGCCTGAATCACTGGTCTTGGAATTTGACTGGAATTTCAATAGAAAAGATGTAGTTTGTAATTCAGAGTACATTTGGAAAGTGAAGAGAATTACTCCCAATGACACAATCGCACAAGAATAACTCTTTTCATCCCATTCCTCAATTTTTCTAGGTGCTGTGGAAAAATATGTATCAGTTTGGGAACAGGACATAGAGGCTGTTGATGATATCATTGTTAAAAATAAGCCCCATCATCATAAAAACCAGCTATACTCCAGACATAAAGATGAACAGTTTTGTTGTATAGAAGCTTTTAGCCTTGTACCCTTTATCTTTTCCAATCAAAACAATAGAAAATTTTCAGAGTTCCCAAATTTTTAAAGTAGATACCGTATTTGGAATACCTCAGCTGGTGACACTATGTAGCTGACCTTTGTGGATCTCAAAAGCTAAGAAAGTTTGGCATCATTAATTCTCAGATGGTGAACCATCAGAGAATACCAGGACTAGAGGCCAGACAGGGAAATAAGAAACACATCCTGGAAGACAGCAGTGGCAAACCACTTTCATGACATAGCTAAAAAAAATTGCATGGATGCAGTTTCAAGAAATTGGGCTGACCTCAGTGGCATCTTTGTGTTGAACATAATAATAATACAGTAAAAACAAGAACAATAACAACAACAAAATGGTACTTAAAAATGCAAAACTCCCCTGTGCAACAACTCGAAAGTGTAGAGCTAAGTAATCTAGCGAAAATGCTGAAAGAAAAGATTGAAAACTAGATCAAAGAAAACAGAAAGAAAAAGATTGCCGGCCATCCGTGAAGTGCATAGCAAACCAGTGAAAGTTCTACTAAATGCTGTGAACAACATTTTAACTTCCATCCCATCCAGCACACTGTATGAAACAAACCAACTAATGTACAGTACGGCTGCCATTATAACTGCAGAATTGGGTTATAAAATGCCAAAAAAGAAACCCACTGGAACACTAAAGTGGAAAATTCGACTTGAAAATAACACAAAAAAACTACGAGGAGATGTAAGCAAATTAAAATACTTAAAAGAAAAAACAATAACGGAAATCATGGAAAACCTAAAACAGCGTGTAATAGCAACAGCAAAGAAAATTGAGAGATATGAAGGACGAATAAATCAATATCGTGAAAACGTGCAGTTCAGAAGAAACCAACACCTCTTCTATTGGTCACTTGACAAAAATAAAGTCCAAACTACTGTTCTACCATGTAAAGAAAAAACCTTAAACTTTTGGAAAGAACTATAGGAAAACCCAGTGGAACATAATAAAACTGCCTCCTGGATCAAAGATATCCAAAAACAAGCAACACAAAACAAAATGGAGAATATTGTAATAACCACCGATATGGTTGCAAAACAAGTAAAGAAGGTCAAGAACTGGAGTGCACCTGGCCTGGACGAGCTGCATGGATACTGGTTGAAACACCTCACCAGCCTCCATCACCGCATGGCCACTCAGTTTGATGAATGCTTCAAAATGCCACAAGTGAAGAATGGTTAACAGCTGGTCGAACATACTTGATAATGAAAGACCCTGAAAAGAGCACAGAACCAAGCAACTACCACCCAAGTACTTGTCTGCCAACAACGTTCAAACTTTTTACAAGAATACTGGCAAATTGAGTATTCAGTCATCGGATGGTAAACAATTTGTATCGGCAGAACAAAAAGGAAATTATAAAAAATCAAGAGGAACAAAAGATCAGCTGCTCATTGACAAAATGGTACTTAAAAATGCAAAATGACAAAAAACAAATTTAAATATGGCATGGATTGATTACAAGAAAGCATTTGACTCATTACCCCACAGTTGGATTAATGCGTGTTTGGAAAACTTTGGAATCAGCAAAAACATCTGTACATTTTTGAAAGCAAATATGCAAAAATGGAAAACAGTTCTATCAGCAAATGGGGAGAACATTGGTGAAATCAATATCAGACGAGGAATCTTCCAAGGGGACTCACTTTCACCACTACTGTTCAACATCGCATTAATTCCATTGATATGGAATTACGAAACACAAAACTAGGATACCACATCTCAAGCCAGCATGGCAAGATAAACCATCTACTATACATGGATGACTTAAAACTGTATGCAAAAAGCCACACTAAACTTGAATCAACATGGATGACTTAAAACTGTATGCAAAAAGCCACACCAAACTTGAATCAATACTCAACACAGTTCAACTGTTTAGCAGCGACATCAGAATGGACTTTGGACTTGGAAAATGTGCTACATTATCCATGCAGCGCGGAAAAATGGGAAAAATAGAAGGAATAGAACTGGGAAACGGAGGTATTATGAAAACACTAGTAAAGGATGATGGTTACAAATACGTAGGCATATTGGAAGCAGATAACATCTTGAATGGAAACGTCAGAGTCAGCACAAAAAGAATACATCAGGAGAGTCCGCAAAATACTAAAATCAAAGCTGAATGCTGGAAATATAATTAAAGCCATTAATACATGGGCAGTCCCAGTGATACACTACCCAGCTGGAATTATCAACTGGACTTTGGCTGAATTGGAACACCTAGATGCGTAAACTTTTGAATATGCACCACACTACATCCACGAAGTGACATCGACAGGTTGTACCTGCCAAGAATAGGGGGCAGAGGGCTACTGCAAATCCACCAAACTGTAGAAGAAGAAAAACGAAGTTTGAGTGACTATGTAAATCAAAGTACAGAAAAATTGCTGCAGGCTGTGAAAACAGAGAGCATTATAAAAATAACAGAAACAAAGGCAAAATATAAGGAAAGAAAGAACTATGCAGTGCTCTTGATTGGAAGCTGTAGTATCATTAATCTTCTTGGCAATCAGAGAGATTGGCAGAGAAACTCGGCGCCTTGTATGTCCTGATCAGCAGAAATTATTAGCTAATTAAATTATAAGCTGTACTTTAATAAATCCCATTCAGTCCTCTATAGACAGAGTATTCCACAGAGGTGATTTCAGATATGAGAGTATTTGAGGCGGCAGAGTAGAATGGATGTAACCTATCTTTTACTAGAGAAAGGTGGCTTGGGCACCATCTTTATTTTGCTGCATGTGGATTTCATTTTAATCAGAAGAGTTATAAAGCGAACTTTGCAGTGTAGAAGGAATTGTGGTTTAGCTAAGAATGAACCCCCTAAATTTGCTAAACCCCTAGTATTACTAGCTGGATGAACACATTTGAAGAAACTCAAATGAGGAATCAGTGTAAATGCTTTATTTATTTCATTGATTTTAGTTGACGTGACTCATGATTGGATTCTAATTCGTGGGTAAGTAATGGGGATAGCCACATTAAATCCTCTTTCTTCTGACATCAAAATTTATTCTAGAATTGTGGGGACATTCCAGAAGAATGTATACTGTAAGTAGTACGGGAAAAAATAGAAAACTTTTCTCTCTTTTCTACTTCCACCAGTTTGAAAACATTGTTAGATTGTATTTTCCCCCATAAAGAAAACAGTTTTGTACACAGAGCAACTGGTTGCACATTATTGTGGCAAGGGCCAGAATTCCTTGGTAGAATAAGTGCAATATGAACCCAAGACATTTTCAATTAATGTCAGCTACCAGGAGCTGTGCAAAGTTCTGCCTTCAGAGCTCCTGCCTGCCGCATGCAACTTCCTCTGTCTCTATTTTCTTCCTCTCTTGCCAAAGATTTTAGACAGTGGGGTAGCTAGGTAATTTTATTCCCTGCATTGAATAGTTTTATGGATTATCCAGTCACTCAGCTTTACAGTGGGCATGAGGAACACAGTAAATATTTCTTTTTCACTATGCCGTGCAGTCTCTCTGTTTGTTCCTTACAGTGTGTTTGCACTTTTTTAATCAACCTTGAGTTTTTAAGCATAAACAGAAGGAATGCACTCTGTGCTCTTTTGCATTTAATTTGCTTTCTTATTACTGCATTTTTTTAAAAAAAAAGTTATTGTAGATGTAGAAAAGACCAATCAAGTAAAAAAAAGTAGACTTGGGAAGTTCCCATTTGAGATAAATAATGGATGGGCTTATATGGAAGAGGCATTTAAAATCATGTGTGGCATGGAAAAGTAGATATAGAGAAGATATTTTTTTTCTTTCACAGTGTTAGAAGTTCAGGTTCTATATTGAAGTTAAACATGAGCAGATCCAGGATCAATGAATGAAAGCCTTGTTCTATGTAATGCGTGACTTCAGAATTGATTTCTGTCAGGTGTAGTGATGGCCACTGCAGTGAGGAGGTTTTAAACAGAAACCAGGTAGCACCAGGCCCAATTTGACTGATCTCAAAAAACTAAGCAGAGTCACTTCTGGCTCAAAGTTGGGCACATTTAATTGTGGCTGTGTCCACGAAATCACCAAAAGCCAGATTTAGAGAAATTCACTGACAACAGGGCTGGTCATGATGACTGGCCTAGATGGCTCTATTATTATCTTCTAAGTTATGCCCATCATCCCTCAATTTCATGACTGATGGGAAGCCTTAAGGACAATATTCTCTCTTCCCAGATGTACTGGCTACCTTTGGGCTTCTTACTGTTCTTTGTTTTAAAAGTAGATAGATACAGATACATAGAGATAGAGATATAGAGATAGAGATAGTTACCTAGCTGGCAACCCCTGAATACATATAGAGTTTATGTCTGTCTGTCTGTCTGTCTATCATCTATCTATCTTTGAAAACAGATAAAGGAAAGAATGATGTTATAACAGCTGCATTTCCCTCTAACAAAGTAGAAATTTTGGTTTCATAGTTGTTTGCACTGTACTCCAAAAATGGGCATTTTTTGAGTGAGAAGAATGTGAAGAAATAAGACAAGATACTTTCCCTTTAGATGGAACCTCTCCCCTTTCTTAAATGTATAACTGAAAAGGGTTCCTTTGTGTTTGTCCACAACCACGCATTCCAAACACTTGATACTTAAAGGCAGAAGTACTAAACATTTTATATAACCAGCAAGAAGCTTGATTTATGGAGTAGTCGCTGTTTACATTTCAAGACTTTCAAAACAGTTGTTCAATCATTTATTTATATTTACATTCAAAAGATTGACAAGCCAGAAATGCCCTTGTCAAAGGAGTATGTCCCTAAGGAAGCTGCCCATTTCTGATGTTTACCTAGAAGAAAACCTGCCACTGAATTTTGAAGTATATCTTCCTGTCCTGTTTAGTAAGCAATGCCTTTTGAGGTTGCTGCTCCAACCTATCCTGAACGTGAAAAACATACCAAAGAGTCTACTTTTTAATTTAAATATTACAATTGCTCTCCTCTCTCTTCAGCCCTTTTCTTTTTCTTCTGTGCTTCTTGATTTACTGTTGCCTCCTCCATCAAAGAAAGCTGTTTATCATCTTATCCTTGATGAAAAAAATCACTGATATCAGTAGCTGAAAGTTGAAATCAGCACTGCTGCTATCTAATGGCTATATTCCCTTTCACTAGCTTGCTGTATAGTTGTTTCTCTGATCTCCCATCTTCTCCCCAGCAAATGGCATGCAGTGGCAACTTGTCCAACTAGTATTGTGAATTAAAAATGAGAATTTGTCGGGTCAGTGTCACGGGTCAAGAAATGGATTTAGACGCAAGTAGCCATGTTGAATTTCTGCTCCTTCTTACCTATTTGAAATGATGTGGTTGTGCAGGTTGCGCTCCAGAAGATGATAAAATAACTGGCTTGTTTGGGTAGCTAATCACTGATTGGCAGGGGGGAAAGAGCAGTGGATAATAAACTAAAGCTCTAAATTCCGGTCAGTCTTGCAGAATCATTTACAGTAGGCATGGCTGGTAGCATCTCTAAGTCCAAAAGGCACTTACTGTATTCTGTTGTCTCCTCAGTGCTTGTGGGAGGTAGTCTAGGCTACGGATGGGCTATGTTTCCTCCCCATTAGACGATGCTTTGAAATCATCTAAGTAGTGAAAGTGCTGTGCTTTTATTCAAGCTTACAACAATTTGTGATCTTTCAAGCTAAATGCAGCCTATTAGACACGCATTCTGAAATCTCCATGTTCCTCCAGTTCCATGCGGGCTAAGAAAACTTCTTCAGGCAACCACTGCCACTGGACAAGTGCTTTGTTTACTAATTCACAAGATTATAATCAAAACAAATTAGCATACCGTAATTCTGCTAATCTACTGGCTCATTTTTGCATAAACCAACCATTTCTTTTTTAAAAAAAAATATACAGTATTTGATCCTTTGTTTAAGGCACGTATATCTTGCATTTTTATTTCCACCCGGGCGGTCCCTGGATTAAGAATGTCCAATTTATGAACAACTTGTATTTATGAACAAGCTGCCTATTACTAAAAATGGCAGTGTTCTCATTCGAGTCAATGAACTGCTGATGTCCCGCCATGTGTTAATGAACACCGAAGCTGCGCATTTTTAATATAAAGCCTGTTTTCAGCTCTTCATGAAAACATTCAGTGGTTCATTGGCTCAAAGGAGAACGTCGTCCACCATTTTTAGTAATAGACCATCCATTCGTAAGTACAAGTTCCAACTTAAGTAAAAATTTGAGTTAAAGACAAATTTAGGAATGTAACTCATTTTTAACCCAGGGATTGCCTGCATTGCAATACAGAAACATCCTCACATTTTCACTCTGATTAATCCTAATAATGCTGATAGATCCGTTCTGTAATATGTCCTTGTGACGCTTTTTTTTTTATCTCCAGAATGTGATAAATTTATTTATTTATTTATTTATTTATTGTGTTTTATATACCGCCCTTCTCCCGAAGGACTCGGGGCGGTGTACAGAGCAAGGTAAGTATACAGTAAAGCAATAGTAAAACAAATGAAACCCCAAAATCTATCAGGCCAGGCCGGCTGTTTGTTTGCAGCTGTTTGAGCTGAATCTGGGCATTGTTTCCTGACTAGAGTTTTAAAACTAAACACGGGTTGTCTATTCACTGCAGATTTTAGACAACTTGGAAAATGGCTTAGCAGAAGATGGAAGCATGACCAACATTACACAGGAGAACAGGCAAGGTAGGTATCATCTAAAACTTTTATTTCCATAGACAGGGTAAGATTGCTCAGAAGCAATGCTATTGTCGTTTCTGTAGCTTGTTCAGCCTTTGAAGCTATGCACTTGTACTCTGCTAAAATTCATGTCACAGATTTGCCTTTTAATTTTATTATTTTAATCATTATTTTAATTTTATTATAGCGATGCATTAAATCAGATCATCCCTTAATATTTTGGAAAAAGAAAATGGATGCTATTTTAGAGTGACAAATTTATCATTAGAAAAAAAAAGTGACAGCCAAAAGAGTGTTCAGTCTTTTAAAAAGTCTACCGTATTTTCTCCCAAAAGTTCTTTCTGGGGTTGGAGGATCTTGTTTAAACCAAAAGTGGCTTCTGATAAGTTAGTGCCTGCTATTTTTTCCCTGGTTTTATTTTTTGTTAATTAGTTAAAAACAAACAACAAAAATAGCAAAAACAAATGTAGACATAAACTTTATATTAGAGCAAAGGCTGAAGAGAAAATATGATTATAAAGAAATTAAAAAAGACAGAACAAACTCTCCCCAAAAAGGGGGGGGGGAGAAAATAGGAAAAAGCATTCTAGTAGCCTTCTTTTCTTTTCTCCCCTTTTTCCCCCCAGATATTTTTATGTTGTATTTGAATCTGCAGTTGTTGCTTAGTTCATATTCTAAGAATCTTAGCTTGTCTTGCTGTGTGACATGCTTTATAGAAGGGGCTCACTCTAATATCTCAGAATAGGTTAGCCATTTATGTTTGCCAATTATTTCTCATCTATAAAATGCTTCTTGTGTTGAGAGCTACAGAAGTGTTTTGGGACACAACCTGCGTTGGTATCTATTCCAAATTCTCCATATGGTACGTCTAGCATAATGATTTTTAAAATCCACATTAAACTTAACTTTATTAAACTACAGATGTCCATGTCTCCCAAATCTCAGGTTGTGTTCTTCTAACTCCAACAGCCTTCTCTTTCTCAGCAATGCTCAGTGTTTCATCCAATCCAAACTGCAAGCTGCAAAACACAGTTTTAAATCATGTAAAGCCACTCCCCCTCTTTCCTTTGCATCTTATAACACCTTATAATAAACTTGGGGTTTTTTTTGCCCTATCACACAAATCTCTGCCACTGTGTAAATGGTGCAGTTACCAAACAGGTATTGTCTAAAACAAAAACATCATTCTAAGGAAGACATTCATTTTTATCACAGAAATTCTATCCGACAATGACAGTTGTATTTTCTTGCATCTTAACATGTGTTTTTAACTTCACTCCATTTAATAGTTATTTTGAAATAATATACAATTCATAATGATACCCAAATATTTTACTTTCTTCTCAATTTTAAGCCCATTTTATTTGTCAGTTCTGTTGGATCTTCTGTTTTTCTGATTTTTCTTAACCAGTTTTCTTTTCCAGTTTGGTTTAGTGATTAAGGCACTGGGCTAGAAAGTAAGAGAGTGTGTGAGTTCAAGTCCCACCTTAGCCATGAAAGCCAAATGGGTGACCTTGGGCCAGTCATACTCAGCCCAACCCACCTCATAGGGTTATTGTGGGGAAAATAGGAGGAAGACGCAGTATTGTGTATGTTTGCTGCCTTGAGTTATTTATAAAAATAATAAAGGCAGGAAACAGATTAGATAAATAATAATTTTTGTCTCCTGTTTGTTGATTTTAAAACCTGCTGATGCACCAAATTCTCTTAATTTTACCATTAATATTTCAATGTTCTTTAAAGGAACCAAAATAAACAAAAGAGGAAAGATTGAGCATCCCTACCTTTTTCCTTTTTTTTGGTATCACAAGGCTTTCTTAGATTTCTATTAATAATTATTTATGCTTTCTGTGAAGTATAAATTGATCTTACCATTTTATAAAATTCTCTCCAAAGTGCATATCTTCCAAAACTTTGAACAAGAAAGCCCAGTTCAAATTATCAGAAGCCTTTTCTGCATCTAAGAAAATCAGTGTGGTTTATTTTTCATTATGCTTCATTTTGAAACCTCGGCTGTTTAAACGTAAAACTCACACCTTATATTTTGTCCTATTGAAATGGAATCCTTTCCTAATCTGTCAGTCAGAAAAGTTTACTCTTTTCTCACACAAAATTCTAACAGGAATTTCTTTAAGTACAATTACATATGTATTATTAGTCTTCAATCTTGTATTAAAATGCTGCTTGAAAACTTGATCTTTTGTCTTCTTCCTGACAAAGGGCACCAAGACATCCTTTAGAACATTTCTTATTCTTGCAAATATTGTATTTATTTTATATATTTTATCAGTTTCTGCCCCTGAATAATCCTCATTCTGGTCCAAAAAGTTTGCTAAAGCTTTAATAACTTTTTCTCTAATATCTTCACTAGAATTCTCTGGAAGTGCTGTAAATCTCAAGTAAAGTTTCTTCTTTCTTAATTCCAAAACAGCCAAATTATCTATCTTTCTCTCCAACTCCCAGTCTATAAATTCTGACTTCCTCTCCAGAATTTCCACTTCGTCATTAATTCATTTTACATCGCCAGACACTTGTTTTACAGAGCTTTCCATCTTCTTAACTTCTTTCATTTCCTCTTTCATCTTTACAGCTCTTTCATCTGTTTTTTTTTGCGCTGTCAATTTAGTATCAAGTGATTTTGCTAAACATATTGCCCAATTGTGCAATCATTTTGCCTTGTGCAGTCTTTCTGGATAAAGGAGTTATTGTGACATTTCCCACTTGTATTCTGGACAGCTATTCCTCATGAGCAGACTGCAGGAAGTGAGGCGTTTGTGGTCGGCTAATGAGTTGAGTGCCTGGTGTCAATGGGCACCCTTCCCCCCCCCTGTGTAAAACAGTAAAGGTTTTTGTGTAGGTTTTTTTGCTCTCATTCATGTTTGTCTATATGTTTCATATGCAAATCATATGACCACAATGGGTCATGTGATTAGGAGGGAGAAGACAAGAGCAGGCAGTGATTTTCCAAATTGCTGCCCTTTCCCCAATTATTTGGAGGAATTTTTCTAGATTTTTTTTTCTCTTCAGTCCACAACTGAACCTGGCCCATTTTAGGGCTAGTTCTTCCATTTGCTATTTTAAAACTTGTTTTTTCTTCTCCTCCTGCACCAAATTGGGTCCAATTCTGTTTTCAGAGACATGGTCTGTTGTTGACTGATCGAGAGTATTAAACCCCGTTACATATTTTTTTTCCAATATTCCAGTTGGCTGGCAAGATTCAAGCTTACATTTATTGAAATACGATCAGTGACCCACCAAATTATTTTTTAAAAAAATCCCTCAGAAACAATGACCATATTATAGCCATTGTCATATTCATATAATGCCGAAAAATTAAGAGTTCAAAATCAGAAAATGGGGAACTTTGACTAAAAGTCACTAAAACAGCATAAAACATAAGATAAAAGAGAGCTGCAATAAAAGAAAAGAGAAATGAAAGACTTCATACTGTAACCGCTCCACAATTAGAACATCTTATGTCAGGGGTCTTCAAACGTGGCCCTTTTATGACTTGTGAACTTCAACTCCCAGAATTCCCCAGCCAGCGTGCCTGGCTGAGGAATTCTGGGAGTTGAGGTCCACAAGTCATAAAAGGGCCGCGTTTGAAGACCCCTGTCTTACACCTTCTTAGGAAAATCACTGCCAACAGAAACTGGTTGGAAAGAATAAAAAGTATCACTTAACCAGCAACCTGGAATTGCTTTGGGATTAGCAGGAATTGGAAATATGCTTATTTGGTTTTTCCAGCCGAGTGCAATAGCACTAATAAGGGGGGGCTGAAATGTAAAGGTGATGAATACACTGATGATGGGACTGTGATGACCAGATATTTTGAAAGCTGCTTAAGACAGGGTGACCTTTGCTGACTGAGAGCTACAATCCTATAAAACCTTGCTAGGGGAAATTGATCTCATCATCTCAAACGAGGTTGATAGCACCATCCACTATAGCATGTCTGTGCCAACGAAAGTCTCAGTAAACTCTGTGGGGATTTACTCTTGGGTAAATATATGCATGGCTGCAGTCTTTTTTTTATGAGCAAATATATCTTGCCACAATATACAATTATCTTCAGATTGTTATATAGAGTAGACTTCTATAATAAGAGTTATATGGAATGACAGTTTTATTTCCACTTCTCATGGTTTACAAAATAGCAATGCTGCAGCAGTGCTAAAAGGCCCTAAAGTAGAAATTACCCTTTTCTACCCTCCCAGAATCTATGAGCCAATTATTAGGAGAGTGATTCTGACAGTAGCCATATTCACCAAATAATTGCTATCCATCTGAAATTGGAGAAGGGAACAAGGCTTCAAGATACAGAACTTGAGGTAAAAACAACAGCCGGCTAGATAAAGGCTTGCTACCTTGAGAGATGCCGTTTTAAAGAGATTGTGAGCTGTGTACATTCTAAAATTCCCACAAAGCTACCGAGTCTTCTTGGCAAAAGGGAGTTCATTAAATCTGGAGTCCCTCCCATCCCACCACTTCACTATCTCTACCCAAACTTGCTCGGAGTATTTTCCGACTGCTCTCTGAGCTTTGGACCAGGCTTCCCCTCTCTACATAGTGGATTGTATTCCTGCCACATCGCATTGATTAGAGTTGTGGATCCGGCAGCCCAAGTCACCTAGAAGTCAACACCTGAAGGGGAACCCTTGTCCTTTGTTTGAGACGCTTCTGCTCTCTGTCCACGCTCTCCCTCCTCGCCGCAGCTGCTTTGCTAAGTTGAGCAGAGCTTGGCGTGGCCAGGGATGAAAGGCAGCCAGCAGAAGCTGGGGAGGGAAGGAGGGAGAGCTTCAAGCATCTGTGAGTGGCTGTTATGTGCTTGGAGTGCAGTGGCATTACAGCTGTCTGTCTGCCTAATGTTGCCCAGAGGACACTTGTAAGGACTGATGGCATCTCTTCCTGAGAAGGGCAATCAGATCTTCTCCCTGCAAGGGGCTCGGCTGCACTTCTGGAGCTACAGGGAACTTTCTGTGTATGTTTTTGTTTGGTTGTGAACTTCACTGAAGAAAGCCTTTTTGTCTTTTTGTTTTGCGAACTATGACTGAGAACAGCCTCAGTTTCTTATGGGATTAGATCTGCAGCATAATGTCCCTGTTGCTGGTCTAAGTAAGTGTTGTGGAAACCCGCTTGTGGTGTTGCCTCTCCTCAGTAAAAGAGAACTGCATCTCATTCTCCATTCAGTGGGAAGAAAAAGATTTAGCATTGCACCATTTTCTTGGCAGCTTTCCACCCTTTCTTTTTCCATCTCCTCCCTCCCTCCCTCCCTCCCTCCCTCCCTCCCTCCCTTCCTTCCTTCCTTCCTTCCTTCCTTCCTTCCTTCCTTCCTTCCTTCCTATCTCATACCCACTTTTTTTTGAAATACAGAAAAGAGGGTTGGACAAATACACAAAAATATGGCCTAAATTAAGAACTGCCGATAGTATCTGTTGTTCTTATATAAGATGGCAGATTTTTTTTAGTTAGAACTGAATAATATATTCTTACTTGCTTTTATATTTTTATCATACATTTTTGCTAATTTGTGAGGACACAGCTTTTTCACATCTTAAAGGTTTTGCTCCATTAAAACCCCCTGCTTTATGCTTCCTTCATGTGACTCCCACCAGTGTTAATCTTGGTGACTTCTGTAGCGGCATGAGCACAGGTCTGCATTTTTACTGGTTTGCAGTTTGTTTGTTTGTTTTGCAGTGTGATTGGACAAAAAATATTATTTGGGTTTTTTTTAATTGTTGCTTACCAATACATTGGAGAATATATTTTCAAAATTGTCCATATTTACATGAAGTCTAATGGTAAAGCGTACTTTTCAATCAATCAGAAATAATACATTTCTGCTAGTCTTGGATAATGCATACCAAAAAAGGTTTGTAAAGCAAGTAAAAACATATATTTCACAACAGGCAAAAAAAAAAGAGCGATGCTTGTTTCACTGCAGTTCTAACTATTCTTTTCCACAGCCCTTTTTGCAATCCTATCCCGTAACAGACAAGTTTAGGGATGCCATTACCGACTCTGAAAGCAGTCAGATTTGTGAGTTGATTCTATATGTTAATTTTAAAAAACAATTTTCACTGAAGTCAGTGGAATTTACTAAGTGCACCTAGAATTGCTGGACGGGTTAAAAATCCCTTTTATCAGTGTTCATTTTCCAACATAATAAACACCTTTTCCTGTCAGTGCAGCCTCTGATCCCTTTAAGCTCTGCAAGATCTCCATGAGCCATGTGTTCTCTCGCACAAGGAGCCAGCCTCTAAACTAAGGGAAGTGAGAAATTGGCCGGTGCTACAGGCAGCGAGCCTTTAAACCCCCAGGAGCTTCTGTAGCGTAGGAGTGGCAGAGAAGCTTGGCAGGTTTTCCCAGTCTCCTAAGCCTAAGTCGTAAGTGCAAGACCTCCAGACCAAGACAGCCCTGAAACCCTCCTGCTCCTTGCCAAAATGAAGTAGTGTTTTTTTGTTTTGGTTTTTAAACATCAGTCAGTAAAAGAAGCGGAAGGGTGTACATTTAATGGCTTAAATCGGATGATTGCTCATCAGTAGTCCTAATTAATGACTTGCTGTATGCCTTTTCTCTCTCTCTCTCTCTTTGTCTTCCTCCCTGCCTTTTGTTCTCCTAAACGATTGCTTCCTTGCAGAATTGCCAGAGCTCAAAGCGGAGAGGTTGTTTCCCAGCTTTGTATTATGCTTCATTTATTCAGACAGTCTGTTCCTTTCCCCAATCAAGCCTCTCTCTGTTGAATGGGTGCAGGTTTTTCAGAGCAACATGGCAGAATGTTAGAAACACTGTGCTCAAAATGTGGTGATGTTAACGAGGGGAAATTGTTTCAGTTGGAATACATATGACCGATAATTGATGGCTAGGGAAAGAGCTTCTAATTTATTTGTGCACATTCACAAGCTGCTCTCATTTTACAGCCTCTGTTCAGCTGTGGAGGTCACGTCTGGGCCGGGTGATGTACTCCACGGCAAACTGCCTGCTAATGATGAAGGTAGGTGGGTGCTCTTGCTGCAGATTTACCATATATACTCGAGTAGAATGTCAAGAGAGGCTGAAGAGAAGGTAGATTGCCGTTTGCAGTCATGTGGGGCATAGCTGGAGGTTCCTTTGGAGGTGAGAGAACTGGCAACACAAAAGGACTGGATTTACAGGCTGCCACAGTTTTGCTTGGCTTTTGTGTATTTGTTGGCAAGAGGTGGAAGCCGACTTGTAAGAATACATTTCGAATCAAGAACACGTTGATTCAGACAGTAGCAGGGTCAACACATCCCTTGTGTCCAGATAACATCCTAAAACTAGTGGCAGCCATTATTCAAATTGTGTTCTAATATTGTTTGTCCTGCAGACATTCACACTATCATTGATTTGAGATTCAGATGTGGAGGAGCCTAAGTATATACGTATCGTGCAGCATCTCCATTTCTTTCTATTGCCATTGGAAAAGAAACTGCAACAATACCTTTCCTGTTTTAATAAGTGCTCCGAAGCACAGAAATGTTTGGCTGCTAATAATACAACAATAGCAACAGATAATATCCTTGAGGACTGTTTCACAAATCAGTTTCACCCCAAATCTCCAGAACTGTTTTTTTTCTTTTTCCTTTCCTTTCCTTTCCTTTTTTCCCCCTATTCACTTCTGTCTGTAGTAGTAGCACTGCTCTCCATTTTCAAGTCCCAAGCTAAACCAGGTTGTTCTGCAATCTATAGGGACTGTATGAGGTCTTGCAGGAGTAAAATTAGTCCCCAAGTGAATTAATATCCCCTCATTTAATTTGTTCAGATGCCCTACTAAGGTCAGTGTCTTAATTTAATAAAGGGCTACGGACTAGTTCAAAAATTCATAACAACACTTTTCCTGGAGGAGTAGCTGAAGAAAAAAAAGCTCCATTTGACCAGTGCTGCTATTTAGAATCTCCCTACTTTTCAGTTTCCCTTTGCATGGCTAGTGTCACTTTGGAAGAATAAACATGATTTGTTGTGAATTTCCTCCAAGATATAGATGAATGAGCATGCTGTCAGCCTTTACTTCCTTTTCTCAGCTGCATTTTGCTTCTTGCCTGGAGGGAGTTGAAGCTTTCTAATCTGTCCAGAGAAGCATTTTTCTTCCCATCTGTCAATTTATGCAGATTTCCTTCAAAAAACAGTGGGAAGATGAAATTCTAGGACTGTTCAGCACTTCAGATTTGAGTCCAAAAAGCTGCTTGGAAGCAGAGACACAGTCCCTTTCTACATCTCTTTCAAGCATCTGGATCTTTGTCTGGCTCACAATCTTGGGAAAAGATGCAGCTGCTTTAAAGAAGACAACGTGCACATTCAGAATCTAAAATGTCATAGAGCTCTATTACTTCTCTACAACCAGTTTATGCTCCCAGTAGACTCCCAAGATTAGCAGCCATCACAAGAAGTATAAAAATACTGTAGCTAGCTAATATAATTTTGCAAATCGTATTGTTTGGTGTACTTCTTGCATGTGTTTGAATTGGCAACTGGAAAGATAGCTCATGTATACAAACACTAATATGATTGCCAGATGAAATATACTCACTTAGAGCACTACAGGTAGTTCTTGACTTACGACTACAATTGAGCCCAAAATTTATGTTGCTAAGCGAGACATTTATTAAGAGCCTTGGTGGAGCAGTGGGCTAATGCCTCCTTAAGTAACACCAGCTGCCTGCAATTAGTGCAGGTTCGCATCCCACCAGGCTCAAGGTTGACTCAGCCTTCCATCCTTCCGAGGTAGGTAAAATGAGGACCCAGATTGTTGGGGGCAATAAGCTGACTTTGTAATAATGCCGCTGGGGGGGGGGGCGAAAGCCCTAATAAGCAGGCATATACATAGAATGAAGGCTATTGCTAAGCACATTGATTTGTGCTTTAAATTGTAAGCCGCCCTGAGTCTTCGGAGAAGGGCGGGATATAAATGGGATTTTTTTAAAAAAAGTGAATTTTGCCCCATTTTACAACTTTGTTATTAACTGAATCGCTGCAGTTGTTAAGTTAGTAACACGGCTGTTAAGTGAATCTGGTTTTCCCTTTGACTTTGCTTGTCAGAAGGTCGCAAAAGGTGATCACATGATCCTGGGACACTGCAGCCATCATAAAAATGAGTCAGTTTGCCAGCTATCCGAATTTTGATCTGACCATGAGGATGCTGCAATAGCCATAAGTGTGAAAAATGGCCATAAGTCACTTTATTCAGTGACGCTGTAACTTTGGACGGTTGCTAAATGAACTGTTGTAAGTCAAGGACTAACTGTATACAGTAGTGATCTTTGGGCTTAGCTGTGAAGTATTTTGTATGTTCACAAAATAGTTCACAGTATAATATCAGTATAACAAATAGCAGTATAACAAAGCAATTGCAACTATAATACCGTATTTCCCCAAAAATAAGTCCCAACTGGAAAATTGGCCCTAGCGTGATTTTTCAGGACGCTCGTAGTATAAGCCCCACCCCGAAAAGAAGCCCCAGTTAAGATCATCAGCCAGATGGGTGCATTTAGTACTGTATTTCCACCGAAATAAGACCTAATGGGAAAATAAGCCTTTATGCATCTTTTGGAGCAAAAATTAATATAAGATCCGGTCTTATTTTCAGGAAAATATGGTATGGAGCTTACACAGGGTAACAAATTATTTGTGAAGAGGATTTCTAGTGTACTTGAGCACACTATTGCAAATTGCAAAAAAGAAAAAAAATGCTAGGTTTGCCCTGCATCTTTTGGAAGAATGAAAGTACATTTACAGCCATTTCCTGAGTACTAGGACAAATCGCTGCGGCCAACTCACCTCAGGACAGCTCACTATGGCCAACTCACTGCAGGCTAAGAGTTACACTAATATTGAAGAAGTGGTGGAATAGAATCATTAAAGAAAGGATGCTAGAGGAGGGACAAAATGAAATGTGAATAACAAAAATTTAAATATTTTTTTAAAATTATTTTAAAGAATTGAATTGTTGAATTGTCCCATGGCACGTTGTCCAATGGTAAGTTGGCCGTGGTGAGTTCTGCAAACAGCCTACTGCATGGAATTGTTTCCTTAAGCTGCATTTCAAACTAATGATTGATAGATGGAAAAATTTTCAGTAGCCATTTGTATGGCTAGTTCTCTTGTGTTTCTATTTTAATACAAATATTTGAGCATTTTCCTTGGAACACACTTACTATTTCTAACAACCCTCAATAAACTATGAAAAGCAATTTTGATACTCTGGGTAGCCACAATGTAGACTTTGCTCTCTTGAGCAAGTTGTCTAATCTGTAGTCTTCAGGTCTACTATATCCATCACAGAGGAATAGCTATTATCTACCTTTGGATAAAAATTCTATGATATTTGAGAAACAAATACATGTTGTGTTACAGACCCTGGAATTTTCAGCGGTGTAGGAATCCTGGAGATATCATCCCAACTAATTTGGGGAATAGATAGTTGGAGAGATTAAATGGTCTATATTGATAAAAGATGCTTTAGCAAAATAAGTCAGGAAGGGACAATAATTTTAAACAGAAAGGTTTCCTTGAATAGTTGGAATTAGGAGGTTTAAGGCGTGGAAAAAATGGCTCTGAAATGCACACATTTCAGAATCGGTTCTTTTTCTTTGTATTTAATTTTCTTACAGCATCTTTTTTTAGCAGCAGCTGGACATCTGGTTTTTTTTTCCCCTTGTGTATAGTTTTTTTGTTTTTGTTTGTTTGCTTGTTCCTTCACACAGCTCAATCTTTGTATCTTAATGCTATCTTGACTTTAATAAAAAGACATCTCTGAGTGCAGATTTCTAAAACCATCTTATGAATCTAGTTTTCTGCTTTGTTTGCATAATGTTCAGGTGCCTGAGCTCTTTCTTAGTTTCCCTACAACTTTCTTTAGGTACGGCCAAATGCATTTCACAACTTGGAGTTACTTTCCATCCGCTCATTCCACCAAGAGCAAAGTTCACATAATACATTCAAAAGAGTACAGGTAGTCCTCACGACCACAACTGAGCCCAAAATTTTGGTTGCTAAGTGAAGCATTTGTTAAGTGAGTTTTGCCTCATTTTACAACCTTTCTTGCCACAGTTATTAAGCAAATCACTGCAGCTGTTGAGTTAGTAACATGGTTGTTAAGGGAATCTGGCTTCCCCATTGACTTTGCATGTCAGAAGGTCACAAAGCTGATCACTGTAACGCCATGGTCATAAATATGAACCAGTTGCTAAGCACCTGAATTTTGATCACCTGACCATGGGGATGCTTCAATGGTCATAAGTGTGAAAAACAGTCATGAGTCACTTTTTTCAATTACATGGTAACTTTGAATGGTCCCTAAATGAACTGCTGTAAATCGACGACTACCTGTACGATAAACTGAAATTTGAGGCATTAATACAATTCAGGGAACTGTACCCTTGTTAGAGGTTTTTTATTATTATTTATTTAGGCCCTTCATACTCCCTTTCACAGCTCCCGAAACACTTCAGAAGAATAAATGTGATGGACTGAGGGGATGGGTGGGCAGATATTCCAACACCATCTGAAGTTGCAGCAAAGGTACTTTCAGTGTTGGAGTTCTCTGCAAGTGTATCTTCATCATGGTAGGAAGCAAAAGCCCAGTGGAAATACAATTTGTAGCTGTTGCACTGACGCTGTGTGAAACAGGACCTGCTGCAGTTGGTACTACTGATGCTGAGTACCTGCTGGAATATGCTGTCCTTTGCCTGAATCCAATATCTAATGAGTAGACTTCTCCTTGCTGACTTCCCATCAGTTCTGCTGCAATTGCAGCTCTCTGGATCAAATTCAGATCACATCTGGAGGGTGTGGAGAGTGGGGAAGGGAAGGAGTCTCCATTCCTTATTCTTAAGGAACCCCATTCAATTGGTTGGAGAATTTTGTAATTTATAATTCTCTAATAATGCGGTGTAGTTTGCAAAGTTACAATAATTACAAGATGCACTTCTACAAAAATTAACATTTTCTGCATAAATCCTAGGCCCAACATAATAGCGGAAAATATTTTCTTGCATTCCTTTTACATTTTAAAAATAGCTTGATAATAAAGTTAATTAACATCGACAGTGTCTAAAATTCCTATAAAACAGTATTTTCATGCCAATGAGACTTGAAATCAGACAAGTACAAATAATTAGGAGTGTATATTTACAAGAATTTGGTGCAGCTTCTATATTTTATATTTCTTCCAAAGAAGTCATTTAGTTGTCAGCTGTAATTTAATGTGTCATGAATAAATTAGGTTTCTCCTGGAATTGCTGTAAAATGCAGTGTGCTGCCATCTAGTGCCAGCCCTCCCTGCCCTCCCCAAAAGAGAGTAGCATACATTGCGTTCTTATGAATTGGGAAATCAATTTCTTTCTAATAAAAACCACAAGTAGATTACTAAGAATAAAGGATAAGATGAGTGAAAAGCACATATCTTATTAATTGGGCAGTGATCTGCGTTGGAAGGAGTCGTTTAGGCCATTGGTCCCCTCAACCTTTGGATTCAGCTGTCAAACTGCTCTTAGGACTTTTTTTCTTTCTTTCTGTCGGTCAGAATCTGCCTTCCAGAATGCAAATGGATCACTCTGTGTCAAACTCTAGAAGACAAGAAAGCAGGACTTGGTTTTTTTGCAAGAATGACATCCTTTCACATATTTGAAGGACGCTATCACATCCCTCCTCAGATGTCTTTCGTCAGAGCCAAAGCTATCCGGCCACTTTCGTCTCCTGTCATCTTTGTTAGGCCTTCTCAAAACAGGATCCATGTTATTTGATTCCTCCATCAGACGTGGTGGCCAGAACTGGACACGGTATTCGAGGTAGAAGGAAGAAAGCCGTACAACTTCCCGCCACGATTTGAAAGTTATATTTTAGTTGATACTGCCTCAAATCGGGTCTGTTCTGCCACATCTCACAATTTTGATTCATCCCCTACAATTAATTATTGTTCAAAAATATTTTTCAGATGTAATATTATCAAACCAAATATTCTCCCGTTCCACGCCCACACATTTGATTTTCCTTTCTTAAATGAACTACAGATTTGTCTGCTAGACTTCATTTGGTTGCTTTCAGCTCATTCCTCAAACCTATCAAGATTGCTTTGAATTTTATTTCTCTCCTCTAGTGTTTAGCTGTCTCACTCAATGAAATTTAATAATAATTTCTTCCACTTCTTAGCACCAAAAGGACTTGAGACTTGTGGCACCCTATTCAGTATCTCTAGCTAGCCAATCTCTGGTGATAAAAGCATTGATGGAGACACCATGAGTCTGATGTTCAAGCCAGCTATGTGTTCAGTCAATCAACATGCTCTTCAGCCCACATTTGACTAATTGCTCGATATTGGGTGCTTAACCAGATATTTTGCTTGAATCAAAATATATTACATTCCACGTTCTGTTAAAACAGATACCTGATAAACTGATTGGTTATGAACCCTAATACAGGTAGTCCTCATTTAGCAACTGCCTCAGATAGTGTCCATTTACAAATGAAACAGTAATAAATGGTAATAAAAAATTAATTTTCCGATCAGTGGACACATTTATGACAACAAAAGCCTTCGGTGGAAAACTGATTAAGATCTGGTCAGTTTTAGGCAGTAGGTGTTAACTGACTGGCAGGTTCTCATTTAAGGTCATAGAGCTGAGATTGTTAACTTGAAGTTAGCACTGCCCTGGGGAGCAAAGCAGCTGAGGAAGAGTTAGCTCGTTTAAGTAATTTCTCTGTCCTGCAAGGGGACAGAAGGGGGGGGGGGGAAATGGGACAGGCACAGGGCACTGTATGAAAGGATTTTAACTGAATGAGACAGCAACACTCAGCAATCTTTGAAGCATATCTTTCCCCCACAGAGACACCCAAACACACACACACATACACACATACACAGAGACACACAGTTCACTTACTGACTATTTTTCCTGCACCAATTGCAGTCACTAAACGACGACTACCTGTATAACAGGAGTATATAATTTAGAGGCAGAGAGCGAAGGCTACAGCCTGGCTTCAGGAAATAAAGAGATCTGCAGAAATTAGATTATGCCTACTTTACATGAAAGGGCTCACAGCTTAAAATGAGAAAAGCTATTAATTGCCTATCGTCACATTCATAAATAAAAAATTATGTTCATCACCTTACAAAAATATACTCCGTATTAATCATAATGTGGAGTGGAGTTGGAAAACAACTGTGTGGACAAATACTGAAATATGAGATCTCCAGAGCAAAAGATGCATTTTTGTAGTCATCTAACCTTTTTGTTCTTCCACCTCTCTCTTGTCTTTGTTACCAGCCAAATAAAACAGGAGACTCGGTCTCTTCTAGTAAAATGTAAGGCTGGTGCTTATCTACTTCCCTTTAATTTAGATTCACCTTTCTAATATAAAGGGGACCTAGAACATAAATCTGTATACAATTATGTTACAGCAGAATTGCTTGGCTGCAAAATGGCTCTTGCCCCTGCTATATAAACAGGAAAAGCAGGCTGCAAGGAAGGTGGAGGTGGGCAAATCAAAAATTTTATGACTGCCTTGGCCTTAAAACTGGGAATCAATACTGTAACTGGATTTTAAAGAAAGCTTTGGTGCATTAAGTCTGGATTTCTTTTATTTATTTTTTGGCCAGGCACTCTCTATCAGCCCAAACCACCTTATAGGATTGTTGTTGTGGGAAAAATAAGAGGAGGAAGGAGTACTGTGTATGTTCTTTGCCGTGAGTTATTTATAAAATAAAGGCGGGGGTTAGATAAATTTTTCCGATTGTACTTGTAATTTTCATTAATTGACTTATCCAAATACTACTCATACTCCCCCTCCCTCCAACCCCCATTGGAGTATCCCTGTACGCCATGCATCATGCATCGGTGGGAAAGCTGTTGAGTCTGCCTGAAAGCAGAGGAGGTGTTAGGGCTTTGCATCTGGCAGCATCTCTGCTGGAGAAAGGCGGAGAGAGGAACAGATGGCAGGAGGCACCTTACTGCACATGGAGTTTCTGTGTCTGAAGAATGCATTTGAAGCCTCCCCTCTCTTCCCAGGTCCGTTACGACCACAGCTAGCCAGAAATCCACACCTGAAGCTGGACCTTCCAGAGAAGCGTGTAACACAATGTTGGGAATAACTGAAGTGTGTGAGGGAGAGGGGCAAGAGGGAGGCAGCCACAGGATCCCTGCCAGGTATTTGCAGAATTGTTACCTCCAGGCCTGTGTGCAGAAGTGTGAAGCCGTTTCTATAATAGAATTTCTCCGTATTTGCTCCCATTCAGGGTACTTAATTTTTAATCTCCAGTCAGTGCCTGTTTTGTGGTGTGTTATTCCAACCCAGCCTGAGTTTAAGAACTTGTCAGATTAGAAACACAGTAAATAAAAATAAAAGAATAGGAGCCCAATCATACCGCTTCCTCATTGGTGTTCTTACTATTGAAAATATGTTTGCAGAATTAATTTTCCAGCACTGAAGTGATTTTTGTTCTGTTTGGGTTTTTTTAACTGAATTTTTGAAGATGCACGTTGGAAATGGAGACCAAGATATCTCCATCAGGAAGCTTATACATGATGAACAGATAGGCATTCCTAATTGCCCCCTTTTTAAAAGGCATTCTTCAGAAGCATTGAACAGTAATCAAAAGAAGGAAGATAGGGGTTCCTACTCTTTCACTGAGCCCCCCCCCAACATCCCAGCTCCGCTGAGCTCATTTGAAATTCCCTTCATTTAGCTGTAGCAACGGCTCCCTCATGAAGCAACACATAAGCTGTGGCTATTTTCCCAGCATGAATAATTTTCAGAGTGTTGGAAATCTGGCCGACAGAGCAGTTGGCACCATAGAAGAGGTTTGCTTTCCTTGCAGAACGATAAGGAACAATTTGTGTCTGTATGCCTGTTTGTACACGTGTGCCTGTGTGTCTTTGTGAGAGGGAGAGAGAGGAAGGAAAGAGCCAAAGGATGCTTATTGTGATCCTGGCAGATGTAAAACTGTTGCTTGCTGTAGCCTCCCTGAATTTGATTCAACTTTCGGGCTGCTTTGTCCTATGTGCTGTGTGCCTGCAATAGAAGCAGTGAAACATCTCTCCCACACGGGGCTCAGCCAATCTCAATGTATATATGGTTGTACTTTGACAATAAAGGTTCATTCATTCTTGTGTGTCCACTCCCTCTGCTAGGTGCCCAGAAAATCGGAAATCTTGTGTTATATTTTCAGGCACAGTGTCCTTCCCATTTTGAAGATTTCTGCTTCCATCTGTTTTATCATGCATGTCTGCAGCTTCACTCACTTTCAGGTATATGGAGTACAGAATAAATGTTGACTTTGCCTCCCTCCCCCTTTGTGCTTGCTTTTACCCCTTAGGACTATGTGCTTGCTGTGGAGACATATCACACCGTCATGAAATATTACCCAGAGCAAGAGCCTCAGCTGTTGAGTGGAATTGGAAGGATTTTCCTGCAGGTATGTACCTGATTCTGAATAATGCCACATGAAAGCCCTGCTGAGCCCCATCACATTAGTATTAACATAGAGGTTTTAAAGTGCCCTAATTTTAGATAGTGAGATATGTGAATTCTGCCATTCCGTGAAACAAAAATAATGACAAAGTATTGCTGAAAGATGTAAAGCAGATGGCTGCATCAGTACCAAGTAAGTCTAGAAGAAAATATGAGGTGAATGTTCTTACAGATCAGGGAGAACTTCCTAGGTTTGTCCACCTAACTTCTTGCTATTCCAGAATGCCAACGATTTAAATGTAATGAGCACACTGTCAGTTGTTGTTGAATGAAAATGTAATAGTAACAAACTCTGTAAATTCATTGAATTATCTGGTGAGCATTGTTTTGCAGACTAGCTGTTCCCTATTCAGTAAGAGTGCTGGGTATTTGACATTTTCCACTCTGTTATAAACACACAGACCTTGAATGATGAATGGGGTGTAATAAATAACGCCACATTTTTCTGTGGAATTCATGAAAGTAACTTTTCATTCCCCAAATTGCAATGCCAAATTCTCTGTAGTGGTCCTCAAGAGAAAGAAAAGGACCCTTTTGCCCTCTTAGCAACAGGCAGCCCTAGCCACCTCATCTAATCAGGGCAAGGTGTGTACTTCACACAGCCAGCCAAATTATTTTCACATAAAGGAAGAAAATCCTTAACATTTCTCCCATTCCTGTACAGTAACAAGCAAATATTAACAATAAGTTGCCTGAGGTGCTGTCTCACTTTGCCTGCTTCCATTTCTGTAACAAACTTTTTTTATAGGAAAATTTATTTTTTGGTTTCCTGTGGCACTGGTGCTTTTAAAAAGATCAATGCTACATCTGTCTTCAGCATGAAATCTGGGCTTCTCTTGTTTTCTGCCCGTGTGACTTTACTACCAAAAGAAAAGTTCTGTTTTCTGCAAAATAACAAACACAAGAAGGGATATTTAATTGCCCCCTTGTTACTACAGCCACATTTAGCTTGCTGCTGACAGTTCACTGAATCAGTCAGTTACAAATGGAGTAACACTGAATCAGACCATAAACCTTCAAGAAGTTTCAGCTGAAATTTAGTCACTTGTAAGATGGGATGGGACAATCCACTTTCTTCACAAGTGGAGACTCCCAAGAAGGCCCCAAGATATTTTTTATAATTTTATAATATTTCAGAGCTTCCTCATTTTTATAATTAAATTGAAGAGTTTAATACTTGATTTAATTGCCCCCTTGTTACTACAGCCACATTTAGCTTGCTGCTGACAGTTCACTGAATCAGTCAGTTACAAATGGAGTAACACTGAATCAGACCATAAACCTTCAAGAAGTTTCAGCTGAAATTTAGTCACTTGTAAGATGGGATGGGACAATCCACTTTCTTCACAAGTGGAGACTCCCAAGAAGGCCCCAAGATATTTTTTATAATTTTATAATATTTCAGAGCTTCCTCATTTTTATAATTAAATTGAAGAGTTTAATACTTGATTATTGAATAATTTAATATTTGGTTTTGAATAATACGTATTAGGCACTTTGTAATATATTCTGGGAGGTGGCTGACAATTAGAAATTAATTCAGAATACGGTAGTAATAAAACCTGTTGTAATTGGTAAAAGCTGCTGTAGTTTGTAAAATCGTTATGAAGGAGAGCTTTGGGATGAAGCACCAGAGTTCTTGAAAAATAAAAAGGAACTTGGCCCGGCATCAGAATGACGCTAAGATAAGGGATGGATACGACCTATGAGAAAGTCCCCCTTTGGAGGCTCTTGAGAAGGAAATTCAGAAGGAGATTTTGAGGCTCAGGAGTTCCAGACGGTGAGGCGGAGTCGTCTTCCAAGTGTCCTTGTTCCCAAGCCATGAAGAATGAAATAGGGCCTCTAAAATTGGGTTAGATGGGAAGTACACCTAAGGAATCTGTAGCATTTGGATCAGGGCAATTGCAAGGAGACAGCTGAAAGAAATGACTCTTTAAAAAAAAGCAGTCTTCTTTTGATTAAAAGAATATTATCATTAGGTGATTCACATTGAAAATAGCCTGTCGCAGGTAGAATATTAAAACATTTCTCAAACCATTCTTGGAAAAACTGCTTGTGTCCTCTTATGTTGCCGAAGAGAGTTGCAATCCATCAAGTAAAATAGGTTCCCTTTAGGAGACTGTTCTGAAGAGAGGAGCTGACTTCTCAACTCTGCTCTTTCTCTACTAAGAGCCATCAGAGGCTGGTTTGCTGAAAGGCAAGATTCCCAACCTTGGGTAGGATGCAAGGAGACTGCCTGATGTCTCCGAGGAACAATTTGTCTGTCCAATTCATTGAATAGTGTTAACAGGCTCTGAAGGGACTCCGGTCTTCCTCAATTCTTGCTCTTATCAGGGGCCTTGGGGGAAGAAAGATTATTGGACATTCTTGAATTAGTGGTTTTACTGTCGTAGTGGGACCTTTTCCTTCCAGTGCAGTAGAATTGAAGACAAAGCCCAAGAAATCCATTGGCTTGCTTACCTAACCTTGAACAATAACACTTGACAAGCCTGTGGCTTTACAAAGGGGTCTGGCATCGTGGCACCACAGAAGCCACCTCTCATTTGCCAGGAGGCCATGTCTGTGTGCAGTCTGCACAAGAAAAGCTACAAAATTGTGAAATTGGGAGGGAGAGAGGAAATGGTTAGTTGGTTGGCTGGTTAGATTTATATCTTACCCTTCTAATCTGATGTGTACTTTTACTTTTCTTACCACAAAAGTCAATACTAAAAGTTAAAAATGTAAATCAAATTAGCATGAAATCAAGTAACTATTAAAAACCTGGTTGAAAAGAACTGTTTTTAATTGTTTTCTTAATTCTTTGAGAGTGGGAACCCAAGTACATCCCCTCAGAGAACACATCCCATAGCTTGGGAGCAAGGGAAGGGAAGACGGTCTCCTTTGTGCCAGATAAAAGGCCATGCAAGAGCCTATCTTGCAGATCCTAACTGCCAAATAAGTTCTTGACAGTGATGATTCTCCAGGTATACCCCAAACAATTTGCCAACTTGTTTCTCTTATTTCATCCAAGAAGTGATGTGCTAGTATAAAAGGGTCATCACACACACACACCCCATATTCAGTTAAAGGAATAACTAGGGCTAGATGTGCACAGTATGTACTTCATTACATTAGACAACCAGAGTTGGCATGGACCTCTTCTGCATGTCTCATATATTAGCTCTCATCATCACAGTGCTCACAACACAGATGCTACAGGGATATATGTCCCAATGAAAAGATATTTCAAAGATCTTTCATATGAAGTAGTTGATGCTTACTCTACCAACCTGGAAAAGATTATAAAATCAGTTATAAAAGGTTGGGGTCCACCAATTCATGTTCGGTAGCTTAGGAAACAAAGATTTTGAGCAATAAAAATAGTTCAAAATTACTCCCAAGTGCACAGCATGAAATCATCCAAGGAATCACAAAGAACCCCAGAATAACTAATAGGGATATTCAGGCCATTCTTACCTTGGCTATTCCAGCATCGAAAACAGTAAAAATAGGATTGATGGAAGAATAGAAATCCAGAATCATGGCTCACAAGAAGAATACTGATGTTTATTCAGGTTTGCCAAAAAGTACCTGGATAATCGTCTTACCTTCTTATGGAATGTTCCATGGGCAGGTGAATCAAAAGTAGAACTATGTCAGATAGAAACCAAATACTATATTCCCTAATAAGATACTCATTCCAGCTATTAAGCACTGAAGTGATAATGTCATGGTTTGGGGTTCTTTACCTTAAGATTTGGGTAACCTGCCATGACTAAAGGAAGCATAAATATTGTCTTGTATCACAGTGTTTTACAGGTGAATATCAGGCCATATTCTCATCCATTAAAAAAACTGCAGGTAGCAAATAGCTCTTAGCAAGAGCACTTAATCTTATATACTGCTCCATAGTGCAAGCGGGCGTAGTCGGGAGAAAGTGATTTCAAATATACAGGCAAGTCCGTACAGGTAGACTTCACTTAATGACTGTCTTGTTTAGCAACCATTCAATGTTATGACAGTGCTGAAAAAAGTAACTTTATGACCAGTCATTGCACCTATGACCATTAGAGCATTCAGGCAGTCCTGTGATTGTACTTCAGGTGCCTCACAACCAGCAGGCATTTATGATTGTCACAGCATCCCACAGTCACATGATCAGTAGTTGCAACAAGCAGAGTCAGGGGGAGAGCTGGCAGTAAAATCACAAGTTCTGGTGATTTCTCATTTAACAGCCGTGTTACACAGAGTTGCTGGTCCCTATTGTGCTTGTTAAGCAAGAAATGTAAGAGAATAGATGAAGAACAAATTCAGGATTTGGGATGGCCAGGTCAAAGTCTACATCTAAGTACCAATATGAGAATCTAAGGGGGAATGTGGCTTTTTTTTTTAGATTGACAAATTCTATGATAGGTCAGAGAATGATAGGACAGAGAATGAGGTGGCTGGATGGAGTCACTGAAGCAGTAGGCGTGAGCTTAAATGGACTCCAGAAGATGGTAGAGGACAGGAAGGCCTGGAGGAACGTCGTCCATAGGGTTGCGATGGGTCGGACACGACTTCGCAACTAACAACAACAACAATGATAGGTCACTAAAACAAGCAGCAAACTTTGCTGCTATTTTTCATTCAGTCTCTTGTCAGGGGGACGCACAGTGAAAAAGAGTGGCAAAAAATATTCAGAAAATTCAGAAGGATATAAGTGCATCTGCACAGAACTTTCATCCGGAATCTGCAGGGGTTTATTCCAGTTTAGACTGTTATACAGTCTCCTCCTGTAATATTCCCAAAGCAATCAGATCTTGAGACCACATAGAAAAGATAAAGTCTCCAACTGAATGTAGCCCAACAATCATGCTTCTGGAAATTTGAAAAGACTCTTTGAGTTTTCCTGCCTGTTTGGGACTGCCCAAAGCCCTTGGCAGTCCATAATATATAACCAAGAAGCTGTTTTCCTTTGAGCAATAAGTTCCATCTTGCAGCAAGGATAAAATAATAATCAAATAAAACTGTAGCCACTTTTCATATGCTTTTTTTCGCTGCGTAAAGTGTGCTGGAAATTGGAATTATTTTCCTGCTCGCTTTCTGACCCTCTATATAGGCCACTGAGCCAACAGTAATTAAAACCCCACCTGTTTTCCTTTCAGAGAACTTGGTCCATCTAGATCTCAGCTACTGAGATCCAGATGTTTGAAGGAAGGAAAATCACCACTTCATTTAGTCTGTGGGAAAATTAGAATGGATGCAGATATACACCATTTGAATAAGACATTTACTGTGGATTTGTTCTTGCTGCCTTTTGGGCAGACGTCAAACCTTTCTCAAATTGCTGAACTTTGAGAAGCAACTGATCTTCCCTGTGTCTAGTGGAAAATGTCTCTTGTAATCATCTCAGAACCGCTTTCAGTTCAGAGTAGAGTGTTCATAAATGGAGGAATGTATTGGCTTTCCAAGGCCACTGATAAACATTTATATAGAATGCCTGGAATAAGAACTGGAAGGTTGTTTAATCAGCACTAAGAACAAGATACTGTACGTACGACGTGCCTTAACTGGAAAAATAAAGAGGGCTAAATAGCCATACCTCGTGACACTTCTGTGTCAGAACAAATTTATAAACAAATTTGTGAACAAATTTATCTGGGTTTTGGTTCTCTGGAATATTTTCTTGAATATTACCGAGCTATTTCTAAAGAATTTCTATTTAAGATTTGATGTAATTGGAGTGAGCCAAGGGCTAGATAGCTCTGAGAATCCGTATCTTACACTGCTGCACATTGTTACACTTTGAGAGCTAGAGTGTGGGGGTGGGGGTGGGGGGGTGCTTGTATTAAAATCAACGTTGACCCAAACCACTAATTTTACCTATGTATTGACTGGGTTAGAGTTGGTGTTTATGTTTGCTGTATGGTTCATTTTTCTCTTCTTTTGCTCCGTAGTGTTGAAAGTAATTTATTTATGAAGACCTACCTATTGATGAGTCTCCCCTGTGCTTTGTTAATAGAAGTAACTGTTATTTACCATTTATGTGCTATCCAGATTGGAGACATTAAAATGGCCGAAAAGTATTTTCAAGATGTTGAAAAAGTGGCTCAGAAATTGGATGGACTGAAGAACCAAATTATGGTTTTAATGAACAGGTGGGAGACATAAATGCCAAATTAATCTTAGACATGATTTTGCAAAGAATGCACTGTGAACATTAAGAGGCCCAAGAGAATACCCCTTTCTCTTCATTTATCCTTTATGTAACCTCAGCTACCAGAAGAAAAGCTGATTGGCACCTACCAGCCTATGAGATTTGTATGACATAGTGTAACCCTGAAAAAAATACCTTATTACAAGTTGTCTTCCTTGACAACTCTGTGTGTGTGTGTGTGTGTGTGTGTATAGGTAAATATATTTTGTGTGTGTGTGTGCTTTGTTCTAGCCACTTCAACATACAAATTTCCTCCTGTATCAGCTTTACAGATTGATGCTGCAGTGCAGACTTATCTATAGCTACTAAGAAGAACCATTTAACTCCATGGAACATTGAATGTATTGGATCTAGAGTTGTGCTTAGCAAAATGTCATACATACTAGAGGAAGACGCCTTCCTCACTTTGAGCCCTCTCTCCTTCAGTTCCTAGTTTCTCAAAGTTGTACAGCATTATTGGGAGCACTTCCCAAAAGTATGTATGCTTGCTCTTGGAATAGAATTGAATTTGAATTTGAATTTTATTGAATTTATATACCGCCCTTTCCCGTAGGACTCAGGGCGGTTTACAGGGTATATAAAACATCAATACAAAAATTAAGAGCAATTAAAAAAGATTAAACTAAATCCCTGAAAAAAATATAAAACCCCAGTTAAAACCCCAATTAAAACTCAGCCTGGGCCGGAAAGCTCGAAGAGCCAGGTCTTCAGGTCTCGGCGAAATGATCGAAGGTCGGGGGCAGTCCTAAGCTCCACGGGCAGCTGGTTCCAAAGGGCAGGCGCACCCACAGAGAAGGCCCTCCACCTGGGTGTTATCCGCCGGCATTCTTTTACCGGCGGCACCCTGAGAAGGCCCTCCCTGTGGGAACGCACAGGACGAAGGGAACTTGATGCCAGCAGCAGGTGTTCCCTCAGATATCCTGGACCCAAGCCATTTAGGGCTTTATAGGTCTTCACCAGCACCTTGAATCTCACCCGGAGGGCAACCGGAAGCCAATGCAGCTCGCGGAGCAGAGGTGTTACATGGGAGTAACAGGAAGCCCCCATCACAACTCGCGCGGCTGCATTTTGCACCAGCTGAAGCCTCCGAGTGGTCCTCAAGGGCAGCCCCATGTAGAGAGCGTTGCAGTAGTCTAAACGGGAGGTCACGAGCGCATGAGTGACTGTGCGTAGGGCATTTCGATCCAGATAGGGTCGCAACTGGCGCACCAGGTGAACCTGGGCAAAAGTCCCCCTGGTCACGGCTCCTATATGGTCTTCAAAACTGAGCCGCGAATCCAGGAGGACACCCAAGTTGCGAGCCCTATCAACGGGGGGTAACACCTCACCCCCCATCGTTAAAGATGGAATAGTCTGGTTAACCCGAGATGCCGGTATGCACAGCCACTCAGTCTTGGCAGGATTGAGACGAAGCCTGTTTCTCCCCATCCAAACCCGGACCGCCTCCAGGCAGCGGGACATCACGGTGAGGGCATCACTGGGTTGGTTCGGGGTGGAGAAAAAAAGGTGGGTATCATCAGCGTACTTCACAAACGAGAGGCCTCGGGGCGGATCTCTGCCCTCCCGTCAACACCGACTGCGAGTGGCCCAGGAGATAGGAGGAGAACCACCTTAAATCGGTGCCTCCCACTCCCAACCCCCTGAGACGCTGCAGTAGGATACCATGGTCGATGGTATCAAAAGCCGCTGAGAGGTCTAATAGGACTAGGACAGAGGAACAACCCCTGTCCCGAGCCCGCCAGAGATCATTCACCAGCGCAACCAATGCCGTCTCCGTGCTGTGCCCGGTCCTGAAACCCGATTGGTACGGGTCCAGATAATCAGTTTCCTCCAGGAACAGGGGAAGCTGATGCGCCACCACACTCTCAACAACCTTCGCCAGAAAGCGAAGGTTGGAGACCAGACGATAGTTGTTTAAAACAGCCGGGTCCAGGGCAGGCTTCTTGAGGAGGGGTCTCACCACCGCCTCCTTCAAGGCGGCGGGGAAGATACCCTCCTTCAGGGAAGCAGTTATTACTGCCTGGAACCAGCCTCGTGTCTCCTCCCGGGTCGCAAAAACCAGCCAGGAGGGGCACTGGTCCAATAAACAGGTGGTGGAGCTCAGCCTCCCCATAATCCTGTCCACATCATCAGGGGAAACAGGATCGAACTCAGTCCAGATAACATGCTCAAGACCGTCCGATTCCTCCACGTCAGACTCTGCCCAGTCCGAGTCCAAACTGGTCCGTATCTGAGCAATTTTGTCCGTCAGATGATGACTAAACTCCTCGGCCCGACCCTGCAAGGGATCCTCCCTCACCTCCTGGTTAAGAAGGGAGTGAGTCACCCTAAACAGGGGGCCGGGCGATTATCTGCGGACGCGATGAGGGCAGCGAAATAATTAGCCTTCGCTGTCCTCATCGCCGCAAGATAAGACCTTATGAAGGTTCTTAACTGCAGTCGGTCAGATTCAGATCGGCTGGACCTCCAACCGCTCTCCAGACACCGTCTCCGACGCTTCATCTCCCGGAGCTCCACAGAAAACCATGGAGCCCAACGGGATCTGCGCCGGGTCAGGGGTCGCAAGGGTACAATACGGTCGAGTGCCTCGGTGGCCGTCCTTTCCCAGGCATCCACCAAGGCATCAGCCGGGCTGTGAATGAGGGCAATGGGTATAGACCCAAGCGCCTTCTGGAACCATTCTGGGTCCATTAGGCGCCTGGGGCAGAACCACCTGGTCGGTTCCGCAGCCCAGCGGCGGGGGGTGGCATAACGGAAGACCAGCCGCAGGAGATAATGATCAGACCATGACAGGGGGAAAATGGCTGGCAAACCCCCTCCCAGATCATCCAACCACTGCCCAGATAAAAACACCAGGTCGAGAGTGTGACCCCCCACATGAGTTGGGCCCTGAATTACCTGGGTCAGGTCCATGGCCGTCATGGAAGCCATGAACTCCCGAGCTAACTCTGACAACCCTCCCAGGGAAGGCAGGTTGAAGTCACCCAGCACTATAAGCCTGGGGAACTCCACCGCCAACCCTGAGAGGGTGTCGAGCAGCCCAGGCAGGGCTGTTGCCACACAGCTGGGTGCCAGGTATGTGAGCAACAAGCCCATCTGGACCCGAGGGCCAAATCTCAGGAGGAGGGACTCACTCCCGCCTATCTGGACAATGGTGGTCTCCCGCGGACATAAACATCAAAGAACATCAAAGAAGCTAGCTAAAATCACTCATTGGAAGCTTCCATGGCTCCCCTTTTTGTCTGTGAACAAAAAAAAATAGTTATTGAAGTGTACTCATTTAATACGTTTTAAGTGTTTATCTAAAATTGTGAAGGCCACAAACATTTTTGGAAAAAAAATATATAGGAAACAGAATCTGCTGAAGAATTCCCTCGTAAGTTGGAATGCAACTTATGGTCACCTCTTCATAGTGTATGAATTAGCTACTCTATCAAGCAATAGCTTCATGTTGCATTGTTTACTCTGAACTCTAAATTATAATTTAGATCCAAGATTAATTTATGAAGATCAACTGAGAGAACGTTCATATGTACAAAAAGACAAGAATGTAGTTTCCTTTTATAACTGATTTTCTGAAAGAGTACATACATTCTTTCTCTTCTTACTCTTCTTATGTTTTAGAGCATTTCTTCATCTTGGTCAGAATAACTTTGCAGAAGCTCACAAATTCTTCACAGAAATTTTGAAGATTGATCCATCGAATGCTGTGGTAAGAAATCTTAACGTTAAATATATAGCAATGGCTCATAGGCTTTAAAAATATATTGTCCTTTAGTGTCTGATTTATAATACTGTATGGATATACAGGTAGTCTTTGACCAACAACTATAATAAAGCCTGCCATGAGTCATGATAGCCGTTAAGTGAAGCCATTAAGTGAAGTGATCACCTTACTTACAATGGCCCATCCCTGTTCTTCCTGATGTTGTTAAGTGAAGCATGGGGTGCCTCAGGGAGCCTGAGGCAAGCCTTGGGATACCTAGCATTGGTCCTGCCCTGGACCTCCCAAGGCCTTTCCCCATCTCCTGAAGTACTCCGTGCTCCAGTTCCCACTCTTCCGGCCTCATTGAATTATAGCTTCTCAAAAAAAATGGTGGTCACTTCCAGAATTGTGCCATGTGGCCCAGCAATGGAACTGCTTGCTATGCTTCCCTAACACAAGCTCCAGAGCACTGCAGAATGTTGCGGAGCTTGCGTTAGGGAAGGAAAGCCAGCCGCCCTGTTACTAGACAGTATGGCATGATCCTGGAAGAAGCTGCAATTTTCAGGGCAGCCAGTTTGAATTGTGGCTTCTCAAAAAATGGCAACCACTTTCACAATCATGCCACGCAGCCTAGCAATGAAGCAGCGTGTCCTTCTTCCCTAACCCAAGCTCTGGAGATCTTCTAAAGGTAAGTGTGATGGATGATGTGGGTGAGGCGAAAGGTGTGGAGCACGGTGGAGTGTGGACCAGGCTCAAGGCCTGCAGAGATCCTATGTGGGAGATGGCGGGGAGATAAGTAGAGGGGCACTGCAGCATCCCTGCAGTTGGCTATAAGAACAAACAGTTGCAAAGGCACTGCAGCCGCCATAACTTTGGGACTACATCACAAGTAACATTTAGGGTGTCTGCCTTAACTATGAACAGTCACTAAGCAGCCGGTCGTAAGTCGAGGAATAATTGTATACATTGAGGTAACAAGTATCAGTACTTAGCACAATCACAATTTGTTGAGTGAACTTCACTGGAATGATGCAGAGTAATATACAGTTCAGCCTTCTCCAATTTGGAACCCTCCAGATGGATTGAAATATAAACTCCCAGAATTCTCAGCTAGTCAATGGAGGGCATCTAGTTGGGGAACCAGTTTAAATTGAGATGTTTCTCATATTCATCTTGAGCTCTACAAACAAGCCCTATTGTAATGGTTGGGACAATAGCAATGAAGAAAGCATCCAAGTCCCTTCCCAAAATCAAAGCTTGGATAAATAAAGTATTTAAAAGTGTGCTGCATTTTCTCTAGAGTGGTTCCTTTAGATTTCATAAAGAAATCTAATATATCTATTTTCTCTAGGCTAACAACAATGCTGCGGTTTGTCTTCTTTATCTGGGAAAACTGAAGGATTCCCTCCGTCAGCTGGAAGGGATTGTTCAACAGGATCCTAAACACTACCTCCATGAGAGTGTTCTCTTCAATTTGACAACCATGTACGAACTTGAGTCTTCTCGCAGCATGCAAAAGAAACAGGCTCTACTTGAAGCTGTAGCTGTCAAAGAGGGTGACAGCTTCAACACACAATGCCTCAAGTTAGGATAAACCTATGCATTTCTTTTTTGCTAAAGCTCATTTCAGAAGCTGTATATACCTCAGCTAATCTGTAAATGTTCCTCCAGGAAGTGCAATAAAAAAGCTCTTTAACTATGAATATATGGTAAAATTGTTGTAATATAGGAATTTATATACTGGTCTGTATATCATCCTCGGGATTTCCAGTTAATCTACCATCAAATTCATCCCTTCTAGTGTATAAAGGTAAAGGTTCCCCCACACATGCGTGCTAGTCATTTCCAACTCTAGGGGCCGGTGCTCGTCTCCATTTCAAAGCCGAAGAGCCAGCGCTTTTCCAAGGACGTCTCCATGGTCATGTGGCTGGCATGACTAGATGCCAAAGGCACATGGAACACTGTTACCTTCCCACTGTAGTGGTCCCTATTTTTCTACTTGCATTTTTACGTGCTTTCGAACTGCTAGGTTGGCAGAAGCTGGGACGAGTAACAGGCGCTCACTCTGTTATGCGGCACTCGGGATTCGACCCGCCAAACTGCCGACCTTCTGATCGACAAGCTCAGCATCCTAACCCCCTGAGCCACTGCGTCCCTGTATACCAACCATCAAAATTATTCAGATGGGAGTTTTTTCCTGTTAATAGTGACCTATATAAGCTAATTTGTCTTGGTGGCTTTTCTTCTAAAGACATTCAGGATGTAGTGATTGTGTGTATAGGATTGGAGGACAATGGGGTGATGAATGGAAAAGATTGCAATAAAGTAGAAAATTATAAAGACAGGCTCCTGTCTAGGGTTTTTGTTTGTTTGTTTCCCTAAAGCAGTGCACCCACTTGACCCCCACAAACTATCCCCAAATTGTTTTTTGAAGAATTACGGGCACATCCTCCTTCACCTGTTTCAACCAGGCCTGCTCAGCATGAAAAACTGCCATTTTGCCTTGTAACTTTACCTAATTAAGCAAGAAATTATCCCTAAATATCAATACTAGCTTTTTTTTGCTTTTGTGACCAAAATGCATCAGGATTTACCCAAGCATATCAGAATAAAGGGCCAGATTGTATTTATGGTAGAACAGACTCATCTAAAGAAAGAATCAATTTATAATTCATTTATTAATCTTCTCTCCAAATTCTTCCCTTAAAGATAAGGAATTTTGTCCATCAAATGAATAAACAGCATTTGCAAGCAAAAATAATTTTATCTCTGAACATGCCCTCCCAGGCCCCCACTTGCCCTTGAAACCAGCTTTGAAGGTTGTTCCAGGGCAAACTGGGAAACACAGAGGGGGAGAGAACAATACATTCTATTGGGTGAGCAGAAGCCTATTCATTTCACCTGGGATGTGGTCCATTGATTTATTACCAAGTAAGCTAAAGAAGCTAATTATTTGAAGGTAAGGATAGCTTGTTCAGATGAAAGAGGTAGATAGAAACTGGATTCACGTATCACATCCAGTCACAGCTTTCCCAATTATGATTTGTTAATGGGGGCCCACATCACTCTGGGTTTGCAATCAGTGGCTGCATATCATAAGCTTCTGTTTTCATTTGTTAGCCCTCTGGGATTATTTTATGTAATACAAATGACTGTATATATTTTTCAAATGTATAAATACAATTACAACACCCTAAGGAAAAAACAACAAACCAATCACATTTAAGCCAAGGGCAATATGATTCATCCAGAATGTCAGTACAAGAATATAAGGTTAAGCTAAGCATCCTTTCGCTTGAGAAGAATGGAGCAGAACTGAATGGTGTTGAAACACAGAAATTCTCTTCTGCACGCTTAAGAGGCAGAGGGATAACAGGCCTAATTATTGTGGCCATTAGACTGTACCAGTTGCCTTCCAACATGTTGCGGGCTGCTTTATTTCCTCTCGTTTGCCAAGTTCTGTTCCACCCTATGTACACGTTCCCACATAGGTGCATCCACAGAAAAAAGCCGCCTACAATGTTGGAGGGCGGCAGCAAGTATATTGTACAGATTTGTCTGCCTGGATGTATCTATAATGCATAAAGTGCTGGCAGAGCATGTCAGCAGGTGCGCTGCTCTTATTGCTATGCTCCTCACACACTGCGCGCCAGCGAGCCCTGGATAATTCCAAAGGTTACTGTGACGGGTGACTGAATAGGCGACGAATTGACCTGCTTTAGAGGTGAAAATGAGGAAGCCGCCTCTCCGCCAGCATTAAAAGCATGCTGCTGCTGCTGCTGCTTGAAAAGCCAAATTAAAATAAGGGACCTATTAAAACAAGAGAGCTGTCATTCAAACCAGACGGCGGGGAAGGAGGACAAGGGGAGGAGGCGGATTGCCTGCCAGCCAGCCAGTCTGCCAGGCAGGCGCGCTGCAAAGCTGTTGCTGGCCCAGCTGATGTTCTGTTCCTGTTGTGCAGAGACAGCCGGGCGGGGAATAATGAGCTCGAGAGGGTCCCGGTACAAAAGGGGAGATGGCGATACGGAGGACTAGTGTTTTCTTCTGCGGGCCGGGCTGTTGAGCCGTTGGTTGCCGAGCCTATTGGGGGGGGGGCGGGAAACGAGCCATCTTCCAGCTGAGATGAAAGGAAAAAAAAGAAGAGGGAGGGAGCTCAGGTGTGATTGTACAAGCAGCAAAAAGGTGACTTCTTGGTTGACTGGAGTACTGCGGAGGGGGGGGCGGGCAGGAGGTTTGTTGTCACTGTGAGTTTGGGGGGTGGGTGGGAGCACGAAGGGAGGCTCAGCTAATCTCAATGTATACGTGGTTGCACTTTTGACAATAAAGGTTCATTCAGGAGAGTTCATTCCTTAGTCCAGGGGTCTTCAAACTTGGCCCTTTGATGACTTGTGGACTTCAACTCCCAGAATTCCTCAGCCAGCATGCTGGCTGAGGAATTCTGGAAGTTGAAGTCCACAAGTCATAAAAGAGCCAAGTTTGAAGACCCCTGCGGCTTAGTCCGTCTCCCGCCAATTTGCCCAGGCAGCCATTTGCACAGGCTTCCTTCCTCCTTGCACAGGCTTTCCTGAGCCCTTCCCGAAGGGGCTGCCCCGCGAAGCTGGTCCGCCTCAGGGAAGGCGCGTGACCCAGGGGCGCCCGTACGGCAGCCCCGCCTCGAGACCTGCCTGCCTTGCCTGCTCCAGCTGCCTCCTGCGCGTGCAGGTGTGATAATGGGTTTTCCAAGCGCAGGTGAATCTCGCCCTCGTATAACTGGAGAGCAGAAGAGCGGTATTTTGTTTTTTTTTAGCAGGGCCCTCGAGGAGTAAAATCCCTTCCCGTGTGAACCCCAAAGGCAACCTGGGCCGAGAAAGCAGAGAGAAGCTGCTTCTGTTAATTTAGCTCCATGGCTGATCTCAAAAAAGCTAAGCAGGATTGGACTTGCTCTTGGACTGATGTCGATATTTTAGAATAGAATATTTTAGAATAGAATAGAGCTGGAAGGGACCTTAGAGGCCTTCTAGTCCAGCCTCCTGCTCAAGCAGGAGAACCTATACCAGGGATAGGCAACCTCGGCTCTTTTATGACTCATGGACTTCAACTCCCAGAATTCCTGAGCCAGCCAAGCTGGCTCAAGAATTCTGGGAGTTGAAGTCCATGAGTCATAAAAGAGCCGAGGTAGCCTACCCCTGACCTATACCATCTCAGACAAGTGACTTTCTAGCCCCTTTTTAAAAATCTCCAGTGATGGAGCGCCCACGATTTCTGGGGGCAAGCTGTTCCACTGGTTAATTGTCCTCACTGTCAGGAAGTTTCTCCTTAATTCCAGGTTGCTTCTCTCTTTGATCAGTTTCCAACTATTGTTTCTTGTCCTGCTCTCAGGGGCTTTGGTGAATAGCATGACCTTCTTCTTTGTGGCAACCTCTCAAATACTGGAATACTGCTATCATGTTTCGCCTATTTCTTCTTTTCTGTAGACTGGCCAAACTTAAGTCCTGCAGCTGTTCTTCGTATGTTTTAGTCTCCAGGCCTTTGATCATCTTAGTTGCTCTTCTCTGAATTTTTTCCAAACTCTTTAACATCTTTTTTGTGATATGGTGACCAAAATTGGCTGCAGTATTCTAGGTGTGGTCTTACTAGGGTTTTATAGAGCGGTACTAATACCTCACGTGATCTTGATTCTATTCCTCTGTTTATACAACCCAGGATTGTATTAGCTTTTTTGGCTGCTGCTGCACACTGCTGGCTCATGGTCAAGTGACTGTCCACTAGGACTCCAAGGTCCCTCTTGTAGTTACAGTTTTTAAGCCAGGTCTCAACCAATATGTACTTGTACCTTTGATTTTTCCTGCCTAAATGTAAAGTTTGCTTTTCTCCACACTGAAACTCATTTTGTTGGATAGGGCCCTTGTTCAAGTGTGTCAATAGGAGCCTTGGTGGAGCAGTGGGCTAATGCCTCCTTAAGTAACACCAGCTGCCTGCAATTAGTGCAGGTTCGCATCCCACCAGGCTCAAGGTTGACTCAGCCTTCCATCCTTCCGAGGTAGGTAAAATGAGGACCCAGATTGTTGGGGGCAATAAGCTGACTGTAATAATGCCGCTGGGGGGGCGAAAGCCCTAATAAGCAGGCATATACATAGAATGAAGGCTATTGCTAAGCACATTGGTTTGTGCTTAAATTGTAAGACGCCCTGAGTCTTCGGAGAAGGGCAGGATATAAATGGGATTAAAATAAAAATAAATAAAAAATATCTTTTTGGATCCTGAGTTTGTCTTCTGGGGTGTTGGCTACTCCTGCCAGTTTGGTGTCACCTGCAAATTCTTCAACTCCCTCATCTAAGTCATTGATGAAGATATTGAAGAATGCTGGGCCTAAAATGGAACCTTGTGGTACCCAACTGCTTACTTCTCTCCATGTGGATATAGTGCCATTTAGGACTACTCATTGAGTACAGTTTGCCAGCCAGCTACAGATCCATCTGGTGGTGATGTTGTCTATTCCACCTTTTTCTAGCTTACCAAGAAGTAGGTTGTGGCCTACTTTATCAAATGCCTCACTGAAGTCTAAGTATACTATGTCCACAGTATTTCACTGATCCATTAGTTTAGTCACTTTGTCAAAGAATGAAATAAGATTGGTTTGGCATGATGTTTTTAACAAATCTGTGCTGGTTGTTTGCGTCTAGTTGTTTGCAGATCTGTTTTTTATTATCTTTTCTAGGATCTTCCCAGGTATTGATGTTAAACTGATTGGTCTGTAGTTTCCTAGGTCCGGTTTTTTGTTTTTTTGTTTCCTTTCTTGAAGATGGGAACCACATCAGCCCTTTTCCAATCCTCAGGTACTTCCCCGATGCTCCAGGATTTTTGAAAGATGTGGTGTAATGGTTCTGAGATAAACATCTGCCAGCTCCTTCAGAACTCTGGGATGTAACCTTGTCAGGCCGCGGTGATTTATATTTGTCAAGGTCGGGTAGGTGCTCTCTTACAATTTTCTTGCCTATTTTAATTTTTGTTTCTAATTTGTCTTTTGCAGTGGGGTTTTTTTGGTATGTTGGGCTATAGTTTCTTTTTGTGTGAAGACTGATGCAAAGTATGAGTTAAGTAGCTCTGCTTTCTCCCTGTTTGTTATTTTCTTGCCATCTTCTCTCTTTAGTGGACCTGCAGTTTCCTTGACTTTTTTCCTGTTGTTAATATGTTGGAACAAACTTTTTTATTATCCATGATTTCTGTTGCAAGTCTTTGTTTGTTCTGAGTCTTCACTTTCCTGACTTCATCTTTGCATGTTCTGGCTATCTGCTGATAATCAGCCTTAGTTATGTGCCCCTCTTTCCATTTTTTTTTGTATTTGTCCTTTTTGTTTTTCAGGTTGTCAGAGAGATCTTTATGCAGCCATGTTGGTTTCTTCCTGAATTTTTTCTTTTTGTTTTTCAGTGGTATGTGTACATTAGAAAACAATGGAAAGTTAACATTTTGTTACCTAGAAAACAATGAAGCTTATCTTAAGAGATTTCAAACATAAGCTATGGCTTATTCACTGACATTGATTGAATATACTGTACCCCATTTGCCTGGGTTTATTGATGCTACACCAGGAATCATGACATTATGTAATATGCTGAATAATAAATAAGCACATGCTAAGCCAGAAATAGCTGAGTATAAAGTGCAAACATTAATCACATTTTTTACAAGCCTGGTTCACACAAGATGCTAAACTATTGATAGGTGAACCCTGGTCTACAAACTTTATGCTGTACTCCATTCCATGTATATATCCTTCAGTGGTCATCCAAGTTCATACTACTGAAATTTAGCAGCAAAATTGTAGTCTTTGTGGCAGCACAACTTACCTTTTAGCAAAATTAAATCTCTGGTCAGGCTTACCGTAATGGGTTTGAATTGAAAAACAAATTAGTATTATTTCCTCTGCCACACACAACAGAAAGGGACCAAAAATCTCAGTTCTCCTGTGTCCCTTCTCCATCTGCATGAAGTCTTCACAAATCTTTTAGCAATAAGGAAGTGGTGCCCATAAGAAAAAAGATGCCCATTTTTACTAATTAGTTATTCAATAAACCATGATTAAGCAAACCATTAATGTATTGTAAAGGTAAAGGTTCCCCCGCACATGCGTGCTAGTTGTTTCCGACTCTAGGGGCTGGTGCTCATCTCCGTTTCAAAGCCGAAGAGCCAGCGCTTGTCCGCGGACATCTCCGTGGTCATGTGGCCGGCATGACTAGACGCCAAAGGCACACAGAACACTGTTACCTTCCCACCGTAGTGGTCCCTATTTTTCTACTTGCACTTTTATGTGCTTTCGAACTGCTAGGTTGGCAGAAGCTGGGACGAGTAACAGGCGCTCGCTCTGCTACGCGGCACTCGGGATTTGACCCGCCAAACTGCCGACTATCTGATAGACAAGCTCAGCGTCCTAACCCACTGAACCACCGCGTCCCGTATTGTACAAACCCAGATAATTAAATCTTGGTTCTTTAAAGAAGGGAGCCCATTCCAGTCCCCCTGTGAGGGAGACTGGTAGTTTCAAATTTAGAGAGAGATGAGGGATGATGGATGGATAGAAAGATAGGTGATATAGAAGATGAGAGAGAGAGAGATGAGAGGGGTGGGGCTGGTATTTCAAAGGGCCTTAAAGACCTGGCTCTTCACCCAGCCTTTGGAGAGAATGGCTGATGTTTGCCTTCTGTTTGCCACTGGGTTTATTCTCTTCCCCAGCATTGTTCTTTTGTGCTGTTTTTATGGGTTTTGTATTGTTTCTTTATTTTTAAATGTTTTAATTGTAAACTGTCCCGAGTTGCTGGAAGTTGGATGGCATACACATTCAATAAATTATCAAGCTAGGTTTCTGCTGTAGTTCATGCTATGCTAAATTTCAATTTGTATTACCATGGTTTAGTGCAGTAAATTAGGTAGTTAATCCATTTATTTGCAACCATAGGTTTTAGTAAAAATCCGTATAAAATTACAGCAATCCTTACTGGCTCAATTCATCACCCCTACAATTAATAGCAGTTATCCGCCAACATCTTCCTTGCAGTCACTGCAAGCAAAGCAACTTGTTTTATTACATGTTGCTCTACACTGGTCAGCAGGAAATGGATTGCAATAAACTATGATTAGGTGGGTTCACATAATATGCTATGCTGTAAACCATGATTTTTGGTGCTTTTGCCAACATTTTCTTTTTAAGTTCTTCCTTTTTGAAGTTGAAGCATTCAGGTGCTGCAGGGAGATTTGGCAGGGACAGGGAATAGGAGTCAAAATATCAAGTATATCAGCTTATCTATTCTACATGTTTTTTTAAAAAAAAACCCTCTAAAAACAGTGTTATAATTTGTCCAGTATATAGGAATGTCAAGGGAAGCACCCCACCCCCAAACACATCTCTTGACTCGTTATCATTTCAGTTTCAACCCATCAGGCAACTGTTCCTATACAACCCCAAGACTTATGATCAGCGAAAGATGGCAACAATGGCAACCATCCATGAAAGAATGGCTGATTTTCGTCCTGAGCACAAGAGTCGGGTGCTGTGTTTTGCTCTCAGGAAAGAGAGAGAGAGAAAAAAAAGATTTCTGCATTGAAATCTCTGCCTGACAGCCAAGAGAGGATTTCTGTCGGACCAGACAGCGTGTGCCAAGGGCTGGAACAGCAGGAACTTAGCAGATGGGCTTCGCAGACAACTGGCACCACACCACTGCTCCATGCCCTAGTAGGCACCAGCCCTTTCGTGGATGCTAAATTTTTAATTCTGGAATTTAAAAGAACAAGCAAATGTCCTGGGGGTTTCAAGCTGCTTCTTGATTGAGAGCGGGCAGACGCAGCGGCTGTCAAACCAAAGTAAACAGCGCCTCTTTGCTTGCCTAATTAAGAGCACCAATCTTTACCTCTTCAAACCAGTCAGCAGTCTCAATTTCCCAAGGTCTTCAAGTGCTCTTCTGGTTTTTAAAGGGCTATTCATCATGGCCAGCCATTTTTTTTCCTCCGAAGAAGCGAGCAAAATTTGAAAAGAGCAAAAACATGGGTGGAGGCTCAGTCGCAATGAAACAGCCCACACTCTGGATGTGCCGGTGTGACTGCAGAAGGACAGAACTTGAGTGCAATCCTGTCATCTGGATTTTTTTCGGTCAGCCAGCTGGTTTTTTGTTTTTGAAAAGCCTTTTGCTGTATCTTTCACACAGTTTTGTGACAAGTAAAAATTCACAAAGTAAAACATTCCCCAGCATGTATTCTGCTGTTTTAGCCTTTTAATTCTGTTGTAATCTCCATGGAGAACTATGGTTCAATTAAGAGCATAACATATCTAGTCTAAAAGGATTCTGTTTTAAAATAAATTAGCGCAGGGGTGTCAAACTCGCAACGTCACGTGACGTGTCACAACATATTGTGACTTTTTTGCCCTTGACGGCAATGGGGTGGGCACAGTTTCGCTATGATGCATCAGGCCCAAAGGCTGGCAGTATGACACCCTTGAATTAGTGGATGCTTGTTTATATTCATATACAGTATTTTAACCCACAAAGGCCACAGTTAAGTTTAGAGACCAGGAATGGAGGTGCTGCAAATCCAATAAAAGCTTCTTTTTCAAGAGGAAGCAAGTTCCTTTTCTGATTGCCATGGAAATCAAGGTGGAGGCAAGCTGGGTTCATTCCAGGGAAGAGGACACTGTCTTTTCAACATTTAAATGGGGCCTGGCTTGTTCCAGATTGCAGAATTCCTTTCAAGAGACGCTGGATTTTCAGTAGGAGTTTCCATACAATTTGGCTGTAAATTAAAAGGGTGATGCTGGATTGATGAGATCAGGGCTGTAGAACATCACTAGGTGGCAGTAAGGTAATAATGCAAGTAACTCTTAGCTTTTTGCTGCCATCTAGTAAGTATCTTGAGTTTTACAGTCCAATTCCAGCCATTTCAGATGTCATTCTTCACCAAGCTCAAGAATTCCTAATGTAGAACCTTAGCATTATTCATAGACTGAAACAGAATCCTCAAGTCAGGGCAGTTATCGTTCTTCCATAAAAGCAGAGAATATCAGAACTCTTTAAAGGAACTATATAATTGCAGGAGAAGTGATGGTTGCTTTAAGTCATATCTAATTTTGAAGGAGCTGCAGTAATATATACTGCTCAAAAAAATAAAGGGAACACTTAAACAACAATGTACTGTATTTAATAGTAGGATGCCTTATTTTGTGTTCCCTTTATTTTTTTGAGCAATATATTTGGTAATATATTGGGGCTCTCTTTTTTAAAAATAAAATGCTGCATTTTGCACAAACCTAACAGGCATGGAACTAATGGGACATGCTAGCAGCCTTTTTAGAAGGCAGGCAAGCAGAAATATAGCTCCCACTTGTTGCTCTGCTGAAGCACCAATGATTCACTCATCTGTGTGGTTGCTTGTGCATTTTCTCATTTAGTTCAGCAGCATCTCTCCATAGAGATGTATTGACTTTTAGAAACTACTGCAATAGGGAGAGTGAGAAGAA